>NW_028250684.1:0-600000 GCF_964263255.1 Lissotriton vulgaris
ATATATTTTTAGGTCTCGCGACCTATCGATGCGCGCAAGCGCATCGAGCGGAGCGAGAATTCATGTCGGCAAAACACAAGTCAAACCAAGGGCTTTCAGCCCCGCGGTTTTCTTGCAGTTCACGTGTACATGCACGCGCATCGCATGCAAGCCCAGCCTCTCGCATTCCCAGGCTCTCCCGCCCCCATCCGGCATCAGGCACTCCTCCCACACCTCACGGACATCTGTTCAGCACGCGCATCGCATGCAAGCCCAGCCTCTCGCATTCCCAGGCTCTCCCGCCCCCATCCGGCATCAGGCTTCTCCTCCCCTAGCAGCACTCCTCCCACACCAGCAACTCCCCCCTCCCACACCAGCACCTCCCCTCTCTCTCCCCGCAAACACAGCCTTGCCCTAGCAGCACTCCTCCCACACCAGCACCTCCCCCCTCCCCCCTCCCACACCAGCACCTCTCCTCTCTCTCCCCGAAACACAGCCTTGCCCTAGCAGCACTCCTGCCACACCAGCACCTCCCCCCTCCCACACCAGCACCTCCCCTCTCTCTCCCCGCAAACACAGCCTTGCACGTACACCTATTAACTGCATCCGTTTCCTTAGCAGCATTCGTGACCTTCCAAACTGCCTGCAGCAGTCACTGTTCTTTCCCTTCATTTGTTCATTCTGGTACTGTTCTCATGTACTCGCCTGTCAGAGTATTTCTAACTCTCCCTTCTTTTCTTCCTACATCTAAAGCCGATTTCTTTTCTGTCCCTTCTCATCCAGTCCAGCTGGGTCTGCCCTCTACCACTTTCTATTTTCTCGGTGATTCTGCGCTTCTCTCGCTCATTCACTTTCTGTTTCTCCATCGCCTCCCACGACCTCTCTCTGGTTGTCCTCGCTATACACACCCTTGCCCTAGCAGCACTCCTCCCACACCAGCACCTCCCCCCTCCCACACCAGCACCTCCCCTCTCTCTCCCCGCAAACACAGCCTTGCACGTACAGCTATTAACTGCATCCGTTTCCTTAGCAGCATTCGTGACCTTCCAAACTGCCTGCAGCAGTCACTGTTCTTTCCCTTCATGTGTTCATTCTAGTACTGTTCTCATGTACTCGCCTGTCAGAGTATTTCTAACTCTCCCTTCTTTTCTTCCTACATCTAAAGCCGATTTCTTTTCTGTCCCTTCTCATCCAGTCCAGCTGGGTCTGCCCTCTACCACTTTCTATTTTCTCGGTGATTCTGCGCTTCTCTCGCTCATTCACTTTCTGTTTCTCCATCGCCTCCCACGACCTCTCTCTGGTTGTCCTCGCTATACACACCCTTGCCTCTCGCATTCCCAGGCTCTCCCTCCCCCATCCGGCATCAGGCACTCCTCCCACACCTCACGGACATCTGTTCAGCACGAGCATCGCATGCAAGCCCAGCCTCTCGCATTCCCAGGCTCTCCCGCCCCCATCCGGCATCAGGCTTCTCCTCCCCTAGCAGCACTCCTCCCACACCAGCAACTCCCCCCTCCCACACCAGCACCTCCCCTCTCTCTCCCCGCAAACACAGCCTTGCCCTAGCAGCACTCCTCCCACACCAGCACCTCCCCCCTCCCACACCAGCACCTCCCCTCTCTCTCCCCGAAACACAGCCTTGCCCTAGCAGCACTCCTCCCACACCAGCACCTCCCCTCTCTCTCCCCGCAAACCCAGCCTTGCACGTACACCTATTAACTGCATCTGTTTCCTTAGCAGCATTCGTGACCTTCCAAACTGCCTGCAGCAGTCACTGTTCTTTCCCTTCATTTGTTCATTCTGGTACTGTTCTCATGTACTCGCCTGTCAGAGTATTTCTAACTCTCCCTTCTTTTCTTCCTACATCTAAAGCCGATTTCTTTTCTGTCCCTTCTCATCCAGTCCAGCTGGGTCTGCCCTCTACCACTTTCTATTTTCTCGGTGATTCTGCGCTTCTCTCGCTCATTCACTTTCTGTTTCTCCATCGCCTCCCACGACCTCTCTCTGGTTGTCCTCGCTATACACACCCTTGCCTATAGACAAACATCGCAGGAAAAAAAACTCGCTACTGACACGGAGCCGAGGAGTCCTATTTAGAGAGCTGCCTCCTGAAAACAAGTATCGAAAGTGGAGCACTTGACTAATAATTAAAAAAACAAGAGTCGGCAAAACCTGTTCCACGATATTTACATGACTGCTTATCAAGAGGAAGGGCTTGAGAAAACGGGAAAAAAGAAAGTAAACAATGCAAATTAAACCTAAAAATGCTGGGTAGGAATAGGAAGATTGACTCGAACTGTTTCTTAGCCAAACAGAAAAACGATTTACTTGTTGGTACTATTGGTCAGAAACAGGAGCTGCTTTTGAGAATCACATTCCTGGACTATAATTACTCTGAATACAACAATAGAGATTTCAACGGGTAACACGGTGCATGCTTAGTAACAGCTGGCATGCTAACACATGGATAGCCTCGGACTTCACGGAATAGGGGGACTTGTCGAAAACAGGCGCATCTTACTGCACAAACTATGGCCGACGGTGAAATAATTTACACCGGAGTAAGACTTACTCCTAGCAACAGATAGTTTACCACACACCTTTCTGGTACAATGCATCTTTCTAATTAAAGACAGGTTTGTCGTCAAATGGTTTGTCCCTTGTGTTGTGGTTAGAATGCAGTGCATGTTTCCAGGCCTCTCTGAATCACTGACTATCCCTTAACACTAGATTTCATGTACACTGTCAGGGCCTACTGCCAAAACCTACAAATTCAGTACTCTCGATCTATGTCCGCATTTGACATGCTTGAAGTAAAATATAAATCCATTTGCCCCTCACAAGCGTAACAAATATGAAATCAGGTGACATGCATTTAACTGCCAACATGTAAACAAGCCGAATATGTGCATGCAGCTTTCCAATATAGAAAACAAATTGGACTTTATTCGCAAAAAAATAGATACTACAATTGGACTCCTTGGGTTCAACTCACATGCAAACCTCAAGTGACTCCAACTATTAAATCTTCATTAACACAAACAAAGATACTTGGCACAAAACAACCCAATAGGCATACTGCCAATAAAACCATGCTCAAACCAGACCAGAAAGTTAGTCTCGTTTTGCCATCAAGGAACAATGAATTTACAATAAACATGGCCATTGAAAATGTATTCTTAAAAATTAGGATTGGAATTATATGGCCATTAAGTTATTAACTATTTTGCACATGAAAAGAAACCGTAAGTCCGTAACTGACACACTAGTTAGAATTCTTTAGATAAGTACTGAGCTCTGACATCGATGTACAACCTTCAGGCCATAAATGTAAACACCGTCAGGACTGAATCCGACCTTCATCCTTCTGAGGTGGATACACGGAGTACCACTGAGTGATCAACAGACACACCTTTTACGAACAGTGCTATATATAACAGCAAAACTAACGAAGCAAGGGAGGGTTAAAACAAGAATATGCTTTATTAATAGGGAAATTCAAAAGTGGGGCTGCGACGTGATAAAATAGAATGGAAAGTAATGATTGACGTCATTGACAGCACATGTGAACATATCATCCACGAGCTGATCACGTAAATATCGTTCAGGCGTTTCTTCCGCCGATTACTTTCAAGATTCATCTGGCAATGCATAAGTCTTAAAAACACCTTTGTAAATCAAACCAATGCACATGAAAACATTTTCGGCCATATTGGAAAAAACATAGACTATTTGAAAAGAAACCGAGCCAAAACACTTCACAAACGATCACAGGCTAAATCAAAATAAACTGCTAATACAAAAACATCTTTACTGCAAACACCAAGTAACACTAGTTTAAACGTTGAAGGTTGTTGCATACCAATAGTGTCTAAATTCATCTCAGCCTTAAATATTAATCAAAATCATTCACAACACAAAAGAATAATACTGCAAAAGAAAGACACCGTGATTACAATACAACAGTACAATCACAATCGCACATTGTCAACAAAAAAAATATTTCAAAAAAATGTCTGAAGTACAGTACATAAAATAACTACATCGCAAGATATTTACTAAAAACAACATTCATACATAGCACATTAAAATTTTGAAACGTTCAATAGCTAGACACGATGTGCAAAAGAAAAGTCAAATTCAGTCGGAATATGTCGTACGTACATCACAAAAAATTCTAACATTGCCATATATTCATTACAAACAACATTAATACATAGCAGATCAAAATTTACAAACGTTCAATAGCTGTACACAAACAGCATACGAAAAGTCAAATTCAGTTGGAATATGTCGGAACTACGTCCCATAAAATTAAGACATTTGCAATATATTCATTAAAATCAACATTTATACATAGCACATCAACATTTTTAAACGTTACATAACTATACACTAAGTACATACGGAAAACCAAAAACAGTCTGAATACGCAAACGTCATAAAACAATACAAAACATTAATCAACGTTCAAAAAAGTATAAACACAATCAATACTACATACCCAAAATTTGTATAATAATATTAAAATTCAAACTTACCTGTCAAACAACGCAGCAACAACACAAGAAGCACAATGCGCCTTTCACACGTGACTGTTCTCGAAGATCTGGGAATTTCCCCGTTGATGCACGTCAATCGCAATGCTGCGTCACAAAACGTAGCAATGCGATTGGCTGGAAATTACATCATTCGGAAAACAAAGGGAAAATACAAAAAAAAAATAGAACGCTGACCTCAAAAACGTAGGTAGCGTATAGGCGCTACATTGCGACCGGCATTTTTATTAAGGAAAAGACATCCGCACTAGGAAAAGGGACTCAAAGCCATACTATCACTCACGCCAAACACAAAATAATTTTTTTTTTTTAAAAACACACATGTTCACAGTAAAAAAATAACACACACTTGCAAAATAATCACACACACACACACCACCATATCATCAACAACACACAACATCACACACTAAGCATAACACCACAAAGAACAATATACTCAATTATTGTTCACATTAACACACTAAATCAATGTCACCACTCACACATGCTACGCCAATCACACATGCAACACAACTCACTCACGCAACGCCACTCACACACACAACGCCACTCATCCACGCAACACCACTCATCCACGCAACGCAACTCATCCACGCAACACAACTCATCCACCCAACACAACTCATCCACGCAATGCCACTCATCAACGCAACGCCACTCACACATGCAACGCCACTCACACACGCAACGCCACTCACACACGCAACTCCAATCACACATGCAACGCCACTCACACATGCAACGCCACTCACACATGCAATGCCACTCACACATGCAACGCCACTCACACACGCAACGCCACTCACTCACGCAACGCCACTCACACACACAACGCCACTCACCCACGCAACGCCACTCATCCACGCAACGCCACTCATCCACGCAACGCCACTCGCACACGCAACACCACTCACACATGCAACGCCACTCACACATGCAACGCCACTCACACACGCAACGCCACTCACTCACGCAACGCCACTCACACACGCAACGCCACTCACCCACGCAACGCCACTCATCCACGCAACGCCACTCATCCACGCAACGCCACTCGCACACGCAACGCCACTCACTCACGCAACGCCACTCACCCACGCAACGCCACTCATCCACGCAACGCCACTCATCCACGCAACGCCACTCACACACGCAACACCACTCACACATGCAACGCCACTCACACATGCAACGCCACTCACACACGCAAAGCCACTCACCCCCCACGCAACGCCACTCACACCCACGCAGTGCCACTCACACCCACGCAGTGCCACTTTTACCCACACAGCACCACTTTTACCTACACAGCACCACTTTCAGACACACAACGCCACTCACACCCACGCAAGCCCGCTCTCACACACGCAAGCCCACTCTCACACATGCAATGCCACTCACACATGCAACGCAACTCACACACGCAATGCCACTCACCCACGCAACGCCACTCACCCACGTAACGCCACTCACCCACGCAACAACAATCACACATGCAACGCCACTCAACCACGCAAGGCCACTCACTCAAAGGCACTCACACCCACGCAGTGCCACTTTCACCCACAATGTGCAGTGCACAATAGGTCTCGCAGTAGGAAAGTTGGAGCTATTGGTTTTGTAAATGACAAAGCCCTTTATGTTTTTAAAATGAAAACAAAAATAAAAGGCATTGCTATTGTAATAGCTCCAACTTTTCTACTGCGAGACCTATTGGCAACGCCAGTGCTTGTTTCCCTTCCGGTGCAATTTCTCCTGACAGCCAAATGGCTCTTGTAGGAGAGTGGGGTCTGCAATCCTATGGTCACCCCCGATTTGTAGCTTTTTGCTTCACTGGTTTAGACTTTCCCTGGCTGTGGGCCTGCTAATCAGACCCACAGCCTAGCTGTTCTCTCTCTAAATTGTCTCACATGTACCTTAGGTGCATTTACCGATTGGTACTGGGCCACCTTATCAGTCCCTGTACAGCATACCTTAGGTATCCAGGGCATAGGTGTACCCAGGGCCTACCAGGGGCTGCAGCATGTATTATGCCACCCCTGGCTGGCCATCCAAATCTGACACAACTGGTTGCACGACAGCTGGGGCAAGGTGGTGTAATCACCGTTTGCTTTAGATATAGTATCCCTATATCTAAACCTAAAATGGACACTTGTATTCCTATCAGTCACTCCTATGGCAGGCCTTAACAATCCTGAAGGCAGAGTGCTTGGAATTATGTGAGATGGTGCTCTTGCATGAGCTGAGCCCGTTTGCAGCTTGCGGAACCAAGTCCTAATAGCTGTTCCATGATAACGCGTACCATATACTCTTAAGTGCATTATAATCCTCGCGGTTATTTGCCAACTTTGGTATCGCTTTATCAAAACATGTCTAGTAAGGTGTCATACGAATTGGAATACTAACCCCTCGCCAATTCTGGCGACGGGGTTAGCATTCCACCCTTCTAGAGGGACACGACATGTATGTAACTGTGAACCCCGGTTAAAGTTAACTCGAGCCTCAGCATCACAAAATGGATGCTGCCACCACAGACACAAGTCTGACCTCCTGCTGCTGGGAGTCCTTCCAGCGAGGAGAGCTTGGACAAAGGGTTTCCTGTCAGAGGCGGTGCTAGCACCATCCCAGACAGGGTTTTGTGTATCCCAGGTAGGCAGGGCTGAGAGGAAGGTGACTGCAAGTGGCACCCCGGTGCTCACTATGCATCTGCCGGCTCAAACCAGTTCCAGGGGCACCCCAGCCCCTGAGCTGGGGAAAGTCGGGACAAGGGAGAGGGGTGTAACCACCCCCTCCTGGTCCCACCCATGGGCAGGACCTAGTCGCGTGCCAGCCCCTTTTCTTAGAATAAAGGTAGGAGCGGGCCCCCTTCCCAAATTAGATCATCCTGAATCTTGAACGACTTTCTACAAAAGGAACTCTTGACTTTCTTTGAGGACTCTCCCTTGTGGCTAAAGAGTAGCCACCCTGCACCCGCAGGCACAATCTAAGCATCGCGGTTTGCTGCACGTCCATCCTCCGGATCAAGACTGCCCAGCTCGACGAGACCCGGATTCCCTGGCATCTCTGACCTCTACCTGCATCATCAGCCCAGCTGAGATTTGTGGGTGTGACGAGACCTGAGGGACCGTCTATCTTCAGAAACTGCATGACATTTAACCAGCACGACCACCGAGGGATCCTCGAGTGAGTGCTCTGGGGTTTGAGAAGCCCCAACCCTGAGCAGCTCCAGAACCGAAGTCCAGCCCCCCAGTCTCCACGAGATCTGCGTGGGGCCCTTCTGCTCTTTGTTGCTCACCGCGTTGTCCGGTCACTTGCCTGCTGGCTAGTGGCCTCCTGACGACGCACCACGCCGATTACACCGCTGGTCTGGTTGCTCCAGACTGGCCCTTGCTCCCTTCCAAAAGAGGAGCACCCCGGACCCTCCTGGTCCACTCCAGACGCCATCTTGACTCCACCGCGTGGGCATGCCTTTGCCAAGGTTTGTTGCCCCAAACCTGGGACCAGCATCGCCGACAGCAGACACCTTCATGGGACAGCTCGCACCTCCAGCCTGGTCGCCGACAACGCCTCCTAGCCCGTCTGACTGCAGAGTCCAGCGTCGCCCACTCACCTGGTCGAGGTGACTTCATCCGGTGCCATCCTGGTGCCCACACAATCACTGGCTAGTGATTAAGAACTGAGTCCCCTCTGCTTTCAGGTCGTCTCCATCACCGATCCAGGCTTGGATCACATCGAACATCTCCACTGGTCGCCTGCCAGCAACTTCTTCTTTCAGGCTCCATAGACTACAACGAGGATTCCCGACGTCTTTTGAACCCTATGCAGCCGCAGCCCCTGGGCTAGGTAACCCGAGCATTTCGGTGCTCCATCGCAGGTTCACTATCTAAGTGTCCAGATCCTTTGTCGTATTTAGTCCATCTAGTCGGATTCGTCCGATAACAGTAACTTTAGAAATACTAGCCTCCATAGACTTTGTCCCGCATCCCGCGTGAGAGTGCACACTCTGCACCCGATCTCCCTAGGCCTCCTGCTCCTAACCTTAGTGTTTAGTAGTGTAGTCCTAGCGATCCTGAAGCCTCTGGATCTTGTTACTTACCTGCTAGTATTTTGCATTCCACTTTTAGAGTATATGTTTTTTTGTGCCCCTCGGGCATTTGTGTAAATTGTGCAACTTGAAGTATTTTTGTAAGGGTTTTGTATTGTGCTTAGCTCCCTGACTCATAAAGAGATCAGGGTAGACTTGTTATAAATAAATATCCTTTATTTTCATAACAACTTGTGTGGTGTCCTTTCACTTGGTGTTCAAGGGATATATGTGATGGTAAAACAGCTGGCTTAACACGCCCTCTAGAGTTTAGCCTAAAGACTGCTTTTGTCAACGCTAATAGGATAGCTGGTCTATAAGGTTGACTTACAACCAATCATCAATAAGGGTCGTTTGGTATGATACACAGTGATCACTAGAATAGTGAGCACTATATATCAGGCCAACTTCTCACATTGGTGTGCAGCGGTTGGGATTTGAGCTTGCTGTTGTTTTACCTCGCACGTATCCTAAGAATATCATTTGAAAGATCACATAAGTACCCAGGTACATATAACTTAGCTTAGAATACTCTGAGTTCTACTGAACCAGCTGTTGTAGTGTAACAGGGCCTAGCACACCCTGACTACAACTCTTAGCAAGGGATCAGTAGGTAAACCCATAGTGTAGGTAAGTGCACCACTTACACCTAACTAGAAAGCATGTCTGACCAAGGAGAATCTTCACAGACTCCCCTAGTGGTCATTGACCCTCCACAGGTCATGTCAAGATATGCAGCTCTTAGCTTCCAGGAGATGTGACAACTGTGTACCTCCAGGAAGCTAAAACAGGGTTCTAACCCTACCACTCCTTTTCTGATAGGTCTCTTAGAGAGTTATGATGCCAGGAGGGCTTCTAACACAGGCCCCCCTAATCCAGATGGGAGTATGCCCCCGTTAGAGGGAACCCTTGGGGACCCTGACCTCAACCTCAATGGAACAGAAAGTGAAGAGGAGGAAGAGGAACAGGAGTTGTCAGGGGATGAGGCAGACAAAGGTCAGGTAGTAGTCAGAAGGCTCACCAGGACCAACTTAAGCAGGCATGAAAATGGACTTGGGGGGACCCCCAGGCCCACTCTCAGGCAGGCTTAACATTGGGAATGGACGAGTTAGGTCTCTCTCCAGAGGCTCTAACAGATCCATTCATGCCAATGGCTCTCAGGCATTTTCTCACAGAGGGATGACATCCCCTCAGAGAAGAGAGCATGAAGCTAAGATGAGGGAAGTCAATCTGAGGATTGAGAGGGAAGAACTTGCCCTTGCCAAAGAGAGACTTGCCTTTGCTAGAGAGCAGAAATTGAGTGGGGCAGACCCCACTGGTGGCAGCATTATCCCTAGAGATAAAGACAGGAGTTTTGATACTAGACACCCGAGTAAAATAGTGCCCCCCCTTTAAACAAGGGGATGACATCCACAAATGGATGACTGCTTTGGAGAGGGCCTGCACTGTCCAGTGCATCCCCCAAAGTCAGTGGGCAGCTATTTTGTGGCTCTCCTTTGAGGGTAAAGGTAGAGATAAGCTCCTCACTACTAGAGCTGAGGATGCTAACAATTACCAAGTCCTGAAGAATACACTGATTGATGGGTTTGGCCTAACAACTGAGCAGTACAGGTTGCTGTTCAGAGACACCCATAAAATTCAGTCTCAGGATTGGGCTGACTTTGTAGATTGTGCCACTAAGGCTTTTGAAGGCTGGTTACTGGGAAGTAAAGTTACTGATTATACAGGATTGTATAACTTAATTATGAGAGAATAAATCTTACGTAATTGTTAAAATCAGTTGTTGCATCAGCACCTTATTGACTCAGATCTGACCTCTCCCCAAGAATTGGGAAAGAAGGCAGACAGATGGGTCAGGACAAGGGCCAACCAGCAGAACCAGAACCAGGGTGGTGGCCAGAAGAAAGTAGACCAGAAAAGTAATGAGAGTAAACAAAATGACCAGAAGTCTTCAACAGGGCCCCAACAATCTAAGGAGGGTGGGTTCCAGAACTCCCAGAAAAAGAAGAACAATGGTCAGAAGAAACCATGGTGCCAATACTGTAAAAGTAATACTCACTGGTTTAGTGATTGCACCAAGAAAAGGCCCAGCTCCTACCACTACTGCCCCTAAGGCACCTGCAACCCCTAGTTCAGTTAGTAGTGGTAGTGTTCCCCCTAAGACTTTAGTGGGTTTGACACTGGTATCTGAGGCAGGCTCTGACCTAGTCAGAGTACATACCCAGGCTGTTCTTGTTTGTACTGGGGACATGGAGTTGACCCCTACAATAAGTCCCAGTACCCTGGGCAAGTATAGACAGACACCTTTGATCAATGGAAAATTGGCTCAGGCCTACAGGGACACTTGTGCCAGTGTCACTATGGTGACACCAAACTTTGTGGACCCTGATCAGGTAATACTAGGTTCAGACTACCTGGTGACCAATGCTAGCAATGTCACTACCAACCATAGTATGGCACTTGTTAATTTCTCCTGGGGAGGGGTAAATGGCCTCAAAAGGGTTGTTGTAAGTTCAGACCTCCCAGTGGACTGTCTTTTGGGCAATGATTTGGAATCCTCTCTATGGTCAGATGTGGAGTATAGGACTCATGTAGAGATGCTAGGTTTGTCAGCACATGTCCTTGCTGTGACTAGGTCACAGGCCAAGAAATGCCCAGCTGAACTAGTGCTGGATCCTGGAACAATGGACCAGACACTAACTAAGAGAAAGAGCAGTAGGGTTAAGGCTGTGCCTTCCCCCTTGACTCAAGGTGAGGATCAGCTCTCACAGGAGACTGACCCAAAGACCCCAGAAGGAACTGTCCTAGAAGAACTTGAACATGACCAGGTTGAGTTTCTTGGGACAGGGGGACCTTCCAGGGCAGACTTGAGCCAAGCACAGTTAAACTGCCCATCTCTTGAACCCCTCAGACAGCAAGCTGCTGCTGAGGCTGCAGGGAATGCCACAGGTGCCCATAAAGTGTATTGGGACGATGGACTCCTTTACTCTGAGGCAAGAGACCCCAAGCCTGGTGCTACCAGGAGGCTGGTCATCCCCTTGTCTCTGAGAGGTTTCCTTCTCACCTTGGCCCATGAAATTCCTCTTGCAGGTCACTTAGGCCAGAACAAGACTTGGGACAGACTTGTCCCACACTTTCACTGGCCCCATATGTCTGAGGACACTAAAGAGTTTTGTCGCTCATGTGCCACCTGTCAAGCCAGTGGCAAATCAGGTGGCACAACAAAGGCCCCCCATATACCACTACCTGTGGTGGGGGTACCCTTTGAAAGAGTGGGGATTGACATTGTTGGACCAATGGACCCCCCAAAAGCATCTGGGCACAGATTTATACTGGTGGTAGTGGATCATGCCACCAGGTATCCAGAAGCTATTCCCCTTAGGACCACTACAGCTCCTGTTGTGGCTAAGGCCCTACTCTCAGTTATTACTAGAGTGGGGTTTCCTAAGGAGGTTGTCTCTGACAGAGGTGCAAACTTCATGTCAAGATACTTGACTGCTATGTGGAAGGAGTGTGGTGTCAACTACAAGTTCACCACTCCCTATCATCCACAATGCAATGGGCTTGTTGAAAGGTTCAACAAGACCCTCAAAGGGATGATAAAAGGGTTACCTGAAAAGCTTAGGCGAAGATGGGACATCCTTTTACCCTGCCTTTTGTTTGCCTACAGAGAGGTCCCACAGAAGGGGGTTGGCTACAGCCCTTTTGAGCTTCTGTTTGGGCATCCTGTAAGGGGACCCCTGTGTCTTGTGAAGGAAAGATGGGAGAGACCTCTCAAAAAGCCTAAGCAAGACATAGTGGACTATGTACTTGGTCTCCGCTCCAGGATGGCAGAGTACATGGAAAAGGCATCTAAAAACCTGGAGGCCAGCCAAGAACTCCAAAAAGCTTGGCATGACCAAAAGGCTGTCCTGACTGTGTATCACCCAGGACAGAAGGTGTGGGTGCTGGAGGTAGTGGCCCCAGCAGCTCTCCAAGACAGATGGTCTGGACCCTACACCATTATTTTTTTTTTTTTACTTTATTTTTGCGCAGGTATAAAAGAATACAGTCACACCAGGCTCATATTCAGTATGTGAAAACTTACATCATATTACTATATCCACAGCCTTCACGCCCACAACCCGGAGGCCGGGCGGCGACATAATTTTCGTTAAGTGAGTTGCAGTTATTCTGAGACTTGCGCGCACTTCACGGAGCTCCCCAAACCTGCTTTTGTTTTATTTTTTCTCCCACAACTCCCCCCCCCCCCCCCCCCACCCACCCTATCAACAAAACTGGCTGGTTTCTCCCCTCAACGTGGTAACAGTCCGATCACATGTCTATCAAACTAAGTGTCACTAGTCCATCAGTGCCATGTGTGCCTACTCTACTGATGCGTGTCTCTCTCCCCATGTTACTGTAGATCCCCGTACATGTGTGGTGTCTCTAAGTTTGCAGTGGTTTGGTCAGTTACCGAGCATTGATCGTTATCGGGTGGTCTCCCACTCCCTCCTCCGTACTCTGTTCATCTATGTGTCACCTCCTAAATGCCCGGCTTCTAGGCCATGGTATTGTCTCCATTTATCCTATACCTTTCGGAATTTTTTAGGACAGCCTCTCGCTTTGTATGTCACTCGTTCTGCAGCCATATAGAGGTCTAACCCTCTCCTCCACTCCTCTACTTCCGGCCTCTCCGCCACTCCCCAGTATTTTGCAATATCCCTTTTAGCCACAACTAAAGCCAGCACCAGGAAGATAATATGTGGGCGCGGCAGGTCTACTTCTGTCACCATTCCCAGTAGTGCCAGTCTCGGATCCAGTGTCAGCTCTACTCCCAGTACCTCCCCCAATTCCGCGAATATGTGAGACCAATACGTTTGAATCGCCGCACAGGACCAGATAGTGTGGTAGAAGTCCCCCTGTTCGGCCCTGCATCGAAGACAAGTGTCATCTGTTATCCTCCCTATTTTGAGGAGATGTCTCCTATCAAAGTACGTCCTGTGCAGCACATTCAACTGAATCAGCCTTAGCCGTGACTTAATGGCCACTTCTCGGGGGTGCATCAGGATCAGCTCCCAGTCTAAATCTTCTAATTGCCCCACTTCCGCCTCCCACACTCTCCTGAGTTTCGCCAAATTCCCTAACATATTATTTGTGAGTGTTTTGTAGGTGAGGGACACTGCCTGGTGTATTATCTGTTCCTGTAAGAGTCTTCCTTCTAGGGGTGAATATTCCGGTATGTCTTGTAATGATATCTTCTGTGCTTTCCATGCATGCAATAGCTGCAAGTGTTTGTACTGTTGTGAGTGGTGCAATCCAAACACTGCCCGTAGCATTGCAAATGTCTTCAGCTCACCCTGCCTAATCACGTCCCCGATAGTCGATATCCCTATGTCGTCCCACCTTTGGAAGTCTTTCAATTTTTGAAGTTCCGTGAACCAGCTGCAGTGCCATAGTGGTGTCTGGCGTGTAGGTTTCTCCTCCCACCCCGTGGATCTCGTGGCCCGTGTCCATGCTCGAATCGTGATCATGGTAGCGGGCAGGAGCTGTCTTCCCGCCCTCCCCCCATATAAGTAGTGAAGTATATTGTGTGTGGACAATTTATGTCTTTCCAATGCATATGTCGGGTGGTCCACAGGTGCGTGTAGCCAGTCGTTTATGGGGGTCAAGTGTTCCGCCCAGTAGTATGCCTCCAGGTTCAGCAGTGAGATCCCTCCACTATACTGGTGTCGTTGGAGTGTTTGGAGGGCGATGCGTGGTTGTTTGCCTAGCCATAGGAAGGATCGCAGGTCTGCATGGATTTTGGTGATCGTGTTAGCCGGGAGCGGGTAGTATTCATTCTGAAGTGCGTAGAGGAATTTGGGTAGCGTAATCATTTTATACATTGCCGCTCTTCCCAGTAAGGTAAGCGGTAACAGCCTCCATCTCGTCATATCTTCTACTGCCTCTTCCATTATTCGTTCCACATTATGCTGGAACGAGAGCTTCTTGTCCAGAGTGATATAGACCCCAAGGTACTGGAACCCCTCCGCGGTAGTGAGTAAACGGTCCGGTAGCGTCACTCCCGTCACAGGGCCCCGCGGCGTATACAAGACGTTGATGGTATGGCCCGCCACCGCCCCAAATCCCTCCAACTCTCTGAATAATGTCCCTACTGAGACCTCGGGTTTCGTAATGTATAGTAATACATCGTCTGCATATAATGAAATTTTTTCCTGTGCCTCCCCTGAATCACTCCACGTGAAACCATGGATCCCTGGGTTTTGCCGAATTTTGGCCGCCAAGATTTCTATCGTGAGCGTAAAGAGTAGCGGGGACAGCGGGCATCCTTGTCTTGTGCCCCTTTCCACATGGAATTCACGTGATAGCCATCCATTTACTCGTACCCGCGCTTTCGGTGCCGTGTATAGCAGCCCTATCCATTTCTGGAAGCGTGGACCAAAACCAAACCGCCTCATCACCGCCATGAGAAAGGGCCAGTGTACTGCGTCGAACGCCTTTTCAGCGTCCAAGGACAGGAACCAGTGCGGTTCCGCCCTATCTTTCACTTCTTGAAGCCAGTTGTGTGTCCGTCGGAGGTTGAGCTTTGTCGCTCTGTCTGGCAGAAACCCTGATTGGTCTGTGTGTATAAGGTCTGGAACGACCGTCCGGAGGCGTGCCGCTAGAATCGTGGCCAGCACTTTCACCTCCATGTTCAGCAGTGAGATGGGGCGGTATGAGGCACAATCCTCCTCTGGCTTGCCCTGTTTGTGTATCGGTACTATGGTCGCCAATGTTAGGTCTCGCGGGAGTGTCCCTATCTCATAGGCTTCAACATATAAGGCCAACAGGTGACGTGTCAGCAAGTCGGCCGTCTTTTTAAAGAATTCCGCCGGGAACCCGTTGGGTCCCGGTGTTTTCCCCATTTTTAATTTATTTATGGCTATACTAATCTCCTCCAGTGTGATATCTGCCTCTAGCGGGGCGCTGAGCTCTGCATCCAGGAGTGGGATGTCCACCTTTTCCATATAATGTAGAGCCTTGTCAACTGTTCCGAGGTCTCTGCCTCTATAGAAATTCTCATAGTGGAGTGCGAATGCCTCCGCTATGTCCTTGTCCGTGGTTTCCATGTGTCCCCCGTCTCTCCTGATTCTTTCCACCCACCGTGCTGCTCGTTCTTTCCTGCTAAGCCATGCCAAAAGTTTGCCTGATTTTTCACCTACATCATACAGGCGGTGTAACGTAGCTAGTGATTGTGTCTTTGCCTCATTAGAGACCAGTTGTCTATACTCCCTTTGTTTGTCTTGCAGCCGCCTCAGTGTACCCTCACCTTTGTTTACATGGTATTCCCTTTCTAGCGCTAGGATGTCAGTTTCTAGCCCTGCCGCCTCCATGTGTTGTGTATTGCGTTCGTCCCTTAATCTCCCTTTAATTCTGTCCTTCAACACCGGTTTCATGGCCTCCCAGAAGGTAATATTGGAGTCCACTGAACCTTTGTTCTCCGCCACATACACCTTTATGTCCGCCCTCAATCCTCGTGTTATCTCGGGGGTTTATAAGTCCCATGCTGCCAATCGCCACTATGTCTCTCGCCTTACCGTGTTTTTCCCTACGTTTGCATACAGAGGTGAGTGGTCTGATATCCCCCTTGCTTTGTAGGTGAACTCATCCCCCTCCGACAGGTATTGCCTTGCAATAAAAATGTAGTCTAGCCTGGAGAAGGTTTTATGGGCCCCTGAGTAGAAGGAGAACGTCTCCTGTGTCGGGTGTCGCCATCGCCATATGTCGGTGAGCCCCATTTCCGCCATGTATTTTGCCAGTGCCGTTTGCGTCCCCTCCCTGCGTGTTGCACCTGAACGATCTAACGTTTCCGACATGACGTCATTGAAGTCCCCCCCCACTATTTGCATCGTGTCTGCCGTATCCAACAGGATGGCTGCCACTTCTCTGAGCGTGCGTGATTGGAGTTTTGGCGGAGCGTATACTGAGATAACTGTCACGTTCAGTCTATTCCATGTCCCCTGTATTCCCATGTATGTACCCTGTGGATCACTCCACGTGCGTGTGACGGTAAAGGGATGTGTTTTGTCAATTAGGATTGCGACTCCCCTGGCTCCCGACGTATAGCCCGCGTGAGTCAGGACTTTGTATCTCCCCCTCGCTATGAACGTACATTTTCCTGCCTTAAGGTGTGTTTCCTGTAAAAGGATAAGGTCTGGGGCGACCCTTTTGATGTATGTGTTGACCAATCCTCTCTTTATTTTGGATCCCAATCCATTAACATTCCATGGCAGAATGGAGATCCCCCTCTGAGTTCTGTCAGTAGTCCTTAGTGTGTCTGCCATACTGTGTTGCTCGTCCGGAGGTCAGTAGGAGACCATAGCAGCTGTGTGTGATAACTTTGATTCTTGTGCATCTGTCCCAATGAGTGTTTTCGTGTCCAACATCCCCCCCAATGTCCCCAACGTGTTTTCCTACCCACTCCCCCGCCCCAACAAACTAGAAAACCCCTTCCCCCCTCCCCCTCCCCACCTCCCTCCCCTTCCAGATGTGCCCCTAAGTGGGACATGACTTTCAGTAGGAGTAGGCCTGTCGCCCACCCACTATACCCTCCCTTACAAACTCTCAAAAACACCACAAGAATGCAAAACAAAACTTAAGGGGGTGCCAACTTGCGTGCGTCCCTGCGACCAGCTGCCATTCCAGTCCCATGGAACCGTTAGGTATCAGAGAGTCTGTCCACACCTTCATGCAAGTGGGTGTCTGGTTTGTCCCAACTGTGTATCCGCATCCGCTCATGATTTAGAGTCCGGAATCTCAGATTCAGGTGCGCTGTGTTGTCCTGACAAGTCCTGTTCCAATACACGGATCTCTTGTACCAGTGGGTGATCGGATTGTCTCTCTTCCTCCTCCTCTTCTCCGCCCGATGTGTGACTGTCCAGTACCTCGTCGTCTACACCCTCCGAGCGGGCCGTGATGTGCAGTGCAGCAAATCTGGATCCTGAGCCAGTCGCCCCGTTTGGTGAGGCTGAGCGCCCCCTTCGCAGCATTCCTGTGTCCTGACCCCTATATGGTGTCACTGGGGTCCGCCTCTTGGATCTTCTAGCCTTCAGTCTCTGCGCCTTAGGGATTTCCCAGTGTGTGGCATTTCTCACGGACCTGTCCAACAGGTCCCGTTTGGCTATCTCCCTGCTGTTTAGGATTGGTCGCTCCTCCAGCCACTGCCAGGCGTCCTCCGGGTGTGCGAAGAAGAGGGTCTGTCCATTAAAGAGCACCTTAAGTTTCGCCGGGAACAGTAACATATAGGCGATTTTCTGGTCTCTCAGTTTCGCCTTTACTGCATCAAAGGATCGCCTCTGCTTCTGTACCTCCTGGCTATAGTCTGGGAAAATCATGATGTGTGTATTTTCAAAGCGGATCTCTCCCAGCTTCCTTGCCTCTTTCAAAATCAAGTCCCTATCAGCAAAGTTCAGGAAGCGTGCAATGATCGGACGTGGTCGTGCTCCTGTCGGTGGTTTGGCGAGGAGGGCCCTGTGTGCCCTCTCTATCACGAAACAGTTTGAGAATTGCGCCTCCGGGAAAGTGTCCACCAGCCACGTTTTCAGAAATGCCACCATGTCGGACTTCTCGCATCCTTCTCTAAAACCTACGAAGCGCAGGTTGTTGCGGCGTGCCCTATTTTCGGCGTCATCCACTTTCCAGAGGAGTTGGCGATGCGAGGCCTGTAGTTCCGTCATGTCTCTTCGTAGGGCAGTGATAGAGGTCTCCGCCTCGTCCATCCGCGTCTCCGCGTTGGTGACCCTTTCTGATAGATTCCGAAAATCCTGACGCAGGAGTGTTACTTCCGAACCCACCTCGCCGATCTTGGTCTCCAATGCCGCTCTCGACTCCTGTATGTCGGCGCGCGACGCCTGGATGGCTTCCATGAGCAGGTCTGTATCCGAGCGTGGGCCCGGGGCCGCCGGGGGTCCATTCACCGTCTGGCGCGGTGCAGCGAAGTTATCCATCGGGCCTTGCTTGGGTCCTTTCGGTATTGTCTCTCTCTTGCCCATGACGAGTAGCGGTGGTCCGGTCCGTGTTCTCCCCACGCGTTGGTGGTCTATGGGCTACGTTGTTCCTGAGCTCCTCAGGGGGTCAGAGACCCAGCTCCCCTCCAGAGTAGTGCTCCGATCCCAGACCGTAGTTGCCCCGGGGGACCCGGCGCCTCACTTTATGTGTCCGGCCAGTGGCGTCTAGGTGCACTCAGGGGCCTCGCATCCGCGCCGTAGCAAAGAGCCGGGCCTATCCTCTCCCGATATCTCTGTGCCGCATCACCGGCTCCCCAGCAGTTTCCACGTCCCCCGGACCACGGGGACACTCCCGCCTTAATGCCCCTTGGGTTGTGAAGGTCTCGGGGCCTCGCTGGTTTCCCCCACTTCTACATACTACACAGTCTAGGGAAAAAAAAAAACGGCTCCCGCGCACTCACTCCGTCCTTGCCCGGGGTCCGGACCTCGCCGGGGGTCAACTTTGATCAAGCCCCGTGCCCCGGGTGTTGCTGCCGGCAATGTCGGGGGGGGGCCTCCCCACGGGTCCCTCCGATGGCCGCCTCACCCCACCAGTATTCACGCCGGGTTCCGCGTATCTGGGTGCTTGAATATCAGGTCCCGGGACTCAGCACCTCTGACGTACCCACTGCACTCCGGTCGCCATCTTGGTGTAGGTCGTCTTACAGTGTCTGTCCGCCGCTGGGAAAGCGCGGTCGATGCGGACGCCAGTCCGGGGTGCACACATGCGGGATACCTCTGGTCCGCGCCTCTGGTCCGCGCCCGGGTGCCCAGCTCCCGCAGTCACGGAGTTCGTCTCGCACTAGCGCTGGCCGCCGCCATCTTGATGTAGTCCGGCGTGCGAGCGGGCAATACCAGACCGCTTTACTCCCTCCCGGGTGCAATTTCGTGCACAGTTGTCACTCTCAGTAGGTGCAAGACACCTTTGGCACCTCCGCCTGCGTTTTGGTGACGATCAGGCTAGGTATAAGTCGGATCTTGAGGCAGCTCGGCGGGAGCTCCGTCTCAGCACGTCCTAACCGGCCATGCTGTTGGCCACGCCCCGACCCTACACCATTATTGAACAAAAGGGAGCGGTCACCTACCTGGTTGACCTTGAAACTCCCAGGAGCCCTCACAGAGTACTTCAGGTGAACAGGCTCAAGGCATTTGTCGACAGGGAGGCAATGAGCTTGCTCATGGCCACAGATGAGGGACAGGAGGAAGAGAGTGACCCTCTCCCAGACCTGCTAACTCAGAACCCTGATGATGGGTCAGTAGATGGTGTAGTCTTTTCTGACAGCCTCTCTGAGCATCAACAAGAGGATTGTAAACAGGTTCTTCAATCCTTCAGACAAATGTTCTCTCTGAAACCCAGTCAGACAAACTGGTGCACCCATGAGGTGGACACTGGTGACAGTCTGCCTATAAAGAGTAAAATCTACAGGCAACCTGACCACGTCAGGGACTGCATAAAACAAGAAGTACAAAAGATGTTGGAATTGGGAGTCATTGAACCCTCAGAGAGCCCTTGGGCTAGTCCTGTAGTTCTAGTGCCTAAACCTCACACCCAAGATGGTAAGAGAGAGATGAGGTTTTGTGTAGACTACAGGGGTCTTAATGCTGTCACTAAGACAGATGCCCATCCAATACCAAGAGCAGATGAACTCATAGATAAATTGGCTTCTACCAAATTTTTGAGTACCTTTGACCTGACAGCTGGTTATTGGCAAATCAGTTTAGCTGAGGATGCCAAGGCCAAAACAGCATTTTCAACCCCAGGAGGTCATTACCAGTTTGTGGTGATGCCCTTTGGTCTGAAAAATGCACCTGCCACTTTTCAAAGGTTGGTGAACCAAGTTCTCTCTGGGCTGGATGACTTCTGTGCAGCATATCTAGATGATATTGCTGTCTTTAGCTCCACCTGGGAGGATCACCTGATCCACCTGAAAAAAGTTTTAGAGGCCCTGCAAAAGGCAGGCCTCACTATCAAGGCTACCAAGTGCCAGATAGGGCAGAGTCAAGTTGTATACTTGGGCCACCTTGTAGGTGGAGGCCAAGTTCAACCTTTGGAGAGCAAGATACAGGCCATAAAGGACTGGGCTCCTCCAACCACCCAGACACAGGTCAGAGCTTTCTTGGGCCTGTCTGGTTACTATAGGAAATTTGCCAGAAATTATGGAACCATTGTGACTCCACTTAATGACCTGACAAGTAAGAAAATGCCAAGAAAAGTTCAGTGGACAGCTAGCTGTCAGAAGGCATTCAATGACCTAAAGCAGGCCATGTGCAGTGCACCTATTCTCAAGAGTCCAGACTACTCCCAGCCATTCATTGTCCAAACAGATGCTTCTGAGTTGGGTGTGGGAGCTGTTCTTTCTCAACTGAATATTGATGGTCATGACCAGGCCATTGCTTTTATAAGTAGAAGGCTGACCCCTAGAGAGAAACGTTGGTCAGCTATAGAGAGGGAGGCCTTTGCTGTGGTTTGGGCCCTGAAGAAGCTGAGGCCATACTTGTTTGGTACTCACTTCAAGATTCAGACCGACCATAAGCCCCTCTTATGGCTAAATCAAATGAAGGGTGAAAATCCCAAACTTCTTAGGTGGTCCATTCCCCTACAGGGGATGGACTTTACAGTGGAGCACCGCCCAGGGACTGACCATGGTAATGCAGATGGTCTCTCCCGGTACTTCCACTTAGAACAAGAAGACTCACCTGGTCAAGGTTAGTTTAATGTCCCTAGGTTTGGGGGGGTTATGTAGGAGAGTGGGGTCTGCAATCCTTGGTCACCCCCGATTTTTTTGCTTTTTGCTTATAATAATAATAATACAGATTTTTATATAGCGCGAACAGCTACCTCCACAAGCAGGTGTCCCGGCGCTGGGAGAACAAAACGGGTCAGGAGCCCTGGTGCAGATGTCTAACGTTCCTGTAAGAAGAGCCAGGTTTTCAGCTGTTTTCTGAAATTAGCTTCCGAGGGGGCGCTCTGAAGGCCTGGTGGTAAAGTGTTCCAAAGCTGCGCCGTATTTGCCGAATAGGACCGTCCCCCCATGCGAGCCCTTCTCACTCGTGGCTCGAGCAGCAGGACCCGACTGTTCGAGCGGAGAGAGCGGGCTTGACAATACCTGGGCAGCCTGGATCTTAGGTAATATGGACACTTTCCGTACAAAGCTCGAAACGCCAGTGTGAGAGCCTTAAATTTTATTCTGCTTGCCACCGTCAGCCAGTGTAGAGCACCTAAATGGGGGGTGACATGGTCCTTAAACGGTATGCGTCTTAGCAACCTAGCCGCTGCATTCTGCGCGATTTGCAGGTGCTGGATCAGGAATTTCGGAAGACCCAAATACAGGCCATTCGCGTAATCCAGCCTAGATGTAATTGTGGCATGGATCACCGTTTTCCTACACTCCTCTGGCAGTAGCTTGAGAATTTTCCGTAAATTCCTCAATTTGCTAAGGCAGCCCCCCGTCACCTGCTGAATGTGGGAGGAAAAAGATAGACTATCGTCCCACTTTACCCCTAAGTTTTTAGCTGACACGCTGGGTAGGGGTGCCGGCCCCATCTCCCCGGGCCACCACAGTTCTGCCGCGGGCGGGGTGCCCTTCCCAAAAAAGATCACCTCCGTTTTATTTGGATTCAGTTTTAATTTGTTTGTATTCATCCAGTTTGCCACGTCGCTGAGACAGCCCTTAAAACTAGCAAAGGCTGACCCTGACACTTCTGAGTAAGGAAAAACCAACTGGGTGTCATCAGCATATGATATAGCTGTGACTCCCCAGTTGGCAATTAGTGCGAAAAGCGGGGCAAGATAAATATTGAATAATAGAGGGCTTAGTGCCGATCCTTGCGGAACGCCACATCTCAGGCCCTTCACTGGTTTACGACTTTATCTGGCTGTGGGCCTGCTAATCAGACCCACAGCCTAGCTGTTCTCTCTCTAAATTGTCTCACATGTACCTTAGGTGCATTTACCGATTGGTACTGGGCCACCTTATCAGTCCCTGTACAGCATACCTTAGGTATCCAGGGCATAGGTGTACCCAGGGCCTACCAGGGGCTGCAGCATGTATTATGCCACCCCTGGCTGGCCATCCAAATCTGACACAACTGGTTGCACGACAGCTGGGGCAAGGTGGTGTAATCACCGTTTGCTTTAGATATAGTATCCCTATATCTAAACCTAAAATGGACACTTGTATTCCTATCAGTCACTCCTATGGCAGGCCTTAACAATCCTGAAGGCAGAGTGCTTGGAATTATGTGAGATGGTGCTCTGGCATGAGCTGAGCCCGTTTGCAGCTTGCGGAACCAAGTCCTAATAGCTGTTCCATGATAACGCGTACCATATACTCTTAAGTGCATTATAATCCTTGCGGTTATTTGCCAACTTTGGTATCGCTGTATCAAAACATGTCGAGTAAGGTGTCATACGAATTGGAATACTAACCCCTCGCCAATTCTGGCGACGGGGTTAGCATTCCACCCTTCTAGAGGGACACGACATGTATGTAACTGTGAACCCCGGTTAAAGTTAACTCGAGCCTCAGCATCACAAAATGGATGCTGCCACCACAGACACAAGTCTGACCTCCTGCTGCTGGGAGTCCTTCCAGCGAGGAGAGCTTGGACAAAGGGTTTCCTGTCAGGGGCGGTGCTAGCACCATCCCAGACAGGGTTTTGTGTATCCCAGGTAGGCAGGGCTGAGAGGAAGGTGACTGCAAGTGGCACCCCGGTGCTCACTATGCATCTTCCGGCTCAGACCAGTTCCAGGGGCACCCCAGCCCCTGAGCTGGGGAAAGTCCGGACAAGGGAGAGGGGTGTAACCACCCCCTCCTGGTCCCACCCATGGGCAGGACCTAGTCGCGTGCCAGCCCCTTTTCTTAGAATAAAGGTAGGAGCGGGCCCCCTTCCCAAATTAGATCATCCTGAATCTTGAACGACTTTCTACGAAAGGAACTCTTGACTTTCTTTGAGGACTCTCCCTTGTGGCTAAGGAGTAGCCACCCTGCACCAGCAGGCACCATCTAAGCATCGCGGTTTGCTGCACGTCCATCCTCCGGATCAAGACTGCCCAGCTCGACGAGACCCGGATTCCCTGGCATCTCTGACCTCTACCTGCATCATCAGCCCAGCTGAGATTTGTGGGTGTGACGAGACCTGAGGGACCGGCTATCTTCAGAAACTGCACGACGCTTAACCAGCACGACCACCGAGGGATCCTCGAGTGAGTGCTCTGGGGTTTGAGAAGCCCCAACCCTGAGCAGCTCCAGCACCGAAGTCCAGCCCCCCAGCATCCACGAGATCTGCGTGGGGCCCTTCTGCTCTTTGCTGCTCACGGCGTTGTCCGGTCACTTGCCTGCTGGCTAGTGGCCCTCCTGACGACTCACCACGACGATTACACCACCGGTCTGGTTGCTCCAGACTGGCCCTTGCTCCCTTCCAAAAGAGGAGCACCCTGGACCCTCCTGGTCCACTCCAGACGCCATCTTGACTCCACCGCGTGGGCTTGCCTTTGCCAAGGCTTGTTGCCCCAATCCTGGGACCAGCATCGCCGACAGCAGACACCTTCGTGGGACAGCTCGCACCTCCAGCCTGGTCGCCGACAACGCCTCCTAGCCCGTGTGACTGCAGAGTCCAGCGTCGCCCACTCACCTGGTCGAGGTGACTTCATCCGGTGCCATCCTGGTGCCCACACAATCACTGGCTAGTGATTAAGAACTGAGTCCCCTCTGCTTTCAGGTCGTCTCCATCACTGATCCAGGCTTGGATCAGATCGAACATCTCCACTGGTCGCCTGTCAGCAACTTCTTCTTTCAGGCTCCATAGACTACAACGAGGATTCCAGACGTCTTTTGAACCCTATGCAGCCGCAGCCCCTGGGCTAGGTAACCAGAGCATTTCGGTGCTCCAATGCAGGTTCACTATCCAAGTGTCCAGATCCTTTGTCGTTTTTAGTCTACCTAGTCGGATTCGTCCGATAACAGTAACTTTAGAAATACTAGCCTCCATAGACTTTGTCCCGCATCCCGCGTGAGAGTGCACACTCTGCACCCGATCTCCCTAGGCCTCCTGCTCCTAACCTTAGTGTTTAGTAGTGTAGTCCTAGCGATCCTGAAGCCTCTGGATCTTGTTACTTACCTGCTAGTATTTCGCATTCCACTTTTAGAGTATATGGTTTTTCGTGCCCCTCGGGCATTTGTGTAAATTGTGCAACTTGAAGTATTTTTGTAAGAGTTTTGTATTGTGATTAGCTCCCTGACTCTTAAAGAGATCAGGGTAGACTTGTTATAAATAAATATCCTTTATTTTCATAACAACTTGTGTGGTGTCCTTTCACTTGGTGTTCAAGGGGTATATGTGATGGTAAAACAGCTGGCTTAACACGCCCTCTAGAGTTTAGCCTAAAGACTGCTTTTGTCCACGCTACTAGGATAGCTGGTCTATAAGGTTGACTTACAACCAATCATCAATAAGGGTCGTTTGGTATGATACACAGTGATCACTAGAATAGTGAGCACTATATATCAGGCCAACTTCTCACAGCTCTAACCAATTTGCAAGCAGCTGGGAACACGTATCCATGGTGAAGCTCTCCGTATCCTTAAATCGGACCCTGTGCCAGTGACTGCTTGCTCAGTAGCAAAATTCCTGGGTTATATGTGGGCAATTAGGAGGAAATCGCTAAAAACATGAGTTAGCTCCTTATCCTCCAAACCTTTTTATCAGTTTTATCTGTTTTAATCTTAGCTCATATTCTATTGATGCCACCTTAAGGTCTTGATTTACTGTACTGTAGACTATTGCTTGACTGATGTTCTTAGTATGGTATTTATGTCTACTTCTTGATGTTATCCTATTTATGTGAGCTGTATACTGTATAACACTTGCCCTTTTATGGTTGTATGACCGAAATAAAGTTTTATGATGATGCAACATTAAAACGCAGGGAGGGCAGCGCTGGCAAAACACCCTGATAATCTTGTGGATTGAACACAGCTCTACCGATGCCCCTCAGTTCAGATGTGTAGAAACCCTTGTCATTGCAATAGTAGGACCTAGGTAAGCAGGACCTTCAACAACACCCCAATAATCTTCTGGCTACAGCTCCCATTCTGTTCCCTCAGTGGGAACACAGCTGTATCAATGTACCCCTTGTCCTGAACACCAGACCCACCTGCCTTGCTGGTAATGAATCCTCACACAACTCTCCGCCCCTCATAGCAAGTCCTCTTACAATTCCAGTCCTGTCCTGTAGAATGCCTTTCTTATTCTGCTCTGAGGCCCACTATTCAGCTCTGCAAGAACTCATTCAATGTCTGTAGAGCCTGCACCATCTCAAACCAACACCCCTCTTTCAATGCACCACATTATTGACCTGTTGCTAGGGTTGCCATGTGGACAGGTTTATAGCTGCATGAATGCACTCTAATGTCCCTGCTGGCACAACATTAGAAATGTTACCTAAATCTGGTATTCTTTCTCTTTATTAGTACATAGTTTACCCAATAAATTTTTTTGAGTTTTATATAGCGTGAACTCGACCTGAAGATATCTGGTATCAGAGCGCTTTACATGAGCACCAGTTTCATTACAGCTGGACACATTAATTTTTTGTTAGGCACAAGGAGATTAAGTGATTTGCCCAGAATCACAGGATGCTGAGCGTCCTTGCCGAGACTTGAACCCGGTTCCTCAGCCGCGGGGTCGACCACTCTAGCCGTAAGGCTACATCCTCTCCTTCAATATAAATGTTTGAAAGCACTTTACAATGTAATCTTTAGCTATCCTAATTACAGGCATTTCCAAAATCTTTAAATACTGTACTGATAGCCTGTATTCTTCAATAGAAAAGGTGGCAACCCGAAACTATACTAGGCCATTACTGGGGGAAACACATGTAAATGTAAATGTAGAGTATTTATATAGCGCACTTCTACCCGGAGGCCTCGTAGCGCTGTATTCATACCGCTGTGGAACCCATCCTGGCTTTCCTGTGAAATGTTCCCTCCTGGGCATCCCCAAGGTGAAGCCAGGCATCTACAGCGCTGCTGGGGCCGTTGTGGAGATTAAGCAAGCTATAGCCCAGAGTCACAGAGTGGGACCCATGATTAGACTAGGCACCGAGGCGAGAATTATCAGGTCCGGGGAAATTGAGTCCAAGAGCCGCCGAGGCGGGAATTGAACCCTGGTCCCGGGCCAGACTTCTACATCAGGGTCTGCCGCTCTAATCATTGAGCCACGCTTCTCCACATAGCTCTTAGAACCCCTCTCAACTGGAAAATAATAATTTGGACTTGTCGCCCCTGGGGTGGAGCTTGATGCTTCGTGCCAGATGACGTGGGAGCATTCATAAAAAAAGAGTCTACCAAATGGTGTGTTGCACATTACCCATTTCTGCAATTGTTAACAACACTAGACAAACTTTACATCTCTTGTTATTTCAGCACTGAGACTAGGGTTGCCACCTGGCCACTTTTCATAACAGCATGACCAGCATTTTTAGGTTTAGCCTAGCGTTGCAGGCCATGCACTGCCGCTTTTCGAGGCATGCTGTATTAGGGTATTTTAAGGATGTGGTGTGGAAGCCCTGTCCATATTTTTCATTGGCTGGCGTCATCGTCCATGGTAAACGCAGGCTTCCGATTAATAATAAGGCTTCTTAGTCCCTCCTTGTTACCGCACTGTCTCCTTTTGGGACTGCCCATCAGGACTGGATCTTTTACTTGTGGCTTTACACAGTCTCCTTCATAAGTTGGTAAACACTTTATTTTCAGCGCAGTCTGCTTCGGCCGCACTTGCTTATTTATTTAATTATTTTGCCACTCTGAAAGGGAGTGTTTCTTCTCACTAATGCAGTCTGCTTTGATTTACAGCACGGTCCACTTCGCTCGCGCTTGTTTATTTATTTTCTCGCACAAGCAGAGAAAATATTGCTTTGTTGCGGCTCCACTTGTTACGATCTGCCTTCATTTAGGAAGATGTGGGAACAGCAGGTCCGGCTCCTGAGTCCCCCATCAAAAGGTGGCAGCTGCCCGGGGGAGACCCTCCCAGACCAAGATGGCCGCCCGGCTTTCTGAGAGCAGGGCAGGATTACAATGCCTCGTTTCTCAGCACACCCTCGTCAGTTGTAGGTGAACGGCGAGGAACAGATGCCGGATCCTGTTCACGTGCGGGGTTGGCCAAGGAGGGCAGTCATGCCAGCCTCAGAACCAGCAGGGGCATCTCTCACCTGGCACGGCGAAGGGGGAGCCTCTTGTCCCCAAAGCGCACATGAGGAGGGCACGGTGCCTCGGGGACGACAATTGCAACTTGTGCTGATAATATAACGCTCACATTGAGCCCTACAAATTGTGCATTTTGGGTACCGGGTCCCTGTACTACCCCCAGTGCATGGGCACTCTTGTAGTGTTTTCTCACTACGTATACAATTATACATTTACTCCGGTTAATTCCAAGAGGCAATGTGTTTGCGGTCCGGAATCTAAAGGAGCACCCCTCAAACAATACTGATGGTGTCTGGGAAGTCTCTTTCAGGGGACTGAAATTACTTTGCTGTGGACAAATCCGGAAAAAAAAGTTTACCAGTGCTGTTTTTTTTTTTTAACATCCCATTTGTAATTTTATATGTACGCATTATTGGGCTTTTGGTACAATTTTGTACAAATTGAGGAGTGCACCTGCAATACTTTTCGATTTCTTTAAAAGTAAAAATAAGTAAATAAAATACAAACGTCGGCATAAATCCAGGGGTTAAATGTCCAACATTTGCAGTGATCTTCCTGCACCGGGCCCCAGAGTCTAACAAGTCTAAGGCACTCAGGTTACAGTTTAACGCCTGGAACCCAATCTGTCACCTTAAGGCTTTCTACACCTATCTCTGCAGCAGGTGGCTGTCCCACTGAGCAATATTAACAGCCTAACTTGCTATTACGCGCTGTAGGCAATAGGAATATTCCACTCCCTAAGTGATCTTGTTTATAAAGCCTACAGCACAGAGCTAGCACCATCTTTTTGTGCTTTGAATATAGTGCTTTGTAAAAGGCCACTTCTTCTTGGAACTGTGATAAGAGTTACTCTTACCAGATACAAAGGAACTGCCCCAGAAGGGTATTAGCCAGGGTGGCCCTGTCCTGTATTTGACTCTGTGGCCCTCTAGGGACAGATTGCTGGAGCAGGTGCTTTAAGAACTTGGGGGCTCTTAGCAGCTACACATGCTGTTCGGGTCGCTCTCATTACTTAAATAATGGGCGTTCTGCAGGCCACGGCCACCACCAATGCCGTGCCCGGAGCCAGCAAGAACAAGCATTGGACACTTAACACCCAGCAGCAAATGCCATGGAGAGAGGATTTCACTCAGCAGGAGATTTCTTGCGCTCAATTCCGTTTAGGGGCCAGAAAAAACAAAAGCGGCTTCAGGTCCCTATATTCCCGCAGTGTGCCGAACCGTTAAAGCCGGATTCTTTCATCCAGTGAGTTCAACTGAACTACAATCACAGAAAACAATTAATCTAATTAAAGAAGAGTCCACTCTGAAGCGTAATAAAATGACAAAAAGTCCAGGTTTTGATCAAAATTCCTCTTTTTATTTAATCACGTATCAAAAAGCAGCTAACTCACAACTCCCAGAATGCATTAGGGTGTTATGTAAAAGCCTGTCATTTGAAACCTGACTTGATTCACAGATGCACGAAATGATAGATGCACAATGTTATCTGCAGTAAATGCATTTTTATCACCAGTTCACAAATATTTTGGTGCATAGCATGCTCAATTTGTGCGTCCCTCCTCCAGTGGTTCCCCTCAAACCTTGTCCCTAGGAAAGCCTGTGGCCCGGTTCTCTGTAAAACAAGCAGTTGCAATGCAATAGGTATTGCATTTACGGGAGTTTAAGTCATTGGCATTGTAAATGACAATGCCTTTTATTTATGTTTTTAAAACTAAAACTAAAATAAAAGGCATTGTTATTTGCAATGTCAATAGCTCAAACTAGGGTAAATGTGAGACCTATTGCATTGCAAATGCTCTTTTATAACAGTTATTACAACAGCATGACCATCATTGTTATATCCTGGCCAATACAACAGTTAGGAAAACTACTTAAAAACTGTCTTTTTTCCTTATCAGTACATTCTTTATTGAGTAAATATCATAAGATTTTAAAGTTCTACTTAAGATTCAGTTCTAGGATTTTGCAGAATGTTAATACATGAAGAGATTGCTGGTATTTTTCTCAGTGAAGAGTTGGTAACACTGGATGAGACCGAAACACATCATTTGTTTGGTGTACCTCAAATAAATCTTGCAGCACCGCTCATATATCAGCACAAAAGCCATGTGTGCACCTCAAACCAAACCTACCACAACCTGTCAATATCTAGACTAGGGAGAGCTCTAAAAATGTCACTCAATTATGACCTCTGGTACAAATGCTATTCTAACAACAGGACCTTCAGATAGCGCTGCCAATGCACACCAACATCTGGGTGAATGGAATTGTTTTCAGGATTGTCACTCAGGGTTGAAATCTGAGTGACAGAACGCAGGGGTGTGGAATTTAATAAAATATCTACTTTTTCATGGGACAGGTAGCTTCATAAATCTACATGTTCTGTAACAAAATCTACTTGCCCCTTTGGAGCCATGTAGTGCAGTGATAAATAATTGCAGCAATCTCATTTTATAAGAGCTCTGATAGTAGCCTCTCTGATTATACCAGGGTTCATATTATAAAAGGGTTTGAATACTAGCAATTTCCTTATTTTGCCACCTTTCTGCAGAACAATATACTGGGGCTAGAGGTAGTGGTAAGCAATGGTTCCAAGGTTGAAATGCCTTTTTGAGTCTGTGCAAACCTACTAACTTGCACATTTTAGTGGTTTTTACCAGCTCTTCTCTTCTCTAATCTTTTCCCACACTGACAAAGGTTAGAAATGTACCTACTGACAATAGCAGAAGAATATTTCTTCCTGGGCTGGGAAAATGTGGTTGGAGGAGAAGTGTACTTGTAAACGCTCAACAGATTTTCGCTGGAGCAAAACTATGCATTCATATTTGGTAGTGTTAAAATGCAGTTGACAATTATTATCTAGGAGTATGATTTCCTGGCCTTCATGTGAATACATGAAAGCCGTAAATCTGCACTAATGCAAGAAAATATACCACGGGTGAACTTTCGTGACTTTCTTTAAGAATTGGGGTCTTAATTAGGTCTGGTGTTAAGCAATATCTTTAGCTTTTTTGAAAATTCTATCAATCAACTGGCTTCACCGTGAGTGACGGAATATTGCTCTTTTACAAGCAGCATATCGGAACACATATTAGTTTTGTTCAATGCCAGGAAATACTGTGGTAATGTGTGCTTTGAGACCAAAAACTATTTTTCCAATAGTTGTTAAAATAGTTAGGACCCAGCAGCTCCAGCAACAATAAAGTTTTACATAAACAATGTCAAATCAAGATACGCATTGACATACAAAAGGTTGACTATCAAAGTCAGACCTTTTGGCGTTGCCAGTGCTTGCTTATTTTCATGTTTCCCATAATCTTGTTGAAACTGGTTACACTGATTTTCCTTTATGAATTTTTTTAGAAAAACTAGCATGCATCCACGCATTTTAACCCCTTGGGCGTGGCCGCGATTCTGCGCCTGTGCGGCACATTCCGACCGCGGGTGTGGTCATGACGGCTCCCGGCCGTCATCAGCACACTCCCACCGTGATGCATGTCGGCTGGGAGCCGTCATCAGCATGGAAGGGGTTAATAAATGATGCTTCACATAAATGATACCTACAATTTCACAGTAGCAAACATAGGGAAGGGTTTTAGAGGTGGCTTAAGCTGGTTACTGTCTTAATTAACCCCTTCTGTGCTGCGCGAATTTTGCCCCGGTGCTGAACGTTCCATTGGGCCTATGGAACCATGACGGAACGGTTCCGTCATAAGCACAGGCCACCTTACGCTCATGACGGAACCGTTCCGTCATGAGCATGGAAGGGGTTAAGGAGGAGTGTTTCTACAGTGGGTACCTTTGTGATTTCTGTCGTAAAGAACATAGCATCAGTGCACTTTCACAATGTTTTACTATCTCTCCTGAGAAGTTTGCACTGTTAGCTGTTCCTGGCTTTAGTAGTTTCCAGGGGTACCTTCTCCATGTATTCGCTTGCTCTGCATATGATTTCTTTCCAGCAGAAAAAAAACTGTCTTCCTGACTGCCTAGTGGTAAAAGTCTCAGCAATGTGCTTTGATGTAACTAACGTTAAACCCAATTGCAAAGTGTAGCTGTTGTAGAGAATCCGAAGCTCCGGAAGAGAAAACAAATATAACACAAAAGGACAGACTCATGGGCCTCTGCAGACATTTGGACCCAGAAAACAATAAATCTTATTGAAGTCCTCGAGCGGGAAGCCCCATCAATCTATCCATCCCAAACAGTAGGCGGAGGATTTCTTTAGACCAGTTTATCCTACGGTCTCAACATCTTTCGCTTTCCTGTGTCAATTGTAAAGGTGCCTATTTGTATACATTACATATACACACAAACGCTCTGTCTACCCATAGGAGCTCCTCAAACTAGTCACCTCTGCCAGTATATTGTAGGTAACCATTCCATATTTTGCCTAGTACCAGCACACAATTCACCTATCTCTTGAGGAACTGTCTCAAATATATTCGGCCAAACGGGGGCACTGAACCTCCATCCAACCTTGACTCACTTTCAGTTAACCTCATTGTGTTTTCTGGGCATGTGTTTTATTTACTTGGTCCTCCGTTTCTTAATCTACTAAAATTGGTGGTACTTGGATAAATGTTAACCCGTTCTAAACACTACCTAAAACAAGTGTATCTTGCTGAACGACACAGGAGCCCAGGGGTTAACCTAAACTTTAATAGTTTTTGCAGCGGTGATGAAGAGTTTTCAATGCATAATTATTGCTGTAAATTAGATCAAGGTGCAGCATATTGGGAAACTCATGGTTGCTTCATGGGAGAGTTTGACGGTACATTCTTATTCAATGAGAACTGAGCTGACCCTGCTGTAGCCCCTTTGTAGGCCTCAAGTCACCTATCTTATAGCAGATGTGGTCTTGTGCCCTGGCACTTGAAGAGATCACCTTCTTTTTTGCACCCCATATTTCATTAAAGCCATGCTTGGCAGTGCACAGAAAAGTATATAAATTCCCTCAGTTCAAAGACAAGGCTTTGGTAACATCAGCTAATTTAAGTTGAGATTTACATTGAGTGTCTTTCGTACACACATCACAGCACAAGTCGGGATGGAAAAGGGTGGACTGAGTCCCCTCACTAATCAGAGGGGACACTGTTGTGTTTTGCCAAAGGCAGAAGGAAGCTCAGGTATGTCCCTTTTACAACTGTATGAACACCCATGCACTAACCTAGCATTTTCATTACTGTTTCCAATCACTTGTGTTTATTTGGAGTGGAGTGGTGTGGCTCACTGGTTAGAGGCGGCAGACCCGGAAGCAGAGAACAGCCCGGGACCAGGGTTCAATTCCCGACGCGGCAGGGTCGTGGACCAGGGTCAGCGGACTCGATAATTCTCGCCTCGGTGCCTACTCTAACCAGTGATCACACTCGGCAACTCTGGGCATTAGCTTGCCTCATCTCTACAATGGCCCCCCACATTCGCCGGGGATGCCTGGTTTCACCTTGGAGATACCCAGTAGGGACCATCTCACAGGGATAGCCAGGACGGGTTCCCCAGCAGTCTACAGCGCCAGGACGCCTCAGGGCAGCAGTGCGCTTTACAAGACAAATTACATTACATTACATTATTTACAATGTGGCTCATGGAATTTCTGTGTCACTAGACAGCATCTTCCTTCTCCAGAGGAGCCCATGATGGGGGAACTGTCCACCTCTGAGACATTAATTTCGTAACAATGTTGGGAGTGTGGTGTTTTGCAGTTTTATGGTTTGTTTATGGTGTGGTATGTTTATGGTGTTAAGAATTACAGAATGGTCGAAACAGAGCACTTAACAATTTGCTCTGTACAAAATATACATTAAACACCTTTTATGTACTCACTAAAAACTGCAGTTTTTTACTGTAATCAAGAAGGGTTTCTAATAATGTCACCTTGCGTACCCCTTTGTGTTTGGGAAAACAAGTGATTTAAAAGAAGTAAAACGAATATAAAACCTAGTTCAGCATTTCACTGCATAATTATATTTGTTGTTTATGTAATGCACTTATACAATCAGGGGACTATTTTGGAGGGCTGACAAAGCCTAACAATATAAACCTTTTTTTGTGCAAAAATAAATGATACATTTCTAATGCATCGCATAAGATTGTAGCATTACTTGCCGTGACATCACTTTGTATGATGTCTCTGTGCATCTCCAATGCTAAATAGTCTGGTGTGTGTGGGTGGTGGTGGGGAGTCTATTTTATTTTCCCCTCTTTTCATTCCTGTTGCCAGTGAAGATACAAATACAGAGCAACTGGCTGTCTAGGAAGAACGACCTGGCAAGCAGCACCGCGCCCATCAAATAAACCTGAGACAGGGACGCCCATTTTGATATCGCCTGTTCTGCCTGTAATACCTTGTTCCTTGCCGCCATTGAGGAGGACCTTACCGGGTGGGGATCCCTGCTACACAGTTGTTGTTGCTGCTCGCCTGCAGCCTCGTAGCCTCTCCCCCAAAGTCGCGGACCTCGCGCTGCCTACCACAACGTCCAGAATGCAGCGCGGTCCCGCGAGAGGAGAGGAGGGGCGGAGCCACTCGAGACATCAGTTGGGAGCAGGGCTACAGCGGTGCGGGACGCGTGCGGGCGTGCCCGGGCTAACGGCGGGCCATTCAAGGGCCGTAAGAGGCTGGGCCACGTTATTTTATTTTTTCTTTTGATCATCTAGGGCCATTTAATGTACTGCTTGTTCCCTGTATACTTACCCTGATTTGATATATGTTATTGTGCCTTTTTCGTTTGGTTTTCAATTTGCGGGGTTACTGTTCTCCATCACGGAGTGGCACAGATGGGGAAGAGAAATACCCAGGTGTCCTGCACAGGGACCATAACGGCTGCTAAATCCACTGTTACAACAATGGATGCTTTCCTCGAGGGCTGCGCAAGTCATCGATAAGGAAATTGAGATGGTTAATAGACGTCTATTTAGATCACCCACAGACACCCTGCATCTTTTGAAGAGTGATGTGAACAAAGGCACCAACGAATCCACCTTAGTGCTAGGTGGTACCTCACACCCCATAGATGCAGAAAGAGATATATCTGCAGAAGATATGCCGCTTGGCGTTATAAAGGGTTTGGGGGCGGTATCGCATAGGCCTCTATCCCCTGTAGTAATAATAGCAAATAGGCAGGCCATCTCTCATAGTGTTACGCCAGGGGAGGGTGGCCTTAATGAAAAGAATATTACTATGCCCGATGAAGGCGATAATGGCTTGTCTATATCGTAGTGCATGGGGGATGATTGTAGCTCCATTGGGACAAGGAAAAGAAAGTGCAAAGCCATTTCCAGCCAAGCAAAAAAAAAAATAAAAACAATAACCCGTCATCACCAGTTCTAGCAACAAGGGGCATCCAGGCGGCAACTTTGCCCATGGATGCACATCACCTATTAGAATCCATGAAATCTTTGCTAATCCACATCCTGGAGGAAAAACTGGCCCCCATTGTGTCTAAATTAAATGAGACAGAGCAAAGTCTTGTAGCTCATATGAAAATCTTCCCAATAACCGATACCCCTGAGAATACTAATAATAGTCTAATCAGTTCAGATCCCATTGTAAGCTTCCAACACCTTCCAGTAGGTCAGGGGAATACAACCCTTTCCAACTTATCTAGAAACCTGGTCATTAATCATACAGGGCAGGTGGCGGCGGGTTTCAAGGAGGGTCCGGCTAAGGCTAGGTCTCCTCCAGCTTTACAACAGGCCCAGGCTCCCCGGTGTTTGGGGGACAATGTTGGAGGTGCTGCGGGCAGCCACTCTGCCGTCTCTCCAAATTCCACATCCATTAATTTACCCCCTCAATCAACACCCTTGGTGGTTATTTTAGGGAACATTCCACCCTCCCTCGAGGCACTAATGAGGCATTTAGCCAGCTTAAGAACAAAGTCACACACTGGCTTTCCATTAACACCTCGGCAGGGCCGGCGGTAGACCGTAAGATCTTAATGGTCCGCCGCGTGGGCTGGGTGGGTAATGCCAGAAAAACAGGGGTGGGGGATTGCATTATTGTAAATTTTAATGATCGAATGATTGTTGAAAGAAAATTCAGAGAGTCTCGTTTTGGCCAGCCTCACAGGGGTTCTAACATACAGATCTTCCCCCTGGGCTTCTTTTATCAACCTGCGTCATCACGCAGCGATAATCCTCATGGTCATTACCAACCACATGGCCAGAGCAAGAGTAGAGTTTCACACATTCCAAGATATTCCACCCTAGAGGGGCGTCCCTTTTCGCAAATCCCCCAGGGGCCAAACAGATTTGCTGCCCTCTCAGGATTAGAAGATTGCGATTGACTGAGTTCAGGCCCATATCCTATTGCCCTAACCTTGGACTCCCAGTTACCCGCACCCCTTTTACATCGCAGGCAGTCTCCGCCAAGGGAGTGTATTCCTGTGTCACCAGAGGTTCAATTGAATGTTTCCTTGGGGGATCCCCTAGAGAAAGTACCCCATAACATCAATTCCTGGAACATCGCAGGACTGGCGGTTTAAGTTCCTTGACCCTAAGTGGGTATTGTTCATTAAGCAATTCCCGGTGATTTGCTTGTAGGAGACTTGGATGGTGGAATGCAACTTATTCTTAGAGGGCTACAAAGCTTTTTTTGTTCCCGCACTGCCTTTGTTAAGGGGTAGAGCTAAGGGCGGTTTGGTTATTTACACAGCCTTAGCTTTGAAATGCAGAATAAAGGAAATTTCTTCCCCTCACCTAGATCTCCATGCTATTGTTCTAAAGCAAGGAAATGCAAGTCTCTGTCTGATGAACTTTTATAACGCAGTACATCCTGTGAAGCCCTGTAAGATCACTCTATTGGGCAAATTAGTTAAACAGCATTGTTGTCTTTTCTCCCACTGCCTTATGTTAACTGGTGATTTTAACTTACGACCGTGCAGAGACCCGGCATTAACCTGCATGGGAGATTGGGGCTGCGCAAAGATGGGGGGTCTACACTCTGAGCACTCACCGCAGGGAGATGCACTCAATAATTTACTCAATGACCTAGATTTGAATTCAGCCATGTCCATGGCAGACGATTCCAGTAAACAGCTTGTTCCCTCTTTTAAAGGTTATAATGGGGGCTCTTTTATAGACCATGTTCTTATTTCCATTGGCCTACAATCTTCTCTTCTGATATTTAAAATTAGAAGCAGTATCTTTAGCGACCACAATCCCGTATGTGTACGCCTTGGTGTAGATCTATTGAATCCCCAGGGGAAGAAGGTAGCAACTGGCGTGCTGAAACTCACGGACGGTAGGCGCCGCCTTAAGTGGTCCCAGGTGAACCCCGAAGTCTTTTATGACAATATCCGGGAATCTTGCGCTGTTGATTTAGCATTATGTGTGTCCTCTGATTCTTTTCCTGGGAATGTACTTAAGGCCTTTGAGGGTATTGTCATCAAGGTGGGAACCCTGATGTCTATTCGTGCACCAAAACCATCGCCTAGAGACCCCAAGTGGTTTCACTGTCTATGCTCGAAAGCTGCGAGAGAGCTAAAGGCGGGTCTGAAGTCCATCCCCAGAGACCAATCTCGGATTAGGCTTCTCCGCCTTAATTACAAAAGGGCTATGGCAACTCGGAAAACCGTAATAAAAGGACGCCATTTGGAAAGAGCTCCTAGACCTAGGTAAACTAGGTAACAGCTCGAAATTCTGGGGAATAATCAACAGACCCCTATTTGAGAGGGAAGGGGCGGACGTCATGGCACGAACATCACAGAAGATGACTGGGTACAACATTTCAGGTCCATATTTAAGTGCACTACGTCCAATTTAAATCCCAAGTTGGGAGGAAGTAAAGTAATCCTGCCCCCGTTCACGCCGTGTGAGGTTGAGAAAGGCATCTCATGCCTGACCTGTAACAACAATAAACAACTACAAATGCCAATACTGCCGTTTGTTCCACAAACTTGAGGCAGAATGAGACAGAATGAAACTGACCCTTCTGAACCACTTTTTCAGTTTGAATAAATCAATTTATTTTGCATCAATTTGGATCAATTCACTTCTATAATTCCTCTAAGAAAATTCATAAAAAACAGACATTACAAAAACATCACCCTATCACATTTTTCTTACAAACGTACCTGATTCATATCAGTAATTTCACGGATTACCAACAACATTCTCTTTCCCTGACACACAAGTGACACACCATATATACTCGTGTTTCAACTCATTCACACATTCTTGCATACATCATATATACACTTACTAGAACCACCCCTTTTGGGGTATCAGCTATTAATATGCACCATAAATTGTTCACTTCAGTGATTTCCAAAAAACAATAATCGATAGATAGACAACTTTTAACACTAAACCATCCGAAAATACAGCATTGAATAAGTTAATTTGTCTTTCTCTTAAAGATGATAGTTTGGTTGGATTGGCCTAACAGAAAGATGCGATCGATGCATTTCGAATTCCTAAGACCAGGAATTCTCTTCAGGACCTCCTGACTCTTGTCAACTCTCAAATATTTCTCTCAAGGAAACCAGCATGTTTTCCTTGTGGTCATCTTGGTTCCAAGGACTTCTAATGGAATACTTTGTGTTCTTTATTTGTGCAATGCCTGTGTACTTGTAGTCTGTCTCAGACGCACAAGACTGTATTTTTGTGTGATGGTGATTTCATTCGCTGTCTGAATTCTGAATTAATCTGGACGCATTTCTCTCTCGTGTTCACCCAGCGTTAATGGATGCTCTCCAGGCCCGGATGGCTTGCCCCCAGACCTTTTCAAATCAAATCAGTCCCTCTGGACTCTGGTCCTCACGGCTGTGCTTACTGCATCGGTGGTTGAAGGTTGCCCAGAGTCATGGGGTACCTCCACGATCGTCCCAGTTTTCAAGAAGGGAGATCGTAATAGCACTAGTTGCTATAGACCAATCTCCCTTATTGACTCTGTTGTCAAGGTCGTGGGCGGAGTAGTACTGAATAGACTGTCCTCCTGGGCAGAAGAAAATAGAGTCTTCTCTGATATCAAGTATGGGTTTCGCCCGGGGCACTCTACCTTGGCACAATGCCTCAACCTGTATATGATCCTCAGAAAGTACACCGTTGCCCGCAAGGGTGCCATCTACATGGCGTTCATGGACCTTTCCTCCGCATTTGACTGTATCAATCGGGGAAAATTGTGGCAGTCCATGGGCGCCATGGGGGTGGATGAAACTGTGGTCAACTTCCTGAGGGATCTGAACAGGGACACCAGGGCGAACATTAGATTCTCCCTGGACATCGGAGTATCAAGGGATTTCACTGTTGACTGGGGAGTAAGGCAAGGATGCATCTTAGCCCCTTTTCTTTTTAATCTACATATTATTGAGCTGGATAAGACTCTGACCGAAACTGCGGTGGATTTCCCATATGTAGGGCGTAGGGGCATTCCCGTCCTGCTTTATGCGGACGATGCGGTCCTTCTGGCTAGAACCGCAAGAGGCCTGCAGTCTCTATTGAATGCCTTCCGTAGATTTATGGCTGGCCGCGATCTAGCCATAAACAATTCTAAATCCTACATACTACAGGTTGGGATACGCCCGAAGCGTAATTACCCTTTTATGGTAAATAATGAAAAAGTGCCCAAAACCACAACTTTCTCCTACTTGGGTGTTCTATTTGATGACCATCTAAATTGGGGCGCCCTAGTTGCGAGGAAAGGAAGAGAGATTACACGGGCGAATGCCGCTGTCTTCAGCTTTGCGAACAAAATGGGCAAGCGCCCAATTGCCGCAATGCTGAAGTTATATCAGGCAAAAAGCGTTGCAATTGGCAGTTATGGCAGTGAGCTATGGGGATATGTAGCAGCCAAGGGCATCCAGGTGGCGGGGAACAACGTCCTAAAACAGCTATTGGGAGTACCCAAAGGAACTTCAAATTTAATTACTCATGAAGAAACCGGGCTCCCATTCATTGGTGACACTTTAGCTATGCGCCCTTTGCTCTTTTGGCTTAAGTGCTGGTTAAATAAAGATCTTACCCTTAAATCACCAGCTGTTTAAAGAGGCCCTGTCCTAGGATAACATGCTTAAAATCCCCTGGCTAAAATATTAAGAAACCTGTTTTAATGAATTGGGGAGCCCGGACCTTTTTTAAGTCCTGACACGATCACGTTTGGGATGTGGTTTATGTAAAAAAGAAATTTTCTCTATGGCAAAAATTCAACAGAGATGGGGCAGCTTTGGCAAAATCCAGCGTACGTGAATTCATGTTACTCAAAACTGTTCCATCGCTGGAACCATATCTTACATGGCCCCTCTCTTCCCATGAGCGGTTCTTATTAACCAGGTTTAGGTTTGGTTATTATCACCTCCTACTTGCTGTTCCAAAGGGAAGCCATAGAGGCCAGGTGTTGTCTCCCTGTGGCTGCGATGACTCATCTTCACAGGACCTGACAAACTTTATGTTTTTTTGCCACTACTATGTTGTCCCCCGGAGGTTTTTTTAAAGCCCCTTTTAAAAAAGATGAATTTTACCCAGGTTCGTCCAGCCCTTTGCTTCTTGCAAATGCTAAAACCAGAAAGTACCCTATTTGTGGTTGGATTTTTATAATCGGCATTGAGACTGAGAAAAAGCTTTCCGAATTAATGGATCCCCGTACTGTGGATACTGCATTAATTAAAAATGTACTCTAGAGTTTGCACATATTGTATGGATGACAGTTTTTAACATGCTTGTGTCAACACTCGAATGAATTATTTATAATATTTGTCCATGACTAATATATATGTTTCTTTTAAACTGCCCCTTTTTACTGTTGTATCATTGCTTTTTCGGTTTTATACTTATAAAACCGAATAAAGTATTTTGAAACGTGAGGCACGAGGGGCCAATTGAAAGGACAGAAATGGGGTGGGCCAGAGACCCATATGAAAGAGTAAGTCCCGTGGGTATAGTAAGGAGCTTTAATGTAAGCCCTTGATAAGATAAGACATGAGAAGCCAAGGGTGGTCTCAGAGGGGGTAAGAAGGGCAGCTACAGGTACCGGGTGGACATAGGGTGCATGAAGGAAGGGAGGGGCTCGAGCTGCTTGAGAAGGGAAAGCAGGGCACTTTACTGTAGGCACAGAAGGCGAGGGTGACAAGGGATCTAGGGGCCGTATGAGGCCCAAAGGTGGAACAAAGAATAAAAGACAGGAATGACAGGGTTCAAGTCAGAGCAGGGGCCTAGAAGCAGATAAACCAGCCTCTTGCATGTCAGGGCTGTAGGTGTTATGGAGCTGCAGAAGTGCGATTTACACCTCGTGCTCGAAGTGAATGAAAGGACGGGGGAGGGCCCGAAAGCCACACATGAGCCTTGAGGAGAAAGCAAAATGGGTTACCTAGCAATGTTGTGGGTGTGCCACACGGAGCTGCAACTACGAGCTCCATTCCAACATGTTCGTTTTCTGCTCTGGGGAAATGAAATCGCAGGCCCCAGCTTTTGCATAGACCCTTTCACTGCCAATAACTTTCACTGCCAATAAACTGCTCAAAGCCCAGCCCTGACTAGGAGCCACTAACAAGAAAGGAAAGGTGTACCATGGCCCGGGTTTCGGGATAGTTTCCTTCATCAGTAGAGAAGTATTTGGGGTGGATGAGAAGGCCGCCAAGTATCAGTCACAGGGCCTGATGCCTCTCCGGCGCGCAGGTGCGTCACCAGGAGCTCGTCAGCTCGGGGCTCATGGGAGCGCTATAAGTAGAATACCACAATGGATCGCACACCGCTAGCCTCTCCTCCGGATCACCCCTAAGCACTCTGGTATTTGAAGTGCGTGTAGTTCAAAGAGTAGAAACAAAGTTTGTAAGTGATGCACCAAAGTTGGAGCGAGTAGGTACTCGTTGTCCCCAAGATCTCTAGACCCAAGACATGGCCCGGGTTTCGGGATCGTTTTCCTCATCAGTAGAGAAGTATTTGGGGTGGATGAGAAGGCCGCCAAGTATCCGTCACAGGCCCTGATGCCTCTCCGGCGTGCAGGTGCGTCTCCAGGAGTTCCTCAGCTCGGGGCTCATGGGAGCGCTATAAGTAGAATACCACAATGGATCGCACACCGCTAGCCTCTCCTCCGGATCCCCCCTAAGCACTCTGGTATTTGAAGTGCGTGTAGTTCGAAGAGTAGAAACAAAGTTTGTAAGTGATTCACCAGAGTTGGTGCGAGTAGGTACTCGTTGTCCCCAAGATCTCTAGACCCGAGACATGGCCAGGTTTCGGGATAGTTTCCCTCATCAGTAGAGAAGTATTTGGGGTGGATGAGAGGGCCGCCAAGTATCCGTCACAGGCCCTGATGCCTCTCCGGCGCGCAGGTGCGTCTCCAGGAGCTCGTCAGCTCGGGGCTTATGGGAGCGCTATAAGTAGAATACCACAATGGATCGCACACCGCTAGCCTCTCCTCCGGATCGCCCTTAAGCACTCTGGTATTTGAAGTGCGTGTAGTTGGAAAAGTACAAACAAAGTTTGTAAGTGATTCACCAAAGTTGGTGCGAGAAAGTACTCGTTGTCCCCAAGATCTCGAAACATGGCCCGGGTTTCGGGATAGTTTCCATCATCAGCAGTGTTCCCACGAACGTGCGCGGCTGAGCGCGCGCATCAATGCCCCCGAGCGCGCAGTGCTGTGTGAGTGGCGCGCACACACATCCCGAGAGCATTGGCGCTGCCTCTGCAGCGCGAAAAACGGGCATTTCAAACTTTCAGAGGAAGGAGGGAGCACTTGCTAAATTTCTTTTGTTTACTAGAGTGCGACTGTGGGGCTCATTGTTTGCTTTTGTTTAGGTATGCGTGTTAATGGCAGGCCCGTCAGGAGCTGCGATTAACACGAATGCTTTAAACAAAAGCAAACAATGAGCCCCACAGTCGCACTCGAGAAAAGGAAAGAAAGGCAGCACCAAACACAGCGTGTGCTTTTAGAATCACCTAAACACACGCTGTGTTTCTAGACTTGCTGCATTTCTTCTCTTAACAGAGCTGAATTGCCAGGTGATTGTGTGCCTTTTTTAAAGTGTTCGTGTTAATTGAGGCTCATGAAGGGTGCAGCCATTAACATGAAATCTTTAAGAAAGGCGCATAATCACCCCGCAGCTGCACTCTAACAAGAGAAGAAATGCAGCAAGCCTACAAAAGCGGCATTTGTAAGTGCCTTTAGCATGTGCATTTATCTTGTAGTGTAAGCTGTTGTCGCAGCCTCAGCTGCTTGCACAGATGTATTCCTGTGTTTTTGTGCTGTCCTGTTCAGACAGAGTTAGCTCTGTCAGTGCAAAGTGGTATATATTTAGCAGCCCGGGAGCAGTGATTTAATTTCTTTTTTGGGTTCATCTCACACATGTAGATTGATAATTGTAAGGGTCTTGTTCAACAACTTGTTGGGAAGGGGATGATTGGTTATTTTCAAAGAGAATGCATAAGTCCGATTCATACGCATGCAAATGATTCAGAAGTTGAGGAGAGAGGGGGCTTATGGGAGTGTGAGTCTTTCAGTAGAGATACGGAAGGTATGGATAAGAGCAGTGGGGGAATTGGGTCATGTGATGTCAGTCCGTAAAAAGGGTGAGTGAACATAGTTGACTATTTGGATTAATGATCACAGGAAGGAAGAAGCAGTTTGTTAACGGAGGATAGGATGAGGGGTTAGAGTCTTGACGGGTGATAGTTGTGTGAAAGGTAAATATCTGAGACAAGGAGAAGGAGGGGAGTTTAGGCAGAAAGTGTAATGGGAATAGAACAGGCGAGGACTCTTGAGGAGGATAATGCGCATGTATTTGTTAAGACAAGTGGTATTCGTTGGGTTCATGTTACACATTCAGATTAAAAATCGCAATGGTTTATGTCATACAACTTGTAGGGAAGGGGATGTCTGGTTATTTTTAAAAGAGTATTTATTAGTTGATGAACACGTATGAAAATAATTCAGAGGTTGAGAGAGGGGGATTATGGTAGTGTGAGTCTTTCAGTAGATTTGCAGAGGTAATTCAAAGAAGTAGTAGGGGAAGCAAGTCACATGATGTCAGTCTGTTAAAAGGGTGAATGCACACAGCTGAAAATGTGGATTAACGATTGGTGAAAGGAAGAAACAGTGTGCTAATGGAGGATAGGATGAGGGGCCAGAGTCCTGATCGTGACCGTTCTTTCGAAAGGTAAAAATCTGGGATATGGAGAAGGAGGGGAGTTTAGGCAGAGAGTGAATGGGGATTATAACAGGGGAGGACTCATGAGGAGGATAATGGGTTTCTTGATGTAATGGGTGGAGCGATGTTTATAGCGCATTAAGGGTCACTACAGTTGTAGGTTCTATTCGGAGAAACATGGGGTATTAACTAGGGGTATTTGAATTACGTTTCATTAGTGCATAAATCTGTCAATGAGCTTGCCGTATATATTCAGTGTTTTATAATTAACCATTGTTTACAAATGTACCTAAATTGTTATCGTATTTGTTTTAGTAACCCCTGATTAAGAGCCAAGAAGGCTTGAAGTGCATTGGGTATTCATAAAGCATCGCTGACTTCAAAATGTGATTAATGTGGATGTACCTATGCATAAAGCTTGGATTGGCGTACTATTGGTATTTGAAGATGTTAATAAAAACCACAGATATGATCGCACTGTCTCCGTAGTGATGAACGGATAAGAGTATATGGATTCAACACTGGGAAACGAAATAGTCATGTTTACAATGAGTTTACAATTGGAGTACTGGGATAAATGGAATACACAGGTGGGAATGATTCCCGCGTTCTGCAGTGCAACAGTGGGAGCGTAAAATGAGTGCCCTTTCCTTAATACACGTGTATTGACTGTGTTTGGGCGATCCACGGACACTGGGCGCATGCATTTATAATTAAGTTTTGAAGATTGGAGTAATTCGAAGGGAAGGAGTGCAAGCTCGCATCCACACGTTTTTGCTAAAGTAGCACACTCAAGCAGCTGTTATGCATCTGTACTGTAACTCTAACATGATCAATTTTTATATAGCGACACATTTTCCAGAAGAAGTATTTGCAGAAATTTTAAAGTGAACTCCAGCATCCACCGAGGCCTAGTATGTGGTAAGGCAATGACAACAACAAGGGCCTTGTCACACATTATCAATGGATGCTGTTGACAACATGAGCTATAGGAATGAAACGACTGATGGACGTATTCAGATTGCCTCCTGTGTGGGCAACATACTAAGAGGTAGAGAGCATTTGATTAATTGAAGACAAAACTATAGATCTCCCTGCGCCAACTCTATCCTGTATTTTATGTTTATTTACTTTGGTTATTGGCACTCAAAGTGTCAGTAACTTACATGGAACAACTGCTCACCAAACTACAATTTACAACCAAGAAATGTATTAACCCCTTGTATGCTGATGACGAACCCCAGCCGTCATGCACTACGGTGCTCGTGTGCTGATGACGGCTGGGGTTCGTCATGGCCCGCCCCTGTTCGTTTGTTTACCGCACAGCGGCGGAAACGGGCCAGCACCGAAGGGGTTAATCACGGGCAAAACAATACATTTAACCATGGACAAAAAGACCAAATCACAGAATTTAACTCAACACAATTACACAACACAGCACATACATAAAATCCCCACCTCAGAATTCCACATCATGCCACAAAATTCTGCAGCGCACCACATAATTAAACTCCTCTACATGCTGCTCCACAACACAAGAAAAAATCCATATATATCATATATATACACACTACGTAACACACAGTCCCTCTCCGCATAATTTCAGTACACTTAATGCCACATAATTATTAGCCACATAATTCCACTACACAAGCCCACTCTACAGCCCAATATTGCACGCCACACAATTCCACAACTATCAATTCCAATCCAACCCACATAATCCTACTACACACTACATACATACATATACTCCATAACACATGGGTAAAACACATGGTCATTTACAGCGCCAATAGCTTTAACTCAGCCAATGGCGAGACCAATTGCATGTGCAATGCTGGTTATAGACTTTTAAACCAGTCAAGTACAATCAGAAAAACAACCCATTGAGGGCATTACATTCTGATTATATGACCATGCAACCATAGACTTAGCCCTTAAAGCGCATTTTAAGGCCCATTATACCTTCTTAGGTCGAGCCTAGCTGCAGCGCGCGTGCACTACTTGCTCTGCGAGACTACTGTAGTAGAGTATGGCAGAGAAGCAGCGCCCACTCTCTGCCCATATTTTTTATTGGCTTCTGTCATTGTCTTTCCTAAATGCTGCCTTTAGATTTATTAATAGGCTTGTTAGTCCCTCCTTACTACAGCTTTGTCTTAATTTGTAACTTCCCATGGATACTGTCCCCTTTACTTCAGTTGTTACATAGAACCTGTTATTTAGTCTGTAAGCACTATATACTTAATTGAGTTTCTCTTACTGTAGGCTGGAAATGCGCTGCTTCAGCTGAAACCGCTTGTGTTTTTTAAATTTACATTATGTGCACTTTGTGATCTGCTTGGTACATGTTCTTTGCAGTAGGCAAATTAGCCCTCTGTGCTACCTTTCCATGAGTCAAAACTTCCACTTGACAAAACTCCATCTCTTCCTAGGACATTAATCAGCAGAGTTATCATGTCGTTTTTATTGTTGCCTAAAATTGCTGGAGGCCAGGAAGGAGGCAGCTTTTAAAAACATAATATACTTGCAAGCATGTCACCCCACCCGAAGTCAGCTCCCGGTGCGATCACACTGCCCTAGAGCCATCTTGCTCAAGGGTCCTGTGACCTCGGAGACTGTCGCGCTAGTGTGTACTGCTTAATAGGCCTGCCTGCAAGACTAGCGGTGAACTTCAGTATGGACTGTGGTTGACAGGCCTTTAAGGTTAACCCACATTTGCCACCGTTCGGGTCCACATGCTGGTGCTAAGAAACCAGGGCTTCTAAGTTCTAGGAAGGGAATGTGCTCCCTCAGGAGAGTGGTCTAGTGGACTGGTCATAAAGGCTGAATCTGGTTCCCCAGTTCTAAATTTGGCAGCTCTGACCATAGCGCCACATCATCTCCTCCACTGAACACCATACTGCCCCATTGAGAGAAATTTGTACTGCCTTCAGCTACAACCCAATTGTGCCCCTATATAAACTTCTGGATGTGACACAAATAAATTACGCATTAGACAAGAGTAATATGCTGCCTAAGAAAAAGTAAAGCATGTAAAATGTAAGTAGGAATAACATGGTTCCCTTAACGCTTTTACATTAATTTTTCAGAAATCAGTGAGTGCTTTTCCCAGTGGCACAGCAGAAGTGGACACTGTCCTGGTCTTCTCTGGGCAAGAAGGAAGAGACAGAGTCCTTTTCCTTCCCTACACGCCTCGCCCCGAACTGCCATGAACACCGAGCCGGAACTGTGGGCCTTGGCTATTTCTGCCATCCTGTGAAGCATGTTTAAAATAAAAAAGCAGGGGAACGGAACCTTTCAAATTAAAGAAGTAGAGGCAGCCGTGCCCTGGCGATCCCTTCCACTTAGACCACTGCATGTGTGGTGCTTATAGGAAGCAAGTAGACTACTTCAAGGGTTAATAATCGTCCTGCTACTAGAATGACTGAGCTAGATTGCATGAGGTGAATCAACATGAATGGACAGAGTCACTACAAAAAAGAAAATGAATAGGATGGACATAGTTTGGCAGTGAGGGGAGAAAAGCCCGGGAGAGCTGCATTTTCATTCTATTGCTGAAAGATGTTTAATTCCCTTCTCTGTGCAGTATGCAGAGTATTTTAATGAAAGCTCTACTTTTTACTCTTGGGGTCCTGAATCACGAACACTTGGAATTACCAATCCCATTCCCTTTCCCTGAAAACCTAAGTCTTGACCCCTGAAATGACGTGCTCTCAACAGCAGCTACCGTGTGACAAAGCAGTAAGACTGCAGCGCACGCATCCTTGCGGAGAAGGTGGTAGCTGAGGTAAGGGTTGGGTAATGACCTGAATCTCCCAAAGTCCATTTTCCCTAAAAACTATTTGTCTTTTTGAGAGGTAAAGCAAGGTTTATACGACGACGATTTGAAAAATGTGGCAAAGCAGATTATTTCCAAAGCAAAGTGTTTTGAAGTATATAGGCGATTATTGCTTCAAACCCAGATCATACAAACAGAATGTCTGAAAATATGTATTGTAAGCTGTTTTTTTAAAAACACCTCCTACCTCTGCCGGTCGCACTTAATTTGTAACGACTATCAAGTCCCGGGATCAAGTGACAAGACCAATACTGTGCCTTCGGTTCATGAAATTACACATGTTCAAAAGGCACAGCAGGGGCTGAGAAGTTGACTGTTTTGTCAACAATCTCTGTCCAGGCTGCTGCGGGGGCTTAGGAGGGAATGGGTCCAGCAGGCTGTAAACTATAACATCCAGCGCAAGAGGCTCAGGTAATGTGACGTCTCTGCTGGAGAGTGCAGGAAGGCAAAACCAAGCTACCACCAGCAGGTGTGTCCAATCTTCGAATCATGTGTGTGCTTCTGGTCACCAAAAGGGTAGTGTGATTGTGGGAAAACAGCAGGCAAGACCCGCTCCATGGATCACCCACGTGATGGCTGGTACCCCCAGAGTAGAATCACAGGAAGGCTGATTGGGGCAGGGCTAATTGATCTGTTAAATATCTGGCCTGCCTGCTCAGTGCTGTTCATGAATATTCTATCTCTGATGCATAGCATTTCAAATTTGAAGGTGCAGTTGCATGCTCATATATGTTAGACAATTTTAGTGTGCTGGTGCTGCCTTCTTAGCAGTGTGCCTCAATTACAGTATTGTTGGGGGGGCGGTAGAATACGTGACTAATGCATTTTAATACGGTGATGCGGACACTAGCATGGAAATGCGTTAATCGAAAGCTTGATGCAGCCCTACCCTAACCCATCCCTGAAACTGCAAAAAGTAAAATTATAAGAACAACTTTATTATAATTTTATTTTTCCTGAATTTGTTAAACTTTTCATGTTAATTGCTGCACCCATCATGAGCTGAAATTAACATGAAAACTTGAACAAATGCACACAATCACCCCGCAGCCCAGCTCTATCAAGAAAAGAAATGCAGCAACATAGCTGCCAAGATTTCAAATTGCTATGTGGGACTGTTTTAAACAGGCCTTAACACCGTTCACGTGGATTTGTATGTGAGGAAATGCACCATCTTTTTGCTTCTTTAAGCAAAAGTTTGGAGTGATATTTGGCGCTGTACCAATAAACGCGGTCTGGTTACTGCCGCACATTGTCTTGGTTGCAGCGCACAAAGACCTTACGCTACCGCACACAATAATAATAATAATAATAATAAAACCATTTATTAAGCGCCTGGTTACACTGAACAGTGTGTCCCCGCGCTATCGAACCCCATCATTAGACCATCAGACCAACCGGATCAGTAGAATCTCTAACCAACAAGACCGCTAGTCTTTAGGGAAGAGATGCGTCTTAAGTTTCAAACGGAATCTCTTCTCGGAGGGTTCCATCCGCAATTCAAGAGGTAATTTATTCCAATGGGAGGCTGCTAAATAACAAAAAGAGCGGCCGCCCATTTTGGCTTTAAAAATGCGAGGAACTGAAAACAACATACTGCCCGATGATCTTAAGTGACGTTTTGGGCGGTGGATACTGAGGAGCTTGTTTAGATAAGGGGGTCCTTTCCCTTGTGCAATACGATGGGAAATGCACAGGGCCTTGAAAAGTATACGCTCCTTTATAGGAAGCCAGTGCAATTTGGATAAAGCATCCTTTCCTGAAGCTCTGCGTGGAAGGTTGAGAACTAGGCGGGCAGCCATATTCTGGACTCTTTGAAGTTGTTTCAGACCTTTTTGGCTCAGCCCTATAAGTAGGGCATTGCCATAGTCAAGATGTGGGGTGACTAGGGCATGGACAAGAGATTTCCTTGTATTCATCGGAACTAGGTCAAGGACCTTACGCAGGATTTTGAGAACTGCGTAACATTTACCGGTAACCTTTTCGATATGCTTCGCATACGAGAGTTTGGTGTCTAGTATCATTCCCAAATTCTTGGCTGAATCCGTAGGAACAGGGGTCTGACCAAGTTCTGCTGGCCACCAGTCTGATGACCATGCTGAAGGAGCCTTACCAATGAGCAACACCTCAGTTTTGTCTCCATTCAGACGCAAACAGTTATTATTCATCCAGCTCGCTACAGCTGAGAGACAAGCTGAAAAGTTAATAGCTGTCTCTTCTCCATCTTGACTGAGTGTAATTATTAGTTGCGTGTCATCGGCGTAAGTTATAATATTAACACCGAAGGACTCAACTATACGTGCAAGGGGTTCCATGTACAGATTGAACAAGGTAGGGCTCAAACTTGAGCCCTGTGGAACCCCGTGCTTCAGCTGTCTGGGAGTGGATTTGAATGGCGGACAGAGGAAAAAAAATTAGAGGGAACATTGATCATCAGTAGAGAAGTATTTGGGGTGGATGAGAAGGCCGCCAAGTATCCGTCACAGGCCCTGATGCCTCTCCGGCACGCAGGTGCGTCACCAGGAGCTCGTCAGCTCGGGGCTCATGGGAGCGCTATAAGTAGAATACCACAATGGATCGCACACCGCTAGCCTCTCCTCCGGATCGCCCCTAAGCACTCTGGTATTTGAAGTGCGTGTAGTTCGAAGAGTAGAAACAAAGTTTGTAAGTGATTCACCAAAGTTGGTGCGAGTAGGTACTCGTTGTCCCCAAGATCTCTAGACCTGAGACATGGCCCGGGTTTCGGGATAGTTTCCCTCATCAGTAGAGAAGTATTTGGGGTGGATGAAAAGGCCGCCAAGTATCCGTCACAGGCCCTGATGCCTCTCCGGCGCGCAGGTGCCTCTCCAGGAGCTCGTCAGCTCGGGCCTCATGGGAGCGCTATAAGTAGAATACCACAATGGATCGCACACCGCTAGCCTCTCCTCCGGATCGCCTCTAAGCACTCTGGTATTTGAAGTGCGTGTAGTTCGAAGAGTAGAAACAAAGTTTGTAAGTGATTCACCAAAGTTGGTGCGAGTAGGTACTCGTTGTCCCCAAGATCTCTAGACCCGAGACATGGCCCGGGTTTCGGGATAGTTTCCCTCATCAGTAGAGAAGTATTTGGGGTGGATGAGAAGGCCGCCAAGTATCCGTCACAGGCCCCGATTCCTCTCCGGCGCGCAGGAGCGTCTCCAGGAGCTCATCAGCTCGGGGCTCATGGGAGCGCTATAAGTAGAATACCACAATGGATCGCACACCGCTAGCCTCTCCTCCGGATCGCCCCTAAGCACTCTGGTATTTGAAGTGCGTGTAGTTCGAAGAGTAGAAACAAAGTTTGTAAGTGATTCACCAAAGTTGGTGCGAGTAGGTACTCGTTGTCCCCAAGATCTCTAGACCCGAGACATGGCCAGGTTTCGGGATAGTTTCCCTCATCAGTAGAGAAGTATTTGGGGTGGATGAGAGGGCCGCCAAGTATCCGTCACAGGCCCTGATGCCTCTCCGGCGCGCAGGTGCGTCTCCAGGAGCTCGTCAGCTCCGGGCTTATGGGAGCGCTATAAGTAGAATACCACAATAGATCGCACACCGCTAGCCTCTCCTCCGGATTGCCCTTAAGCACTCTGGTATTTGAAGTGCGTGTAGTTGGAAAAGTAGAAACAAAGTTTGTAAGTGATTCACCAAAGTTGGTGCGAGAAGGTACTCGTTGTCCCCAAGATCTCGAGACATGGCCCGGGTTTCGGGATAGTTTCCATCATCAGCAGTGTTCCCACGAACGTGCGCGGCTGAGCGCGCGCGCACATCAATGCCCCCGAGCGCGCAGTGCTGTGTGAGTGGCGCGCACACACATCCCGAGAGCATTGGCGCTGCCACTGCAGCACGAAAAACGGCCATTTCAAACTTTCAGAGGAAGGAGGGAGCACTTGCTAAATTTCTTTTGTTTACTAGAGTGCGACTGTGGGGCTCATTGTTTGCTTTTGTTTAGGTATGCGTGTAAATGGCAGGCCCGTCAGGAGCTGCGATTAACACGAATGCTTTAAACAAAAGCAAACAATGAGCCCCACAGTCGCACTTGAGAAAAGAAAAGAAAGGCAGCACCAAACACAGCGTGTGCTTTTAGAATCACCTAAACACACGCTGTGTTTCTAGACTTGCTGCATTTCTTCTCTTAACAGAGCTGAATTGCCAGGTGATTGTGTGCCTTTTTTAAAGTGTTCGTGTTAATTGAGGCTCATGAAGGGTGCAGCCATTAACATGAAATCTTTAAGAAAGGCGCATAATCACCCCGCAGCTGCACTCTAACAAGAGAAGAAATGCAGCAAGCCTACAAAAGCGGCATTTGTAAGTGCCTTTAGCATGTGCATTTATCTTGTAGTGTAAGCTGTTGTCGCAGCCTCAGCTGCTTGCACAGATGTATTCCTGTGTTTTTGTGCTGTCCTGTTCAGACAGAGTTAGCTCTGTCAGTGCAAAGTGGTATATATTTAGCAGCCCGGGAGCAGTGATTTAATTTCTTTTTTGGGTTCATCTCACACATGTAGATTGATAATTGTAAGGGTCTTGTTCAACAACTTGTTGGGAAGGGGATGATTGGTTATTTTCAAAGAGAATGCATAAGTCCGATTCATACGCATGCAAATGATTCAGAAGTTGAGGAGAGAGGGGGCTTATGGGAGTGTGAGTCTTTCAGTAGAGATACGGAAGGTATGGATAAGAGCAGTGGGGGAATTGGGTCATGTGATGTCAGTCCATAAAAAGGGTGAGTGAACATAGTTGACTATTTGGATTAATGATCACAGGAAGGAAGAAGCAGTTTGTTAACGGAGGATAGGATGAGGGGTTAGAGTCTTGACGGGTGATAGTTGTGTGAAAGGTAAATATCTGAGACAAGGAGAAGGAGGGGAGTTTAGGCAGAAAGTGTAATGGGAATAGAACAGGCGAGGACTCTTGAGGAGGATAATGCGCATGTATTTGTTAAGACAAGTGGTATTCGTTGGGTTCATGTTACACATTCAGATTAAAAATCGCAATGGTTTATGTCATACAACTTGTTGGGAAGGGGATGTCTGGTTATTTTTAAAAGAGTATTTATTAGTTGATGAACATGTATGAAAATGATTCAGAGGTTGAGAGAGGGGGATTATGGGAGTGTGAGTCTTTCAGTAGATTTGAGGAGGTAATTCAAAGAAGTAGTAGGGGAAGCAAGTCACATGATGTCAGTCTGTTAAAAGGGTGAATGCACACAGCTGAAAATGTGGATTAACGATTGGTGAAAGGAAGAAACAGTGTGCTAATGGAGGATAGGATGAGGGGCCAGAGTCCTGATCGTGACCGTTCTTTCGAAAGGTAAAAATCTGGGATATGGAGAAGGAGGGGAGTTTAGGCAGAGAGTGAATGGGGATTATAACAGGGGAGGACTCATGAGGAGGATAATGGGTTTCTTGATGTAATGGGTGGAGCGATGTTTATAGCGCATTAAGGGTCACTACAGTTGTAGGTGCTATTCGGAGAAACACGGGGTAATAACTAGGGGTATTTGAATTACGTTTCATTAGTACATAAATCTGTCAATGAGCTTGCCGTATATATTCAGTGTTTTATAATTAACCATTGTTTACAAATGTACCTAAATTGTTATCGTATTTGTTTTAGTAACCCCTGATTAAGAGCCAAGAAGGCTTGAAATGCATTGGGTATTCATAAAGCATCGCCGACTTCAAAATGTGATTAATGTGGATGTACCTATGCATAAAGCTTGGATTGGCGTACTATTGGTATTTGAAGATGTTAATAAAAACCACAGATATGATCGCACTGTCTCCGTAGTGATGAACGGATAAGAGTATATGGATTCAACACTGGAAAACGAAATAGTCATGTTTACAATGAGTTTACAATTGGAGTACTGGGATAAATGGAATACACAGGTGGGAATGATTCCCGCTTTCTGCAGTGCAACAGTGGGAGCGTAAAATGAGTGCCCTTTCCTTAATACACGTGTATTGACTGTGTTTGGGCGATCCACGGACACTGGGCGCATGCATTTATAATTACGTTTTGAAGATTGGAGTAATTCTAAGGGAAGGAGTGCAAGCTCGCATCCACACGTTTTTGCTAAAGTAGCACACTCAGCATCTTCAAGCAGCTGTTATGCATCTGTACTGTAACTCTAAGATGATCAATTTTTATATAGCGACACATTTTCCAGAAGAAGTATTTGCAGAAATTTTAAAGTGAACTCCAGCATCCACCGAGGCCTAGTATGTGGGAAGGCAATGACAATAACAAGGGCCTTGTCACACATTATCAATGGATGCTGTTGACAACATGAGCTATAGGAATGAAACGACTGATGGACGTATTCCGATTGCCTCCTGTGTGGGCAACATACTAAGAGGTAGAGAGCATTTGATTAATTGAAGACAAAACTATAGATCTCCCTGCGCCAACTCTATCCTGTATTTTATGTTTATTTACTTTGGTTATTGGCACACAAAGTTTCAGTAACTTACATGGAACAACTGCTCACCAAACTACAATTTACAACCAAGAAATGTATTAATCACTGGCAAAACAATACATTTAACCACGGACAAAAAGACCAAATCACAGAATTTAACTCAACACAATTACACAACACAGCACATACATCAAATCCCCACCTCAGAATTCCACATCATGCCACAAAATTCTGCAGCGCACCACATAATTAAACTCCTCCACATGCTGCTCCACAACACAAGAAAAAATCCATATATATCATATATATACACACTACGTAACACACAGTCCCTCTCCGCATAATTTCAGTACACTTAATGCCACATAATTATTAGCCACATAATTCCACTACACAAGCCCACTCTACAGCCCAATATTGCACGCCACAATATTCCACAACTATCAATTCCAATCCAACCTACATAATCCTACTACACACTACATACATACATATACTCCATAACACATGGGTAAAACACATGGTCATTTACAGCGCCAATAGCTTTAACTCCAATTGCATGTGCAATGCTGGTTATAGACTTTTAAACCAGTCAAGTACAATCAGAAAAACAACCCATAGAGGGCATTACATTCTGATTATATGACCATGCAACCATAGACTTAGCCCTTAAAGCGCATTTTAAGGCCCATTATACCTTCTTAGGTCGAGCCTAGCGCCAGCGCGCGTGCACTACTTGCTCTGCGAGACTACTGTAGTAGAGTATGGCAGAGAAGCAGCGCCCACTCTCTGCCCATATTTTTTATTGGCTTCTGTCATTGTCTTTCCTAAATGCTGCCTTCAGATTTATTAATAGGCTTGTTAGTCCCTCCTTACTACAGCTTTGTCTTAATTTGTAACTTCCCATGGATACTGGCCCCTTTACTTCAGTTGTTACATAGAACCTGTTATTTAGTCTGTAAGCACTATATACTTAATTAAGTTTCTCTTACTGTAGGCTGGAAATGCGCTGCTTCAGCTGAAACCGCTTGTGTTTTTTAAATTTACATTATGTGCACTTTGTGATCTGCTTGGTACATGTTCTTTGCAGTAGGCAAATTAGCCCTCTGTGCTACCTTTCCATGAGTCAAAACTTCCACTTGACAAAACTCCATCTCTTCCTAGGACATTAATCAGCTGAGTTATCATGTCGTTTTTATTGTTGCCTAAAATTGCTGGAGGCCAGGAAGGAGGCGGCTTTTAGAAACATAATATACTTGCAAGCATGTCACCCCACCCGAAGTCAGCTCCCGGTGCGATCACACTGCCCTAGAGCCATCTTGCTCAAGGGTCCTGTGACCTCGGAGACTGTCGCGCTAGTGTGTACTGCTTCATAGGCCTGCCTGCAAGACTAGCGGTGAACTTCAGTATGGATTGTGGTTGACAGGCCTTTAAGGTTAACCCACATTTGCCACCGTTCGGGTACACATGCTGGTGCTAAGAAACCAGGGCTTCTAAGTTCTAGGAAGGGAATGTGCTCCCTCAGGAGAGTGGTCTAGTGGACTGGTCATAAAGGCTGAATCTGGTTCCCCAGTTCTAAATTTGGCAGCTCTGACCATAGCGCCACATCATCTCCTCCACTGAACACCATACTGCCCCATTGAGAGAAATTTGTACTGCCTTCAGCTACAACCCAATTGTGCCCCTATATAAACTTCTGGATGTGACACAAATAAACAACGCATTAGACAAGAGTAATATGCTGCCTAAGAAAAAGTAAAGCATTATTATTATTATTATTATGTTTCTTATATAGCGCCTGAATCGACCCCCGAAGGGGTATCTCCGCGCTTGCCTTGGGAACCCGTCCTGGCTTTTCCCTGTGAGATAGCCCCTACCGGGCATCCCCAAGGTGAAAGCCAGGCATCCCGCCGCGGGGGGCCGTTGTGGAGATTAAGCAAGCTTAATGCCCAGAGTTGCAGAGTGTGAACCCATGATTAGGTCAGGCACCGAAGCGAGAATTATTGAGTCCATGGACACTTGAGCTCAAGACCCTGCCGCGTCGGGAATTGAACCCTGGTCCCGGGTCTGACCTCTGCTTCAGGGTCTGCCTGCTCTACCCAGTGAGCCACACTTCTCCACTTCTTCTTCGCATGTAAAATGTAAGTAGGAATAACATGGTTACCTTAACGCTTTTACATTAATTTTTCAGAAATCAGTGAGTGCTTTTCCCAGTGGCACAGCAGAAGTGGAAACTGTCCTGGTCTTCTCTGGGCAAGAAGGAAGAGACAGAGTCCTTTTCCTTCCCTACCCGCCTCGCTCCGAACTGCCATGAACACCGAGCCGGAACTGTGGGCCTTGGCTATTTCTGCCATCCTGTGACGCATGTTTAAAATAAAAAAGCAGGGGAACGGAACCTATCAAATTAAAGAAGTCTAGGCAGCCGTGCCCTGGCGATCCCTTCCACTTAGACCACTGCATGTGTGGTGCTTATAGGAAGCAAGTAGACTACTTCAAGGGTTAATAATCGTCCTGCTACTAGAATGACTGAGCTAGATTGCATGAGGTGAATCAACATGAATGGACAGAGTCACTACAAAAAAGAAAAGGAATAGGATGGACATAGTTTGGCAGTGAGGGGAGAAAAGCCCGGGAGAGCTGCATTTTCATTCTATTGCTGAAAGATGTTTAATTCCCTTCTCTGTGCAGTATGCAGAGTATTTTAATGAAAGCTCTACTTTTTACTCTTGGGGTCCTGAATCACGAACACTTGGAATTACCAATCCCATTCCCTTTCCCTGAAAACCTAAGTCTTGACCCCTGAAATGATGTGCTCTCAACAGGAGCTACCGTGTGACAAAGCAGTAAGACTGCAGCCCGCGCATCCTTGCGGAGAAGGTGGTAGCTGAGGTAAGGGTTGGGTAATGACCTGAATCTCCCAAAGTCCATTTTCCCCAAAAACTATTTGTCTTTTTGAGAGGTAAAGCAAGGTTTATACGACGACGATTTTAAAAATGTGGCAAAGCAGATTATTTCCAAAGCAAAGTGTTTTGAAGTATATAATCGATTATTGCTTCAAACCCAGATCATACAAACAGAATGTCTGAAAATATGGATTGTAAGCTGTTTTTTTAAAAACACCTCCTACCTCTGCCGGTCGCACTTAATTTGTAACGACAATCAAGTCCCGGGATCAAGTGACAAGACCAATAATGTGCCTTCGGTTCATGAAATTACACATGTTCAAAAGGCACAGCAGGGGCTGAGAAGTTGACTGTTTTGTCAACAATCTCTGTCCAGGCTGATGCGGGGGCTTAGGAGGGAATGGGTCCAGCAGGCTGTAAACTATAACATCCTGCGCAAGAGGCTCAGGTAATGTGACGTCTCTGCTGGAGAGTGCGGGAAGGCAAAACCAAGCTACCACCAGCAGGTGTGTCCAATCTTCGAATCATGTGTGTGCTTCTGGTCACCAAAAGGGTAGTGTGATTGTGGGAAAACAGCAGGCAAGACCCGCTCCATGGATCACCCACGTGATGGCTGGTACCCCCAGAGTAGAATCACAGGAAGGCTGATTGGGGCAGGGCTAATTGATCTGTTAAATATCTGGCCTGCCTGCTCAGTGCTGTTCATGAATATTCTATCTCTGATGCATAGCATTTCAAATTTGAAGCGCAGTTGCATGCTCATATATGTTAGACAATTTTAGTGTGCTGGTGCTGCCTTCTTAGCAGTGTGCCTCAATTGCAGTATTGTTGGGGGGGGGGCGGTAGAATACGTGACTAATGCATTTTAATACGGTGATGCGGACACTAGCATGGAAATGCATTAATCGAAAGCTTGATGCAGCCGTACCCTAACCCATCCCTGAAACTGCAAAAAGTAAAATTATAAGAACAACTTTATTATAATTTTATTTTTCCTGCATTTGTTAAACTTTTCATGCTAATTGCTGCACCCATCATGAGCTGAAATTAACATGAAAACTTGAACAAATGCACACAATCACCCCGCAGCCCAGCTCTATCAAGAAAAGAAATGCAGCAACATAGCTGCCAAGTTTTTAAATTGCTATGTGGGACTGTTTTAAACAGGCCTTAACACCGTTCACGTGGATTTGTATGTGAGGAAATGCACCATCTTTTTGCTTCTTTAAGCAAAAGTTTGGAGTGATATTTGGCGCTGTACCAACAAACGCGGTCTGGTTACTGCGGCACATTGTCTTGGTTGCAGCGCACAAAGACCTTACGCTACCGCACACAGAGGAAAAAAAATTAGAGGGAACATTGATCATCAGTAGAGAAGTATTTGGGGTGGATGAGAAGGCCGCCAAGTATCCGTCACAGGCCCTGATGCCTCTCCGGCACGCAGGTGCGTCACCAGGAGCTCGTCAGCTCGGGGCTCATGGGAGCGCTATAAGTAGAATACCACAATGGATCGCACACCGCTAGCCTCTCCTCCGGATCGCCCCTAAGCACTCTGGTATTTGAAGTGCGTGTAGTTCGAAGAGTAGAAACAAAGTTTGTAAGTGATTCACCAAAGTTGGTGCGAGTAGGTACTCGTTGTCCCCAAGATCTCTAGACCTGAGACATGGCCCGGGTTTCGGGATAGTTTCCCTCATCAGTAGAGAAGTATTTGGGGTGGATGAAAAGGCCGCCAAGTATCCGTCACAGGCCCTGATGCCTCTCCGGCGCGCAGGTGCGTCTCCAGGAGCTCGTCAGCTCGGGCCTCATGGGAGCGCTATAAGTAGAATACCACAATGGATCGCACACCGTTAGCCTCTCCTCCGGATCGCCTCTAAGCACTCTGGTATTTGAAGTGTGTGTAGTTCGAAGAGTAGAAACAAAGTTTGTAAGTGATTCACCAAAGTTGGTGCGAGTAGGTACTCGTTTTCCCCAAGATCTCTAGACCCGAGACATGGCCCGGGTTTCGGGATAGTTTCCCTCATCAGTAGAGAAGTATTTGGGGTGGATGAGAAGGCCGCCAAGTATCCGTCACAGGCCCTGATGCCTCTCCGGCGCGCAGGAGCGTCTCCAGGAGCTCGTCAGCTCGGGGCTCATGGGAGCGCTATAAGTAGAATACCACAATGGATCGCACACCGCTGGCCTCTCCTCCGGATCGCCCCTAAGCACTCTGGTATTTGAAGTGCGTGTAGTTCGAAGAGTAGAAACAAAGTTTGTAAGTGATTCACCAAAGTTGGTGCGAGTAGGTACTCGTTGTCCCCAAGATCTCTAGACCCGAGACATGGCCCTGGTTTCGGGATAGTTTCCCTCATCAGTAGAAGTATTTGGGGTGGATGAGAAGGCCGCCAAGTATCCGTCACAGGCCCTGAGCTTACTTCATGGACCACAATGCTTTGGGGTAACACGCTGGTAGGACAAGCAGTGTGCGACCAATTGGACTTTCGTTTACATTCAGGCTCCCTTGAGCCGGTGAGGCTGACGAGCCCATGGTTACGCACCTGCGTGCCACGAGCGGTACCAGACCTGAGAATATTTTTCGGCAGCCTACGCAGCGACCCTACATACATGCCTATTCCCTGCTGACGAGAGGTAACAACCTCAAAACATGTGTCCAGGGATGGCCAACGCGACAGTGATCTTTGCTCAAGACTCTTGCAGAGGCGTACTCGCTGAAGCTTACTTCATGGACCACAATGCTTTGGGGTAACACGCTGGTAGGACAAGCAGTGTGCGACCAATTGGACTTTCGTTTATATTCAGGCTCCCTTGAGCCGGTGGGGCTCACGAGCCCATGGTTACGCACCTGCGTGCCACGAGAGGTACCGGACCTGAGAATATTTTACGGCAGCCTACGCAGCGACCCTACATACATGCCTATTCCCTGCTGACGAGAGGTACCAACCTCGAAACACGTGTCTAGGGATGGCCAACGCGACAGTGATCTTTGCTCAAGACTCTGGCAGAGGCGTACTCGCTGAAGCTTACTTCATGGACCACAATGCTTTGGGGTAACAAGCTGGTTGGACTGGCAGTGTGCGACCAATTGGACTTAAATTAGTATTAACTGCTTCCACTACGATAGCCATTGTACCTGTACTGTCTGAATATTGAGTACAGAAACGTCATTCTACAAAAACATCATAGCAAGAGTATTGCCTACTAAAATATTATGAACGCCGGCATGTATATAGATAAGTATTGATTTAGGAACTGTACATTTTTCTACATTTGCCTGCCTTCACAATATTTTGAGTATGATATTTTTGTAGAATGATATTTTAACTTGATATTCTAGCGATATACCATGATATACAATGCAGGTAAAAGCAGTGGAGGTGGGGTGGAAGGGGGAGAGTGTGGGGGGGGGGGAAGTCGAGAGACGACGACGAGGAAATATAAAATTAAAAAATAGAAAACCACACACCTTGCACACACTGCATTGCTGACTCGGCGAGACGACATGTGCAAGGTAAGTGGGTTTCCTTTTTTACATTTTATTTTCCCTCGTCGTCTGTCAACTCCCCCCTACTCTGCACCACCAGCAAAGCGCTCTTACCTGCACGGGTCACGCCTGATACCACTGAAGGTAGATTTAGGACTTTACAGCCTCGTCATTCTTCATGCTGACATTTAATAATGCTGGCCATGGGCATCTGAGAAGTGCTTGCACACTGGCACTTTTTATTTGACAAATTAGGCACTCTAGCAGACGAACACAGTATACAGTCCAGTGAGATGGTGTTATCATTTGTTGTGAATTGCTATCATACACAACACACTGTGGCAAGGAGCTGTCACCGCTGCTCTGAGCCAATTAAGACACAGAAAAGTGGACCTCGGAAATGTCGATGTTCATCTGAGCCCGCATCACACACAACACAGTGCTGCAAGGAGCTAGCACAGTTAATCTTAGACACTATCAGGGGTGGCTCCTCGGCTATGGTGGAGGAGCGTCACCCCACTGCTGAAATGCAGCAGACAGAAGAAAAAGAAAATGACAAAGTTAATTTATCGACATTTAATTTTTAATTCCAGTCTTCTGAGTCTAGGGCATGGCGGGGCAATATTGCAGCGTCACACACAGGAGAAGGGGCAGTGGTAGCCACTGAAAGTGCGAATGTCAGTTTGGCCAGCTGTCAACGGCCGGCAAAATCAACATATGCAATTAGATATCTCCAGTCTGTTCCCTGAATATATTCTACAGGCTCCGAGTCCCTGTGGGAGCGTATAACCGGCCCACACCGCTCTGCCCAATCCTAGCACTTCTCTCTTGCTGGGAGTAGTAGCATGAGAGAAGCGCTGGCGGTCAGGGAGCCTGTGCCCCTGGGGATTGCAGTGCTGGAACTGAAGCTGTGGAGCAGCAAGGCACGGAGCAGGAGCAGAAGATCATGGAGGCTGGCGGGAAAAGATAAGTATATATTTGTATTACTTTTCTTTTTCTGCTCCCTCCCTCCCACCTCAGATTGGCAGCAGCCACCGCTAGTTATGATCACACACAGCTCTGTGTATCAAAGGGATTGTTTTTGCTGCTCTGAGCCAGTATCACTCACAACAATGGGCAGCAAGTAGCTGTCGCTGGTCTTTTTAGATAGTATATCAGAGAATCCATTGCTGGAATGAGTTGGCACAGCTCCTGTGATCCAGGCATAGACCCACTTACTAAGCTACATGCTATGATTTGTCTCTGTTCACCTGAGCTGATAACTCACAAAACAAATTGAAGCGAGCAGCTGCCTCTGTTCCTCTGAGCCTCTATGACATGTAGCACCATGCAGCAAGGAGCAATCTCTGTTCCCCCGAGCCACTATGACATGTAGCAATATGCAGCAGGGGGTTCTCTGTTCCTCTAAGCCAGCATGAAACAGCACAGTGGAGCAAAGAGCTGTCTCTTTTCTTATCAGCCAGTATCACAACCAAAATGGCACGGCGAAGCAAGGACTTCAAACTGCTCCTCAGAGATAGCTTCTCACACAATGGACACTACCTGATGCCTCGGGAAATGCAGCTCCTCAGATTCTGGTCTCTACAGAGATGAAAAATAACAAGAACACCAATTTAGAAAGATTACATGAGGTTTAAATGTTATTACTGTAATCCTTCAAAAGACTTAGCCAGTAAAGCTAGACCTCAGTTATCCTCATAAAGGGCCATCACTGTAACATTGCAAGCAGCTTGGCAAAACGTTAGAACCCAATTCTGTTACGTAAAAACTGAAAGAGCACTCAGTTCTACAAGGAAGATTCTAGTTTGTGTTTTTAAGGTTAACATATTCTGTAGCAGACGCATTACATATTTGAGCTATCTGATCTACCCTGCAAAAAGAGGCAAAGTTTTCCTCTAGGTAATTTGGACAAAACATACATCCAAGCCAGGATGACCAATGGAAAACTGCAATCATCTGCCCACTGACCTCCAATGCACTCTCTGAAAACCACTCAAAACAATTATACCTCCACCTATACCAAAGAACACAGCATGGATATGAATCTCTTAAAGGAGGGTCTTCACCTTCAAGAAACCCCTGTGTACTAACTTCTGAACCTTGCTGTTTAGGATAAAAAATACAAAAGCCACCAATTACTGGGAACATGGCTACAGACATTTCCCTTTCTAGATTCCCAAAATATTTCCAATTCTTTTCAAATCTCCCGAAGGCTCCCACTCTGCCAGCATAGGCTTTTTCAGAAAGATAGGTTCTCCTCATTTTGTTAAACCATTTTAATTGTGATGGGATCTCCCTGGATTTCCAGTTTTGAAGTATTAAAGATCGAGCAACAGCACAAGATATAAATATAAATACTTCTTCAGCTTCATTAAACCTGCTCCTATCCTTGCATATACCGAACAGGGCCGCTTCTACCACTGGCAGAAATGTTTTCCCAATGGCCTGTTCGATATCCGCAAATATCCCCTTCCAAAAAGATTCTAGCTGCAGACAAGCGAAGAAAATATGATGCCATCCTCCCTGACCACTAACCATACATCTAAAACACTTGTTCTCAACTTCAGGGTACATCCTCTCCAAAGGCTCTGGTGTAAAATACGCTAACCAGCGAGATAGAAAGGACATCCTCTTATAATTGGCTGCGCGTAGAGATTTATTTCCCAGCTGGCACAGAACCTCCCAATCCTTAGAAGAGAAAGTATAATGAGTCGAGAGGCTTATTTTATCCAAATTTCTGTCTACTAATGCGGTTTGTCCAGAGCAATGAAGCATCTTGTACCAATGTCCTATACCTTTATTTTTTCCTCCATAAAGGGCTGCTAACAAGACATTAGAAGAAATAAGCAGACCACTTATCTCTTTTCTGATGAAATAGACAATCTGTAAATATTCAAAAAAAGTTGGTCGCCTGGGATTATTCGTTCTAGCTAACACCTCCTGCCAGCTAATTACCCTGTTTTGGACTACCAGATGTCTCAACTCGCGGAACCCGGAAAGTTCCCAATTTTTTATGTAGTTCAAACTTACTTGGAGACCTATTTGAATACATTCAATTAAACTTAAATAATGGGAGCCATCGGAACCATGTTTTTTAAAAAGGAGTGACAGTCTTGACGCATATTCTCTTAGCGTCTTGTATCTTGACCTCTTTGGAAACTTTGCAGTTTTCAAAAAAATTGGAATTTGAGAACCTGCCTCTTGTAACATCTTTTCAAGAAAAAAGTTATCTCTTGTCTGATTAACCCTCAGTAATCCTGCCACTATATAAAACAAGCAGCTTCATAGTAGGTCTTTCAATGGGGTAGAGCCAAACCTCCTTGATCTACTGAGAGTTGCACCACGGGCAGCTTGACTCTCAAAGCTTTATTGCCCCAGATAAATCCTCTCAGCATTGTTTCCAGCTCTTTAAAAAAACCTAAATTAATTTTAATGGGAACATTGCTGAACAGAAATATAAGCAGGGGAAACACTGACATTTTAATCAATGATACCCTGCCTATTACTGATAGAGGAAGTAAAAGCCATTGATCTAGAAGGTTCACAATTTTGTTCTTCATTCTAGTATAATTCAGGACAAACATCTTATCATATTCGCAAGTCACGAAAATACCCAGGTATCTAATTGGGTCGCTTCTTGCAGCTTGGGCCTGCAAATAAATAGGAAGAAAATGAAAATCGGTGTTCGAAGCAAGGACCTCAGTTTTTTTGGCATTTATTTTATAGCCCCCTATCTTTTCAAAGTCCTTGAGCTCTCTCATTAGGTTCTCAATATTTTCCTTTTTCGGTGTTAAATAAAGGATGATATCATCGGCAAACAGCTTTAGCTTTGACATACCGATGAAGGGGAGCTGAATAACCACATTATCCCTGATCTTTACCACTAGAGGCTCAATAAAGAAAGTGAAGAGCAACGGGGACAACGGGCAGCACTGCCTTGTTCCCCGATTTACCTTAATCTTCCCGGCCTGTTTTGCATTAATTATTACTTGAGCCGATGCTCCCTCATAGATATTATGTAACATCACAATAATTAGGACCGGGAATCCAAATTGGCCGAGAGAATAAAACAGTGCTGCCCAGTTGACCAAGTCGAACGCCTTTTCCGCGTCAACCATTAAAATACAAGCTGGAATCGAATGAATATTAAAATAGTCCAATGCCTGTATTAGGAACTCGGTGTTTGCTGCCATATAGCGTCCTGCAATAAACCCAGTCTGATCTTGGTGGATTACTTCCTGGGCTGCGAGTACAAATCTTTCCGCCCATATTTTCATAAGGATTTTATAATCCGAATTTAATAAGCTAATTGGCCTGTATGAAATCACGTCGTCTTGGTTTTTATCTTTTTTAACAAAACATATAATTGTGGATTCTTTAAAATCCACAGGGACATGCCCACCTAATCTAATAAAATTAAATAGCTTTTTCAAGGGTATTACTAGTTCTTTAAAAACAAACTTGTAAAAATCAATTGGGTACCCATGCTGTCCGCAAGACTTTGCCCCGGATGTTGCCTTTATACATTCTTGTATTTCAGAAGTACTTATTTCGAGCCCGATTTGGTTCACCCAATTTTCTGAAATTCTGGGGATCTCTATATTTGCAAAATATTCCTGGATCATTTCTTCCTCTACATGGTATTCCGCCGAGTAAATTTTTTCAAAATGGTCCAGGAAGATCCTTGAGATCTTGTCACCATCTACCTCCTCCAGTCCACTCTGAGGGTCTCGGATTTTCACTATCTTTGATGACTCCTGCCTCTTTCTCGCAGAGTTAGTCAGTAATTTCCCCACCAACTGGCTGTCTTTGTAGACCTTTTGCTGGAAGGCTTTCGAGCTATTTATCTCCTCCAGAATAAAAAAATCCAGTAAAAGTGCTTTGGCCTGTTCTAATTGATTTGAGTGCTGTTGGAACTGTAGGGAATATTCCTTCTCTACGGCTGACTGTAGCTTAGATATTTTTAGCTTTCTTTCATTCGCCTGAGCACTGGTATACGCGATAATCTGGCCGCGTGCTGCTGCTTTAAATCCGCCCCATACTGAAAAGGGTTCAGCTGTATTATCATTCATTTCAAAGAATTCTGTAATCCACCCTCTAAATCCTGAAACCCAGTCCTGATTTTGGAGCAGGGTACGATCCAGCTGCCTCCTGGGACGCTCCCCATCCACCCCTCCAAATACTAGTTCAAGTTCGATTCTATTGTGGTCAGCAAAACGGATTGCATCCAATCTGAGTTTTTGAGATCTGAAGATATCTAGATATCAAAAAGAAATCTATTCTGGATGCAGTCCGAAATCGATGGGAATAGCATGTAAAAGATTCTTTTTCTACTCAAAGTTTTATTCCTGAAGACATTTATCTGAGCCATTTACTTCTCAACCCATCAACTAATTTAGCAAACCGGCTATTGTGTCTGGGACCAACATTGTCCAAACATTAAGAAACTGAGTTTTCAATCATATCAGTTTAACCATATTCAGACTCCTGCTGAACCCATGTTGGGATAGACTGCTTTCAAATCATGACCTGCTGTACATCGGTTTCATAAACATCTTCTAATTAACCAGCATTTACTCCACCACATGTAATTAAAGGAAAGTAACTGTTAATTAAATAAGTGAAATTCACCATTGCAAATCTCTCTTTCAAGGGCAAAATCTATTAAAGAGGCAGTTTTAACTGGAATTCAGGAACAGATTACCACATAGAGTGTCCTTGGCACCACCCGATCTGGATTGTGTCCCGAATATGCCTTTCAGCAGTGCCATCGTGCAACTTGTGCCCCTCATGAGGAAGAATTACATTTCTTATACTGGCCAAGGATTTTGGCATCGTACAACACTGCTGCAAGGAGCTGCCACTGTTCTTCTGATCCAGGTATAAAGCCACTTACAACGTGTCACACTAGGATTTGTAACTGTTCTTCTGAGCTAGTGGCATACAAAACAAATTGCAGTGAATAGCTGCCACTCTTCCTCTAAGCCAGTATGAGACACAGCAAATGCAGCAAGGGTCTGTCTGTTCTTATCAGCAAGCATCACAACCATACATAGCACAGTGCAGCAAGGATTTCACACTGTTCCTCAGAGCAGGCATACACACATTTACATGGTGCTTTTCACACAAATGGGACTATACCTGATCCATTGGGCACAGCGACTTCTCCCATCCTGGACTCTACTGAGAGATGAAAAGGAGCAAGATCAATTTAGAAAGATTGCATAGGGTTTACATTTTCATATCGTAATCCATCAAATGACTTGGCTAGTAAAGCTAGACCTCAGTTTTCCTCTTGAAGGGCCATCCACTTTTAATATTGCAAGCAGTTTGGCAGAGCATTAAAAGCCAATTCTGTTACGTAAAAATGGAAGAGTGCTCAGTTCTACATGGCAAGATTCTAGTTTGTGTTTTTAAGGTTCACATATTCTGTAGCAGACACATTAAATCTTTGAGCTATCTGAACGGCCCTGCAAAATGAGGCAATGTTTTCCTCTAGGTAACTTGGACAAAACATACATCAGAACTAGAATGTTTAATGGAAGACTAGAATTGTCTGTCCACTGACCTCCAATGCAATCTCCAAAAATCGATGAACACATTTCTACCTCCACCTTTACTAAAAGACACAGCATGGACAGGGATCTCTTAAAGGAGGGTCTTCGCCTACAAGAAAATCCTGTGCACTGACTTCTGCCCCGTACTGTTTAAGATAAAAAGAACTAAAGACATCAATTACTGGGAACCTGGCTACAGACATTTCCCTATCTGATCACCTAGATCAGAATTCGTTTAGAGACAAAAACTCACAACCATCTTGGAGATCTTGCATGCACTTCACATACACACTCTAACAAACAAATTCAAAAGCCAGGTCAAACTACATCGCAACAACAAATGCAAAATACCAACAGTCAACAAACCTGTTCCACTTTCCTGTGTGAGCAACTTCCTCTTACTCCCTCTTGATCCTCTAAATATAAAATGGCCAAACAGATTCAGTTTTATTCTTGAAGACATTTATGTGAGCCATTTACTTCTCATCCCATCAACTAATTCACCAAACCAGCTGTTGCGTCTGGGACCAACTTTGTCCAAACATTAAGAAACTGAGATTTCAACCACATCAGTTTAACCAGACTCAGACTCCTACTGAACCCAGGTTGGGATAGACTGCTTCCAAATCATGATCTGTGGTACATCGGTTTCATAAACATCTTCTCAACCAGCATTTACTCCACCACATTCAAGTAAAGGTAAGTAACCCTAGTCATTAAAGTAATGGAAATTCACCATTACAAATCTTCTTTCAAGGACAAAATCCATGAAGAGGGCAGCATCCACTGGAATTCAGGAACAGATTACCACAGACAGTGTCCTTGGCACCACTCAATTTTGATTGTGTTCCGAATATGCCTTTCAGCACTGCAATCGTGCAACTCATGCCCCTCATGAGGAAGAATTCCATTTCTTATACTGGCCAAGGTTTTTGTCATCTTACAACACTGTTGCAAATGTTCCTATGATCCTGGCACAAATCCACTTACTATTCTACATACTAGGTGTTAGAAATGGGATTTCTGGTTGGCTAGGGCTTGTGTTTAGGCCAAGCAGAACCCACCACTCTAGTCAGGGCAAGGGAGTTACACGCTGAAGATAACCCCTGCTCACCCCCTTGTTAGCTTGGCACGAGCAGTCAGGCTTATCCCAGAGGCAATGTGTAAAGCGTTTGCGACACACACACACACACAGCAGCAACATACTAGACACACCACAAAAGGAACTCCACACAAAGTTATTATAAAAATAGCCTTTGTATGATCTTAAACACATTATAATAGTAATCACACAATATACACCGCACCGACTGGCACTAGGCAATATTTACAGGGGATTATATAAACATGTTTTTAACAAGAGGGAGAGTGAGGGAAATTTTAAATATAAAGATATGTGAGGTGGGAACTCCTGGTCCCCGGAATTAATGGTAATAACAAAGGAGGAGTGTCCCCCGAACGAGAGAAAAAACAATTTGCTCTTTCTTGTAAATATGGCTAGGTAAGCACAAAAATGCCCCCAATCCGTTAGCAGGACAGTAGTAGTCCTTTAAGAAGACCCCTCACTCACCAACCTGGTTGGTGACATGCTTCATCACTGGAGTCCCACCCCATAGGCCGAGTGCCTATAGGGTGTGCTACGACACCTGTCTACAGTGGAGCGGGATATTGTATTCTTTTTTATATGTGCGAATTATAGAAATGTGAAGGTATATTAAAAAGGGTCAGTACTACTCCGTTCAAGACTTTATTCCTGAGCGTCTGAACCTTAAGTAAAACGAGTGTGGCACCTTTGCCCAATTATGAAGGCTTTGGTGTCTCGAGAAGTGTGAAAGTTTTGTTAAAAATAGCCAAGTGCGCTATGTGTTAGAAATTATAAAGTAAAACTAGGTCTACATGTTTCAACCAATGAAAAAGATTTTTTGGTTTTCGTCAGGACCGTGAGATTTACAAGGGGCGGTACACACACGCTAAGGCGCGCCCTGCCCACATGTAATTTACAGACCAAAAATATGGGTCTGAGTGTAAAAAGTGTGTTCAATCCTGGATTCAGGAAAAAACCTATGGAAAGAAAGAAAAAGGAAACGGAAATGGGAATACGTACTTGGGGAGACTTAACAGGGATACACATAACATTAAAAGTGCTAGCTGTGGTCACCCCATCGGGTGGTTGTCTATATTAATTGTCATATACGCAGTGAACTTAAGGTGAATTTTAAATTTAAAATTTGCGCTCAAATTTATACCTTGTGTGGGAGACACTGTCTGTAAGGTACTGGATGAATTTGAAGTTGATCGGGTAAGTGAGTGATCTTTGACTAGAAAAACGGACACTGTGAGGCTACTAATGATCTCGGCATTCGTGCATCAAATTGGTGCCGGGAATGTGTTCGTAAATTAACTTGAAACTGAACATGCATGCTGGTCAAAAATTGGTTAGTAACCATGTGACTTAGAAAATAAATAAATAATGCCCATTAACATATTGCTGTCGCTTCCTGGGCTTCGGATAGGACAAGACGGCGATTCTCCGTCACCTAAATCATACAGAAACTGAGCATAAGTTTACTAGGATCTCATGGATTCTCGGCGTGTTTATCCATGTCGGGAAAATTCGGAATCGGTGTAGTGACACCGTACCGTGGCCATGGACCAAGGATCTGTACTTACTTCATTAGAAGTGGTCATCTGTGGGGAAACCTACTGAGTTCCCGTGCACAAAGCCCCGATGTGGTATTCTGTGCCTCGAGAACGCCGGTAAAGAACTCGGTTAGGCACTTCCTGGTCAGGGCGGGACTGTGTGTGTCATCGCTACCCAGACCAATAGGAATGCCTGTAGGGGGTGTGATTATGGAATGTTCCAATCGCTAGTCTGCAATAGTGTGGCGTGTTGGGACAGTTACCAAGGAGACTAGTTTGCTTATCGTAGGGCAGCATTTCCTGGTTAAGGCGCGACCGAGTGTGTCATCACCGCCCTACACCAGTCAGCGCGTATGTAGAGGGTGTGCCGAACAATAGCAGGCACTAGTATGACCATTATTTCCCACGCTTAGATTATATAAACATGACAGGGCCAATTCAGCCAATGTCCGAACCATCACAAGCACAAATAGTAAATGTAGAACACAACCAGTAATTACTGGCAAAACACTGTACTCAGCATTATATCCTGCAACATAAATCATATCAGCCTCACATTAGGCGTAAAGTAAATTCTGCGCCAACCTCATAAGCCTAAACACATTAGACAATAAACCTCACCAGCATAAACACAGTATGCAATAACCTCATAAACATAAATCACAGTAGAGAACAACCTCACACACATAAACCTCAGGTTAGGGAATAACCTACTAAACATAATCAGTGGCATAAATCATGGCGCATAAAACACATTACCTGAGCACCACGTAAATCACATTAGGGCCTGGCGCCCTATCAACCCAACACTGTCCACCTGGCCAACAGGCCTTCTCAGAGGGCTCAAATGCCCTATATCCCAAAATGTAAGGGCGTGCTGCCAATGCAGTAGAATCCAAAAGTGTGCAATTGTGCTGGCCTAAACATTGCAGCTGCCACTAATTGCTGTGCAGCTTTAAATAAAGTGAAGAGGCCCTGGCACGACTGGCCTCTCCTGTCCCACTAAGGGGCTCTTCAACAAAATGCCCCTAATCGTTGGAGCAACCCGCTCTCCTGCGGGTCCGCTTAGAAAATGGGCACTGACAATGTGCCAATCATGAAGCCTTGCTCTGGGGCACTTTAAATAAAACTGCCCCAATCAATGAAAATAGGTGCAGGAACTACACGTGCCATGTTAGCGCAAGATCGGCTCCGGTCTGCCCTACTCAACAGGCTCTCTGGTTGGGAATTCCTCCGGTCCCGGGCGGCATGCTCAGGAGAGCCCCACTCCTCAGGGACTCTCTCTCCTTCTCTGGCGGTGCACATGGGGCTTTCCTCAGCTTCACAGGAGCCTCGCCTAATCGCAGGCTCCCACTTGGCCACTCTGCCATTGGTGGCCTCTGCAGCCTCTTCCTGGTTTGGGCACGCCCAGAGTCAGGCGGACTCTGTCTGGCTTCCGGGTCGGGCCGGCTGCTTCTCTCATTGTGGCAAGGCAGGATGGCCATCCGCAACAATCCTCAAACGCGGGGTGGGCATCCGCCAACAAAATAAATCATCAAGGCAGGGTGGGCACAGGCAAAAGCAAAGATGAATTCAGAGTGGGAACCCGCCTCCAATTAAAAGTATAAAGCGGGGTGGGCACCCACTCGGCTGCGCAAACTGCACAGTAGGGCTCCCGCTCCATACAGCAGCACAGGGGGAATCCCTATGCCAGGGATACCCTCTAGAGGTTGTGCAGCTCAGCGCTGCAGGCAACCATTCTCTGCTCTCCTGGGAATATAAGGAAAGCGCTCACAAGGCACTAGGAGCCACAGCTCCAGCAGCAAAGGTACTTAAAGATCAAGGGGAATAGCAGGGACAAAGGAGGCCAGCACACAGGGCCCTCCAGTAGGAGGCAAGCTCTCATGGCGGTTCCTCCTGGGCCCCCAGCAGCAGCAAGCCCCCAGCAAGTCCAGAAACAGCACAAAATTCACAGGGTTACAGCCCCTACATTTATACTCATTTTCTCCTTTGTCTGCAGTACAGGGCTCAGGGGCACCAGCAAAAACTGGTTCGGGGGGGGGGGGGATTGGAGCACTTTGTTTACAAGGCTCCTCTTCCCCTTTGTCAGGTAGGGACTCGGTGATCAGACACATCACAGGGGGTGGAGCCAGAATTGTACAGGGCAGGCACAATCCTATTCAGGGAAAGGGGACTACTCCACTCCCTACTCCAATTGTAGATGTCCCATTCAGCCTAGTGCTGACTCACACTGCCCTCCTGGAGCCACACACACCTCCCCAGCCCCTGTCACTCAAAAGCCAGACATGCAATTCACATCAGTCAGACAGACAAATAGCACACAGAAATGCCAACTTATAAAGTGGCATTTCTAAAATAGTTATAATAAATCTGCGCACACCATTGCGCAGCATTTATTATTACCATTCCAAATATACTAAACTTGGCCACGCTGCTCCTCTCATATCAGGAATTACCACTGAAATACTTATCAGGGAATCGTCAATATATTCCTACAGGAGGGCAACCCCACAGTAGTGAGAAACCAAAATGGCTGTTTGTTACTACCAGGACATGTCACACACTCACGGTGCATTTCCTACCTTTTACCTACAATGCACCCTGCCCATAGGGTTAGCTAGGGCCTACCTTAGGGGTGACTGACATGCAGTAAAAAGGGGGGTCATAGACATGGCACACACTTTAGGTGCCCCGTCACAGCGGCTGTAACACTGCGCACACAGACCCTGCAATGGCAGAGGCCTGAGATAGGTTTGCAAGGCTACTTTGGTGGGTGGCGCAATCAGCGCTGCAAGACCACCAGAAGCATTTAAGTTACCAGCCCTGGGTAAATGAGATACCACTTTACAAGGGACTGACAAGTACATTAAATAGGCCAAACCGGTGTAGACCAATTTTATCATATGTAACACAGAGAGAGCACACACTTTACACTGGATAGCAGTGCTAAAGTGCCAAGAGGCCTAAAACCACCAGCACCATGTCAGAGAAAAGGCTAGGAGAAAGGCAACAAGCATTTGCAATGCAATAGGTCTCGCATTAGGAAAGTTTGAGCTATTGGTATTGTAAATGACAATTTTTTTATTTATGTGTTGGTGTTGAAAATAGCGAAATGAATAGCTTTGCCATTTACAATGCCGATAGTTTTAACTTTCGCAAATGTGACACCTTTAGCATTTGTAATGCAATATGTGTTGTATTTACGTGACTTAGATGTATTGATATTACAAATAATAATTGCTTTTAATTTTTTCTAACAATTAATACTTAAATAAAAGTTATTGTAAATTATAATGGCAATAGCTTAAACCTTTGTAAATAACTTTTGTGAAGATGATTTTCAGTGTATTTTGTGACGAAATCCAAGAACAGAAGTGAAATATTATCATCTTTTTGTAACATTTGTAATAAAGCTTGAAACATTGAGAGAACACATTTGAACCAGTTGTTGTTGAATGGTTGCACAGATTGATGCTGTGGTGACGCTAAGTGATGCTGTGGCGTTCAGTGATGCTGTGGTAGCGCATAGTGATGCAAGACATATCTCGCTTTCTCTGAGACGATGTGCATGCTTTCTGCCAGTGTGGAGAGCCGTAGCTCACAACACTGATTTTGAGTGGCAGAACTCGGCATAAGCTCAAATTATTGCTCATTCACACAGTCATTCATTATATGTTAGCAGACGGGCAGAAGTTTTGTTCTTTTTATAGTCTCAGTATTAGAATAGATGGCGATGTTGTAGGCCTCAGGGTATGTCCCTTCTTTCCTCCCCTCATCTTCCTAGTCTCCCCTCCCCTAGTTGGAACAGGGGGACACTACAATGGTTAGAGAAGAGGAGACTACATATCAAGAAAAACCTAAACATTTAACGAGAGCGTGCTTATAAATTCCCAGACCCTAATGCACAAATTTCAGCCCTGTCTTGCCTCATGGTAGTAGATTTCTTGTCTTCAGTTCAGTGATAACGTTTAAATAAACCAGAAAGTAAGGTATTGATAGGATTATTCGGTTTAATGAAAAAAGAAAGTTAGCATCAGAGTCGGAGTGATAAACATAGATGAAAGTATGTATTGCTTCGCTGAACATCCAGGACCTGATGTGTGAAACCATAGGCCACAGAAGCGTAACTGTGATTTACGTGCACTGCAGACCGGCAATACATGCTCCACAAAATAAGAAGTGAGTCACTTGATCTTTCCACACCAATTCAAGGATTACTTGGTTATGTGTTTTCTGTAGTTTGAACGTGAGCTCATTTCGCAGGTGCCCACGGCAACATGTGAATGACAGGTTGCGGGTCAAGTATTGTTATTACATTTATCTCAAGGGATATAGCCTCAAGGTGGAACATTCCATGACCCACACTGACTGCATGGGAAGGAGGACGTAGGTATGGCAAACATGCAAGGCACACCCCATGCATTTCAAAGGCATTACCTCAAGCACAACTCAAATGAGTCCCTATAACTCTAAATCTATACTAATATAATAAATAGAGAACCCAAACCTTTGAGGCGGGAAAGCTCCAGAACCACAGCGCCAACCGGGACACCGCATGCAGCATTGGAAAGGTGACGCAAAGCAGATGGACATAGGCTATACACCAGCGCAACATATACTTTGCAAGGGACAAAGCACGTTGTGGGACAAAGTAGTCCGTTGGAAGTAGCACCGGCTCTGAGGAGCATACAGCGCCTGCAGCGTGAAAATAGCGTCTGTGCAGTTGTGCGAGTATAGCGTCCTATGACTTGAGCAGAGCGTCCAATGGTGTGTGCAGGTAGCGTCGTATCACGTACATGGTAACGGCGTCTCAGTGCACCCGGGCACATTGTGCAGGCCAAGACGGCTAAGGCGCGTGTGCACACTGTGTCGTTGTGGTTAAATCGGGAAACGCACAGCATCGCGTACAGAGGCACTCGGGAACATTGTGCAGCTTTGGGACACTGTGAGGCCACACACGCTGAACATTGGCGCCGTCATTATTAAATGCAGAGGCTGACATTCTATTTTTAGACCCGGACAACGTCGGGACGGGCTGCTAGTAGTTTTAATAATCCCAGGGGATGAAATCCACTTGCTCCCCTCCCTGCAGCAGGCAGCGCTGTAAACGAAGGCGACACAGGGAGTGAGGAGCATCAGGCACGGGCTCAGCAAGCACGAGCAGGGAAGGCATGAGGAGGACGGGAAGGATCTGCAGCTACCACGGGGTGCAGTGAGCATGCAGGGGTGGATGAAACGACCGCTAGGGGTGCAAGTAGCGGGCACAGGACGTGCTTCAGTGGGGGAAGCGACCAGGCGCCCGGAGGTGAAGTAGCAGCCTCAGGATCCTAGAGGAGCCAGGACCAGGCCTAGGGAGGTGCAACAATCACAGGAGGTACAGGGAGTAGGAATGAGAGGTACAGGAACCACAGAGCACATGGAGGAGTAGCAGTCACTGAAAGAGCTGGCACGGACTTCAGGCTCTGCAGGTAAGATGCTCTGTTTGTGGGCTGTGTGGATGGCCAGCAGCCCTGTTATCCGCAGGTGCAGCGTGTGGGTCTGGTGCATTATAATGAGGAGGGAGGGGCGGTCGTGGCCTTCGTCCCACCTTTCCTGAACATTTGGTACATGGGCAACGTCCAAAACTGTTCTTTCAAGAGGTGCCTGGCAGGTGTGGTTTGAGGCAGGCTGCAGTCAGCAGTTTGGGGACACCTGAGCAGGCCTGAGTGATGCCAGGACAGTCCATGGGGTAACCTTGCAGTCAGCAGCAGGGACACCCTAGCAGGCGCATCGATATGCCACACTGCATACAGTTGATGTCACCAATCTTGGCTTTCTTCCTGCAGCCCTTTGTAATGTAACAGCTCACCCGTTTGCTCTGTGTGACTGAAACACTACAAGTAGCAGAATGCACTGTGCTGCTAAATATAAATCCAGGACTGGAGTTTTATGCCCTTCAGGACAGGAAGTCATGTAGTAACCATCAAGAGGATGCTGGGGCAGCAGATGGCATCATAGTAAAGGCAGACAGTACCGGACAGCTAGGAGGGGTGTCAGTAGGGCGGCGGGCGTATCATAGGCTATGATATGATTTATGGCAGGGAGCAAGGCTGTCAGAGCTTTTTCAAGGCTCTTTCTATTTCCATTATGCCTCCTGCTCTGCTCACGTTTTGACACTGGATAATAGAATAGCCATTTACTACGGAGTCTCAGAATGCCGCTTTCCATTTTTCACATTTGGTGTCAATGTAATGTCTCCACGAAGACCTATTTTGCTATTTGTTTTAATGAATTATGCTATATGTTATGTTTTGCGCAGTGACCTCTTAATACAAGCATGACACTTTCCATATGGAGGAGTCCCTGTTTAAAAATTGATTTTGGAAATGAATGCCTTATGACACACTTGTTGATTTAGGTTCTGTAAAATTTGTGCACTGAACCAGTGTTGTCTGACTACCTCCTCATGTACCTCCTAGAGTTAATTGGAGGGCACTTAGCCTTTGCTACAATCTTTTTCTAAGCGTGAAAAATTATCTAGTTTTTTGGTTTTTGTTCCATTTTTAGGGCTCGACTGCTGTGTGCATGCGCATAGCTGGCGAAGCTCTATAGGGGCTTAAATAAGCTTTACCTAGACTGGCGATTGACTGGCGATTTGATGCTGTGCCCGTGGGCTTTTAGGTCAATGCGCAAGCGAATTGACCTAAAATGCGCGTGCACATCATCAAATCGCAAGTCAATCGCCAGCAGCACTCCTCCCCTGCTGCTTCACACCCTCATGCCGCTCTCCCCGCTCCGCCCCCTCCCTTTACCGCCGTGTCGCATTTCTCATCCCCCCTCCCCACAGCAATTCCCTCAGCCGGCCGTACTTTCACTTTGACGGCCGCAGGCCGTCTCTCGTGTTTCTCCTTGTTTCGCTCTAAATTATTATTTTGATCTGCGGCTCTTCATTTGGGAACTGAATTAAGTGTACCTGATTTTTAAGCCCCTTGTAGATCTAAATGTGAGAATAGCAGCAGACCTCACATTTATGGGAACGTTTTTGTTGCACTTTGCATTTCGAGACAGCTTTAGCTTGTCCGATTTCCTCAGTGAGGGTTTTAACACTGTTTTTTTTAATTCTGGTCACCCCTGACCTTGGACATTTAATCCACTTTTGCGCACAATGTTCCCAACCAACCTTCTGTTGGCATGCTTCCAAGTAGAAGTGCTGATGCAGCGATCCATAAAAACGTCTCTTAGCCCCTTTCGAATAACCTTAGTTGCCTGCTGGGGTTCTCCATGCCCTTCTTTGAATCCGGCTGGGAGTCTGTCCGATCTTGCTCTGAGACTTGCTATTAGCTCAGACGGCTGTCAACTTCAAACAAAATATACAATCTAGGAATTCCAGCGTCTGAGCGGGAGAGGGACAGCACTGCATGATATTTTTGCTTATGAGGAAAAAGTAAGCAATTCAGGTGTGGGCCAAACGTGCTCAACAATAATTACAGGAGCCTGCGCGCTGTTTAACTATCGGCATTACACTTACCACAGTGAGAAGAGTCGGTGTCAGACAAGGTAATATTTTCATGTTGGAAATTGGCTTTTGAAATAATCGAAGTTCATATGTCTGTTGTTCTAAACCACAAGTACTAGCTGTGTGACGGGTTGGAACGCCGCATCCACCACCACCACCGCATCCACCATCACCACATCCACCGCATCCACCACCATAGCATCCACCATCACCACCACCACCGCATCCACCATCACCACATCCACCGCATCCACCACCACCGCATCCACATCCACCACCACATCCACCTCCACATCCACCATGACATCCACAGCCACATCCACCATCACATCCACCTCCACATCCACCATGACATCCACAGCCACATCCACCACCACATCCACCACCACCCCATCCACCACCACCACCGCATCCACCACCACCACATCCACCGCCACTGCATCCAACACCACCACCACCCCATCCACCACCACCACCCCATCCACCACCACCACCACATCCACCACCACATCCACCACCACATCCACCATCACCACATCCACCGCATCCACCACCACCACATCCACCATCACCTCTACATCCACCATGACATCCACCACCACATCCACCACCACCACCACCACATCCACCACCACCGCATCCACCACCACCACCACCACACCCACCACCACCACCACACCCACCACCACATCCACTACAACCACCACCCCATCCACCACTACCACCACCACCCCATCCACCACTACCACCACCACCGCATCCACCACCACCGCCGTATCCACCACCACATCCACCACCACCACATCCACCACCACATCCACCACCACATCCACCATCACCACCACATCCCATCACCACCACATTCACCATCACATCCACCACCACATCCACCATCACATCCACCATGACATCCACCACCACATCCACCACATCCACCACATCCACCACCACTTCACCACAGCATCCACCACCACATCCACCACCACCACATCCACCGCATCCACCACCACATCCACCACCACTTCCACCACCACCACATCCACCACCACCACATCCACCACCATCACATCCACCACTGCATCCACCACCACCACATCCACCACCACATCCACCACCTCATCCACCACCTCATCCACCACAGCATCCACCACCACCGCATCCACCACCACCACCACACCACCACCACTACATCCACCACCACATCCACTACAACCACCACCCTATCCACCACTACCACCACCCCATCTACCACTACCACCACCCCATCCACCACTACCACCACCACCGCATCCACCACCACTGCATCCACCACCACATCCACCATCAACACCACATCCACCATCACATCCACCACCACCACCACCACCACATCCACCAACACATCCACCATCACCTCCACATCCACCATGACATCCACCACCACAGCCACCACCACATCCATCACCACCGCATCCACCACCACCGCATCCACCACCACCGCATCCACCACCACCACATCCACTACAACCACCACCCCATCCACCACTACCGCATCCACCACCACTGCATCCACCACCACCACCACCCCATCCACCACCACCACCACCACCGCATCCACCACCACATCCACCATCACCACATCCACCATCACCACATCCACCGCATCCACCACCGCATCCACCACCACCACCACATCCACCACCACATCCACCAACACATCCACCATCACCTCCACATCCACCATGACATCCACCACCACATCCACCACCACCACCACCACATCCACCACCACCACATCCACCACCACCGCATCCACCACCACCACATCCACCACCACCACACCCACCACCACATCCACTACAACCACCACCCCATCCACCACTACCACCACCACCGCATCCACCACCACTGCCACATCCACCACATCCACCACCACCACATCCACCGCATCCACCACCACATCCACCACCACATCCACCATCACCACCACATCCACCATCACATCCACCATCAAATCCACCACCACATCCACCACCACATCCACCATCACATCCACCATCACATCCACCATCACATCCACCATGACATCCACCGCCACATCCACCACATCCACCACCACTTCACCACCGCATCCACCACCACATCCCCCAACACCACCGCATCCACCACCACATTCACCACCACATCCACCACTTCCACCACCACCACATCCACCACCACCACATCCACCACCACCACATCCACCACCACCACATCCACCACTACCACATCCATCACCACCACATCCACCACTGCATCCACCACCTCATCCACCACCTCATCCACCACCTCATCCACCACCTCATCCACCACCGCATCCACCACCACTGCATCTACCACCACCGCATCCACCACCACCACCACACCCACCACCACCACATCCACTACAACCACCACCCCATCCACCACTACCACCACCACCGCATCCACCACCACATCCACCATCAACACCACATCCACCATCACATCCACCACCACCACCACATCCACCACCACCACCACATCCACCACCACCACCACATCCACCAACACATCCACCATCACCTCCACATCCACCATGACATCCACCACCACCACATCCACCACCACCGCAGCAACCACCACCGCATCCACCACCACCGCATCCACCACCACCGCATCCACCACCACCACATCCACTACAACCACCACCCCATCCACCACTACCACCACCACCGCATCCACCACATCCACCACCACCACATCCACCACCACATCCACCATCACATCCACCACCACATCCACCACCACATCCACCACCACATCCACCACCACATCCACCATCACATCCACCATGACATCCACCACCACATCCACCACCACTTCACCACTGCATCCACCACCACCACATCCACCGCATCCACCACCACATCCACCACTTCCACTGCATCCACCACCACTGCATCCACCACCACCGCATCCACCACCACCGCATCCACCACCACCTCATCCACCACCTCATCCACCACCTCATCCACCACCTCATCCACCAGCTCATCCACCACCTCATCCACCACCTCATCCACCACCTCATCCACCACCGCATCCACCACATCCACAACCACCACATCCACAACCACCACATCCACAACCACCACATCCACCACCACCACATCCACCACAACACCACCACATCCACCATCACCACCACATCCACCATCACATCCACCACCATATCCATCACCTTCACATCCACCATGACATCCACCACCACATCCACCACCACATACACCACTTCATACACCACTTCCACCGCATCCACCACCACCGCATCCACCACCACATCTACCACCACCACCACAACCACCACCACATCCACCACCACATCCACCACCACAACCACATCCACCACCACCACCACAACCACATCCACCACCACATCCACCACCACCACCACCACCACATCCATACACCGCATCCACCACCACCTCATCCACCACCTCATCCACCACCGCATCCACCACCACCACATCCACCACCGCATCCACCACCGCATCCACTACACCCACCACCATCACTTCCACCACCACATCCACCACCACTTTCACCACATCCACAACCACCACATCCACCACCACCACATCCACCACATCAACACCACATCCACCACCACCACCACATTCACCACCACCACCACCTCCACCACCACCACCACATCCACCACCACCCCCACATTCACCCCCACATTCACCACCACATCCACCACCACCACCACATCCACCACCACATCCACATCCACCACCACATCCACATCCACCACCACCATATCCCCCAGATCCACCACCACCACATCTACATGTGTGTGGCTCTGTGTGTGTAGGTGCAAATGCAATGTTCTTGGATTGTCGTCACAATAAAATACACTGAACATAATCTTCACAAAAGTTATTTACAAACGTTTAAGCTATTGCCATTATAAATTACAATAACTTTTATTTAAGTATTAATTATTTACAAAATTAAAAGCCATTGTTATTTGTAATATCAATACATCTAAGTCACGTAAATACAACACACATTGCATTACAAATGCTATAGGTGTCACATTTGCAAAAGTTAAAACTATTGACATTGTAACTGACAAAGCTATTAATTTTGCTACTTTCAAAACCAACACATAAATAAAAAAAAGTGTCATTTACAATACCAATAGCTCAAACTTTCCTAATGCGAGACCTATTGCATTTCCAATGCTTGTTGTCTAAAGTGTTTTTGTTGTTGGTTGTATATAGGTGTGTATATATGGATGTATATAGTGGTGTATGAAGTATTGATACTAAAATATACATATTAATTCTTTTTGTTTGTTTGAAAGAAAAAAAGACTACACGAAACAAGATAAAAATAATTTAAGTGCTGATTACAAAAAATAAAATGTGTAATCATGTCCCCTTGTGCGAGTGATGATATACAAAATGTTTGATTAATTTCACAGTGAACATTTGGCATGAAAATAGGTGAATTAATTGTCCCCTATTTTGAGAATAGCGCAGAATCTGTTCCTCCTTTTTCCATTATTGTGTTTTTTGAACTCTTAATACAAGCTAGCACTGTACAAAAAAAAAAAGTTATGGCTTGTTATGTTATGGCTCACCTGTGGTTTAATGCGCTGAAGACTGTTCATAGGTCACTCGGGTAAACGGGGAAATTATACGCCAGACCAGGCGGCAGTCGTTATTACCTAGCATGCAGTGTGGCGATGGGCCTATATGGCTGCAGAGCAAAGTCCATGGTAAGTGCTGACAACAAGCAGAGTGAATTGTGGAAAGAGAGGGTGCTGCAACTCGGTACATGTAATACAGCACTTCACGGCTGGGTGGCACAGGATGAAAGCCTAAACACGGAGTAGGTATCGCCTTTCTAATAACAGCGATCTTGGAGGGGTGGTGGGGGCGGGCAAACACGGCTGATCATTCCTGAGGCAATACTAGTCGCACTGCTTTTAAATAACTATATTATGCTGTGAGAAGTGAAGCTAGAGTTGGACGAGCTGCAATGGTTTAACAAAGTTTGAAGTGCAGAGGAGCTGCAAGTGTGACAGGCCTGCTGATGCACTACATTCATTTCACCTTCTACAGTCTGCTCTACCAAAATATTTTGGTAGAGCAGGCTGCAAAAGGTGAAATTAATGCGGCCCTATTGTTGCCACTTTGGGAAACACACGGTAAAGGAAAATAACGTTAACATTCCTTTCTAACGATCTAAAAGTCAAGTCAAGTCAAGTCAAAAGATTTATATAGCGCGCTAACATACCCGGAGGGTCTCAAGGCGCTTGAAGAGGGTGGGGAATTACTTGTCGAATATCCAAGTTTTAAGTTGCTTTCTGAATGCTAGGTGGTTCTGAGTGAGACGAAGGTGAGTGGGGAGTGAGTTCCAGGTTTTAGCTGCGAGGTAGGAGAAGGATCTACCTCCCATGGTGGTTTTGTTGATGCGAGGTACGGTAGCAAGGGCTTGGTTGGAGGATCGTAGCTGGCGGGAGGGGGTGTAGAAGGAAAGTCGTGTGTTGAGGCATTCGGGTCCAAGTTCGTAAAGTGCTTTGTGTGCGTGGGTTAGGAGGCGGAAAGTGATCCTCTTATTGATGGGAAGCCAGTGGAGGTTTTTCAGGTGACTAGAGATGTGGTCTTTACGCGGGATGTCTAGTATGAGTCTGGCTGATGCGTTCTGGATGCGTTGGAGTTTTTTCTGGAGTTTTGCGGTGATACCGGCGTATAGGGTGTTTCCGTAGTCCAGGCGGCTTGTAACCAGTGCATGAGTGACCGTTTTTCTGGTTTCGGTGGGGATCCAGCCAAATGTTTTTTTGAGCATGCGAAGAATGTTGAAGCAAGATGATGAAACGGCGTTGACTTGTCTGTTCATAGAGAGTGAGGAGTCCAGGATGACGCCCAGGTTCCGTGCGTGGTCCGTCGGGATGGGTGCTTTTCCAAGGGCCTCTGGCCACCAAGAGTCATCCCAGGCGGAGGGGGAGGTACCTAAGATCAGGACTTCTGTTTTGTCTGAGTTCAGTTTCAGACGGCTGTGCTTCATCCACTCGGCTACTTCTTTCATTCCTTCATGTAGGTTGGTTTTGGCGGTGTTAGGGTCTTTGGTGAGTGAGAGGATCAGTTGAGTGTCGTCGGCGTAGGAGATGATGTTGAGGTTGTTTTGGCGTGCGATGGCCGCGAGGGGGCTCATGTATACGTTGAAGAGGGTGGGGCTGAGTGAGGATCCTTGTGGTACGCCGCAGATGACTTCAGTGGCCTCTGACGTGAATGGTGGGAGGCGGATTCTCTGGGTTCTTCCGGTGAGGAATGAGGTGATCCATTCCAGTGCTTTTCCTTGGATTCCGATGTTTCTGAGGCGCTGTAGAAGGGTGCTATGGCAGACTGTGTCGAAGGCTGCGGAGAGGTCGAGGAGGATGAGGGCGACTGTGTCTCCATTGTCCAGTAGAGTTCGAATGTCGTCTGTTGCTGCGATGAGGGCGGACTCCGTGCTGTGTTTGGCTCGGAAGCCGGACTGTGAGGAGTCAAGGGATTTGTTGGTTTCGAGGAAGGCGGCGAGCTGGTTGTTGACAGCTTTCTCGATGACTTTGGCCGGGAATGGAAGGAGCGAGATGGGGCGGTAGTTTTTGAGTTCGGTGGGGTCCGCTGTGGGTTTTTTCAGAAGGGCGCTAAGTTCTGCGTGTTTCCAGCTTTCCGGGAAGGTGGCGGAGTTGAGGGAGCAGTTGATGATGTCTCGGAGGTGTGGTGCTATGATGGAGTCTGCTTTGTTGAAGATGTGGTGAAAGCAAGGGTCTGTGGGGGATCCTGAGTGGATGGAGTTCATCAGGTGGATGGTGTCCTCAGTGGAGATTGGGTTCCAGTCATTAAGGATGTTCAAGGGGGGTGAGGGTCCTGCAGAAGGTTGGGTGGGTTGGTCTCCGGGTCGGTTGTCGAAGCTGTTGTGGATGTCTGCGATTTTGTTGTGGAAGAACGAAGCTAGGGAGTCGCAGAGGGCTTGAGAGGGGGTGATGTCGTTGGAGTTGGCTGAGGGGTTGGTAAATTCTTTGACGATGTTGAATAATTCCTTGCTGTTTTGGGCGTTGTTATCTAGTCTTTTTTCCAGGCCTTCTCGAGGGAGCGACAGAGTTTCTTCGATTTCTTAGGATCATCGTTGAAGCAGGAGGCGTTTTTGCTGCCTAGTTTGATTTGACGTTTTTTCAACAGTGCTAGGATGTCGGCGCTGTTGGATAGCCATTGGGTGAGGTTAGTGGCTGCTTGGTCGGGGTTTGAGGAGTGGGCAGGGGGGTTTTGAAGAAGCGATGAGGAGATTTGGTCGATGGTGATTTTGTTCCAGTTTCTTCGCAGAGTGGGTTGAGGATGGTTGTGAGTTGTGGTCTTATTGTAGATAAAGTGTACGCAGCTGTGGTCCGTCCAATGGAGAGTTGTGGTGTGACTGAAGGAGACATGTTTGCTGGAGGTGAAGATAGGGTCGAGTGTGTGACCAGCGATGTGGGTGGGCGTAGTGACAAGTTGTTTGAGTCCGAGGTTGGTGAGATTGTCCAGAAGGGAGGTGGCGCATTAACTTAAAACAAATCCCAGACCAAAACATGCTCAGCGAGGCCGCTTGCTGTCCTGTCGGTAAGGAACCGGTGCGAGTATACATTAGACGCGGCCACGAATATTCTTCAAACGCTGCCGCGAGTATACCTCAGACGCGGCAGCGAATTAGTAAACAAGAGTGTACTACCGTTGCCGGCCCGAAAACCGGAATTTTGGGAGCGTGAAGCCGGTTGTGGGGCGGGACTTCCACCTTTTGCGTGAGTGCCTGGCAAAGGTTTTTGGCATTTTACAACATACCAGGCCATCAAAGTCTACAACAAGGCCTTTAACTGGTTGTTCTCATTCCTGAAATGACAAACAGGTGTGGCTAAACAGCGTCTTATCATAAGGAAGTCGGATGAGCGACATCAAGATGGCGGACATGCACTAAGTAGATCTGCTCGGTAAATCCGGGTTATCCAGAGTATTCCTGCTTCCATCCACATCCAGGACACCTGCGGCGCCTGGATTCTGCGCCAAACGATGACCATCAACCGATGGTACCAGCGGTTTGCAGGTAGGCCACCTGTGAAACCCCCTAGTGACTATTGCTGCACAAATCCGGCTTGCTGCTAGTGGTGTACTGCCATCCAGCAGCTGCTTCGCTGGTCCCTCTGAGGTAACTGCAAGTGTAATGTGGGGCCTCTGCTGAGATTAGGCGACTGAGGACGAAGCACTTGGTCATCCAGTGTGAGCACTGAGGGGCATGAGGGACCTAGTTGGAGCCCGGTCCCTGCAGGCGTGCCGCAGGCTTAGTTGTTTCTGCCACTGACTGATGGGCTGCGCTGACCTGGGCTCTCCCCCCTGGAATTGAGTAAAAAGCTCTGCTCTGTTGGTGCTGCTGCTTCTGTGGGAGCCGGAGGAGAACACATCTGGCATGGCGGTGGGAGGTGGGGCCTCCTCCAGGCCTTGGCGTGAATCATGCCCCTCCCCCTTTGGCCCCCGCATCAATGACCATTGCGGGTGAATGGAAGATGCTGCTGCAGAATGGTCAGCGGCCCTGAACTGAAGCATTTAAGAGTGCTGATGGTGCACAGCCCCCCAGTGCAGCCTCAATACCCGACCGGGGACCCAGACAGGCGGAGCAGCCATAAATCTACAGCTGGTGCCTTCCCCACATGGCATGGGAAGCTGCAGCTGCATCATCCACTTGTGGTAGATACCAGGGGTTGCGGCGCTGCATCCTTTAGGCTCATGCAACTGGCCCATGTGCCAAAAAGGGCCCTGAATGTTGGGAGAAAAACTGATGCAACAACCTCACTGACCCTCTTGCCCTAACCGGGGACTCTGCCTGCTTACCCGAGCCAAAGGTTAATAGCTGAATGTGCACACTTCCCTGTGGAGTGGGGACATTTTACAAAGCTCTTTAGACTGAAGTGGCTAATTTGAATTGCCAATCAACTTACTGATGTCCAAGCCAACATGCAGTGGCACCAGTGCCCGATCTGTGCCGGTGACTGCGCCACACCCCAAGGAGGCCCTCAGAGCGTTGGGGCCACCTCTGCCTGGAGAGGATGCCTCGGCTGCTCGTGCTGCAGCACTTCAGCGGACTTCCAAAGCACTACCAAGCAGGCCCACCCCATGTGCTTTCTGCCCCTTCTGTGTGCACTGGACCCAGGGGGACATACCCTCATGATAAGCTGCCTCTGAAAGAGTGCCATCAGCTCACCCTCGGAGATGTCTGCCGGGGTGCCGCAATGGTCAGCCACACCGAGACTTGTAGGAGCCCGTGATCACCCCTGGTCACTACAAGAGAAGTTGGATGTGGTACTGCATGCAGTGGAGAGGACCCGCAGAACACTGTGAACATTCGCGTCTCCTTAGAGAGCAAGAGCAACAGCATAGCAATGGACAATGGACCTTAATCTGCTGCACACTGATCATCGTAAACTAGCAGACAAAATGAGCACAGCATAGTGAACCATTGCTGAACTCCAGTTGGCATTCAAAGAACTGGTATCCTAAGCCCAGCTGCTGACGGATTTTGTCCACACCCTTGAGGACAGGGTTGAAGATGCATAGGACTGCTCACGCAGAAATAAAGTGTGCATGGTGGGCCTCTTAAAAGGCATCAAAGGATGTAACCCTGTTAACTATTTGGGCAACTGGCTGTGAAACCTGCTTCTGCCTGATTCACTCATGCAGTTCTTCTTAGTAGAATGTGTGCATTGCCCCCGACAAGGAGGCCTCCACCTGGCTCCAGCCCCAGTCTGATGCTAATTCGTTTACTCCATTATCGTGACAGGGACATCATCCGACGTGAAACCAGGAAACTTTACAAAATTGTGGTTGATAACTCCCGCATCATGCATTTCCCGAACTACACAGTAACAGTGCAACATCACAGGGCCTCCTTCCTAGCTGTCAAGTGCCATCTACGAGAACTGAACCTGAAATATTTGGTGCTCTTCCCGGTGAGAATACGTGTTGTAATGGATGGCAGAGCAAGCTTTTTTAACTCACTAGAAGACACTTGGGAATGGCTGGAGGCCCCGGGACTCATGTCGCCCTGTCAAGCTGTCAGAGCGGAACCTGTCCCTGGGGAACAGCGAGTGATGAGGCAGCCTCCTAGGAATGTGGCAGTCCCGGACCTGGAACAGGTTTTACAGGAAAGAAGACATGCCCTCCATTCTGTAGTAGCAATCAGCGATGCCCAACCTGACACGAGCCCCAAGGAAAGATTTGTGCGGTCTTCGAGCAAGGATGGTTAATCCACTGTTGGCCTGCAAACTATGATGCATTGGCACCATCAGAAGTCACTCCACAGCCGATAGTATTATTTGACCTAACCCTAACAGCACATTATACTCTCATAGCAGTCAACTATCTATGACCACAGGACATTACATATTTTTGTTGGCTGGCTTTCTGTTATTCCACTTTTCAAAAATCAATCCCAATAATATTACCAGCTCATGCAACACGCACACACGCTGCACACAATCACCTTTCTACACATCTTACACTGGCAGGAACACATATACCTACACTACATGGGGAACACCGCCCTAAGACGCTGCACCTCCCACCTGTAAAACACTCGGTTTCAGGCTTTACTGCAGTATACTGGAAACGTTTTTCAATACGTTTGGGCAGGTAACCCTGTTGTTTGTCTGTCCCACTAGAACTAAATGGTTGCCCATCATCACCCACACTTGGCATTACCTCCATGCCCTATCAAGCTCCACCCCAGCACTTGCCACTTTGACTCTTCACCGCAATCACAAGCTTGGAACATAGCGACATTCAAGACAACAACCCTCCTCTTGTACTCACACTTCTGATATGACACATACTACTTTCATAGAAAACACAAGTTCAGGGTGATTGTCAGTACTTCGATGGATCCCCAGGTTCTGCAGGGGGTAGCTGAGAAGCCATAGAATGAAGAGTTGTGAAACAAAAGTGGAAAACGGCTCTCCTCCATTCGTCTTTGCCTGTCAGTCGCCTGTAGTATTTGAGGCGGTCTAGAAGTTGGCATTCGTGGTTGGTTGGCCCGATGGACATTGAAGGGATTGCACGTTGGCTGTGGCACATACGGGCCTAGCAGGTCACTATCTGTTGAGACATGTGGCAGATGTGCTGTTGCTTGCGTTTGCCATACACCTGTTGGGTCCACACCATGCGTTAGTAACACCACTTGGATATTGTGTATTGATATCTTAAGTGGCTGGACCACGGACTTGTGAGGGTGTCTACATGATATGAGTGGACAAGGTGCTGGCCTTGGCTGTGGTACTGTACAATCGGGGGCGCAGAGATTGGTGGCACTGGCCATGGGTGCTTCCTGTGTGTTGTCGACAAGTTGTTGAGGGAAATAGTGGTGGTGAGGACCTCCTTAAAGTCCACGATTTACGTTTTTGATTAAAGATGGTGAAATGGATTGCCCCCCTCTCAACTTGATGAGAGCCCTTGCAAGCCAAGATCTCTGTTCTGCAAGTTGTCGTTGTTTTGTGTTTAAGTTTCTTTTTGTCTCTTCTGGTGGTAGTTGGTTTTGTTGGGAGAAGAGTGGAAGATTGATGGGTACCTGATGAGGCTAGGTCTTGGCTCCTGGGCTGGTTTGGATCCTGCGAGATCGATAAAGCTGAAGGGCTGTGGATGCAGATTAGCGTACTTCCAGATTTTAGTTCCCAAGAGCTAATTTCTGGTGTCTGACCTACAGGGGAAGTCGGATTGTTAGATCCTGGTTCGCGAGGGGGAGAGGTATTTCCTCTGGGAGAGCACATTGTCATTGATTATGGCACACGGTGACTGTAACAAAGAGATCTCAATTTGTACGTTTTGAGTAGGGTTTCTGCAACCCTGAGTGTAGCAAGCGTAATATTTCTGGGAGGGACTCGATTTTGTTGATTAGTGGAGAGCAGGCACATGTATTAATAGTGTCCGGTAGCTTAGTGCCCAGGTCAGCTAAGGTTCAGGCCATTGTTTAAATAAGATCAATCTGATGGTCCACCTTCTGTGATTGTAATAGTAGTGCTGTAGCAATGGAGTCTTGTTTTATGTGTAAAGTGGTCAGTGAGACCAAAGTGGGACTCGGAGGGCCCAATGCCAGGAGTGGTTTCTTATCTGTTTAGGTTGGTATACGGAAGTTGTAGTAGGTCCATGTGCCGAGGCCCAGTGTTTGAGGCAAGGAGACCTTGATTCAGGTTTCTAGAGTGGCTAGGAACCGGTCAGATAGATTTCTTAATGGAAGGGAGCTTTCCCTCTTTGTCCTCTTTATTGGCGTCGGGGAGTCAGTTAGCTCAGTTGAGTAGGCGCCCGGAGAGCAGCCCATCGAAGTTGAAGTGAACTCGAGGGAGGTGTGAGCTGTTTCTGGGCCACCCCGGCTCTCGCAGAAGTTTGATATTGCAGGTGGACTGGTTACTTGAGGTTGAAGATTGGATGGGCCCGCCACTCAAGCCCACGGACCACGCATGCAACCTGGGCTTCATCCTTGACTCCTCCCTCACGATGGCCAGACAAGTCAACGGTGTGACTTCCTCCTGCTTCAACACCCTCCGCATGCTCCGTAAAATCTTCCGCTGGATCCCCACTAGAATCAGGAAAACAGTCACCCAGGCCCTGGTCACCAGCCGTCTGGACTACGGGAACGCCCTCTACGCTGGGACCACTGCCAAACTACAGAAAAGACTCCAGCGCATCCAGAACGCATCAGCACGACTCGTCCTGGACATGCCCCGACACAACCACATCTCCACCCACCTGAGAGACCTGCACTGGCTCCCAGTCAGCAAGAGGATCACGTACAGACTCCTCACCCACGCACACAAGGCTCTCCACGACTTAGGCCCCGAATACCTCAACAACCGCTTCTCGTTCTACACGCCAACCCGCCAGCTCCGCTCCGCCAGCCTCGCCCTCGCCACCGTCCCACGGACCCGCAGAGCCACCACCGGAGGAAGATCCTTCTCCTACCTGGCGGCAAAGACTTGGAACACCCTCTCCACCCACCTGCGACTCACCCAGGACCATTTCTCCTTCAGGAAGCAGGAAGCACCTCAAGACCTGGCTTTTCGAGCAGTAGCGCTCCCCCCTTCCCTGCGCCTTGAGACCCTAGCGGGTGGGTAGCGCGCTCTATAAATGTTATTGATTGATTGATTGATGGGGTTGAGAAGTTTGACTTTATGGGTCTTGTAGTTTCCATTACAGTTGGTTCACCAAGGCCGGGAAAGTGAACCCTCTTTGTATCTAAGACATTGTCCAGGGTCGTTGTTGAACCCCCAGGAGATAACAGAGGCTGGTGAGGAGGTTCCAGATTTGCTTGAGGGTTGGACGAGCAGGGTTGGAGGGTAACTAGAGGCAACCCAACAGTGGAACTGGGAGACTGTGCCTTGTCCCATACACCCGGGCCTGAATGTGAAATAGCAGGTGGAGGTGAGCTGGCCCGGGTCTGGATTTGAGTTGATGCCTTGCTGAAGAATTCGCTGATCAGCCTTTGTGGAGGATGACCTCCAGGCAGGGCTAAGACTTGATGCTGGGGCTCCACAGGTGGTACCTATGTGGATACCACCTGCTAATGAGAGCATACATCTTGGACATACATACTGATTTCCTGTAGCTTTTGACAACTTGGCTGGAGACCAATAAACTATATAGGTACCGAAAAGATTGTTACGCTTCAATGCAGCAGGTTTCACCAAAAGCTCATGAGACAGAGAATGAGTCATGCCAAACTTGCTTTGGATTTCCACCCTCCAGTTCTTCTGTCCAAAGCTTGTTAATATCCATGATACAGTTCTCATTTGCCTCCACCAAGACCCAGTACCACATGGAGACTTCCTGTTTTAGGGAACCTACTCTCAACGCCTGGTCAAGCCAGGGTCCTCTTTCTTCTCTACCCAGGCCTGTATAGCCCACCAGGAACTGACTTGGTAATATTAAACCTTGTTAATTGCCCCCCTAGTGCAGTTACTCAACACTTCCCAGCTCGCTATATTAGATGCAATTTTGAGATCTTCCCAGATAAGTAAACCCTCAGATTTTAGTGGCAGACTGAGCTGGTCTCTCAAACATTCGGGGGTTCCTGGTGAATCCCAGATCGGGGCCCAGGACGAATAGTAAGGTACTCCTAGTTTTTTTCGGAAGTACATCCAGGTTCTTAAGGCCCCCTTCAAGATCTTCAGTCTCACCTTTTAAAAAAACTTTGGATCTCAATATTAAAACAGAAAGTGGCTCTGGCCTGGACTCACATCTTTCAACATTGCCCCAAAAAGTAATCCCAGGGGAGACCGATCAACTTTGTTGATAAGCATCAGAAAGTTCTTGAAATAAAATGCATGGCAGTATGCCAGGAGATCTGGAAGAGCCAACCTCCCCCTTATCCAGCCTCCCTCTCAACTTTTTCCAGGATATCCTGGACCTCGCCGGAAACCAGATGAAACTGCCTATCTTTCCCTGAAGCTTAGCTAAATCTTCTTTATAAAAGGCTAAAGGAATTGAGTTAAAGCGAAAAGTGATCTTCAGAAGGACGATCACCTTAAGATTGACACAGCCATAAATATTTAAGGGTAGATTCGCCTACCTGGGCAATAGGTTCCCCAACTCTTGAATGCCTTTTTTCCAGATAGTTCTGGGCACATATTCTAGCTTCTGTGTTATTTGGATACCCAAATACCGCCTTTGGACATTTGCCCCTAAACTGAGCTTGGCCTGATTCCATCCCATGATTTCGGTTTTTCCACTATTCACCTTATAACCTGAAATCTCACCAAACCTTCGCGCCTTGGCCATTAAGTTGGTAATAGCCGCATCTAGGTTGATAGAATAAAGAACAAGATCATCTGCATACAAAGCCAGTTTTGCCACCAAGCCCGCAGATTTAAAAGGGGAGATGGTGGAATCCGCTCTAATCAGGGATGCAAACGGCTCTATATAGAGATTAAACAAAAGTGGAGACAGGGGGCACACCTGTCTTGTGCCTCTAGAACCACTCTGACAGCTCCCTATTCACCAGCACCCTAGCTCGGAGGAATAGATAAAGCAACTCACCCTTTGTATTGCAAATGATCCATTGAATATTTTTGATGATGTTGATATTTTGTAGGATGTTTCACATGGTCAATGAAGACTGCTGCCGGCAAATGATTTGTAGTCATCTCCTTTCAGCATGTGCCACATACCTGAGCTATAATGGAAATAAATAATTTTAAGTGAGCAGATATAGGAAACACAATCAATTTTGGGCACTACAAGTGGAGGGTAGAAAAAAGTTATGGATTTGGGTGTCGTGAGATATACATCTCGGTAAATTAATTGTCATCCAGCTGGTCAAAACAGAATATACTTTACCTTTTAGGCAGTCAATCTCAGTTTGTACACCTCTCTCTTTTGATAGTAAAAGTATTCACTCCTTTTTCGTACAAGTAGAGATGGAATAATAGGAATAGGTGTTCTCTCCATTAATGATTGACAATTATTACATAATTTCATTAGGGTGCAAGTGCCTTTATCCCAGTGTGAAATTATGCACGATGAGTTATCAAACAATGATAGACTTCCCTGTCATGAAAACAGGATAAAACAGTGAACTTTAAACCACTTTTGTGCAACTGTTTAGAATATAACTTTTTTATTTTGATCATTCATATATTTTAAAAATGTATGTTAAAAGTACTTTAGTCAAGACAATTAAGGAACTGCATTTATTCTGTATTACAAGAAGTGATGTGTTTTCACACTGATCGTGTGAGGGTGTGAGAAAGGTGCAAGGTAGACTACGGCTGCTCCCGGCAATTCCAGACTTCTATCTCCCAGATTGCGCCGCCCGTAATTTCCACACAGTGGGGGGCGCTTTATCGACCTACCGATTCATGGCAGGCGGGAGAGTGGTGGGAGCCTGGCTGAGGCTGAGGCCAGGGCCGAGCGTCAGCCCCCTACACAGAAACCCTATACAGTGTGCGGGTTCTACTTCGCCCGACGGAGGACGTCATAACACGCCCAAACAACAGCGACAGCTTCCGCGGACTCAGAATTGCTTCAGCTCCAGCTCCAGGGCCGTTCGGGAGGCCATTGCCAGGAGCGAGTGCTTGCAACAGGCAGGCACCATTGTGGCAGCAATCTAGTGGGAAGCAGTAAGTGGCAAGCCGCAGCGAGTGTGAATGGCCTGATAAGACCAGGTGTGGCTGGTGACCGGTGTCTGCTGTGCATCCCGCTTTCCTTGCTTGCCCCCCCAAACATGCTCTCCAGCTACGCTGCTGAAAAGAAAGAGAAAAAAACCAAACCCTGTGTTTCTGAGAGGAAATCATACAAATTTGCCTTTCCCTAAAGGCTTCATTCTAGTAAAAATAATCACTTAAGGAACCTTGTAGTACAATCATCCTCAAGCAAACTCAGCCTGACGCGCAGACACACAAACGTTTAGAGCTCAGTGTCCCGGCTCATACTTAGTGATCAGTTTGAGCCATATAGTGCATGGTAATCGCTACAGTCCGGACAAAGTGTGGGCCTTAATAAACTTGGTAAAACCCAGAAATGCAGTCAGGGAAAACAAGAGGAGGGGATAAAAAAGACAAACATCCGTAAGCCCCAGCTAAAAATGAAAAAAATGAGGACAAGGAAGGAGCCTTGACCGATATCATGGCCCAATCGCACAACCCTTCTGGTATTTCCTCTGTAGATCCGGGCACGCCAAATATAGAGGGTATAGAAGCAATAGAAGTACGGCACGAGTGTGGACCTACAACATATGTATTCTCTGTTGCGGCAATCACCTTGGAAACTTAAAAAAAACTTCAGCAGAGCCCGCCCTACAAGCCAAGTGTGTCAGAAGTAAGAAGGCAACCCGTACGACCCTCAATAGGCACAACTCATGCCCGAACAGTAGCAAACAGGCACTGATAACGTACTTTTTAAAGGTTGCTATTAAAACAACAGAGGAAAAACGGAGTTGTCATGCTACGAAAGCTACTAACCCAATCAATCTAACCAACAATGATAAAGCCTTCCAAAAATATGCCGATACGCTCCCTTCAGGGGACAGAAGTACAATTAATAGTGAGGTTGAAAGGAAAGAAAAGAAATAACTGCCACACAGGTTTGGATATTACAGGCATTAAAAATCAAGAAATCCAATTCCCCCAATTCTTCAACTCCTAAAGCCTTCTTTCCTCTGAAGATCCATCAGAGAAAACATTCTCAGGTAACTGAGGCATTGATCCACCACCATTCGTCTCACCTGGATTTGCCTTGCCAGTCCCAACAACAACAATCTCCACCCGGACACAGCGGTCATAACTGTCATAGCGTTCAAGATGATTATATTGAAAGTAACCCAGTACATCAGTATAATACAACCTCTTCGAGTTCCTTGGGCATGCTAGATTCATCACCGGGTGCCCACTCCTGCTCAGTCAGGGGATAGCTAACTCAAACATCGACAACCAAGTCCACCCTGATCCACTTTTCTACATGCCGGAATTAGCAGAGCACTTTTGTCAGGATCTCTGCCAGGTTAACCCAATTGACGCGCCGACATGCAAACTAAATCATCCAGGATCTGCCCCCCTGACACCACCAATTCAAAAGAAGGCATCACTCAGCAGGCCTTCAGGCAGTTTGAGCGAGCCACTCTTAGGGCATCGTGCCAGCTCACTTTCAGCAGAACAAAGCTGTTCATCAACATCTCCAGTCTGGCCACACTTGCTAAGCACAATGGACACAATCGGCAAAGCGATGATCCTCCATGCAGACAAACTGGACACCCAAGTAGACCTCTTAAACATTCTTGCAATTCATGTTCGGGGGGGGTCGAACAAAAGCTCCATAGGTTTAATGAGATGATTCTGAAGGTACAGCGAGATCGGGAAACATCCTTTCAAATGGGCCACTGTCACTGCACCCAAATAATTGATACATTAGCCTCTGTTCCAACCCTACTGACTGCATTATTGGGTACAACAAGGGAAGTTTTAATCAAACCTGCAACATCAATAGAGAAAGAAAAAGCAACATCAATAGAGAAAGAAAAAGTAGTCTCAAAGGAAATAGATTCTGAATGCCTCAATCCCTCTTTGGGGCAAAAGAGTAGCGAAACAGAGTCAACCTCCGCATCAACTAAACTGATTAAGCCAATAACATCAACACTCAATCCACTAAGTGTTCTCTACAACCTAGGCGCCCTGGATTCCTCATCTCAAGATCAGGGTAACAAGTCTCCTGCAAGACATCTAAAGGCACCGAAGCTTTTATCAAACAGGAGCGAAAACGACTGAGAAAGTCCAGAAAGCATAAACAAACAAACAAGGCACGAGATTCATCCTTGGCATCATCAGTTAAAAATGGAATTCATCAAAAAGGCAATGTAACCCAAAACAGCATGGAAGCAGTAACTCCAAAGCAGCAACCGATTTCAATCTCTAATCCGCCCACCACGCCCAGTACCTCAAACCACAATACAAGTGAGCGACCCCTGCCAGAAAAAATATATAGTCTATTCAAACCCATAGCTGGTAAGGGAAAACATATTTCAAAAACTCAGGCTCCACAACTAACAGCAAGGAGCTCTAAGATGCCAATAAGGAAAACAAGCCAGGGTGTGGTCACCTCGGCTGAGGAAATTGGCACAGACGTAAGCTAAGATCCGGAAACAAACAGGGGAGGCAAAATACATCTACAAAAAAACACTCTGGAATCTCGAGATTTATCCCAGGTCTCACGAGAGTCCGTGGTGGTGAATAAAGAAACAGAAATGACCTCAGACAACGAGTGTGATCCCCAGTTAACAACAAATTGGTCTTCAATCCACAATATTTCTCAAGGGGAACGCATGACATTCTTAATAGAAGTGTATTGCTCAAATAATTTAAAGCTCTTCCCCCTCTAAGCCACACAAATATCAATGACATTGAAAGTATCAAGTTTAATCAAAACCCGAGTCTCATCGGTCATGAATTCACAACAGCTACATTTATCAACAATATGCTTACCGAACAGATTTGGCAACAGAAGGACTAGTTCGCCAAATGGGGAAATCGAGTTAAAAAAGATAATCCCTCCTCGTTACCCTAGTCTATTACATCCACCACCATATACTGCGAGTCTTTTAAAAGGCGCAAAAGGCCCGGATCATCATAGCCAAATAAAGGGTAAAGAGTACCCGGCCAGGAAAATTACCATCACCTTTGATCATCTTGAAGCAAGTATGTTTCCGGTTCCTCGAACACAGAAGGCACTCCCTTGGAAATGGCATGAACAACCTCACCAATAACTCCACACGCACATCAAGGTTGTAACATCTGTTCCTGATGTGCACGGCCTGCATTCGAAATTAGAAGTCCCAGATTTCATGGACTTTCTTACACACTATAATATTCTCCTTTTTCAAGAATCTTGGCAGAAAACTCCATCCACAATAACTGGTTTCAAAGACAGAAGGCAATCCCTTGGGATTGGCTAAGCATGGGCGGAAAATCCGTTCCGCTCGCGGATTTTGCGATTTTTCGGTAAATTCGCAATCCGCGAAGGCTCGCGAATTTACCAAAAATCCGCAAATTCGCACGCAGAGGATTTTTTTTTCTTGGTGATACAATTTTGCGGCGTGCGGTGTAAGTTCACAATTGCGAACATGTAGGTGCGGCGGGCAGCAACAATCTCACACTCGCGAAATTACAAAAATTGCAATTCTGCACAAGAAATCCACTAGCAAGCAGCATAGACCTTCTGAAAATGATGATTGTTATCAGAATAACTCCTCAGGTTGACATTTGCCTGCACTTATTTGGATTTGAGGCCTTTTGACTTTCTTTGGATCACTTTTGGATTAGAAATCAACTTTCAGAAGTAAGCTTGTTTGGGGCATTACAGTTGCTGTTATGCTGTTCTGCAGAAAAACGAGTTTTGCAAAAGTAAAAGCATTCAGCAGGTGCAAACGTTCAAACTCATCATTAGTAACCATTCCCTGTAGTGCTTCCTGACTGGGGCCCCTCCAGAGTTCAGTTGCTAGTTGCAACAATTGTATGACCCTGCTCTGACCCTCACAGCAGGCTCATAGAATAGCTACAAGTAGGCCACAAAGGTCCTGGAAAAAAAAATTGCACTGCAACAGAAAGCTAATTACAAATAAAGAATCAGGTGCCAGACTGGAATTTTAAAACAGTGCCACAATAATAAATCAACCCCAAATTAATTCATGTCAGTTGAAGCTTGCTTTTTCCCCCCCATAATCTACAGTGATGATGAACCAGAGGGTGGCATTGATGTACCAGAGGGTGGCATGGGTGAAACAGAGGGTGGCAGGGGTGAAACAGAGTGTGCTGGGAACCTGTGATGATGAACCAGACATAGAAACAACATAATCGCGACCGTTGCGAGCCGACATGTAAGTTCGCAATTGCGAACTGGTACAAAACCCTCGCGAACTGGCAAAAATCCTTGCGAACAGAAAAAAAAAATTCGCGAGAATTCGCAGATTTTGCGGATTGCGAGTTCACAAATTCGCAAAATCCGCGAACGCCAGATTCGCAAAATTCGCCCATGCTTAGGATTGGCCTGAACAACCTCACCAATAGCTCCACACGCACATCAAGGTTGTAACATCTGTTCCTGATGTGCACGGCCTGCATTCGAAATTAGAAGTCCCAGATTTCATGGACTTTATTACACACTATAATATTCTCCTTTTTCAAGAATCTTGGCAGAAAACTCTATCCACAAGAAAGACTCCTTGAACCCGGCTAAGAGAGCCACAAAATATGGAAGAGCAAAAGGGGGTCTATCTACCTTTATCTCAACAGAAATCCCATGGCACGCTTCTATTATAGATTTAGATTGTTCATGGATGTTGTGCGTCAAACTTGATATCTCGGTGTCTTATAGTCTGCTCATATTTAACATCTATATTCACCCCGCATCCAAACAAAAGAGGCTAAGAACTGACCAATTAATTACTTCATTAACAACACTAAAACTCGCCTATCCAGATGCTAATATCATCCTGTTGGACGATTTCAATATGAATCTTCAATATGCTAGGAGCAAGGGCAAAACAGAGGCCACACCAGCCCTTAATCGACAGGACACATCTGGTAAGAGGTGTGCAGCCCGCTTGAAAGATCTCTCAATGTGTGTACTCAATGGTCGAGGCTCGACTGATCGGCCCGCAGCATACATCAGGGTTACTCAAAAAACACGCTCTACCATCGATTACACTTTCACGGATTACGATCTTCTCCCATATATCGCGAACTACCAAATAAAAGACAGGGCGGAAAGTGACCCCCAACTGCAATCCTTTACTTTATTAAAAACCTTTGCAACTTCAGAGAAAGCAAAGGCGCTATCATCTTTAACACAATGTAATACCCTAAAACGCCTCCGCTGGAACAAGGATAACATCGAGAACATCACAAGTACATACACCAGTCTATTGGAAAGATTCAATTCCGAAATACTGACTTTAAAAGCTTGGGAGTCTTTTATTTATGAAATTAACAATACATTTTCCAAGCACACACACGCCCACAAAGCAGGAAGCCTAAAAGGGGCAGCCTCAGTTGGGTTCTTCATTGAGGTCTGGATGAACTTGAATCATAGATGAAGCAAAAGAAATGTGAAACGCAAAAGGATAAAAATTGTTAAAAGAAAGGAGTGAACATGGAGTAGAATACGCCTAATGGCAAAACATTGCTGTGCACTGGTTTGGGGAGAAAGGTCTCCCCGTGTATTGGGGTTGTTGTCTAAATCGTGTAATTTGGGCATGACTCTGAGCCAAGTTGCACGCAGATTGGATTACAGTTTGATTAACTTTGTGGAAAGAACGAGAGCTATGTTGTGCATCCCACCCCCTTATAATTTTAATATAAAACACAGCACAATCTACATTTTTTTAAAGACTGTTCTTTATACCGTTACACACCTCACAGGAACAAATTCGTTTAGAATTCGGTGTAAAAAAATCAGATTATGGCCAGACAAGGTGACTTAGTAAAGTATTATTGGAGGATGAGGGAGGCAGAAGACAACACCCTAGCCCACCACTGTCGGGTTGAGATTGAAAATCAGGCAAGACTAGCTAATTCAACTACGACAATCCTAAAGGAATCTTTGTCGGCATTACAGCTAGAGGAGGCCTAGTTCACCCCAGTAACGTATTTTGGATTCAAAAGCGTGGTGAATAATGCAATCAAGCGGATCTCTTTACTAACAGATAAAATGATCTTCACAAACTAACATCACGTCTGGGCTGTGATACAGGCCTACCTGAGGCTGAAGCAGCAGTACCTGTTTGAACACTTCTCCCACCATAAAAAGCTCTACCTGATGTTGCTAGATATATGGTATCATTCCCCTCAAAGGATCTGACCCCAAAATGGAGACACATATGGCCATCTAAGGAATGCCGCCCCTGCTGTCAAGGGGAAGAGTCACTATTACACCTACTATGTACTTGCCCTTTGTTACTGAAAACTCAAAAATCCATCCATCGACCACGACCCCCTGCTAGCCTGGCCAGCATGAGCATCAATGACACCATCAAGACTGTGCGTACAATCCACTCCAGCTCTCCGTCAGACGCATTCCCGCACCACGTTTTCAACAGAGCAAGCAGCTCCATCGCATCCCACCTGCGCAACGTCATCAATCTCTCCCTCGAGACCGCAACCTTCCCAGAGATCTGGAAACACACAGAGATCAATGCCCTACTCAAAAAACCCAAGGCAGACCCAAGAGACCTCAAGAACTTCCGGTCCATCTCCTTGCTTCCCTTCCCGGCCTCGAAGAAAACAGAATCCTGGACCCTTCGCAGTCAGGGTTCCGCAGCAACCACAGCACTGAGACTGCCCTCATCACCGCCACAGACGACATCAGGACCCTGCTAGACAACGGTGAGACAGCAGCACTCATCCTCCTAGACCTCTATGCCGCCTTCGACACCGAAGAAAATGTGTTTGTTATGGCAGTGGACTACCACAACTTTCATACCCACACTACGCTACTTCACTCTGTACACTCCAATCTATGCCACACCACTCACCCCACTGCACTCCTCCCCAATCTACCCCCACCCCCTCCAGTTTGTGACAATATACCCCACTCAATCTGCCTCTCCCCACACCACTCTAACCCAATCCTTCCCAATCCACTCACTTCGATCCAGTCTACCCTACTCCACTCCAATCTACCCCACTTCACTCAATCAAACCCAATCAACCCCATCACATTCCACTTCAGTCTACCACACTCCATTGTAGATTACCGCACTCTGCTCCAGTGTACTCTAATCCAACCCACTCTACTCCAATCTAACCCAGTCCAATTTTCCACACTCCATTCCAATTTTCCACTCAATCAATCAAGCAATCATTTTTAAAGCGCACTTCATACACGCGAGGGTCTCAAGGCGCTGGGGGCACTAATGATCAAACAGCCAGGTCTTGAGTAGCCTACTGAAGTTCAGCAGGTCTTGGGTCTGTCGTAGGCTCAGTGGGAGGGTGTTCCATGTCTTGGCGGCGAGGTGAGAGAAGGATCTCCCACCGGTGGTTGTACATCCCCAACTGCCAGCTACGCTCCGACGACCTCCCACTCGCCACCGTCCCGCGCAGCCGAACCAATGGCGGCACCCTGTAATTAATCTCAGGTCTCTTTTCACCGCTCCCGCTCATGAATCCTCACCCCCAGGGAGGCTGCTCTACAGTTGCACTAATTTAAAAGTGCATTATTGCCATCTGAATATGTTCTGATCTTATGATTATTTGCAAAGCCCATGCCTGACTCCAAAATGGCGACCGCTCAAGACATCCTCAACCTGCCTTGCAGTGACTGACCGTAAGATGGCGCTATTCCCAAATCTCCCACCCTAGTTCTCAACTACACTTGTGCCCATGATTGCTCGCCTAAAGACCTCCCCTAATATGTGTTGCCTGGATGACTACACTCCTTACCCAGTTGAATAGCCGTTGCGTGCCCTTGAAGCAGCCCCGCCCTGATGACCTAGGAGAAACGATCCATCCCCTCCGCCGCCCTACTACCCTTTAATTTACATTAGTGCCCTTCCCTAAATCAACATGTCTGGTCCCACTTTGACGTGGACTTGGGAAAACTCCATTACCTTGGTCTACCCCATTACCTCTCAAAAACCGCTGCTAAATCTTTCAAGCATGCCACCCTAAAAGGCCATCCTGAGATGCTGGTAACCGACCTACGATTCAACGTGGACAGTGGTACTTGCATAAATGACCTGCTCTTCTATTCCAAACGAATTGCAGCCTGGTGCAAAACCTTCACGTTCGCTCAACGAGAAACATTCCATATGGCACCAAACTCACAATTGCTCCCTCTTCCACCCTCCGAGTGGACCTTACCATTGCCCTCCATAAAAATGGCATCAATCTGATCCAAGCCTCATCCAATAACCTTAATAAGTTCGTTGATCTTTTCAACGACTTAGAAACCATGTGCACGACACAGATAAGGTAACCAACTCCTGAACCAAAGGCCCTCCCTCCTGCCAATCTACTGTGCCTAACCACTCGCCTACCCCCACTCCTATGGCTTCCATCACTGTTCATCCTACCCCCCCTGAATATCCACTGACCCTGGCCCATGGATCCTCCCCTACACCTCTGATCCCCTCCCACCTAGCGCCCCCCACAAACTGTGAGGCTGGTTCCCAAAAACCCCGATCTCAGTACCAACTAGCCCTTCACCGGCCCCCAATTTGGGTCAACCTAACCATGACTGCTCGCCTCCCGACACCTCCAACAGGGACGCCCCCAGACCTCTGCTCACCTTTCCGCCATCCATCTTCCAGAACCGCGAGCTGGTAACGCCTCCAAAGACACTTGAATCAGCTCAAGCTAACCTCTCTCCACTGCCACCTTCATTTGCCACCGACACTGCTCCTGAACCTTCGCACCCCTCCCCTCTAGCACCCGAGCTTATATTGATCTCGAAATTCTACACTCCAGAGCGACTAATCTAACCCAGAGCATCCATAGCTCCATTCTGGAACTTATAAAACTTTCTTAGCCTCGCAGAACTTGCCCTTGCTAACCTCAAGCCACCTCAATCCTCCCCCCTAAGATCACCGACCCCCCCCATGCATCCACTTCCGCTACCTTTAAGACATCTTCACCCGCGCAAGCAACCCTGCCACCTATCAGAGGTGGAATCCCGAGCTCTTGCACTCACTTACAACTCCACCACTGCCACCTCCACTCCTTTGGACCTCACGGGATAGGAAATCCTAGCTATCCTCCAAGACCACAACCCTGCCCAAGACATCCCTTGCCCTCTAGATACAAGTCCTGAACACCCTATCTGCACGGTCTCCATCAACCCCAACAGACCAGCTACCCTTCACAACAGAAGTGTGGTTAAAAGCAACCTGGCGCCTGTACTCCTGTCCGTCCAGACCCCTGACACTCCCCCAGACTCCCCACTATCTGGCATCTAAATCAATTGCCGATTGGCAGTTAAACATGCCTTGGATATTGCGGACCTCATCCTGAACAAAAACGTAGACCTAACTATACTAACCGAATCCTGGCCCAATGAATACTCTTCCCCTTGCCTTGACTTATTAGTCCCTCCTAACTACAGCATTGCTAGACTAGACAGGTACTCAAACAAGAATTGTGGAGGCATCGCCTGCATCTACCGATCCTCCCTCTTGGTCATGGAACTCCAAGCGGACTCCACTGACTCCTGGGAATACCTCGCCATCTCCATTTCCAGACACTCATTACATCTTTGCAACTTGCACATCTTTTACCACCCCCCTGGCTCGAAGGACTCTTTCACTGATCTCTTCCTGGATATCATCACAACCAAGATTCCCTCTAATGCCAAAGAGATCTTCTTTGGTGATTTCAACCTGCATTGGAATGACGCTAAAGATCCCAACGTCAATGCTATCAAAGACCTCCTAACTGATCAAGCACTGTCCCAAGCCTGCTCTCTGCCAACTCACTCAAAAGGGGCCACCCTTGACTGGATCATCTCTAAGCAATCCTCAGTCAAACTTGTCTCCATAGACCCATGTGACTGGTCCTACCACCACACCATCTCCTTCTTTTTACCTGGGACCCGTAAGTCAAAGTCACTGCAATCGGTGATTCCCAAACGCTGGATCAGAGACACTAAAAACCTTGACCTTATCACACTGGAAGCACGCTGCAATTCTGATCTCCCCCCCCCCCCCCCCCGCATATAACTGCGGTCAGTGACCTCAATGATCATTACTCAGCATCCATGTCGAACATCCTGGACGATCTGGTCCTTCTAAAACTAAAAAGGTCACAAATCAAAGACAGAAACCCCTGGTTCTCTGATTCCGTCAACCTAGAGAGGAGATCCCTAAGACAATCTGAAAGAATCTGGAGAGAGCACCCCTCCGCTGCGTACCTTAAACTTCTCAGTCAGGCGAGAAACTCTTACAATAAGCACATCCTTAATTCAAAAAAAGAATACTTCAGATCAGAATTGGGGAATGCCGAGAACAGACTCCGCAAGCTCTCTGAACACCAATCTAATAAACTGACTAAATCTCAGAAAGAATCCCCTAATACTCTAATATCTTCGGAGGAATTCTCCTCTTTCTTCACTGATAAAACAATGGCACTAGAAATTGAACTCAATACCGCCGCTTACTCTCAACCCCTTCCTGACCTCTCCCCCCTTTTCCGCACTACCCTCACTGGCCCCTCCTAAAAACCAAGCTCACTAGACCGACTTCGAATACTATGACGAAGACTCCATCTCCAAAATCCTCTCTACTTTGAAGCCCAATAACCACTTCAATGACCCTCTAACATCTAACTGCCTCGCCGCTGTCTGACAAGCCATCATTCCTTGCTGGACTACAATAATCAATGACTCACTTCAGCAGGGTTCGATCCTGGACCCCTTGAAAGCCAGCCAAGTCCTTCCTATCTTAAAAAAGCCATCGCTAGACCCCTCCTCCCCAGACGATTTCAGACCTATCTCCAATATCCCTCTGTTAGCTAAAGTGTTAGAGAAGTGTGTCCAACTGCAACTAAGTCAGCACATCAACAACTTCCACCTACTTGATGACTTTCAATCTGGTTTCAGACCGGGGCACAGCACGGAAACTACTATGCTCCACATCGTGGACGATTCCCTCCAAGCCCTTGACCAAGGCAAAACCTGCCTTCTAATCCTCCTAGATCTATCCTCCGCCTTCGATACGGTCAACCATGAAAAACTACTCGAACGTATTAAACTCAGGAAGGGGCTAGATGGCGTTGTCCTAGAATGGTTTAGGTCCTTCCTCCATAACCGATCTCGGAGATTCCCTATTAACGGCAACTTATCAGCTCTCAACCCTATCACCCACCCTCTTTAATCTTTACTTAGAGCCACTCACTGAAGTTCTTCGCACCGCCAACATCTCCTACCACATGTACGTGGACGACACCCAAATATACATCAATATTGCATCACTTGAGGTGATCATTACCCTGAACGAGACCCTGAAACTAACTGTCCAATGGCTAGCCGCTAACCAACTGAAACTCAATGCAAAGAAAACTGAATTACTCCTGATCTCCCCTTCAAAAGCCAACCCGGAGACATGGATCAAAGCCATCACAGCCTTAAACTGCCCGCCGATCATCGTGGACTCTGCCAAATCTTTGGGCATACTCCTCGACAGTAACTTGAACATGCAGGACCACATTAACTCAATGGCTAAATCAGCCAGATTCCACCTGAGCTACCTGCGGAAGCTGAACCCCTTCATTGACGATTCAGACTTAAAAATGGCAGTGCAAGCACTAGTCATCTCGAGACTGGAATATGGATGTTCTACCCTCACGGGTTTACCCAAAATCTCTCTGGCTCCTCTAAAATCCTGCCTCAACGCGGCCACAAGACTACTCACAGGCACTAGGAAATTTGACCACATCTCTCCACATATGAAAGCACTAAACTGCTCCCTATGGAGGCCAGAATACAGCTGAAACTTGCATGTATTACACACAAGGCCCTTTACACAAACTCCCCTGCCTATCTGGCGCAGAAACTTGTGATATCTAGAGGAAGTAGGAACTCCCGGTACGCTAGAAACCTCCTGCTCCAACCTGCCCGCTTTCAGAACAAGCATTTACAATGCAATAGGTCTCGCATTATTAAAGTTTGGGCTATTGGTGTTGCATTCTTTAGCAATGCCAATAGCTCAAACGTTAATAACGCCAGACCTATTGCATTGTAAATGCTTATTGCAACTTGGTGTGGCTCAGTAGTGTGGCCACAGCATCACCTTTTGGGAGCATAGCCGTAAACAGCGCTTATCACACGATTACACATTTTAGATGAGTGAGAAAACAGACATTCTGGACAAGTCTGCCTCTGTTTTAATAGATCGCATCTCCTTTGGGTATTTGAGCCCCGGATAGCAAGGATTGCAATGATATTGTAGCAGAAGCGGCACGGACATGAGACACTGGATAGTACAGCAACCCCTCAGGTCTGCCGTTAGCAGCGCTTCGAGGGGGCACGTGCATTGGCAAGGCACAATAGGTCACGGCCACCCTTCACGCACTCTTCTAAGTACCTCGGAGTTCGGGTGGTCTGTGGCTTTTGCTCTTACAGGAACGGGTTGTGGCGGTGAGTCGTAAGTAGGTGATTGGGACTGGTCACTGTACAGTTATTTTTACAAGCTTACAATTGCACATGTTTATAGTTGCATTCGCAGGAGGAAAAGTGGTGCGCCAATGTTCACACAATGTGTCAATCAAGTGCCGGGATAAAAGGCCAAGTCTCCAGTTGGCAGGGTCAAGAGTTTATCCTGTAGTCTTGTTCCCGAGTGCCGGGGTTAAAACACGGGTCCTTATCACTGCCTTGAGTTTCTTGTCTTAGTTGCACCCTCAGGGCAGCAGATGTTTTGCGAACTCTGGGATACACGAAGGTGTGAACATTTCCTCTGTAAATTGGTGCATGGTGGCCCCGGGGCCTTTGGTGGAAAACACTGACATATCTTCGTCTGCAGGCGCCTGGCAGTGCACGCGTTAAGTGGCCTCCGTCTCCCCTTAGGAGGGAAGCGGGGCAGTGCTGCGTCTATGGGCGCTGGAGGCTGGCAGCACAGTACTGCACTCCGTGCCAATCCAGGTGGTGCTGTCAGAGCCCGGTGTCTCAGCTGCTGCTGCGCCCTGGACACAGCGAGGCTGCTAGCGGCATCGGGATCCCCAGGGCACCGAGGGGCAGGTAAGAAACACATCATTTACACCAGAGAATACTAAGAGGCAGCCAGAGGGAGAACGAAATTTCTAACGTGGCAAAGTGGCAATGTTCTGAAAATCCGGAGCAGAAGTTACAGCAAGCTGTGATTTAAGGGTTCATTGTTACAAAAACTTGTGTTGAAAAGATGGCAAGTGAAATAGCTAGGATAGAGTTTTGTGTTCTTTGCTGCAGCGCCTAGAAGCGGGGGAGTTTGTCACGCCTCAAATGGAAACAGTGAAGATAAAGTGACGTTCCATAGCGGCATGAGGCGCTCTAAAGCAGGGTCTGTAAGGACAGGTTTTGACACCTGATTCACAAATCTACCTGATGGACGTAGTAGATGACAGCGGATGTAAGAACTGTATGGGAGGCGAACAAGTGTCCTTGACGAGCACAGATGCTATGATAAGGTGGAGTCTCTGCTTTGGTATATCCGCCTTTGAAGCTTTTCTTTCATCTTTAAAATGTCCTGCGTATAACTTTTTTTTTTCAATTCGTTGTTGTGTAAATAGTCACCATTGTAATTGTCAATTGTATTTATATAGCGCTTCTATACCCTGACAAGGCTTTGAAGACTTTGCTTATCTTCAAACCGTCTTTCAGTTTAGAAGCATAATCCAAATAAAAAAGAAATATCAAGAGATGAAATCGAATCACCGAGAGCAGGGCATCCGTGCGCCTTACGGGAAGATTGCACGCTTAAGCACTTTAGTGTGCAAAAGAGAAGAGCTTTGCTCGTCTACTTTGGGGAGTTTAAAACATCCTCTCGAGACCACCAGCTGCACCATTCGGGTGATATCGGTTACATATACATAGAACAGCAGAGCTGTCTCTCACTGTCCGCATGCCACAGACGGTGTGTGGAGAGCGCCTAATGGTAACACACAGAAGTGTATATAGCAGCAGGGCGTTCCCTTAGATGGTGCAGGCTGAAGATCTGTTCATCCGAGAGCCCTTAAAATCCCCACAGATGCCCCCATACAGCCGAGCAGTCCCTCGCACGTGCATAGATGGTGCCCGCTTGCTCCTTCGAGAGGAAAGTTAGCGCTAAAATTCACCCAGATGGCGTCCACTCTTTTTATATATTTAACAAGAAAGCTATAAGCTATGCCCTTAAAGTGAAACGCGCGTACATCGAGCAGGCGGGTGTCTTAGATAGCAGAGCAACCCTAGCCCACCTACCCCCCCATCAACACCACCGATTTCGATCACTGACACGCGAGGCAGCAGCACTGTCCTGTACATAGATTTTATATGGTGCTGCTTTAAGCCGCAGAGCTATACCAGGCAGTGGCGTGACCCATGTGTCATGAACACTAGTGCAAGGAAGGGAATGCCCCCTCCCCCCAGCTGCTGTAGTTGAATTGTAAAATAGAGCAATAATCGGGCCCGGTGCCACTGCTCCTGCTGCACCCAGGGGTACACTCAGTTGCTGCACGCGCCTGCCTCAGACGGCACACCCGGAGCAGGGAACGAGCTCTCGGTTGGTCAGGCTGCACACGCCGCTGACGACGGTCATGCATGTGAACGCCGAACGTGCTGCGGAAACACTCGCCGTGTGTATGAAGTGTGTGCAAGCAGATGCAGTAGCAAAAGTAAACCCTGTATTCAAGCAGGCTGGGGAGGCAAGTGGATTAGGAAATGGAAGTGCAACCCAAACACACGAATGAAACCTGCGGATCAATTGTGAAGCTGGCCGCTCCCATGCACAGATTGTAGCTACCTCTTTAGACAGATGGTGCTAGCAGCTTGAATCTGGAGAATGCTCAGCTCTCCCCAAGTGTGCAAAGTGTGCCACTTGATGAAGTACGACGTTCAACTCTTGTGAGACAATTGCACTTGGTGGTGAAATGTGACGCACAGCCCTTCCCCGGTGTGGAAATTGTCATTGCCTGAGAAGCACAAACCTTTTAAAGTGTGGAGATTGTTTCTGCATGACAAACATGAAGGCGGCGAGGTTCCATATCGGGTATTTTCCTTTCACAAGACAGCATCACCATCGCCATCTAAATACAAGCGGCACTGAAAGCGATCGCTTTCGGGATCGCTATTGTAAAAAAAAAGCCAGCGAACGGTGCGAGTGGTGCGCGTGCGAGTGTCTATTACGCGCACCAAGCACGAAATAGACACTAATAGGCCATGGGCAGAGCAATGCGCCCGCATGTGGCCTATTGCGTGCAGTCTTTCATTTAAAGATGCACGCAAAGGCCAATAGCTGCCCACAGAAGGAAAAGCACACGCACAAGCGTGTGTGATTCCTAGGGCAGCTTACAAACCTCGTTTTTCAATTACAAAATGCGCTCACGCTGCGATGTACTGTTACGCAGTGCAACGCAGGGCGCGAGCCCTAAAGAAAAGAACCTAAAATAGGGCATTCTGTGGAGCAGCACCAAGAATTTGGAACTCTCTCCCACCTGACATCCGAAAAAATCCCTTCTCTATCACGGTTCAAGAAGGAGACCAAAACTTTCCTCATGGGTAAATTCCTAGGCTAATGGCATGCTCGCATCTACCACAGTGTGCCTTTCAAACCCGCGCGATTTGAGCGCATTTATTATACAGACAAGAAAGGCCAAAAAGTGAAAGATTCATGAGGCATTTGGTAAGCTTCAGAAAAAAAGATTAATTACAAGTCAGCTGTTGCAGATGAGCATTAGTAACACGAAAACAGAATGCATACATTTTAAATGTGCAAATATGCAGCAGTCTAGAAATACAACTTAACTGTGCTTAGAATGCTCAGAGCCCGGCCACAATTAAACCAGGAAGAAGATAGCTGTATAATTAAAATAATACGTTAAAAGCGATGTAATGCCACAATTAAAAAAAAGAGTACCCCTCAATTGTTCCCAGGTGCCCGCCATTAGGGACTAATCCGATCCCATTATTTTCTTGACCACGCTTGAAGGGCAAAGATTCTACTTTACATACCTTTTCGATTTCCGGCCGTATCCCTCGTTTGTTTCTAAAAATGTCAGCCCAGGCAGGTCACTTTACTTTATGCACGACGTCCCTTCCGGCGACACCGGATGTCCGCCCGAAGTGATTTAGAAATGCGTTTGAAACGCAAGTGTCAAGCAGTTGTACGTTGGTGGAGGTATAAATAAGTGTGTCGGGCAGCTGTCTGAAATCGAGTTTCAGAAAACAGTTAGTTAGATATGAATTCCAGCGCTCCGCTTCGATTTAGTTTGTAGAATTATTATACGTGCGCAACAAGGGATGATTTATTCATACATTTAAAAAAAAAGAAAGTGAGATTTTCAGAAAAAATGTCTAAGCAAAGGCAATTTGAGTTGAGACCCTAAAATATCGGGCCAGATGTAGCATAGCTGCCAAGGTTTCATATTGCTAAGTGTGACATTTTCATAATTTCAGTGTGATTATAATTGACATTTCAATGACAATGACTGACACTTTTTCGCGGGCAAAATCAAGCATGAATTAAATTAAATTTGAGCAACAAAAAAATCTTTAAACTACTGTAAAGCGCCTGAGACACATTAAGCCTCAGACTGATGCGCAGAGAATTCTCAAACACAGCCAACAGCTAGTGCGCTGTAGTGTAATATAATTTTATAAACGAGTCTCTCTCAACATTTACTTAGTTATTTCGAAGTTCTTTAAGGAATGGCCCGTTCAACTTGAGGCTGCTCACCACAAATTAGTAAATATACAAAATAAACGACCTGCTCTATTTTCCATCAACATACTCCAATAACGGGTGTATTTTTGACACACTTTAGTTTAGCTAGCATTCATGTACCACCACACTTGTACATGCGGGTACCAGCTGCCTCACAAACACGAGCATCATATTCAAGAGACACACTACCATCCTCTTGGGAGCGCTGAATTTAATTTCCTATCATCACCCAAGTAAAGCACAGTTGAGCTGTTGGCTCGCCAGGGTGAAGTCAAGTGAATGCTAAGGGGGCAGACTGGAGCAGTAGCACGCACCCCAGGCATTTTGGTCAAGGCAGCCTCAGGCCCTGTGAAGCACACATTTTGTCACAGCATGCGCGGTCGGCACCCTCGTCGAGCCAGTGGGTAATTATGTGAAAGGTGATAGAGGATCATGTGTAGTGGCATTTTATTAGTAAACAGTGTCAAGTGTGCATTTAGGCCAGAGAAATCATGGTACATTAGCCGCCTGAGAAAGGTGTAGTGCCGTGCATGTTGTGTGTGTGTGTCACTGACTGGCCCCTATGTGCAAGTTTGTGTGTGACTGCAGGTGTGGGTGTGACTCGTGTGTGCATGGTGGAGGAAGTCAGAAGGCAAGTCGGGCTCACAGATTTGTAAATTGATTAACGGCAGGAACTGTTATTTTATGCCGCTCACTGACTCCTAGCAGGGTTAGGCACCCACTTACTTGAAATTCAGTGGCGCCAGCTTGAGAGCAGCTACATTTCACGTGATGCCGGCCGCCTGGCTTCCCTCTTTGGGCAAGAATTATGAATTTATCAAATCAGGGTCGGAGTGATCTAACGAAAGTCAGAGACTCGGGCGGTGGTCACTCCGGCGGTGCATGCCTGTACTTGGAGCTTTACTGTAAAGAAATATATGATTAACTGCGCTCACGAGGGTTAGAGCGGCGCCAGGCCCTTCCCCTCCTCAGAATCCAGTCCTGAATGAAACAGCACACTCATGCAATTAGAAAGAGGGCTGTGACGCACATCATTTTAAAGTAAAGTCTCGAGACACTTAGGAGGCGCTGCGCTGCCTATGAAATACCGGGGACTGCAAGGCGGCAATCTTATTGATACAATGAATCAGCAACTGTAGTAGCCGGCAAACCTGCAGGAGCAGCGCGTGTTTGCTAGCACCCGCTGCCAGCCACATCAGCAGCTATAGTTTAGCATAGTAATATGTATGCAGGCAGGCATTTAGTTGGCAGCGCTAACGGCAGTGACAGCCAAGGCGCTATGCCTGTAATGCGTGACAATGCATTTCAGTGCGGTGATGCGGATCACCACACTGAAATGCGTTACACTCACGCCTGATGCGTGATACTTGGCAGGACTGATGTAGGTATCCAAATACTGGTTGGTAACGGCCGAAAACGGCCGAAAACACGATTTTCGGCCGTTACCGACCGGTATTTGGATACTGAGATGTAGGGGCATCTTAAAATACAGATTCAGTAATTTTACAGAATCGGTAAATTTACAGATTCGGTAAAATTACCGAATCTGTATTTTGAGATGTAGGTGTCACTGTCAACAGTGCCACAGGGCTTTAAGGATTCTTTTTTTACCACCAACTATTAGTTGGTGGTAAATAATGAATACCTGTGTATATGCAAATCTGTGCATGTACACCTGTGCCATGTGGCACACATACATGCCCTTAGGGCACGGCATGTATGTGTGCCGCATGGCATACAAGCCCTAATCAGGGGTGCAACAGGGTGTCAAAGTGACACCCTGCCACCCTTTAATTATTCGGTATTTACCGAATCTGTAATTACCGATTCGGTAATTGACATTCATTCCGATGGGCCTCCAGGCCCATAGGAATGAATGACAATTACCGAATCGGTAAATACTGATTCGGTAAATACCGAATCTTACCGATTCGGTAAAAAATACAGAATATTTATCTACATCAGATTTACCGATTCTAAAATACCGAATCGGTAAAATTCGGTATTTTAGAATCGGTAAAAATGATTTACCTACATCTAGCCCATAGTCACTTGTGCCTTCAAAAAATCGGGAGTCTCCCCACTGCATCTGGTCTATTGACACTTATGTTTGTGTGCCAATTAAGCTATGCATATCTAACTTTTTATGTGCAGTACATTACGTCTGGAACTGATAGTTTAACTTTAAATGACTCAAAACCCCAGAATGCAACAAGCATTTCTATACATACCAACATTTCAGAAGAGCAAAGTGGGAAAATAAAAAAAAAAATCTGAAGAATGGGGCCTTGAATCGGGTTACTGTCTTTGGCTTTGGAAGTGTGCTGCTGCAGGATCTGACATTTGAAACGCAAATGCACATGTTTTTCTTACCTTTCAGAAGCATGGAGCACAATGGTAGGCAGAGAGAGGGTGATGCAAGTGTTGTGCACTGGCCTGGCAAGTTGCTGGCAGTGCATATACCACCCGCCCCCTCCGCCACTCCCACCCCCCTGTGTGGCAGTCTGGGCTGAAAAAGCTTCCCGGGCACACACACAGCCACCCCGAGTACTTCACCGGTCTTTAAACGACCATTCGCTTGTTAATGAGGCTTTGTTGGTTTTTCCCCTTTCTAGAGCCCCTGCATCGCCACTCTGACTATTGTTGGAAGAATTAGCATGTGACACAATACCAAGCCCTGTCAACTGAAACCCCAGAGGAATCAGGTTTTTGCTTGCAGGAATCGGGAGTCTCCCGCCTGAATCGGGAGGGTTGGCATGTCTGCATTTTTGAAGAGATAAAATGTTTGTGTGAAGCCACAGATAGTTATACTCTGCAGGAATAGCATGTTTCTTTCTCAAACACTGTAACGTGCTTCCTAACATAAAGATTCCCAGTGACTGCTCAAAAAAGAATAGCGTTACCACTTGGTAATTCATAGAACGTTGTACCCTCATCAAGTGCGTAGAACTTATGTAAAGCAATTGATCTGGTGCCTCTCGCTTTATGTGGTACCAAAGTCTTCCAGTGACTTAAATATTATAAAGTACAGTTGTGGGTACAGCATTCTGTCCATAAATCAATTGTATTTTGAATTTCGTTAAACGGTTTATATTGTCCATGGTAAAGGGCCATCACATAACCCTAGACTGCTATATGAGTGTTATTAATGTTTCCAAAGGCAATGCACTGATTACAAAAGCAATCTTAGTAATGAAAAGGTATGCTACTGTCATCCTTCCCTCTCAATTGCCTGTTCTGTCTCGTAAGTTGCTGGCCGAAGAGATCAAAGTGTCAAAAGGTTGGGGTTACAATAAGAGGTGCTCCACCGTGCTTGGCTTTGCTTTGTTTCAAATAAGAACAACATCATCATTATGAAGATTGGGTTCTGTTTGTATTTGCGTGGTTACTATTCTTAACGTTCAGTGGCCTCAAACAATTGTCAGAAGCCTTGGTGACATTTGCTGATAGTGGAGGGGCCGGAGGAGGGGCCTTCCTTCAACTCTCCGACCGCTAGGTGCTGTGAGTGGCTGAGTTGTGGAGGGATGTCATGAGAGTAGAACCAGGTTGAACACAGGCCCTTGTCTCCTGTGATACCAGACTGTGTCTAGGCTGTTGCAGACCGTGGTGAAGAGACCCTACGGCTGCATGGCACAGCCTCTTTTAGCGTGAGTCGCAGAAACATCAGGGTGGCCACGATGCTGGAGGCGCGATTTTGGGCTGATCTTTCCCCTTTTCAGAGATTTGTAGGGGTACTGGGGTCTTTTCAGGCAACTCGCAGGCACAGATTGGTAGGGTTGCAGGGGCGCTCGTGTATTCCTGTCCATGCATATTTTCCTTTTGTGGTGTGCATTATCGCGAGCGGCGCCCCCTGCATCTGCGGCTGCTTCACGTTGTGGTGCAGCCCAGGGAAAGCAGTTGATTATGGTCTATACAGTGGCATTGTTAGCTTTGAGCAGTTTGTAAGGACTCCCTGTTGGGTCTGGTCAACAGTGATCATAGTGGGGCAAACCGCAGCAGGAAAACTACGGTGTCAGGCGGGATCTGATTAGCCCCAAAGTGCAGCAGCACTATTTAGACGAATTCCGGCAGAGGTAGTGTGGACTTGTGAAATAGCCAAAGAAGTATCTAAGGACACCCAATTCCCCCGGTGTTCCTCTGCAATTTGTTTAATTCTCAGGGTACTTGCTTTGCTCAGGCACAGGGTGGCGCAGAACAGGCAACGTCATTTGGATGTACGGGGAGCATTTTAGTTACGAACATGTGCTCACTTGCCAACTGCTATTCACGGGTCATTTGTATGTTTTCCCTCATGCAGATGTAATTTAACTGATGCACTTGTGTTTCCCAGGCACGGGATAGCGCAGCGCATGTAGCGGCACAGGATATGTTCAGTGGTTCACGGACACGCTTTGGCTACCCAAATTATATGGCCGCAGCGTCCTTGCTAGGTGGACCATCCCTAGTTCCTACATGAGGGCGATAAAGCGTTCTGTTCAAAGCTAGTTTGGTGTCGCAGGACTATATCACTGTGTTTGGGGAAAAGATTGAATTTTAATAGCACACAAGTTAGGTGTTTGATGTCATAGCGGACCGGCAGCTGTAAACTCTGGGGTATCGCTCCAGGTCTACCGGTGTTCGTTCTGCATGAAATGACAGTGGATGAGTGACGGGCAGTCTTTTCAGCCTACATTATTCACAGGGTGCACTCAAGGTTCATGTCGGGGCTGTTGTTAAGGTGGGGTCCTTACAGTGGTGCCTTGGTGAGTGACCTGCGCAGCGGATTGGTTGTTTGTGGTGCCTTTCCGTGGAGTTGAGATGCTCAATACAAACCTCTGCTTGTCCCGTTGGCGCCTGTGGGGGGATCACTGACAGAACATCGACAGTCAAAATATTGAGAGAACAAAATATCGAGGTAAAAATATCGACTGCAAGAATACAGACTTCCTATCTTCAAACAGGTAAGTACAAAATTATCGACCCCAAAATATTGAGTGTAAAAAATATAGACTGTCAAAATATCGAATTTTTTAAATGTCTTAAAAGTAATATAATATAATAATAAATTAAATTAATTTAAACATATTTAAAATACTTAAACAAATGTAAAATTGAGAAATAATTAATGTAACAAAAAAATGTATATATTTTAAATACATATATATATGAGGGTTGAGGGTTTGTGGAAACATATATATATATATATATATATATCCACACGAAGAGTTTGCCACAAATGAAGACGCCACCTGCAGTGAAGTTAAAAGAGCCTTTAATGGAAGACCAGCATCGTGCAGCAGCAAAGTTCCACACCAAATTGTAAGGAGCCTAACGCGTTTCAAACACTGGCGTGTTCTTGTTCACAGGCAGGCGAGGAGTGCTAGCGGATCAGCTGGGGAACATCTGATAAACTTTCCAAGTCCCGCCCTATGTGGGCGTGTGCCAAAGAGCATGTTGGTGCTTGTAGTTCCCACAGTGTTTTCCTTTCTGTTAGGGCCGCTATGCCCCTCGAAATTAGCGGTTAACTTCACTGCGGCTTGACGTCTTCATTAGTGGCAAACTTTCGTGGTAATATGAGGCGGCCTGCCTGGTCGCGAAGACGCCCCCCTGTGATCCCACAGTGTCCGTGTTCAGTATCCTCTGAGCACACGGGAGCAGTGAAGGTCGTGTGGTCTGACTGAAACTACGCACCGTTTTGCAGCGTGCATTGGCCCTTCCAACCCACTTGGAGAATACTATGGCGAATTATGATGTGCATAGCAGCCCTTACAGAAAGGAACACTCCTGGGGAACTACAAGCACCAACATGCTCTTTTGCATACGCCCACAATGGGCGGTACTTGGAACGTTTATCAGATGTTCCCCAGCTGACTTGCTAAACACTTCCTGCCTGCCTGTGAACAAGAACACGCCAGTGTTTGAAACGCGTTAGGCATCCTGATTTTTGGAGTGGGACTCTGCTGCTGACACGATGTTGGTCTTCCATTAAAGGCGGTTAACTTCACTGCGGCTTGGCGTCTTCATTAGTGGCAAACTTTCGTGGTAATATGAGGCGGCCTGCCTGGTCGCGAAGACGCCCCCCTGTGATCCCACAGTGTCCGTGTTCAGTATCCTCTGAGCACACGGGAGCAGTGAAGGTCGTGTGGTCTGACTGAAACTACGCACCGTTTTGCAGCGTGCATTGGCCCTTCCAACCCACTTGGAGAATACTATGGCGAATTATGATGTGCATAGCAGCCCTTACAGAAAGGAACACTCCTGGGGAACTACAAGCACCAACATGCTCTTTTGCATACGCCCACAATGGGCGGTACTTGGAACGTTTATCAGATGTTCCCCAGCTGACTTGCTAAACACTTCCTGCCTGCCTGTGAACAAGAACACGCCAGTGTTTGAAACGCGTTAGGCATCCTGATTTTTGGAGTGGGACTCTGCTGCTGACACGATGTTGGTCTTCCATTAAAGGCGGTTAACTTCACTGCGGCTTGGCGTCTTCATTAGTGGCAAACTTTCGTGGTAATATATATATATATATATATATATATATATATATATATATATATATATATATATATATATATATATATATATTACCAACTGGCGGTCGCCAGTAGGTATATATAGTTAGGATTTTTTCTCTATGGGACTTTTGAAAATTCTATGTCTAATAACTTTGCCGTTTGTGGACGGAATCGGCTGAAATTTTCAGGAAAATGGCATATTTTGTTTCTGAGCAGCCCCTGAAAATTTGGGGGGGTTTCGTCAGGGGGGGGCCGAGAAAAAAGGGGGGTCCCAAAACGCGTTTTTCCCATTCATTTTTCCATAGGGCGTTTGGCCTCACTTTTAGCTCGAACGGCTGAATGGATTTGCACGAAACTTGGCAAAATTGTAGGGACTGTTAGCCTGATGTGCCTTTGCTAGGTCTCAATATATGTGCTCTCCGGTGTCTGTCAACATTCTAAACAGTCCGGAGCGGCCGCCATCTTGTCTCTCGGTAGGATCGAGAGACAAGAGGTAGAGACGCATCCCGGTACGCGAACCGGGCAGCTAACCGGCAGCGTAACGGGAGTCTGAGGAGAAGCTGATTGGCTGTCATATTGTAAACAGTCCGGAGCGGCTGCCATCTTGTCTCTCGGTAGGATCGAGAGACAAGAGGTGGTGAAAAACGAAGGGGGAAATGAAGGAAAGGGGGCAAGGTAGACCCCTCCTGACCCCCTAGGATTGATGAGGGGTATATTAAAGTGCCCCGCAAAGCAAAAAATAATAAAAAAAAAATTTGCAATTTTTCGCCGTAGAGGCGCGTCCCGGTACGCGAACCGGGCAGGTAACCGGGCAGCTAACTGGCAGCATAACGGGAGTCTGAGGAGAAGCTGATTGGCTGTCAACATTGTAAACAGTCCGGAGCGGCCGCCATCTTGTCTCTCGGTAGGATCGAGAGACAAGAGTTGGAAAAAAAAGGTGTAAATGAAGGAAAGGGGTAAGGTAGACCCCTCCTGACCCCCTAGGATTGATGAGGGGGCTATTAAAGTTCCCCGCGGGGCAAAAGTAAAAAAAAAAAAAAAAAGATTTTTCGCGGTTGAGGTGCTTTCTGGTACGCGAACCGGGCAGCTAACCGGCAGCGTAACGGGAGTCCGCCATCTTGTGTTTTTGGAGCGTCCGGTTTGCGTACCGGGTAGCGTTCCGGTAAGCGTAACAAGGGGAAAACCAAGAGAAACAGTAAAATAAAATTTAAAGGAATAGATTTCCACCAAACTTGGCAAAATTGTAGGGACTGTTTGTTTGATGTGCCTTTGCAAGGCCTCAAGATATGTGCATGTGTAGATTTTGTCTAATTAAGGTTAAAAAAAATGTATATATCTGTAAGCGTGCTCCGGCGCGCTTACGTTATGGGTTTTCTTTGCGCTGCAGAGCCGATTCGTCATGGTTATGCGACGCGTCATGATGCGTCTCACGTGGCTACGTGAAACGTCACGTAATAAAGAATATATTTTACAGCTATAGATATTAGCTTTTAAAAAACCAATGAAATTCACTGAAAAAACCATAGGTTATAGACCATATATAGTTAGGAATTTGCATTTACAAAACCTTGAAAATTCACTGAAAAAACCATAGGTTAGAGACCATATATAGTTAGCTGGACATTTTATTGATATAAAACCAATGAAATTCCATATATAGTTAGTTGCACTAACTATATATCGTGCACCCGCAATCCACTGCTGATGATGTCACATATTACATCATTCATGACATGGTCAGTGACATCACTGATGACATCACTGATGACAACTCAAATGACATCACTGATGACATTATCCAATGACTGTATGTTTCTGTAAAGTTAAAATATGTCTTACATATTGAAGAATGAGTGGATGTATAAGTGTCTGGATGAAGAATTTAGTAGGTGCATGACTGACTGTATGAGAGAGTGATTAAATGTGTCTCACTGAGTGCATGGGTTAGTGACTAAACTGTCTTAATTTGTGCATCATTATGTCTGTTGTTCTGTAAACTGCTGAATGTGTTAATCAGTAGCTATATGAGTAACTATATGGGATATTCATTGGTTGCCCAAGTATTTGTATGGGAGACTGAGTATGTGTATGAGTGGCTGGGAGGTGTATGACTCTGTGCATAGATGTGTGAGCAGTTGATTCACTAGATGTATGGGTTCAAAAGTGCATGTGGAAACAGCTGCATGGGCGGTTGACTGTGTGCATGAGTGTATTGGTGAGTGAATAGATATCTCAGTGCAACATGACAAAGTAAATACATTTGTAAAACACAGTGCATGTGAGAGTTGACATATATAACCGTGCATAAGAGCCAGGGAATGTGTGAGTGGCTGTATGGTTCATTGTGAACTTGTATTAGGGATCGTATAGGAGATTAAATATGTGTTAGAATATGTTTGAATTAGTAAGGTGTGTATAACTGTATAGTTGAGGAAATGGAGGTGTGATTGATTTTTTGCATGACTGAGTAGATGTATGAGTAACTCCATGGATGAGTGACAGTCTGTGAGTGTCTGTTTACACTGATTGTATCTAAGGTTATATTAGAGTCTGAAGAGGTTCATCATATTATCACATGAATGATATTATCAGTGATGTTGTCAATGATGTCATTTGAGTTGTCATCAGTGATGTCACTGACCATGTCATGAATGATGTAATATGTGACATCATCAGCAGTGGATTGCGGGTGCGCGATATATAGTTAGTGCAACTAACTATATATGGAATTTCATTGGTTTTATATCAATAAAATGTCCAGCTAACTATATATGGTCTCTAACCTATGGTTTTTTCAGTGAATATATATATATATATATATATATATATATATATATATATATATATATATATATATATATATATATATACACATACATATATATATATATATATATATATATATATATATATATATATATATATATATATATATATACATATTATTTCCAAAACATATACAATAATTTTACCGTAGGATAGCGAAAGGGTTTAATTTTACTGTAACGACTCCAGAGAGTGCAACAGTAGCGAAAAAGTTGGAAAGCGTAGGGGCAAAAATTATTATTCCCACTCCAGAGAGTGCAACAGTAGGTAAAGTGTTGGATAGCGTAGTTGTAAAAATTACTATTTCCACAACAGAGAGTGCAACAGTAGTGTAAAGTGTTGGATAGCGTAGTTGTAAAAATTACTATTTCCACAACAGAGAGTGCAACAGTAGGGAAAGCGTTGGATAGCATAGGGGTGAAAATTACTATTCCTACTCCGAAGAGTGCAACAGTAGAGAAAGCGTTGGATAGCGTAGGGATAAACATTACTATTCCCAATCCAGTGAGTGCAACAGTAGGGAAAGCGTTGGATAGCATAGGGGTTAAAATTACTATTCCAACTACAGTGAGTGCAACAGTAGGGAAAGCATTGGATAGCGTAGGGGTAAAAATTACTATTCCAACTCCAGAGAGTGCAACAGTAGGGAAAACATTGGATAGCGTAGGGGTAAAAATTACTATTCTCACTCCAGAGAGTGCAACAGTAGGGAAAGCGTTGGATAGCGTAGAGGTAAAAATTACTATTCCCACTCCAGAGAGTGCAAAAGTAGGGAAAGCGTTGGATAGCGTAGGGGTAAAAATTACTATGCCCACTCCAGCGAGTGCAATAGTAGGGAAAATATTGGATAGCGTAGGGGTAAAAATTACTATTACCACTCCAGAGAGTGCAACAGTAGGGTAAGCGTTGGATAGCGTAGGGATAAAAATTACTATTCCAATTCCAGAGAGTGCAACAGTAGGGAAAACATTGGATAGCGTAGGGGTAAAAATTACTATTACCACTCTAGAGAGTGCAACAGTAGGGAAAGCGTTGGATAGCGTAGGGGTAAAAATGACTATTCCCACTCCAGTGAGTGCAACAGTAGGGAGAACTTTGGATAGCGTAGGGGTTTAAATCAATATTTCAACTCCAGTGAGGGTAACAGTAGGGTAAGCGTTGGATAGCGTAGGGGTAAAAATTACTATTCCCACTCCAGTGAGTGCAACAGTAGAGAAAACGTTGGATAGTGTAGGGGTAAAAATTACTATTCCAACTCCAGTGATTGCAACAGTAGGGAAAGCGTTGGATAGCGTAGGGGTAAAATTACTATTCCAACTACAGTGAGTGCAATAGTAGAGCAACTAAATATTTCTTATTTAAATATAAATAATATAAATAGTAACACCAATTACAAATTATTTAAAATATTTTACAATTGTGTTAAATATATTAAATAATCAATTTAAAATAAAAATACAAATTATTTAATAATAAAAATTACCTACTAATACTAATTATTTACCTATTAATAATAAAATAATTAACAATTTGAAAGTATTTTGAAAAATTAACTCAAAAAATGTTTTATTCAAACATGTAATTACTTACAAATAAATTACTTCACAAGCTATTCCCCTAAAAACACACAACCCACTACAGAAATTAATTTAATAAAAGTAAAATAATGATCAATTAATCAATTACAATAAATTACAAATATATTTTAATTAATTACAAATTAATAATTAATTTACAATTAATTCTAAATAAATACCAATAACTAAAATAACATATTTAAATAATTATAATAAATTACTTCCCACCCTTTACCCCATTAAACCCACAACCCGCTACCGAAAATTAATTACTAAAATTAACATATTTATCAATTAATCAATTAAATTTAATTACCAATTATATTTTAATTAATTTACAATCAATAATTAATTATCAATTAAGTCTAAATAAATACCCACAAATTAAATTACATATTTTATTAATTATAATAAAATTACTTCCCACCCTATTCCCCTATAAACCCACAACCCGCTACAGAAAAAAATTAATAACATTAACATATTTATCAATTAATCAATTAAAATTATTTACCAAATATATTTTAATTAATTTCCAATTTTTAATTAATTAACAAACAATTCTAAATAAATACCAATAACTAAAATAACATATTTAAATTATTATAATTAAATTACTTCCAACCCTATTCCCCTATAAACTCACAACCCGCTACAAAAAATAAATTACTAAAAATAAAATATTTATCAATTAATCAATTAAAATTAATTAGCAATTATAATTTGATTAATTACCAATTAATAATAATTTAACAATTACTTCTAAATAAATACCAATAAATAAAATAACATATTTAATTAATTAAAATTAAATTACTTCCCACCCTATTCCCCTATAAACCCACAACCCGCTACAGAATTATATTACACAAAAATTAAATATTAATATTAAATTACCTTAAATTCGATATTTTTGCAATCTGAGGGGTGGCAACAGGTGGTTGGAGCTGAGGAAATTAGAATCTAAGTACATTATTATGTACAACACAATGCAACCTATAGGGCATAACTTGGGGGAGGAACTAGCAATTCACCTCCAAAACTAAGAATTGAATTCGAAATTGGGTTTTGAGAAAGCTGCTGCCTCTTGGGTAACTAAAGTTTGATATTACATTTTAACCCTGGTTTTAATAGTGATCTGTATGTAAATATGTGTTACATGTAGCAATGGGCTTTTTTCTTTCCTTACAGGAATGGGGACGCTAGTGTGAATTTTGCCCACTCGGGCATGATTGGATAAGTCATTACAAATGGCGGTTTTTGAACTCTGCAGCATATGCCCACTGGGGCTGTATAGTCATCTAACAAGACTGGTTCTTTAATGTGTGGTTGTGACAAATAACAGCCATTTCTGCCGAGGGCACCTTTCGGTGGATTTTCATAATTCACAGGCCACATTGCTATTTATGAATTTTATTTGGCCAGTGCTTTATTATTTACGCTGCTTTAATTATCTGCCATGCAATGTGACTTTAATTGCTGAAGTACCGTTCCACAATGGTTATTTAATTTGTTGTTCACATGAAACTTTTCATTTTTGTGGCCTGATTTGTTTACACAAAATGTTTCCACTATGTCTATGATCACATGACTAAAAAATAATACTACATGTTTCTTTAAAAAGAACGATGGTACCGATAAGCTCCACCCGTGAGCAAGAGATCGGCTGATCTCGAAACGCGTTGGGTGTTTTTGTCTGTCAAATAAACTCTGACAACACCGTTCTTCAATTGGGCTCCGACTCTGGTTTTTCTTGAAAAGGAACACAGACCTGGAGTGTGTGGAATCATAGGGGCTGGCGAACCCCATCGTGAGCCCGCCGTTCAAGAGGCTCGAGCACGCCATCTACGTGTGTGTCGAATTGCAAGTAATTGCTCCTGCCCGCCTGATCGAAACTACGCTGCATTTGGGGAATCGCTGCAACAAACGGGCTTTGAACTGTAAGAAAGCGGCGTAAGTTTGCAACATTGTATCCGGCCATCGGAATCATTCACCTGAACAAATGGGCTTTGAGAATTGTATTAAAGCCGCGTAAGCGTGTAATATTGTATCCGGCCATCGGAACTACTCATTTGACCGAACGCGCTTTGAAATTGTATCAAAGCCGCGCAATCTTGCAACAGTGTTTCCGGCTAGTGGATCAAACGTCGGAGCATTTTTGTTACTTACTTTGGAGTGTGATTTCCCGCCCTCAGTTGGGTCTGCAGTTTAGTTACAAAACAGAGCGAGACGGAAACAAACGGTGTACACGGCTATATACCGGCTGGTTAGCTGTGTCAGTAAATATGACGGAATCCAGAAACAATAGGAGATTGGAGGCAACAGCGAAACTCTTTACACCTACAAGGGCCAGTGTTGGAGAAGAAATGAGACCACCTGGCAAGCAAATTGATGAACTCAGGACACTTTGGGATGCATTGTGGAAAAACCTTAAACGTGAACAGTCGCGCTGGTGGGAGGCGGCTGCCCTCACCAAATACCTTGAATGTAATAGGATACCGCAAGGATTAAGGATTTTTGTCATCCCTACATTCCAAAACCCCGACCCAGACTTATTAGTGAATGGATGGACAATAACCAAACCTGCTCACTTAATATGCTAAAAATGCTAATCAAGAACGCAGAGAAGGAGTGCACACAAGTGAACACAGAGGGTGAAGCGCTAATTATGAAACTGAAGGCCAAATACACGGAGAGTGAATTTACCACAGAAATGGAAAAAATGAATAAACGCCTGGAAAAAATAGAGGAGGAAATTAAAGAAAAAAAACAGCGGAAATTTTATCGAGATGAAATTGACTACAGTAAAGGCCAAATCCTGACCTTTGCTAAAAGGTACGACGTCATCAGAGATGCTGCTAAGAAAAACAAAGCACATGCGACACCGGCAACAAAGAAAAAAGTGCATAACCAAACGGAAACGATCCAGGGGGAACCCGTAAATTTGGATGAAGACAATGAATCGGTTGAGCGATATTTCTGAGCCAGCTGAAACAATCCAGGTAAAAGTTTTAATTTTAAAGGAGGTAGCCCTAATGGCAAAAGGTCGCCAAACAGGCACCCCATCAAAAGGGCGTGGAAGAGGCAGCAGAGGCGGATACGGAAGAGGCAACAAATCATCCGAGGCGGCACCAAGCCCGGTTGGCTTCGTAACCAGAGGCAAAGCGGCGAAGAAGTGAATCCCAGAACTGTGGTAAACCTTTCTAAACGTACTTTAACTCCTACACAACTTGAGGTTTTAGCTAAAGGGCTTTCATTCTGTCCTACATCCACATTTAACTTTACTAATGCCCGTATTGATTTGTTTTGCTTCACACGCAAACTCAAGTTAAAGAAATGGTTTGCGACTAAACCTCGGCTGAGAAAAGACTTAATGGTTGACAAACCCAGTGTACTAAGTGTGAATGATGCTGAACTTCTGCAATCTGTGTATATACTAGCAGGTTGTGATAATGTGTGCGATGACGCGTTATTCAACTTAGTTGACACTGAGTTCTCAGTCGAAATGAGCAGCAAGAGTGGGTTTAAACCCAAATCTATTTTTGTTCCACAAATCACTAATAGCTATATCGATAGCTTTGAACAAGGCATGATACAAGAGATGAGAAGGATGGACAGAATGAAGCCCAAAGTCAATTGGAATCTTAGTAAACAACAGTTTCTGGCTTTAAAGGAGATGGAGGGTTGGGCGGATGTGGTCATTAGGAATAGTGACAAAGGTAGGAATGTGGTGGTCTGGCCACTTGATATGTATCTAGAAGAAGGCCGCATGCAACTGTCTGATGTTAACAACTATGTTAGAGCAACTAAAGAAGAGTACAATGTGGCAAAATGTGCATATGGAGACAAATTGAGAGATTGGAAAGCAAGGGGTTTGATAGAGGACGATGAGTACAATTATCTCTATGTTAAATATCCCAAACTATCTGCACTGTACCTACTGCCCAAGCTGCATAAAAACCTTCAGACACCACCGGGTAGACCTATTGTTTCATCGATAGGGAGTATGTATGAAAATACTTCTAGATACATAGACCACTTCCTGCAGCGCTTTGTAACTAATTTGCCCTCATATGTGAGGGACTCATCTGATTTCCTAAGAATTATAAAAGACATGACATGGAGCCCTGAGTACTGGATGGTGAGCTTTGATGTCACCAGCTTGTATACAAGCATTCCACAAGAACTCAGGCTGGAAGCATGTAAACATTATCTGAAGGAGAGATCTATCTCTCATTTGTCACATACAAACATGCTCCTTGACATGATGTGGGAATGCCTGACTAACAATTTCTTCATCTTCGACAAACTTTTGTTTAAACAAATCAGGGGGTGGCGATGGGTACTTGCTTTGCCCCCAGCCTGGCATGTCTCTATCTGGGCTGGTGGGAGGAGCTGGTGGTGAATACGATCTCCCACTTTAGTACCCACGTCACCCTCTGGAAACGATATATTGACGACATCTTCTGTGTTTGGAGGGGCACCCTTGACCAACTACAGGAATTTGAGTCTATCCTGAACCAAAATTCTATGAACCTTAAATTTACCAGTGTTACCAGCAAAGACAGGCTAGAATTCCTAGATATTAGCCTTGAAATCGTTGAGGGAAAGCTAACTAGTTCCTTATTTCGAAAGAGTACCGCAGGAAATAGTCTTCTCCATGCCGGCAGCTGTCACCCTCCTAGTCTAATACGGAGCATACCGATGGGGAAATTGATCAGAGCTAAGAGGAACTGAAGTTCTGCTGAGAGTTTTTCCTGTGAAAGCAAGGTAATGGTGGAGCGGTTTTCAGAAAGGGGCTATAGCCAGAAAATAATTCAACAGGCTCTAGCAAGAGTTAACAATATGGACAGGGATGAGCTCTTAATCCCAAAACAACGTGTACAAGATGAAAAAATACGTTTCATCACCACGTACAACAGCCAATCTTGGAAATTACGTTAAAGCCTATCCAAGTATTGGGATACACTCAAGCTAGACAAGGACATACAGGAAGCAATACATGACGTTCCTTCTTTGACTTTTAAAAAAGCCATATCACTGAAGGATGTGCTTAGCACTACTTTACTGAAAGAAAACCAAAGGACAGACACTATACAAGGATTTTATGCATGCCGTAGATGCAAGGCCTGTAAGTACAGCAATAATTGTAAGACTATACAATTGTCTACAGACCGGTGTCCACACAGAATGACCAAACACCTTAGTTGCACTACAGAATACGTCATCTATGCACTGTAATGTCCTTGCAACAGATGTTATATAGGGTGTACCACCAAGCAGGCCAAGCTCAGAATTTTGGAGCACCAAAGAGCAATCAGGAATGTAAACCAGCAATATCCTGTAGCCAGGCATTTTGCCGAGGAACACAACAGAAACCCAAACTTGATGAAATTCTGTGTTCTTGACAGCGTTGACAGCAATGTGAGGGGTGGCAACAGGTGGTTGGAGCTGAGGAAATTTGAATCTAAGTACATTATTATGTACAACACAATGCAACCTATAGGGCATAACTAGGGGGAGGAACTAGCAATTCACCTCCAAAACTAAGAATTGAATTCGAAATTGGGTTTTGAGAAAGCTGCTGCCTCTTGGGTAACTAAAGTTTGATATAACATTTTAACCTTGGTTTTAATAGTGATCTGTATGTAAATATGTGTTACATGTAGCAATGGGCTTTTTTCTTTCCTTGCAGGAACGGGGACGCTACTGTGAATTTTGCCCACTCGGGCATGATTGGATAAGTCATTACAAATGGCGGTTTTTGAACTCTGCAGCATATGCCCACTGGGGCTGTATAGTCATCTAACAAGACTGGTTCTTTAATGTGTGGTTGTGACAAATAACAGCCATTTCTGCCGAGGGCACCTTTCGGTGGATTTTCATAATTCACAGGCCACATGGCTATTTAGGAATTTTATTTGGCCATTGCTTTATTATTTACGCTGCTTTAATTATCTGCCATGCAATGTGACTTTAATTGCTGAAGTACCGTACAATGGTTATTTAATTTGTTGTTCACATGAAACTTTTCATTTTTGTGGCCTGGTTTGTTTACACAAAATGTTTCCACTATGTCTATGATCACATGACTAAAAAATAATACTGCATGTTTCTTTAAAAAGAACGATGGTACCGATAAGCTCCACCTGTGAGCAAGAGATCGGCTGATCTCGAAACGCGTTGGGTGTTTTTGTCTGTCAAATAAACTCTGACAACACCGTTCTACAAATGGGCTCCGACTCTCTTTTTTCTTGAAAAGGAACACGAACCTGGAGTGTGTGGAATATATATATATATATATATATACATATTATTTCCAAAACATATACAATAATTTTACCGTAGGATAGCGAAAGGTTTTAATTTTACTGTAACGACTCCAGAGAGTGCAACAGTAGCGAAAGCGTTGGATAGTGTAGGGGCAAAAATTATTATTCCCACTCCAGAGAATGCAACAGTAGGTAAAGTGTTGGATAGCGTAGTTGTAAAAATTACTATTTCCACAACAGAGAGTGCAACAGTAGGGAAAGCGTTGGATAGCGTAGGGGTAAAAATTACTATTCCAACTCCAGAGAGTGCAACAGTAGGGAAAACGCTGGATAGCGTAGGGGTAAAAATTACTATTCTCACTCCAGAGAGTGCAACAGTAGTTAAAGCGTTGGATAGCGTAGAGGTAAAAATTACTATTCCCACTACAGAGAGTGCAAAAGTAGGGAAAGCGTTGGATAGCGTAGGGGTAAAAATTACTATTCCCACTCCAGCGAGTGCAATAGTAGTGAAAATATTGGATAGCGTAGGGGTAAAAATTACTATTACCACTCCAGAGAGTGCAACAGTAGGGAAAGCGTTGGATAGTGTAGGGGTAAAAATTACTATTCCCACTCCAGTGAGTGCAACAGTAGGGAAAGCGTTGGATAGCGTAGGGGTTAAAATTACTATTCCAATTCCAGTGAGTGTAACAGTAGGGTAAGCGTTGGATAGCGTAGGGATAAAAATTACTATTCCAACTCCAGAGAGTGCAACAGTAGGGAAAACATTGGATAGCGTAGGGGTAAAAATTACTATTACCACTCTAGAGAGTGCAACAGTAGGGAAAGCGTTAGATAGCGTAGGGCTAAACATTACTATTCCCACTCCAGTGAGTGCAACAGTAGCGAAAGCGTTGGATAGCGTAGGGGTTTAAATTACTATTTCAACTCCAGTGAGGGTAACAGTAGGGTAAGCGTAGGATAGCGTAGGGGTAAAAATTACTATTCCCACTCCAGTGAGTGCAACAGTAGAGAAAACGTTGGATAGTGTAGGGGTAAAAATTACTATTCCAACTCCAGTGAGTGCAACAGTAGGGAAAGCGTTGGATAGCGTAGGGGTAAAATTACTATTCCAACTACAGTGAGTGCAATAGTAGAGCAAGTAAATACTTCTTATTTAAATATAAATAATATAAATAGTAACACCAATTACAAATTAATTAAAATATTTACAATTGTGGTAAATATATTAAATAATCAATTTAAAATACAAATAAAAATTATTTAATAATAAAAATAACCTACTAATACTAATTATTTACCTATTAATAATAAAATAATTAACAATTTAAAAGTATTTTGAAAAATTAACTCAAAAAATGTTTTATTCAAAAACGTAATTACTTACAATTAAATGACTTCACAAGCTATTCCCCTAAAAACACACAACCCACTACAGAAATTAATTTAAAAAAAGTAAAATAATGATCAATTAATCAATTACAATAAATTACAAAATATATTTTAATTAATTACAAATTAATAATTAATTTACAATTAATTCTAAATAAATACCAATAACTAAAATAACATATTTAAATAATTATAATAAATTACTTCCCACCCTTTTCCCCATTAAACCCACAACCTGCTTCAGAAAATTAATTACTAAAATTAACATATTTATCAATTAATCAATTACATTTAATTACCAATTATATTTTAAATAATTGCCAATCAATAATTAATTATCAATTAAGTCTAAATAAATACCCACAAATTAAATTACATATTTTATTAATTATAATAAAATTACTTCCCACCCTATTCCCCTATAAACCCACAACCTGCTACAGAAAAAAAATTAATAACATTAACATATTTATCAATGAATCAATTAAAATTAATTACCCATTATATTTTAATTAATTTCCAATTTTTAATTAATTAACAAACAATTCTAAATAAATACCAATAACTAAAATAACATATTTAAATTATTATAATTAAATTACTTCCAACCCTATTCCCCTATAAACCCACAACCCGCTACAAAAAATAAATTACTAAAAATAAAATATTTATCAATTAATCAATTAAAATTAATTAGCAATTATATTTTGATTAATTACCAATTAATAATAATTTAACAATTACTTCTAAATAAATACCAATAAATAAAATAACATATTTAATTAATTAAAATTAAATTACTTCCCACCCTATTCCCCAATAAACCCACAACCCGCTACAGAATTATATTACACACAAATTAAATATTAATAATTACTTACCTTAAATTCGATATTTTTGTTGTCTATATCCTGTCTAGTCGATATTATGTCTATTCTATATTTTTAACTCGATGTTATGTCTAGTCGAAACTAAAAACTCGATATTTTGACTAGTTACCCTGTGGGGGGGCGTGTGCTGTGAGCAATCGGTTTCGTTTTATTGCATTGCCTGAAGACTTCGCTGCTTGGCCAATTAGGTCCTGTGCCACCAATCGTAATGGAACACATGTACATCGCGCAAGATGCCTCCAAGCCCGGAAATGCGCACAAAAGCAGCCTTAAACCTTGGTGGTCTTAGAGTTTCTCGTTGGTCTAATGGGTGTGATTACTGATATCGATATGTCTCCCTCATCTTCATTGTTTGATTTTGCTGTCAAGAAAGTGCCAGTCATAGTCCTTTAAATGTCACTTATTACTGCACTGAAATGATGAAAATGTCACACATAGCAATCTGAAACCTTGGCAGCTATGGATGGGGGCAGCTAGATCTTGGTTGGCTATGCAACTGAGCTATACTTGTGGCTTTTTATCTGATGCAGGTAGAAGCATTGAATAAGCCAATGGATGGGCTTGTTTTAGGTGTACTGTTCCTTTTGTAGTTTAAAATAGGGATGCAATGACCTAGCGGCTAAATACCAGGCAAAGGCAAGGCACGGTCTTCCTCAGCACTCTTTGAGAACACAACATCCTGGAGGTTTGAGGTCAGGAGGACATACACTTGTAACAGCACATGATGAAGTACTACCAGCTGCTCTGAGGCCAAATCATTGGGGGCACCTGTTTGGTACAGCCTTTAATTGACACAGCTCAGTTCTTTCATGCCCACTGTGAGGAAGGTTACTGACAGTGCACTTAAGTGGCACCAATGCTTTAGACCTTTATTGCGTCCCACGAGTCCTAGTAGTGCTCCCACTAAGTCGGACGCTATTGAGAATTTGGAAACATGGCGACTAGCATTGGCACGATCGCCGAACCTCACGTGCGCCTTACAAATCCAGGTTCAGCAGCATAGGTACTTGTGGAGAGATCCTGGCATATGGGATTTGGCTGACCACAAAGGAGAGAACTGGTTGACATGTTGCCTATGTCATTGAATTGCACTACATCTACATAGCAAGAGGTGAATAGGGCAGGGGTGCATGTGGCACATTTGTTAATGGTACAGGGTAATTATTGTTTTACCCTAGGAACCTGGGATCTCATGCCCTGGTTTTGTCGTTTTTGGCCGTCGATTGCCAGCCCAGTGGTGGGAAAGTACAACTTTACATTTACTCGGCTGTGTTATGCTAAGTACAGTTCCTCCCAGCAGCTACGGGGTAGTGCTAACTGAGCTGTAGGACTGTGGCCCGATTGACCTGTGATGTCATGATGAGGTTTGGTAGCACAGGGTAATAGGGGCAGATGGAACTAGGTTTCTCTTGTATGGACGATACAAAGGGTAATTAAAATAACCTGGTATGGAGTCTCTTCTGTAGTGTGCCACTGTGGGAGTGCGGTTGGCACATTATATTTACACTGCTTCCAGGATAAGGCAAAGTCTCTGCCTAGCCACCTAGGAGGTGGGCAGGTGTCAGCTTAAGTGTGTACTCCCTTCTCACTAGAGAGGTGGGTTGGGCTAGGCTTAGGTGCATACCCTAGCCAACCAAAAACTCAGTTTACAACATTGGTAGAGAATGCCAGGAGTTGGTTGCAGTCCATTCACAACCACCCCACAGGGCAAATGTTTTAGGCCACAAGGTTTGTGGAGGGTACTTGTGTGGGGGCCTGGCAAAGAGCTATGGTCAGGCTAGGATGTCTCTTGCTTTCGCCGCACTGTTGAGCCTAAGACACGAGTAAGCATGGGCTGGAAACCCATCCGCTCGCGGAATTTGCACATTTTTGTGCAATTTCGCGGTCCACAAATCGCGCGAAATTGTCAAAGAATTAGCAATTCGTGAGTTGGCAGATTTTTTTGCTTGGTCGCGCTTCAAAAATACAATCTCGCATGCGCGGCGTTGACTTACCGTGATTCTGAGTTCGCCGAGTTGCTTTCCTCCCGGTTTGCGTGCGATGCGCCATTGTTGATCTTGCTGCGTGATCGCGTAAGACTTGTCGACCGCGAGTACGTTATGGCGTGATTGCGCGAGACTATTCGACCTCAAGTACGTCATGGAATCCCTCCATCTTGCAATGGGAGACTTTCAGAACGCGAATACGTCATAAGGGCCCGCGATCACGCATCGCGAGAGTAAACAATTGCGAACACGTAGATGCGCCACGCAGCTGACATCCGGTGGGAGATTTGAACATGTCGCTTTTCCGAAATCGCAAAAATAGCAATTCTGCACAAGAAATCTATCGCTGGCAGCATAAACCTTCTGAAATTGATGATTTGGATCAGAATAACTCCTCAGATTGACATTTGGCTGCACTTTTTGGTGCAAGGAGTGCATTTTTGGGGGGTTGGGAGGAAAGAAGTGCCCCAGAGTCTCCAACTTCCTGTTCTTGCCCAGCAGGTTCCTCCCAGTGCTCTTTGGCTGCTGCTGGATATTTGTATTTGAGGACTTTTTGTTTGGATCACTTTTGGAGTTGAGATTTTACAAGTAAGTTGGTTTTGTTTGTTTGGGGCATTGCAGTTGCTGCAACTACAATTTATTAACTTTTCCACAACTTTAAAAAAATTATATTATGGGTAGCCACAGTATCCAGTAGGCCCAGGGCTAGTCATGGGTGCATGATACAACTGTTTTTGTGAGTTTCGTTGAATTTAAACATCATTTAGGGCATGGATGGCATTGGATTGGGGTGATTTTTGTGTGTATTTCGATTTTTTGCGTTTTGTTGGGGCTTGTTCCAGGGCCTGGCCATGTGGGTGGGGGCCATTTTGAGGCCTGGTCCAGGGCCTGGCCATGTGGGTGCGGGCCATTTTGAGGCCTGGCCCAGGGCCTGGCCATGTGGGTGGGGGTCTAGGGGCCAATTTGAAGCCAGGCAGTGTGCTTTTTGCCATAGGCCTGCACCCAGTCTGCCTTGCTTTCATCCATTTTGCCCAGGGGTACTCAGTGGTGCATGGACCAAGTCTTTCTGTGGGGTCTCTTGAATGTAAACATCATTTAGGGCATGGATGGCATTGGATTGGTGTGATTTTTGTGTGTATTTTGATTTTTGGGGGTGTTGTTGGGGCCTGGTCCAGGGCCTGGCCATGTGGGTGGGGGGCATTTTGAGGCCTGGTCCAGGGCTTGGCCATGTGGAAGGGGGTCTAGGGGACATTTTGAAGCCAGGCAGTGTGCTTTGTGCCATAGGCCTGCACCCAGTCTGCCTTGCTTGCATCTATTTTGCCCAGGGGTACTCAGTGGTGCATGGACCAATTCTTTCTGTGGGGTCTCTTGAATGTAAACATCATTTAGGGCATGGATGGCATTGGATTGGTGTGATTTTTGTGTGTATTTCGATTTTTGGGGGTGTTGTTGGGGCCTGGTCCAGGGCCTGGCCATGTGGGTGGGGGGCATTTTGAGGCCTGGTCCAGGGCTTGGCCATGTGGGAGGGGGTCTAGGGGACATTTTGAAGCCAGGCAGTGTGCTTTGTGCCATAGGCCTGCACTCAGTCTGCCTTGCTTTCATCCATTTTGGCCAAGGGTACTCAGTAGTGCATGGACCAAGTCTTTCTGTGGGGTCTCTTGAATGTAAACATCATTTAGGGCATGGTTGGCATTGGATTGGGGTGATTTTTGTGTGTATTTCGATTTTTGGTGGTGTTGTTGGGGCCTGGTCCAGGGCCTGGCCATGTGGGTAGGGGCCATTTTGAGGCCTGGTCCAGGGCCTGGCCATGTGGGTGGGGTTCTAGGGGCCATTTTGAAGCCGGGCAGTGTGCTTTGTGCCATAGGCCTGCACCCAGTCTGTCTTCCTTTCATCCATTTTGCCCAGGGGTACTCAGTGGTGCATGGACCAAGTCTTTCTGTGGGGTCTCTTGAATTTAAACATAATTTAGGGCATGGATGGCATTGGATTGGGGTGATTTTTGTGTGTATTTCGATTTTGGGGGGTGTGTTGGGGCCTGGCCATGTGGGTGGGGGCCATTTTGGGGCCTGGTCCAGAGCCTGGCCATATGGCTAGGGGTCTAGGGTCCATTTTGAAGCTAGGCAGTGTCCTTTGTGCCATAGGCCTGCACCCAGTCTGCCTTGCTTTCATCCATTATACTTTCCTACAGAGCCGATGCCGACACCAGCAACCGTATCATCACATGCACCAGGCCCAGCCCTAATATTGTCGGAAGCGGATTGGATAGCTCATCAAGGGTTTGCTTGTTCTAGTGTTGATGTAAAGGCATTGGCAACAGATGGTACGCAAAGTACAGCACCCCTGGAGGACCTTGAGTGAATGTTGCAGGCCTATCTGAATGACCCAACAGAGGTCTTCTTTGATCAGAACCCATTGGTGTATTGGTATGGGAAAAAGCCTCAATGGCCACTGATCACCAAGCTGGCAATAAATTATTTGGCTTGCCCAATCGCAAGGGTGTCTTCTGACTGTGTTTTCAGTGCTGCTGGTGCCATTTTAACTTCAAAAAGGCCACGCCTCTCGCCCAAAAATGTGGAGAGGTTAATATTGATCAAGATGAATCAGCACTTCATACCACCAGATTACAAAATACGTGAATCCACGCAGGAAGAAGAGGACACCGACAGGGGACAGAAGTTCTTTTCTGTTAGCTGACCTACTCCCGGTTCAATTCACAGAGTTTGAGGACAATCTTTACTTCCCTGACACCTAGGCTTGAAATACTTACCTTTTTTCCCCGTCCTTATTCACTTTTATTTCTGTGTGTCTTTCTTTGATTTCCAACTGTTATCACAACAAAACTTTAATCACAACAAATCCATCAGCAGCACTGTCTTCGTCTTATTTCCATGTTGAAGGTGCCGCTGTCTGCATTCCTGAAGTTCACAAGTTCACAACTCAGTCATGCTCCTCTAGTATATATCCTCCTCCTCCAGACTCCCCCTATACATTTCCCTCAAGGCAGATGGCTGGATTACGCAGAATCAAGAAACTGTCGCTTCGTAGACAAGTTCCCTCAAAAGAAGTGGCACTGGAATGACTGACTATGCTGACTGTTACTTCTGAAATTGACATGAGAGGCTGCCCTGTGGCCCTTCACTTAAGAATAAGATGCTGACAAAAAGTGGAACAGGAAATTAATGATGAGATGGCATGCAGTGGTCAACACTGGCTGTCTTGCTCAGATGAAAGCAATTGCTGTTTGTTGTGCATGAAATGAATCCTATGTGTTCTGTAATTATTTATTTGTTTACACACTAAATGTAACTCAAGTCTACTCTGTTTACCTTTCTTAATACAAATTGTACTTCTACTGCAGGGGCCACTACATTGCATTTTTTAACCCCTTCCATGCTGCCGTCGGCCATTGGCCGACGGCAGCACTACCTCGCTGGTGCTGCCGTTGGCCAATGGCCGACGCGGCCCTGCCCGTTTTTTAAAACGGCTGCCCTGCCGCGAAATCACGGGAGCAGCCAACGGGTTAATATGGAAAATGTCCTTGGACTCACTGTGTGTAGACTGTGACTGCAAGAACAACATTGAGTTTGCCAACACCATGATGATGATGATGATGATTCATGATGACCAAAGTTACATAATATCTTTACAGTCACTCACTGGGATGGATGGATCATCCTCATCGATTTACGGAAGAACTATGGCCATTTCGTGAGTGGCAAACAGGTAAACAAGTCAACAACAACCACAGCAGAACTACATGTCTGTCTAATTTGTATCAAAGAGGTATGCTACATGGAGGTTGGTTCACTCAGTGGTGCCAGCCTCGACAGTCTGCATGGCCCTGGCCTGCTGTGTGCTAATTCATATCCTGGAAACAGAGACTCAATATCAATCAATATAAAGCATTATTCGGTTGTAAAAAAACAGCCATAAAAGCACAATGTATTTGCAGATACATAAAAATACAATTCAAAGAGATGACAGATATGATAAAATGTCATAATAATGACAAGTTCATTATAGCACAATGCAATTCTCCTGATCTTCCAATAGTAAAAAATAATCAATCAATATTACTTAAGATGTAACTTCAAGAAACAGACCTTCAACATGGCGTATATAAAGTGCAAAGTGCATGCATAGAGAGGCGAATAATAATATTAAAAACAATTAAAATACCAAAAACGTTTGCTACAATAGAATTAGTACTAATACACCCAATCAGACCTTAGCATGGGGAAAGATGTGGATCCCGTATTACTCCAAATTCCGCCTATGCCTAACCACTAGGTTCAGGAATTTTGCTATTGATTTGGCAAAAGGTTCAGCATCTAAGAATTGGAGGGCAAGAAATGTGGAGTGGCACGTACGTAGGCCCAAAACTTTTAAAATTCGTATGAGCCACCTTTCCTCGGTTCCTGGTAGAATTTTCAGAACAATGTTGTGTGGATCATTGTTTGGGGAGAAGTCTTGTCACAAGTACAAGGTTGTAAAGACTTTACCCAAATATTAATTTTAGGAAAGGTGACCAGGTGGTGGAAAATATTTAGTCTGAACCTAATTAACAAAAATCTTTCATAACCCGAAAGGTTAAAAGTTAGATACGGCTGAATCGCCATGGTTGTTTGGATTAATAGCGAGTGTTGCACTGTGACCTTGGCAACCTCGCTGGACAACCTCAGAGATTCTAAATGAGCCAGACAGACCTTTTTAGACTGTTTTCTCGGTAACACAGCAATTGAGGTGGGGGAGTGGTAGTACTGTGACATGCCAAGGTCGCTAAAGAATTTCTTGATATAAGCAATCCATCCAATCTTGTGTGCATTATGTAAGGAAATACAGTCCTCTATGAACCCTTGGCAGAGAGTGGTTTCGCTAGAAGACCAGATGCGATGCCATAAGAGAAGGGGTTGGATTTTAATTAGGTCTGTTAAATAGGACAAGCCCACTTCCAGATGGCATGCGTAGGTTGACGTACCCCGCGGGACTGCTAATAGAAATCTTAGAAAACTGTTTTCCACCCTTTGTACCTCCTCGACCTCCGCATATCCCCACACACCAGCCCTGTATATTGCACTGGCTAAACATTTTGCCCTATAGATTTCTAAGAGTTCTACCGTAGGTCGTCTGCCCAGTTTATTGGCAAAGTTAGCCAGGGCAACTGTTGTCCTTGTGAAAAGAAGTTTCCTGGATTCGATAGCATACTTCCAGGAGCATTTATTGTTGAACACGATGCCCAGATACGGGTACGTGATTATGTTCTCCAATTTTTTGTTATCAATGTACATGGCCTTAATGTTCTTAATCCTCGAACCGGCGGACATAACAAATGTTTTTTTAATGTTAATCTTCAGGTCAAGGTTGGCCATGAAAGTGTGATATTTCACGATAGCACGCTGTAATTCCATGGGGGTACGGGCTAGAATCACAGTGTCGTCCGCATAGAGTAGCACCGGTATTGGGCGTTTGTTTATGGTGGAGAGGTCCTGGCACCCTGCTACCATGGCTTGTTCAAGGCCGTTGGTATATAGATTGAATAAAAACGGGGCCAGGACACAGCCCTGCCTTACTCCTCTCTCTACTCTGAACGACTTTGTTAGCTCACCCCCCAAGCCATATCTAACTCCAGCTGTGGCGTCTGAATATAACTCGCGCAAGAAAGTTACAAGGGACTCCTCTATTCCCATATCCGCTAGAATAGTCCACAGCTTAATATGGTTAATGCAGTCAAAAGCTGCCGAATGCCATATATAGAGCCCCCCATTTCGCGTTTACGTATTTTCCGATTAATAAAGATAGATTAAGGGCTTGCTCTGTCATTCCCAGGCCCTCGCGAAACCCAAACTGCAGGTCAGATAGGGCTTTATTGTCGAATGCCCGCTGCTGGAGGCACTCTAAAATACAGCGTCCAGCCACTTTCCCCAGCGAATCCAACAGGGAAATAGGCCGGTAACACCATGGCGATTGACGGTCCCCTTTTTTAAAAATGGGGACAAGAATTGATTGGGACCACGAATAAACAAGTCCCAAAGCACAAGATGCTTGAAGGACCCTAGTTAAAATTGGGGACCATATGTCAGTATTAAATTTAAAAAGATCAATTGTAACCCCGTCGGGGCCTGGCGCCTTTCCGTTTTTACTGGCCATCAGGGCGAGCTCCACCTCCTCGTTTAATATGTGGCTAGGTAACGGGAAGGATTTTGGCTTCGATCTAACTGGAGTCAATTGCATTGCGGTTGAAGGGAGGCTGAATATCCACTCGAAATAGTCAACCCATAGTTGTTCATCAATCGCAACGTCAATACTGGGATTAGCCATTGTGCCTGAGGCACTGTCCCTCAGAGTACATGATTTATGCAGTTTATGCCAAAGATCTTTTTTCAGTTTTTCCTTCCTGCATTTTAAAGTCTGGTTATAAATCTTCCTGAAAGCTGCAATTTCCTTTGAGTTTCTATCCTTTTTGTGTAAAGCTACTTTCAGGTTCTGATAAGCTTTTGTGCAAGTACTGTCGAACCATCCCTTAGTTCTAATTTTACAGTTTTTCGTGTTTACGAATAAAATTTCCTTTATTGATTTAAACAGTATTGCAAAGTTTGCCATAATTCCCTCATTGGTGGTAGCGGGGTCAAGACATTTATCAATCACGTAATAAAAAAAAAAGGTGGGGCTTTTCTCTCCTGCCACATGGTCAGGAGAAGGATGTTGTCACTGTAACTCAGGTGATATTTTACCTATTTAATATTCTCATTGAGCAGTAGCGTTAATGGTCCTGAGGAAGCAGCAAGATACCAGCTGGATCTAGTCAGTCTGCAGAAACATGTTGACCTTCCACTCTTAACAGTGGTTATTTGTTTAGACCACTGTGCTCTCTTTTTTTTCTTTTTTTATTACGTTGGGACTGAAGAGGAGTGTATTAAAATTTCTTTCTTCTTCTTTACCCAATTTTATTGTTACTCACATTCACGTATTCACACACTTTATTTCACATTTAGAGAACTGCTTCCAGTCACCCTCGAATATATTATTTGAATTTAAATCACTGGGTCCCACATGTAGGTCTAGGCTTTTACATCTGCCAGTCCGCAGAGGGTACATTTTTCTACCTTCAGGTGTGAAGGATCCCAGATGATGAAGGGAGGACCCGAGTGGTGACTGATGGGAATCTTTTCACAAAGAAGGGATACCCTATGCGTGACTTTAGTAGCACACACTATGAGTTTAGCTTCTCCTTTACCTCTACATAGTAATTAGCATTGTCTGTTCATGATTTGACCTCTTGCTATTCTTTGTTGGTTTTTAACTGGTTATAGGGATAGTAGCATTGTTAGGTCATTAAACTGTCCCTAGGACCCTCTCCTCCCCTGTTTTGTTTAGTGGACAGTGTGGTCCCCAAGATTGATCGACAGACCGCCCGATGGAATGGAGGAGTACCGCAAATAAGAGGAATAGCTGGATGCATGCAACTTCCCAATTTGACCAGGTCAACTACAACATACAGTTACAGTATCCACTTCACTTGTCCTTATCTTTTAAATAATGTTATTGTTGCTTGTGAACTTCTATGAGTTTGGCTTGGTGCGTTTGCTCTCTGCTTCAAATTCATCCCTACAGCTATTTGATGAGTTTCTTTGCTATTTGTAAAACTAATCTAATGTACTACTAAGTGTTTATTCTCTCTGAGGACAGATATGCATGTGAAATTGTGTAATTCTTGCAGCCTTGCACTGGCTAATTGTTTAGTACTAGTTAGTAAGTTGTAGTATAAGTAGTACTACTTTTCATTAACCTAACCGTCCATTTAGCAAACAACTTCATGCATGTACTTCCTTTAAGTCCCATAAAAGATTTATGGATATGGTCGTATCGTAGATTTGTTTTTCTTCATTTGTTGTTTCTCCATGCTGTGTTTTCTTTTTCTCTCTCCAAAAAACGTTCCCAAAAACCCCCATTCCCATCAATTTTTCAAACCCTAACCCTCTTCCCCCGGGCTGTGTGTTTTTCATTGAGGTGTGTGAGTAAATTGCACCCATAATTCCACACACTTGCAGGGGAGGATAAGGTCAAAGCAACAGAAAATCAATTTAAAGGCAGGTGAAGGAATCCAAGGATATATTCCTATTCTGCTTGACACACACCCATGAGTATTTGCAATAATTTCAGAATTTCATGTCCGCCATCGAGTGGATTCATCAACAACAACATCCTCCTACAAGTGATGAAAGCTTACACTGCTGTGTCCTTCAGTACTAGTTCTTGTAGTAGCCATAACCCATGCAACTACTAGTTAACTTTTGATTGAATACTTTAGCATTGCTTAGGCTACAATTTAATTTATGGTACTGTTCTTGTGTACTGTACTATCGTACTGTTTTAATGCTCCTCTCAGGCCACTCAATGTCTCATTTCTATTTTTTTCATATGCTGCTACTGCCAGTGTGTACCACTACTACTACCACCACAACGATGCCATTTAATCCGTCCAGGATTCCATAGCCAACCTTAATCGCCATTTTCCATGCAGCCAGCCCTGTGCCTAGCCCTATTCTGAAACACTAATAACAGGTAAGATAAGCATTTTGTGGGAGGAAGAATAATGGAGTAGGAGGAGAGGAGAGACTGACGGTAGTACTAGTAAAGTAGTAGGACAATTGAATTCACTAACTCTGTCAGTGGCACTTTAGTAGAAATGTGGGCGATTACTTAGACAATTAGAATCAAGCAGCCAGTTAAGTTTCAGGAAAACAAACGTACAGTTAACCCCACCCTGCCTCCCCCACAAAACATAAAAACGTGGATGCTTTTTTTAAGTAGAAAATAAATAATTATTTTGTCCCTAACAAAAATAAACTACACGCAAGACCCGACCCACCCCCCTCCCTAACGCCAACCAATGTTCCTGAAATCAAAAGTCCAAAAACCCCAACGCCCAATTCCCATCCCCCCAAAAGTCTGTTAAAAAAGGGGCAAGGCACAGTCTCTCTCCATCTACTTCTGCCGGCGGTGTCCTGTGGCCAGGTGGTCGCGCAGCTCTCTTCGGAAGGTCTTGAGCAGGGCTTTATGTCTCGAAAGTTGGGCCACCTGCTGCTCCTGGTAGGCCACTCGCAGGTTCAATTGGTGCATCCTAGACTTGCAGGCACTGTGGGGGGCAGCTGTTCTTTTCGCTGCTCGGCGGCGGGTGGCTGCTGGACCACGGGCCCTTACCGCTGGAGTATTGCGCTGACCGTATGACCCAGGGGCAGCGGAGGAGGATGCAGCTGTTGTCGATGTTGACTGCGAGTCATCCTCCTCCTCCTGGGCCACCAGCCGCCGATATTCGGCGACAATTACCTCCAGCATCCGGCGCCTGGCACGGATAGCCAACTCCTTCCGAGATAGTTTAGATGGAGTATCTAGATGAAGAAAGAGAAAAATACTGTAACCAAGTCCAATACTCTTTAAGATTAACACAAAATAATTCAACAGAAAGTTGTGTTACAGTAGCACTAGCCACTTGCAAGCACAGTACATAACATTTGTGTGGCATGTATCTATCAAACCTCCAACTTTGTCGTCCTCTGCTCTAACATTAGTGGGAGTTTCAGGATTTCTACTAGTACTATATGGACTCACTACATTAAACTCAGACAGTACACCAGTCTTCTTCTCTCTTGTTTTTCCAAATTAGTATGTAAAGTTGTGGAAGCCGGCATTATGCCAGTGCAGTCAGCTTGCACCCAAGAAAAACAGACGCAAGCCATGATGACGCAGACTTGCGTTACTGTTACCAGTCCAGTACATGCAGGTGGTGAAGCTCTTACTTTTCTATTACGGGTGGCACTGGCCATGCTTTGTTACAAGGGCTACTGCTCAATTAATGTAACTTTCACCCTGCCCTGCCCCTGACTACTACAAAAGGAAAATGAAGAAGATAATTTGATCATCTATCCCTTCACAGGATATTTGCTTATATAAGGGATGACTTTACATGCTTTGTTTTTATTGATTGAGTGTACACCAAAAGGCCACACATAAATGACAGAGTTGAAAAAAAATTATTAACAGTGGTAGTGAGTGGTCACCGTAATCGCCGGAGGAAGGCACTTGTGAGTTGTGACTTGACTTGATAATGTGAACTATACAATAGATACACAATATATGCTGTGCTTCAAAACTACTGTTAGTCAAGGGAGTATTCTGAAGAATTACAACTTCTACTTTCCTCTGCTTTGCAACTCTGGCACAGACGTGTGGTGTTACATGCTCTTCAAAGTAACACTCTTAATCTTCATCCAGTGACCGTCTACTCTGCTTACTCTACATACACGTATGCTATCTATGAGGAAGATACCATCCAGGCATTCATCCATTCAAAGTAAATGTCAATCATTCTTCTTAATGTCTCAACTGGACAGCCCTTACTTTTTCTCACCAAAAAACACCCTTTTTATTGTTTTTTTTAAATCGCCAGCCATGCATCCGTGTTGACTTGCATTTGAATTTGCACCAAAGGATATATTGCGCACACATACAGTTTCTGTTTCACCCCCCCAGGCAGTCCTCTTTTCTTTCTCCTTCCACCCATCCTTGCTTCAGCCTTCATTATTGTCTAGTATGCTGAAAGAAATATCTCCATACTTCTGAAAGAAATATCTCCATATTTTTGGTTTAGAAGCACCAATCGGGGCATTGATTGATGAACTCACCAGTTATTCATATTTATTCACATTTACATTTTTTAAGTGTGTTTAATAACACGAGCACTGACGGACAGAAACAAAGTCCGTTTCCCGTTTCCTATGACGGACAGAAACAAAGTCCGTTTTCCGTTTTTTATGATGAATTTTGGTAGGCACTTCTCAGTCCGCTGTCTATACCTGCACGAAGCATTAGAAGTAGAAAATACAGTCCTTCTTTTAGATCCACTACTTCCGCTTTCGTCATCTAACATCGCGACTTACACCTAGCAATATATAAGAGACAGCACGCAACGCGGTTGTTGATGGATTCCGCCTATACGTGTGTGAGGACGCGGGACGTTTGCTCATTTAGCCCTGGAGGTAAGGACTGGTTCCTGCTGCGAATGAATGTAACGCGTAAACCTATTTGCTTTACACGGTTTTTAGACGCCTTCTTACACGGTTGTGCTCTGTATCTGTTTAATTTACAGGACAGAGACTTATTTTGACCTGTGCAATTGAAGTGTATAAGGAGTCACGTTGTGTTCCTACCAGATTGAAAATTTTGATATATTCCTATAGTACCGTGTTCCGGGTTTATTTTATCAAAACCTCGTGTAAGTATACCCGGGCACGTGACAAGTTGGAACAGCTGCCTATAATCACATTTTAGTAGGAATTAATGATATCTTTGTCTATTTATTTACAGTCTTCAGCTATAATGCTGGACGTGCTATGAATGTTTGACTTTATCCAAGCAACCTTTTTCAAATCAGTAAGTTGCACCCATTATGAATCTATAATCAGAAGTAGTCCGTGCTTATTACTGCCCTAGGAAATAGAGTTAATTAAACCAACTGTCGCTCGGCATAGAAATATAGAGCGAGGCATGTGTCTGTTTATTGAGCTGTTAATCCTTAGTTTCATGAGATTTCGTGTGGGCATTAGGAAAACACGGCACGCATTATGACTATCGACTATTTCCTCAGTGTGACCCGGTTCTACTTTATGACAAAATATGTTAATCTTACTGGGGGCACTTGCCAGATCTATTATTATTTTTGAAGATAAGTACCTTTCGCAAAGTATGGCACTCGTGTAAATATAAATAGAATTAGAGGAAAATAACAGGAATAAGATGCCCAGACAATGATAACGGGTATAATAAGTATGTCCGGAGTTCGGTCTTTGTCCAAAATGCCCTGACTTAGACAGCCTTGTTGAGCTGAGTATCGGGTTTTGTTAAAACTAAACTAGATATTTATTCATCCATATGTTTAGGAGGATCAAAAGATATTTCGCTGGCCGAATATCTCAAATAAAGGATAAGGAGGATATATACCCCTTATGATGCACTGACTTTTATGCCTGAGGTAGGTGATGTATCATTCCCTTCATTATTGCCACCCTAGCTTGAAGGATGAGTCATTTGTTTAAAAACCTTTTTTTGTATTACTCTGTGCACCTAGCTACATGTTTTATGCAGGCATGGGTAGACTTGTCATTAGAGAGTATACATTCAAGGAATTGAAAGGTACTACTTGTTCTGTGGACCTGTTCGTTATTTACTTCATATGCTATGAACTTTTGAATATAACTGTTTATTGTATTGTCTTGGTATCAAGGTACTACTTATTCTGTGGACCTGTTTGTTACCTACTTCATATGCTATATACATTTTTTTTTTACATATAATTGTTTATTGTAATGTCTTGGTATTAATGTACTGTGCACTGTGTAATGTTGGAAGCAATGCGATAATGTGTGTTCAAAGACTAAGTAGGACATTTCATTGTGTTTTTTAATTTGTATTTTTAATTTGATTTGTTGTGCCAATGAACTGTAACTTAGACAAATCTTATTTAAATTTACAGAAATTTTGGGAAACAGGTATACATATACCCTGATGAAGGCGGTCATAATTTGTCCATACCACCGAAACGCGTCGATGCTCAAGGAGTGAATGTGGATTATGAAATTAAGGAAAATTCGAATTAATTGTGTTATTTGAATTTAGTGCTTTTTCCTGTAGCTCCTTTTTTATTGGAATGTTTTTAATTTTCATTTATTATTGTTCCGTCCTGTGTATGTTTCCCAATTTTTAAATCAACATAATGTATGTTAATAAACTGTACTAATGTTTTGATTCTACTATAGTGTTTTCACGTGTTTGAATTTTCCGTTTATTCCTTGCTTCCTTATTATGCTTATGTATTAGTGAGTCTATTGTCTTTAAGTACCTTTGTATTGATGTTCAACTGCCCAAAGGGAGTTTACTTTTTGACTTGCGTCAGCCTTCAACCAGCCATGCATCAGATTCCCAGCCAACTGTGCCTGCATTCAAAAACACATATCATTCTTTGACAGTCATTAATTTAACTTGCTCGTCCTTCCTTTCATCCTTCTTTCCCTTTTCGTTCATCCCATCCATCAAGTTCATCTCTGATCTGACTTGGCTTCTCGATAAAACTTTCACAGCTGAGTTGAAGTCAAATTTAGAAGAGGCCATTGGTTACTCGTCAACTCCTGCCGCTAATGCTATTGCTAATGCAAAGTCAAGGGTGACTGTCTTCTACCTGGTTGACAAAAACGTAGTTCTAAATTTGTAAGTCTTCTTAACAGTAAAGTGTACTTACTGTTACTGTACAACATATACTACACCCCTGCAGCAAGCCTACTATGCAATCTCAATAAGGAAGGAATATAGTAGCTTACCACTGCCCACCACCACCGTGGCATCCGCCACAGCAGTTCCTGCTGGCACCGCATCTGCCCCTGGAGTGACCGCCTCCGTGCTGGTCCTGGCACAGGTGGTGGGCTGTGCCGATGGTGTTACGCCTAGAAAATACATGTGATATGTTTAGATGCCATACACCACTCCCTATTTTGTCTAGGAATTATAAAATATGTTACTACATAAACAAAATATAATTATTTGTGACTCTCTAGTCTAAACAAAAAATTCCCCTTTCGGAAGGGGAGGGTGTTTTTTATTTATGCTTAGCCATGATAACAAGCTACACTTTTTGGCACAAACGATGAATGCTTGCTTTTTAACACGCACCATTATTCTCATTACAGACAGAAGCTTCCCTTCTACAAACAAGAGCTATATGTTATGTTACTCATCATCATCACCACCAGTACTTTACGTTCCAACCAGGTGAGGGGTCTCCCACAATTAATGTGTAAAATCAGCCACTGTTCAGTTTTAAAGAGTTCACTGTTTACCTTATATGAATGAATTTGATTTTAATACATGTTTTTATATAATGCACAATTGAAATGAAATATACAGACTACAGAGTAGATACAGAGTTAGTTGTTTTACTTTTAATAAAGCTTTAAAACTTACATAGACTCTGTGGTTTTTTGGTCATGAGTGAGTGAGCGAAAGCGTTTGCAATTTGCAAGCATGATTCCTGACTCTGAGAGGTCGGGACTCTGACTCCGTAGTCTTATGTTCTGGGTTGTATAATCATTGGGGATCATCGCTGCATTCGGGAGCTAAATAATGACTCTGACTCCCTAGCTAGTCTCAGTATAAGGAGATTGGGGGGTTCAACTTCTGTTATGACTGAGGTATGTGGAAACTGGAAAGTCTAACTGCGCCTATTATCCCCAATGCCCTATTTCTTGCCCATAGTTCTGTATGTGCAGAATAGTCCATGCAACAGTAGTAGTATGTCCTCATATCCAATCAAAAAGTAAACTAGTATCTTATTCTTGGTGGCCACTGACAATTTATTGTTGGAAATTGTCAAAGCATAAACATTAGGAAGACTTCAATAGACATTATGGACAACCCAGAGGACCACACTCAGTGCCTAGAGCTATTGCTGAATGGGAGTTTTGTTTAACACCTTCTGCCAATTGTGCAAGCTTAGCTAGCTACACAGGCAGGCTAATAAAATAGTAGTAGCACAGAGAGTCATAGCTGAGGCAGGATAAGAATTTAGAAGCAGTCTACAAGAAGATCAAAGACGATTTAGGAAAAAATAGAATTATGATAAAGGTTTGGATTAAATAGGTGCTTTAAAAATTAGGGAAGTATAATTATTATTAACAGGGAAACTTACTGGGGCCAGCAGAAGAGCCCTCGGTGGACCGATCTTGGCCTTCCTGATCCGCCGGCACCGCCCCGGCCACCTCTGTCCTCTTGCCCCTGGAGGGAGCTGATGTACATGAAAGAAAGACACAAACCTGGATGATTGTTGTCAACGAAATCAAACATTTCCAAAAAACAATAACAATTTATTTCTGGGAAATAAACAACAATTGCACTACATTTATTGACCTATCTGATGTGGTCTACTAGGATATTAGTATTGCTGGATTCGCAGACCGTCTACTTGGAAAGTTATGTAACTCACTAAACCAACTACATACAGGTTCTACTAGGACTGGCAGCAGTAGCACTGAGAAACACGCGAAGTGACAGACACAGTCCGTCATGATTGCAGACCACTATAAAAGTTTCTACTAAATAACAAGTCATAATATACTCAACCTATCAATCCACCACACTATCTCTTCTTAGTGGCAGGAGTACAAAGGAAGGACTGGACTTGAGTCTCTAGTCTCTCTAGCATTACGCAGTTCTGTCAAGTACACTCATTCATAATCAGTCACTCAAGCCAAATGAGCACAACATTGAAAACAAGTAAGCATAGTAGAACCGCCAGTGCTGAGCAGGTCCAGGGCTTGGCCATGTGGGAGGGGGTCTAGGGGACATTTTGAAGCCAGGCAGTGTGCTTTGTGCCATAGGCCTGCACTCAGTCTGCCTTGCTTTCATCCATTTTGGCCAAGGGTACTCAGTAGTGCATGGACCAAGTCTTTCTGTGGGGTCTCTTGAATGTAAACATCATTTAGGGCATGGTTGGCATTGGATTGGGGTGATTTTTGTGTGTATTTCGATTTTTGGTGGTGTTGTTGGGGCCTGGTCCAGGGCCTGGCCATGTGGGTAGGGGCCATTTTGAGGCCTGGTCCAGGGCCTGGCCATGTGGGTGGGGTTCTAGGGGCCATTTTGAAGCCGGGCAGTGTGCTTTGTGCCATAGGCCTGCACCCAGTCTGTCTTCCTTTCATCCATTTTGCCCAGGGGTACTCAGTGGTGCATGGACCAAGTCTTTCTGTGGGGTCTCTTGAATTTAAACATAATTTAGGGCATGGATGGCATTGGATTGGGGTGATTTTTGTGTGTATTTCGATTTTGGGGGGTGTGTTGGGGCCTGGCCATGTGGGTGGGGGCCATTTTGGGGCCTGGTCCAGAGCCTGGCCATATGGCTAGGGGTCTAGGGTCCATTTTGAAGCTAGGCAGTGTCCTTTGTGCCATAGGCCTGCACCCAGTCTGCCTTGCTTTCATCCATTATACTTTCCTACAGAGCCGATGCCGACACCAGCAACCGTATCATCACATGCACCAGGCCCAGCCCTAATATTGTCGGAAGCGGATTGGATAGCTCATCAAGGGTTTGCTTGTTCTAGTGTTGATGTAAAGGCATTGGCAACAGATGGTACGCAAAGTACAGCACCCCTGGAGGACCTTGAGTGAATGTTGCAGGCCTATCTGAATGACCCAACAGAGGTCTTCTTTGATCAGAACCCATTGGTGTATTGGTATGGGAAAAAGCCTCAATGGCCACTGATCACTAAGCTGGCAATAAATTATTTGGCTTGCCCAATCGCAAGCGTGTCTTCTGACTGTGTTTTCAGTGCTGCTGGTGCCATTTTAACTTCAAAAAGGCCACGCCTCTCGCCCAAAAATGTGGAGAGGTTAATATTGATCAAGATGAATCAGCACTTCATACCACCAGATTACAAAATACGTGAATCCACGCAGGAAGAAGAGGACACCGACAGGGGACAGAAGTTCTTTTCTGTTAGCTGACCTACTCCCGGTTCAATTCACAGAGTTTGAGGACAATCTTTACTTCCCTGACACCTAGGCTTGAAATACTTACCTTTTTTCCCCGTCCTTATTCACTTTTATTTCTGTGTGTCTTTCTTTGATTTCCAACTGTTATCACAACAAAACTTTAATCACAACAAATCCATCAGCAGCACTGTCTTCGTCTTATTTCCATGTTGAAGGTGCCGCTGTCTGCATTCCTGAAGTTCACAAGTTCACAACTCAGTCATGCTCCTCTAGTATATATCCTCCTCCTCCAGACTCCCCCTATACATTTCCCTCAAGGCAGATGGCTGGATTACGCAGAATCAAGAAACTGTCGCTTCGTAGACAAGTTCCCTCAAAAGAAGTGGCACTGGAATGACTGACTATGCTGACTGTTACTTCTGAAATTGACATGAGAGGCTGCCCTGTGGCCCTTCACTTAAGAATAAGATGCTGACAAAAAGTGGAACAGGAAATTAATGATGAGATGGCATGCAGTGGTCAACACTGGCTGTCTTGCTCAGATGAAAGCAATTGCTCTTTGTTGTGCATGAAATGAATCCTATGTGTTCTGTAATTATTTATTTGTTTACACACTAAATGTAACTAAAGTCTACTCTGTTTACCTTTCTTAATACAAATTGTACTTCTACTGCAGGGGCCACTACATTGCATTTTTTAACCCCTTCCATGCTTCCGTCGGCCATTGGCCGACGGCAGCACTACCTCGCTGGTGCTGCCGTTGGCCAATGGCCGACGCGGCCCTGCCCGTTTTTTAAAACGGCTGCCCTGCCGCGAAATCACGGGAGCAGCCAACGGGTTAATATGGAAAATGTCCTTGGACTCACTGTGTGTAGACTGTGACTGCAAGTACAACATTGAGTTTGCCAACACCATGATGATGATGATGATGATTCATGATGACCAAAGTTACATAATATCTTTACAGTCACTCACTGGGATGGATGGATCATCCTCATCGATTTACAGAAGAACTATGGCCATTTCGTGAGTGGCAAACAGGTAAACAAGTCAACAACAACCACAGCAGAACTACATGTCTGTCTAATTTGTATCAAAGAGGTATGCTACATGGAGGTTGGTTCACTCAGTGGTGCCAGCCTCGACAGTCTGCATGGCCCTGGCCTGCTGTGTGCTAATTCATATCCTGGAAACAGAGACTCAGTATCAATCAATATAAAGCATTATTCGGTTGTAAAAAAACAGCCATAAAAGCACAATGTATTTGCAGATACATAAAAATACAATTCAAAGAGATGACAGATATGATAAAATGTCATAATAATGACAAGTTCATTATAGCACAATGCAATTCTCCCGATCTTCCAATAGTAAAAAATAATCAATCAATATTACTTAAGATGTAACTTCAAGAAACAGAGCTTCAACATGGCGTATATAAAGTGCAAAGTGCATGCATAGAGAGGCGAATAATAATATTAAAAACAATTAAAATTCCAAAAACGTTTGCTACAATAGAATTAGTACTAATACACCCAATCAGACCTTAGCATGGGGAAAGATGTGGATCCCGTATTACTCCAAATTCCGCCTATGCCTAACCACTAGGTTCAGGAATTTTGCTATTGATTTGGCAAAAGGTTCAGCATCTAAGAATTGGAGGGCAAGAAATGTGGAGTGGCACGTACGTAGGCCCAAAACTTTTAAAATTCGTATGAGCCACCTTTCCTCGGTTCCTGGTAGAATTTTCAGAACAATGTTGTGTGGATCATTGTTTGGGGAGAAGTCTTGTCACAAGTACAAGGTTGTAAAGACTTTACCCAAATATTAATTTTAGGAAAGGTGACCAGGTGGTGGAAAATATTTAGTCTGAACCTAATTAACAAAATCTTTCATAACCCGAAAGGTTAAAAGTTAGATATGGCTGAATCGCCATGGTTGTTTGGATTAATAGCGAGTGTTGCACTGTGACCTTGGCAACCTCGCTGGACAACCTCAGAGATTCTAAATGAGCCAGACAGACCTTTTTAGACTGTTTTCTCGGTAACACAGCAATTGAGGTGGGGGAGTGGTAGTACTGTGACATGCCAAGGTCGCTAAAGAATTTCTTGATATAAGCAATCCATCCAATCTTGTGTGCATTATGTAAGGAAATACAGTCCTCTATGAACCCTTGGCAGAGAGTGGTTTCGCTAGAAGACCAGATGCGATGCCATAAGAGAAGGGGTTGGATTTTAATTAGGTCTGTTAAATAGGACAAGCCCACTTCCAGATGGCATGCGTAGGTTGACGTACCCCACGGGACTGCTAATAGAAATCTTAGAAAACTGTTTTCCACCCTTTGTACCTCCTCGACCTCCGCATATCCCCACACACCAGCCCTGTATATTGCACTGGCTAAACATTTTGCCCTATAGATTTCTAAGAGTTCTACCGTAGGTCGTCTGCCCAGTTTATTGGCAAAGTTAGCCAGGGCAACTGTTGTCCTTGTGAAAAGAAGTTTCCTGGATTCGATAGCATACTTCCAGGAGCATTTATGGTTGAACACGATGCCCAGATACGGGTACGTGATTATGTTCTCCAATTTTTGGTTATCAATGTACATGGCCTTAATGTTCTTAATCCTCGAACCGGCGGACATAACAAATGTTTTTTTAATGTTAATCTTCAGGTCAAGGTTGGCCATGAAAGTGTGATATTTCACGAGAGCACGCTGTAATTCCATGGGGGTACGGGCTAGAATCACAGTGTCGTCCGCATAGAGTAGCACCGGTATTGGGCGTTTGTTTATGGTGGAGAGGTCCTGGCACCCTGCTACCATGGCTTGTTCAAGGCCGTTGGTATATAGATTGAATAAAAACGGGGCCAGGACACAGCCCTGCCTTACTCCTCTCTCTACTCTGAACGACTTTGTTAGCTCACCCCCCAAGCCATATCTAACTCCAGCTGTGGCGTCTGAATATAACTCGCGCAAGAAAGTTACAAGGGACTCCTCTATTCCCATATCCGCTAGAATAGTCCACAGCTTAATATGGTTAATGCAGTCAAAAGCTGCCGAATGCCATATATAGAGCCCCCCGTTTTGCGTTTACGTATTTTCCGATTAATAAAGATAGATTAAGGGCTTGCTCTGTCATTCCCAGGCCCTCGCGAAACCCAAACTGCAGGTCAGATAGGGCTTTATTGTCGAATGCCCGCTGCTGGAGGCACTCTAAAATACAGCGTCCAGCCACTTTCCCCAGCGAATCCAACAGGGAAATAGGCCGGTAACACCATGGCGATTGACGGTCCCCTTTTTTAAAAATGGGGACAAGAATTGATTGGGACCACGAATAAACAAGTCCCAAAGCACAAGATGCTTGAAGGACCCTAGTTAAAATTGGGGACCATATGTCAGTATTAAATTTAAAAAGATCAATTGTAACCCCGTCGGGGCCTGGCGCCTTTCCGTTTTTACTGGCCATCAGGGCGAGCTCCACCTCCTCGTTTAATATGTGGCTAGGTAACGGGAAGGATTTTGGCTTTGATCTAACTGGAGTCAATTGCATTGCGGTTGAAGGGAGGCTGAATATCCACTCGAAATAGTCAACCCATAGTTGTTCATCAATCGCAACGTCAATACTGGGATTAGCCATTGTGTCTGAGGCACTGTCCCTCAGAGTACATGATTTATGCAGTTTATGCCAAAGATCTTTTTTCAGTTTTTCCTTCCTGCATTTTAAAGTCTGGTTATAAATCTTCCTGAAAGCTGCAATTTCCTTTGAGTTTCTATCCTTTTTGTGTAAAGCTACTTTCAGGTTCTGATAAGCTTTTGTGCAAGTACTGTCGAACCATCCCTTAGTTCTAATTTTACAGTTTTTCGTGTTTACGAATAAAATTTCCTTTATTGATTTAAACAGTATTGCAAAGTTTGCCATAATTCCCTCATTGGTGGTAGCGGGGTCAAGACATTTATCAATCACGTAATAAAAAAAAAAAGGTGGGGCTTTTCTCTCCTGCCACATGGTCAGGAGAAGGATGTTGTCACTGTAACTCAGGTGATATTTTACCTTTTTAATATTCTCATTGAGCAGTAGCGTTAATGGTCCTGAGGAAGCAGCAAGATACCAGCTGGATCTAGTCAGTCTGCAGAAACATGTCGACCTTCCACTCTTAACAGTGGTTATTTGTTTAGACCACTGTGCTCTCTTTTTTTTCTTTTTTTATTACGTTGGGACTGAAGAGGAGTGTATTAAAATTTCTTTCTTCTTCTTTACCCAATTTTATTGTTACTCACATTCACGTATTCACACACTTTATTTCACATTTAGAGAACTGCTTCCAGTCACCCTCGAATATATTATTTGAATTTAAATCACTGGGTCCCACATGTAGGTCTAGGCTTTTACATCTGCCAGTCCGCAGAGGGTACATTTTTCTACCTTCAGGTGTGAAGGATCCCAGATGATGAAGGGAGGACCCGAGTGGTGACTGATGGGAATCTTTTCACAAAGAAGGGATACCCTATGCGTGACTTTAGTAGCACACACTATGAGTTTAGCTTCTCCTTTACCTCTACATAGTAATTAGCATTGTCTGTTCATGATTTGACCTCTTGCTATTCTTTGTTGGTTTTTAACTGGTTATAGGGATAGTAGCATTGTTAGGTCATTAAACTGTCCCTAGGACCCTCTCCTCCCCTGTTTTGTTTAGTGGACAGTGTGGTCCCCAAGATTGATCGACAGACCGCCCGATGGAATGGAGGAGTACCGCAAATAAGAGGAATAGCTGGATGCATGCAACTTCCCAATTTGACCAGGACAACTACAACATACAGTTACAGTATCCACTTCACTTGTCCTTATCTTTTAAATAATGTTATTGTTGCTTGTGAACTTCTATGAGTTTGGCTTGGTGCGTTTGCTCTCTGCTTCAAATTCATCCCTACAGCTATTTGATGAGTTTCTTTGCTATTTGTAAAACTAATCTAATGTACTACTAAGTGTTTATTCTCTCTGAGGACAGATATGCATGTGAAATTGTGTAATTCTTGCAGCCTTGCACTGGCTAATTGTTTAGTACTAGTTAGTAAGTTGTAGTATAAGTAGTACTACTTTTCATTAACCTAACCATCCATTTAGCAAACAACTTCATGCATGTACTTCCTTTAAGTCCCATAAAAGATTTATGGATATGGTCGTATCGTAGATTTGTTTTTCTTCATTTGTTGTTTCTCCATGCTGTGTTTTCTTTTTCTCTCTCCAAAAAACGTTCCCAAAAACCCCCATTCCCATCAATTTTTCAAACCCTAACCCTCTTCCCCCGGGCTGTGTGTTTTTCATTGAGGTGTGTGAGTAAATTGCACCCATAATTCCACACACTTGCAGGGGAGGATAAGGTCAAAGCAACAGAAAATCAATTTAAAGGCAGGTGAAGGAATCCAAGGATATATTCCTATTCTGCTTGACACACACCCATGAGTATTTGCAATAATTTCAGAATGTCATGTCCGCCATCGAGTGGATTCATCAACAACAACATCCTCCTACAAGTGATGAAAGCTTACACTGCTGTGTCCTTCAGTACTAGTTCTTGTAGTAGCCATAACCCATGCAACTACTAGTTAACTTTTGATTGAATACTTTAGCATTGCTTAGGCTACAATTTAATTTATGGTACTGTTCTTGTGTACTGTACTATCGTACTGTTTTAATGCTCCTCTCAGGCCACTCAATGTCTCATTTCTTTTTTTTTCATATGCTGCTACTGCCAGTGTGTACCACTACTACTACCACCACAACGATGCCATTTCATCCGTCCAGGATTCCATAGCCAACCTTAATCGCCATTTTCCATGCAGCCAGCCCTGTGCCTAGCCCTATTCTGAAACACTAATAACAGGTAAGATAAGCATTTTGTGGGAGGAAGAATAATGGAGTAGGAGGAGAGGAGAGACTGACGGTAGTACTAGTAAAGTAGTAGGACAATTGAATTCACTAACTCTGTCAGTGGCACTTTAGTAGAAATGTGGGCGATTACTTAGACAATTAGAATCAAGCAGCCAGTTAAGTTTCAGGAAAACAAACGTACAGTTAACCCCACCCTGCCTCCCCCACAAAACATAAAAACGCGGATGCTATTTTTAAGTAGAAAATAAATAATTATTTTGTCCTTAACAAAAATAAACTACACGCAAGACCCGACCCACCCCCCTCCCTAACGCCAACCAATGTTCCTGAAATCAAAAGTCCAAAAACCCCAACGCCCAATTCCCATCCCCCCAAAAGTCTGTTAAAAAAGGGGCAAGGCACAGTCTCTCTCCATCTACTTCTGCCGGCGGTGTCCTGTGGCCAGGTGGTCGCGCAGCTCTATTCGGAAGGTCTTGAGCAGGGCTTTATGTCTCGAAAGTTGGGCCACCTGCTGCTCCTGGTAGGCCACTCGCAGGTTCAATTGGTGCATCCTAGACTTGCAGGCACTGTGGGGGGCAGCTGTTCTTTTCGCTGCTCGGCGGTGGGTGGCTGCTGGACCACGGGCCCTTACCGCTGGAGTATTGCGCTGACCGTATGACCCAGGGGCAGCGGAGGAGGATGCAGCTGTTGTCGATGTTGACTGCGAGTCATCCTCCTCCTCCTGGGCCACCAGCCGCCGATATTCGGCGACAATTACCTCCAGCATCCGGCGCCTGGCACGGATAGCCAACTCCTTCCGAGATAGTTTAGATGGAGTATCTAGATGAAGAAAGAGAAAAATACTGTAACCAAGTCCAATACTCTTTAAGATTAACACAAAATAATTCAACAGAAAGTTGTGTTACAGTAGCACTAGCCACTTGCAAGCACAGTACATAACATTTGTGTGGCATGTATCTATCAAACCTCCAACTTTGTCGTCCTCTGCTCTAACATTAGTGGGAGTTTCAGGATTTCTACTAGTACTATATGGACTCACTACATTAAACTCAGACAGTACACCAGTCTTCTTCTCTCTTGTTTTTCCAAATTAGTATGTAAAGTTGTGGAAGCCGGCATTATGCCAGTGCAGTCAGCTTGCACCCAAGAAAAACAGACGCAAGCCATGATGACGCAGACTTGCGTTACTGTTACCAGTCCAGTACATGCAGGTGGTGAAGCTCTTACTTTTCTATTACGGGTGGCACTGGCCATGCTTTGTTACAAGGGCTACTGCTCAATTAATGTAACTTTCACCCTGCCCTGCCCCTGACTACTACAAAAGGAAAATGAAGAAGATAATTTGATCATCTATCCCTTCACAGGATATTTGCTTATATAAGGGATGACTTTACATGCTTTGTTTTTATTGATTGAGTGTACACCAAAAGGCCACACATAAATGACAGAGTTGAAAAAAAATTATTAACAGTGGTAGTGAGTGGTCACCGTAATCGCCGGAGGAAGGCACTTGTGAGTTGTGACTTGACTTGATAATGTGAACTATACAATAGATACACAATATATGCTGTGCTTCAAAACTACTGTTAGTCAAGGGAGTATTCTGAAGAATTACAACTTCTACTTTCCTCTGCTTTGCAACTCTGGCACAGACGTGTGGTGTTACATGCTCTTCAAAGTAACACTCTTAATCTTCATCCAGTGACCGTCTACTCTGCTTACTCTACATACACGTATGCTATCTATGAGGAAGATACCATCCAGGCATTCATCCATTCAAAGTAAATGTCAATCATTCTTCTTAATGTCTCAACTGGACAACCCTTACTTTTTCTCACCAAAAAACACCCTTTTTATTATTTTTTTTAAATCGCCAGCCATGCATCCGTGTTGACTTGCATTTGAATTTGCACCAAAGGATATATTGCGCACACATACAGTTTCTGTTTCACCCCCCCAGGCAGTCCTCTTTTCTTTCTCCTTCCACCCATCCTTGCTTCAGCCTTCATTATTATCTAGTATGCTGAAAGAAATATCTCCATACTTCTGAAAGAAATATCTCCATATTTTTGGTTTAGAAGCACCAATCGGGGCATTGATTGATGAACTCACCAGTTATTCATATTTATTCACATTTACATTTTTTACGTGTGTTTAATAACACGAGCACTGACGGACAGAAACAAAGTCTGTTTCCCGTTTCCTATGACGGACAGAAACAAAGTCCGTTTTCCGTTTTTTATGATGAATTTTGGTAGGCACTTCTCAGTCCGCTGTCTATACCTGCACGAAGCATTAGAAGTAGAAAATACAGTCCTTCTTTTAGATCCACTACTTCCGCTTTCGTCATCTAACATTGCGACTTACACCTAGCAATATATAAGAGACAGCACGCAACGCGGTTGTTGATGGATTCCGCCTATACGTGTGTGAGGACGCGGGACGTTTGCTCATTTAGCCCTGGAGGTAAGGACTGGTTCCTGCTGCGAATGAATGTAACGCGTAAACCTATTTGCTTTACACGGTTTTTAGACGCCTTCTTACACGGTTGTGCTCTGTATCTGTTTAATTTACAGGACAGAGACTTATTTTGACCTGTGCAATTGAAGTGTATAAGGAGTCACGTCGTGTTCCTACCAGATTGAAAATTTTGATATATTCCTATAGTACCGCGTTCCGGGTTTATTTTATCAAAACCTCGTGTAAGTATACCCGGGCACGTGACAAGTTGGAACAGCTGCCTATAATCACATTTTAGTAGGAATTAATGATATCTTTGTCTATTTATTTACAGTCTTCAGCTATAATGCTGGACGTGCTATGAATGTTTGACTTTATCCAAGCAACCTTTTTCAAATCAGTAAGTTGCACCCATTATGAATCTATAATCAGAAGTAGTCCGTGCTTATTACTGCCCTAGGAAATAGAGTTAATTAAACCAACTGTCGCTCGGCATAGAAATATAGAGCGAGGCATGTGTCTGTTTATTGAGCTGTTAATCCTTAGTTTCATGAGATTTCGTGAGGGCATTAGGAAAACACGGCACGCATTATGACTATCGACTATTTCCTCAGTGTGACCCAGTTCTACCTTATGACAAAATATGTTAATCTTACTGGGGGCACTTGCCGGATCTATTATTATTTTTGAAGATAAGTACCTTTCGCAAAGTATGGCACTCGTGTAAATATAAATAGAATTAGAGGAAAATAACGGGAATAAGATGCCCAGACAATGATAACGGGTATAATAAGTATGTCCGGAGTTCGGTCTTTGTCCAAAATGCCCTGACTTAGACAGCCTTGTTGAGCTGAGTATCGGGTTATGTTAAAACTAAACTAGATATTTATTCATCCATATGTTTAGGAGGATCAAAGGATATTTCGCTGGCCGAATATCTCAAATAAAGGATAAGGAGGATATATACCCCTTATGATGCACTGACTTTTATGCCTGAGGTAGGTGATGTATCATTCCCTTCATTATTGCCACCCTAGCTTGAAGGATGAGTCATTTGTTTAAAAACCTTTTTTTGTATTACTCTGTGCACCTAGCTACATGTTTTATGCAGGCATGGGTAGACTTGTCATTAGAGAGTATACATTCAAGGAATTGAAAGGTACTACTTGTTCTGTGGACCTGTTCGTTATTTACTTCATATGCTATGAACTTTTGAATATAACTGTTTATTGTATTGTCTTGGTATCAAGGTACTACTTATTCTGTGGACCTGTTCGTTACCTACTTCATATGCTATATACATTTTTTTTTTTACATATAATTGTTTATTGTAATGTCTTGGTATTAATGTACTGTGCACTGTGTAATGTTGGAAGCAATGCGATAATGTGTGTTCAAAGACTAAGTAGGACATTTCATTGTGTTTTTTAATTTGTATTTTTAATTTGATTTGTTGTGCCAATGAACTGTAACTTAGACAAATCTTATTTAAATTTACAGAAATTTTGGGAAACAGGTATACATATACCCTGATGTAGGCGGTCATAATTTGTCCATACCTCCGAAACGCGTCGATGCTCAAGGAGTGAATGTGGATTATGAAATTAAGGAAAATTCGAATTAATTGTGTTATTTGAATTTAGTGCTTTTTCCTGTAGCTCCTTTTTTATTGGAATGTTTTTAATTTTCATTTATTATTGTTCCGTCCTGTGTATGTTTCCCAATTTTTAAATCAACATAATGTATGTTAATAAACTGTACTAATGTTTTGATTCTACTATAGTGTTTTCACGTGTTTGAATTTTCCGTTTATTCATTGCTTCCTTATTATGCTTATGTATTAGTGAGTCTATTGTCTTTAAGTACCTTTGTATTGATGTTCAACTGCCCAAAGGGAGTTTACTTTTTGACTTGCGTCAGCCTTCAACCAGCCATGCATCAGATTCCCAGCCAACTGTGCCTGCATTCAAAAACACATATCATTCTTTGACAGTCATTAATTTAACTCGCTCGTCCTTCCTTTCATCCTTCTTTCCCTTTTCGTTCATCCCATCCATCAAGTTCATCTCTGATCTGACTTGGCTTCTCGATAAAACTTTCACAGCTGAGTTGAAGTCAAATTTAGAAGAGGCCATTGGTTACTCGTCAACTCCTGCCGCTAATGCTATTGCTAATGCAAAGTCAAGGGTGACTGTCTTCTACCTGGTTGACAAAAACGTAGTTCTAAATTTGTAAGTCTTCTTAACAGTAAAGTGTACTTACTGTTACTGTACAACATATACTACACCCCTGCAGCAAGCCTACTATGCAATCTCAATAAGGAAGGAATATAGTAGCTTACCACTGCCCACCACCACCGTGGCATCCGCCACAGCAGTTCCTGCTGGCACCGCATCTGCCCCTGGAGTGACCGCCTCCGTGCTGGTCCTGGCACAGGTGGTGGGCTGTGCCGATGGTGTTACGCCTAGAAAATACATGTGATATGTTTAGATGCCATACACCACTCCCTATTTTGTCTAGGAATTATAAAATATGTTACTACATAAACAAAATATAATTATTTGTGACTCTCTAGTCTAAACAAAAAATTCCCCTTTCGGAAGGGGAGGGTGTTTTTTATTTATGCTTAGCCATGATAACAAGCTACACTTTTTGGCACAAACGATGAATGCTTGCTTTTTAACACGCACCATTATTCTCATTACAGACAGAAGCTTCCCTTCTACAAACAAGAGCTATATGTTATGTTACTCATCATCATCACCACCAGTACTTTACGTTCCAACCAGGTGAGGGGTCTCCCACAATTAATGTGTAAAATCAGCCACTGTTCAGTTTTAAAGAGTTCACTGTTTACCTTATATGAATGAATTTGATTTTAATACATGTTTTTATATAATGCACAATTGAAATGAAATATACAGACTACAGAGTAGACACAGAGTTAGTTGTTTTACTTTTAATAAAGCTTTAAAACTTACATAGACTCTGTGGTCTTTTGGTCATGAGTGAGTGAGCGAAAGCGTTTGCAATTTGCAAGCATGATTCCTGACTCTGAGAGGTCGGGACTCTGAATCCGTAGTCTTATGTTCTGGGTTGTATAATCATTGGGGATCATCGCTGCATTCGGGAGCTAAATAATGACTCTGACTCCCTAGCTAGTCTCAGTATAAGGAGATTGGGGGGTTCAACTTCTGTTATGACTGAGGTATGTGGAAACTGGAAAGTCTAACTGCGCCTATTATCCCCAATGCCCTATTTCTTGCCCATAGTTCTGTATGTGCAGAATAGTCCATGCAACAGTAGTAGTATGTCCTCATATCCAATCAAAAAGTAAACTAGTATCTTATTCTTGGTGGCCACTGACATTTTATTGTTGGAAATTGTCAAAGCATAAACATTAAGAAGACTTCAATAGACATTATGGACAACCCAGAGGACCACACTCAGTGCCTAGAGCTATTGCTGAATGGGAGTTTTGTTTAACACCTTTTGCCAATTGTGCAAGCTTAGCTAGCTACACAGGCAGGCTAATAAAATAGTAGTAGCACAGAGAGTCATAGCTGAGGCAGGATAAGAATTTAGAAGCAGTCTACAAGAAGATCAAAGACGATTTAGGAAAAAATAGAATTATGATAAAGGTTTGGATTAAATAGGTGCTTTAAAAATTAGGGAAGTATAATTATTATTAACAGGGAAACTTACTGGGGCCAGCAGAAGAGCCCTCGGTGGACCGATCTTGGCCTTCCTGATCCGCCGGCACCGCCCCGGCCACCTCTGTCCTCTTGCCCCTGGAGGGAGCTGATGTACATGAAAGAAAGACACAAACCTGGATGATTGTTGTCAACGAAATCAAACATTTCCAAAAAACAATAACAATTTATTTCTGGGAAATAAACAACAATTGCACTACATTTATTGACCTATCTGATGTGGTCTACTAGGATATTAGTATTGCTGTATTCGCAGACCGTCTACTTGGAAAGTTATGTAACTCACTAAACCAACTACATACAGGTTCTACTAGGACTGGCAGCAGTAGCACTGAGAAACACGCGAAGTGACAGACACAGTCCGTCATGATTGCAGACCACTATAAAAGTTTCTACTAAATAACAAGTCATAATATACTCAACCTATCAATCCACCACCACTATCTCTTCTTAGTGGCAGGAGTACAAAGGAAGGACTGGACTTGAGTCTCTAGTCTCTCTAGCATTACGCAGTTCTGTCAAGTACACTCATACATAATCAGTCACTCAAGCCAAATGAGCACAAAATTGAAAACAAGTAAGCATAGTAGAACCGCCAGTGCTGAGCAGGCGAGCACCTGCAATCACAGAAGCTTTTGAAACATAATTTACCGGCAATGTAATCGCTCGGCAGCATTCTTGCTCAGCGGAAAAAACGTATATTTATTTTGCAGAGCAGAAGAAACAAAGTACTTATTAAATAGCTACTAATACTCACCAAGGCCAGGGATCTCGAAAAAAACACAAAATATAGATGTAGAAAAATAAAGAGATAGATAATGAGTAAAAAAGATGAAAAAAAAGTTTAAAAAAACAAAGGATTACAAAGATTAAAGTTGGATAGAAAAAGCATGCCCATGACCATAGCAATGAATGAAAAAAAAGATGGCAACGCCCATTGCAATCACGTGGGTAAGTTCGCGCAAAATGTCCCCCGCAAGCACGCAAAAACAGACACGAACACGCAATCGCACCCGCGCACAACGTGAGCATGCAACTAGCGCCTGGAAACACTCAACACGAACACTGAAAACAAGATGGCCGCGCCCATGTACGACCGCATGGGTAAGTTCGCGGTAGCCGCGCTGAAAAAAAAACAAGGAACACACAAAAATAAAAAAATCTGCAATTTTGCAAAAGTTTACGAATTTTGCGGACCGCAAGTACGCTTTCGTGCGAATTCGCGTACCGCGAATTCGTTAAATTCGCCCATACTTAGTCACGAGTAGATTGTATCAGGGTGAGCCCTACTCAGAGGAACCGTCTTAAGTGCATGGAGTTCTGTTGGCACTGCCTTTCAATGGAAGCCATTGTCTAGCGGGCATTTGCAGGCGCAAGTAACAGTATCAGCTACCAGTTCAAAGGAGCATTTTTCACTAATTTATTCAGATAGCTGGGGCAGGAAGTAAGGCGGGCTGGATAACTCTTTCTGCTACCTGCATTGGCACATCTTGTCAGGAGTGATTGTCAAAAGGTTTCACTTTAGCCAGGTAATGTTAGCACCCATCCACACCATGCCGATTGTTTAAGGTCACCTGGGGCCGCGTTTACACAGTCCAGTATGGGTCAGTGCCATGAATGACTAAATTGAAGTGAACAGGAGGTAGTTCCCAGCGGATCCACTGAAGGTGTACTGCAGCTAAACAGGGAACTGGGAACCTTGGTTTCCGACACTTTGGCAGGTTCAAAGCATCCAGGGTCTGAGATGGACAGTAGGTACTGGGCATCTGTGATCCGACGGCAGTTAAGCCAGCGGAGTGCGCTGCGTAAGTTGTGATTGCACGAAAGGATGAGGTGCCTCCAATAGTGGACACAAGACATACATTGTTTCAACCCAGTTTTGACATCAATAAGGTGTTCACCAGGGCTTAGCAATCAAAGGGGTTTGTGCAACCGTCTGGTCAATGGGGCGAAGTGATTGCACCCCAGAACCAAGGGTAGGCGACATGTTCCTGCAGTTGAGCTCAAATTCCCGCCAGGTTAGCTATAGTTGCCTCACTGAGTGGTGACGCAGTCAGCCGACATAGTGTGCTGCCGGCCCAGGAAATGGGGAAACAAGGTGTCAAGCACAAAATGCTACTATGTAAAATAACATTTGGCATGTCCAGTGATCAACAAAAATAAAAATGTAACGGATCAGGTAATTTTCCACCTTTGGGGGTTGCCCAAGGGTGGGTAGTGTGAACGCCCCTGCCCCCCCCCCCCTGTAATTAGGAATATTCTAGTATGGGGGTAAAGTAGGATTTAGTCAATCCCTAATGTTAAGTACCATAATGCAAACAGTGCGCACTGTATTAAATCAGACAGTTTTCCTTACCTCATATGCTTATGGGGTTTCACCTGAAGGAGCTGAGCTGGCGAAATTCCCATAAGAAATAAGGGATGCATGGCTAGGGCAGGAGGACACCCTTGCTCATTGTCACATACTGCTAGTTATGAACATTCCGGGTGTCATGATTTATATAGCACAGGGACGGTGCAAAGGTTAAGCATAATTCTCCTCACCCGAATAGCCAAAGTAGGCAGGCGGGGTTGGGAGCTGTTACCTAACAAGTGGGCTGCTGTCCCATAGATGGGGGACACAGGTGTTCAGGCACACACAATGTGAGAAGGATGGCAGCTAGGTGAGATCAGCAAATAGATGGGGCAATGGGAAACTTGGTGTCTGAAATCGTCCCGCCCAGAGTAGGCACGGGACTAGGTCATGTGAGGCAGTGGAACTTTCCCGCAGGAGGGTGAATAGTTCTTGGCACAGGTTCACAGGCCAGAAGGGTCTTTGGTTTCATCAGACACTAGCTGATCCAGGCTATAGTCAGGGGCTATTGTGATATAGATGGGGTTCTTCGATCACCAGTAGGGAGGGATTTCTTCCCTTAGATTTGCAGTAAGCCTGGAAATGAGTGGTTGCAGGTGAGAAATGCGCTGTTTTGGTGAGATCAGCAACTACATGGGTCAATGTGAGCTCTAGTGATTCGAGATGATCCCCGGCAGAGATCGGAGCTAAGTCAGAGGAGGCTGTTGAACATCCCTGTAAGAAGGAACTGTTCTTGGCCAAAGTTCACAGACCAGAGGAGCCTGGGTTTCATCAGACACAAGCTGATTCAGGCTAAGGTTATAGGCTACTTTGCTAAAGATAAGTCCATTGTCACCATTGCCATCCAGGCGTACGCCTAGGTTAGGTTGACAAACATGGGTAGCATTTTTCACAGGTGAGCATGGACACTTTCCACTGGACTTGCACAAGGCCCTGCAGGTTCCTGAAAAACCGCGACAGTGCCCCGTTAGTCCTTCGTGCGGTTGGGGGCCTGACCAACCGGGGGGTTGCCCTGCTACGCTCTGCTCCGAAAAGGGTGTGAGTAATAAGAGACCAATGTGTCACATGATCCAGAAGAGGATCACCAAAGGTGTAGCACTGTCTGGGTGTCCCACAGTGCTGGCTCATCAGGCGGGCGGGGGCAGCAAAGGTTGGTACAGCTGCCGGCCCTTGGATCACCCGTAAGATAACTCACCATATTGCATACTTTTGTATGCAATAAACCTGCAGCAATATTTTCCCAGAACAAAAGTTGTCTTGTGTATTTATTTATTCTTGCATGCTCAGACTGAGGGTGGGGGAAGTTGCTGATAATGGCACTATGCCGCTATTTGCGGCCCCCGCAGGGGGCCACTCCAATGGGCGGCCCTTTAGTGCCATTTGGGCACAAACGCCACCCTACTGGCTAAGGGTTGGACGCGAGAAGGAGTCCTTCGCCTTGGTGTGCTAGGCGCGTCACTTCCAGTGCACAGAGGTTGGGGAGGGTACTTATACCTCCCCCCACCTCTCTGGCATCCTCTTTTGCGCCAGACATGCCTTCTCCCACCCTACCGCTTACCCGGCGTGGGGTTGGCAGGCAATGTATGTAGAACATTGTAATGTTTTCTTTTTTCATTGAGGGCGGAGTTACAGGGCGATCTGGAAGCAGACGGGTACAGTAAGGGTACCTCTGCAGCAGACGGGTACAGTAAGGGTACCTCTGGGAGGCACAGTAAGGGTGCCAGAGCCAAAGACCATGAGCTTCAGGGCAGGTTCCTGGAAAACCGTGATGGCGCCTCGTTAGTCCTTCGGGCAGTTGGGGGCCTGATCAACCGGGGGTTGCCCTGCTACGCTCTGCCCCGAAAATGGCATAAGTAAAAAGAGACCAACATGTCACTGATCTGGAAGAGGATCACAAAAGGTGTAGCACTGTCTACGTGTCCCACAGTGCTGGCTCATCAGGCAGGCGGGGGCAGCATAGATTGGTACAGCTGCTCGCCCATGGATCGCCCAGTAAGATAACCCACCATATTGCATACGTTTGTATGGAATAAACCTGCAGCAATATTTTCCCAGAACAAAAGTCTTGTGTATTTATTTATTCTTGCATGCTCAGACTGAGGCTGGGGGAAGTTGCCGATAATGGCACTAATTGCTGCTTAGTCTTATTGCTTGGGATACTAAGAGCACACGAACACTTGATCTTGGGGCTGTTCATCTGGCGTCCTTATTAAAAGTTCTCCGTAATGGTGAAAAGTATCATTTTGGAGTGTTGGAAACTGTTACAGTTTATCGTTTAGCTTGCACAAACACCTGTTGGCTGGAGAACATTCGATATGTAGAACATAAAATGTGCTCAGCTGTCGGTACTGAACTAATTTCCAGTCATTTCTAATTATCGTGTACAGCTGCCACTTCGAAAAGATGAGTGTTGAACAGGGTACAGAGCCCAATCTCCCTTCGAACTATCACCAGATTTGCAAAGTTTGCCGACACCGAAAATAGCAAAATTGATGTATTGAAATAATGCGATAAACTCTCTCCTACAGGTCATTCAGCACTACCAGTGACAGACCAACTGTTGCTGTATAACAGGATTTCTCACCAGCGCGTTGTCATTAATCGCCCTGCGAATGTAGCATAGTGTTCCACCAGCTGATAATGATTTTAATACGCATTTGGTGTGTGTAGAGACCATTAAAGCTTTTACATTTTCTTCTTTTTTCAATTTCATATTTCAGCCAGCTGAAGCAGCCTCTCATTTGTCATAAAAGCGGACTTGCTACTTCTATTCCCCATATGACTCTGGATTGGGCTTTAAGATCTCCGTGGACTTCGATGATTTAAATCTGATATTTGTAATCCCCCAATAATTTACAATGCATGGCAATAGTAATGAAGATGGTGCGAGTTACAGCGGTAGAAGGTCCAGGTAAGAATAGTTTTCACTGATCTTTTAAGACAGTTCTAATTGATAGCCTTGGTATGTGACTCTTCCAGTTAGATAATGTCCAAAGACCACAAAAATCTCTCTGCAAATGCGCTTACTAATTTTAAATTGTCGTACATAAAATAATGGGTAGTGGCAGAATATCACACAGAACATTTGTTTCATAGGCCAACCACCATGAATAGCTCAGGTTTCACATAGAGTAGATCTGACAAGTGGCTTGGATGTACGTCCTATGCTTCCAACAGAAATAGCATATCCTAATGGCATGACCTACAAAATATATCCAACAACTGGCATCTTATTTATTTTTATTCTCCTAAACACGAAGGGAGCTATAATTTAATTATCTGTACATTGTTAATTTAGGATTTGAGTAAAGTAATTTGTTCCCAGTGAGTATTTTAATATTCATTGCCACATGCAAAGGTTGTTATACTATGCATTGTCATCATTGACACACCTCAGTTTGGCAGCTGACCACATTCAACTTTGAATAGTAGCTCACATCTGTATGTCTGGCTGGGTAGCTTCTTTTGAGACAGCGTTGTGTTGTAAAACCTTTATGTAAATGTAATTATCTGACACATGAAGTAACTGTGGATGCTATTTTTATCTCACATTTCAATGTATCTCAAATTTCATGATGGAACTGAATTAGACCAACCCACACAATACGTTGGGCCGCTATTTTACTCATTTCTTGTTGGTTTATTAGGCTTGTACACTTTACCTTTTGAAGATGTGATTACACATGATTTTTGTTGAGCACAGTAAAGGGAATTCTGATCAGTGATCTTAGATCATGTCCATTTCACTGATTTTCTATTTGGTTGTCGATTGGAATGTGAAAGTGTTTGAGAAAGCGTTAATTATGGCAGTTTATGGGAAAAGTTTAAGAACTAACTTTGCAATGCCTTGCTTGTGAATCATAGGCGAAGCAATCAGTTACAATGGGTTTTTATCACTTTACAATGCCTTGCTTGTGAATCATAGTTCTTTATTCTTCTGTGTGAGGTTCATGTTTTTCAAGACTTTCAAGAATTGATATGCTTTATGCGTAACATGTGTTTGATCAGTCCTCTTTCAACTTTGATCAAATACCACTCTGTTATGTAAATAGTAAATGTTCGTAGGGAAATTCAGTAACCATTTGTTTTCCAAACCGGGCTGTCCCTTATTTAGATCCTTTGTACTGATGGTTTTGCCTTATCTGTGATGCTTTCTGGACGAAAAAGTGTAGCAGTGTCGCTATTCTTATTTTATTTCTAGGGTCTCAAGGAAACCCTTGGTTGTATTTTGCCATTTCTAAAAGCTTAATTAAAACCTGACCAAGCTGCGGAGTTGTATTTGCTGTTACTTGCTTTATTCATCATTGTTTTTAGGTCTCGTGTTTGGCAGCACATGCTCTGTATCAGCGAGACCTAAAGTAATCTCTATGTAGGCTTAAACTTCATGTAATCTGTTTATTCGCTTGTTATTGGCTTACTTGTAGTATTGTTGTTGTTAGCTCCCTTTCTTTTGGCCATTTGCAAACTTCCGTTTAGTCACATTTCAGCGGCGCCTAACTACAGTGTTAGTCCGCTCTGTTTGCACTTTTTGTCATCTGTTTTTCACGCTGTTTCATGCTGTAGCCTGCGTCTGTAATTGGACTCTGCTCTACTTAGGAGCGAGCCTGCCTCCTGTTGCCCGATGGCTGCGCTCGTGTTTTCACTCTTTCCTTTTCTGCAGGAACACTAATGCACAAAGGCAGGCTCGCTCGTAAAGCTTGCCAATTCTGCATCACGCCATCCCGTGCACAAGCTGCTGCTGCCCGCCTCTTGTTGCCCAATGGCTGCGCTCGTGTTTTCACTGTTTCCGATCTGCAGGCACACTAATGCACAAAGGCAGCTAGGCTTGCTAGTAACGCTTGTTTTTGTTCCTGCATCTCATTCCACTTCCTGGCATGCCCATCCCTCCCAACACCTCACTCACCCCTGTACTCCCCCTCCCCGTAACTCACATGTTTAAACTTCTTCTTAAAAACACTTTTTAAAGTGTTCCGTTCGATAAAACCGGCCCGCTCACATAGAGCGTCATGCTATCTGAATAGTAATAATAGAAATATGAGCATTTACTGTGGATGTTGCGAACTGTACTGTAATTGGAAACTGTCCTGCAGCTCAGACCTGGTCTGTGACCTCCGGCGCTTACTACCGCGGCTGCCTCTGAGACAATAACATGTCACTGGCTGTAGTCCCAACCGCCAGTAGTAGTAGAACAGCCTTTAATTGAATCCGGACGGAGGTCCCTGTTGCCGTTTTCCCTCTGGCCCCTCGCAGCCCATGGCAGTGACATTCTAGCTGCCATGTATTAGCAGAATTATGTCAACCACCAAGACGGTGTTCGAGTGCAGCACTCGCAGACATGCTAGGGCTTTTTTTGGGTTCCTGCGTGTCATCCCACTTCCTGGCTTGCCAGTCTCTACAACGACCTCTACCCCATGTATTCACTTTCCCTGCTCTTTGTGTTTTTACCTTCTGCTTAGAAACACTTTTAGAAATCTTCTGATAAAACCGTCCCATTCACAAAGAGCTATTTCCTCTTGCACCACCCCGCCCTTGTAGTGTCACTGACAGTGACCTGGCTGCCATGGGCATCCTTGCAGAGCACTGGTTTATCTTCAGTGCCTGACAACAGCCTGATGACTCCCAGGTCAGTGCCGATGGACACTGGGCAGCTGCCACTATCATGATACCAGTCTGCACTCCGACAGATTGTGGCAGCGGGATGTTTTTAATTTTCCTGCCAGTCCAGGCCCCCATGTACTGCTGCTGTAAATTATGCGACAGTGTCCGCCCTAACCCCACTCGTGTTGCTGCCCTGTTCTGTGTAGGAGGGGGGGCCGGGGTAAGTGTGTCCAGTCATAGTGAGAGCAGAGCCACACAGCTCTCAAGACAGCATAGGCACCACTTCAAGACCTTCGTTTTGTTAACACTACAAGGTAGGGACTTCACAGATTATACATCAAGCTGATCTTTGCCCAGCCTGCTTCCAAGACCACTCTGGGTAGCTCTCAGCAGCCCACTTGGTCTCTCTAAGCAAGCAGTGCTTTCGTTGTCCAGATCATGAAGCAATAAGCATGATGCGCCTTGCATGTTTTGCGCAAATGCATCCCCCACTGGTGTACAGTTGACCACACAGACCTCCATGAGCAGAAAAGTGATCTTCCCGCACAGTGCTCACCCTACTATGGCCTGTTGACCCCTCACAGTGCTCTCCCTATTATGGGGCAGAGTCATGCAGAGGAATACTGCTGGGTCAGCTCATTCTCCAGCCTGGGCAGACATCGCCAGGGCCCACCGTAGATTGTGGACAATCCTACGATTGTACACTGCATTGAGCATTTGCTAAACTTGGAGAAAACCCCTCTCTTACTGCACTGGAAAAGCTCGCCACAGTACTTCAAAAGTGACCGTTTGCAAGATGGCCTGCACTCTAGGAAGAGTGTGGAGTATACTTCTAAGGGCACGGATAGTGATTAGTTCCCATTCCTAGCAACAAAATAATATAATTTTTTTTGTGCTTTGTACCTATACATCTAAGGACGGAATTTGTAAAGCATAGCAAGTTCTATGTTAAGTGAGTTGTATCCTCCGCTCGTCCCAGTAGGAGCTGCAGTTATGCAATGGGATTTCGTATATTGACTCGCCTTCACCGCTAGACTTTGCTTCAAGTTAAACACGACTCAGAGATCTTGTCTTCAGAGGAAGGAGTTGGAGAGTAGGGTCGGAAACTCACCCTTTGCGCTCCTCCCTGTGAGCACAGGAGGCAGTTCCAACTTCATTTACTAAGCGCCTCAAAGCCATCCCTGGGTATTTCGCTGCTACAGTGCATACAGCACAACCATTCACATTCCCAGTGAAATAGGAGCTCCAAGACATGGCGCAGTATTTGGACCATTAAAGGTAAAATACTTACAAATATTTCAAAGTTAAGAGTTGACAGATTGAGAAGGGTTTTACCAGGCTCTAAACCTATTATCTGAAGACAGATTTGCATTTGTTACCTAAGATTTGCGAGCAGTTGTACCAAAATGGCCTGCCATACAGTGTGTTGCTGTAAGTATGGTCCATAGCTGATAGAACAGTTGTTCAAAATAATAAATCTAATGAGTATTTACTTGTCATTTAATCTCTAATAATATTGGGCCCACTTGACTCTATGTGATTTACTTAAGTTGATGTTCAGTCTTATTCTACGTCTTGTCACTTTGATTTGATTTTGTAGGAGTATATTTGATCCTCATGACTGCTGGGCCACTAATGTATGTACCTTAAGGAGCCACAGATGCATGCAAAGAAAGGAACTATGGATGCATGTAATGTAAAAGGGCCACTGATACATGTATTTTGAGTTTCCTCTAATGCATGTACTGCTTATGGCCACTAATAGAGGTCTAAGGTGGGACTAAGGATCCTGCATGCACTCCACTTCTTCTTAGCCTGGAACATTTTTACATAGAATGAATGCAGTGATGCAAATGCAGAGAGTTGCAGTTTTGTAACAACAGCCCATATAAAGTGAATCAGAATGCATTTCACACTGTTCGCTAGAAAATTCAGGTTTTTTTTAAGTCAATAATTTTATTAGGATTTTAAAAAGGTAAAAACAGTTAGGTACAGTTCATAATGATACCAATATGAAGAATAAGGAAAAATCCACAAGTTCATCGGGAGATGACAATAATAGCCAATAAATTGTGTAGAGCAAAAATGACAATCAAGAAATAGAGTGGCACTATTGAATTATAGGAGCCCATGGGTGGCATCATTATTAAGAAAACAAAAAGATATAGGAAAAAAAGAAAAGGAAAGGTGACAGAAGACAGAAAAGAAGAAAGAAGGAAGAAGAAAAAAGAGAAAAGGAAAAGGAAGGATCTCACTGGGTGGCGCAACAAAGCAAAACACTACAGACACCAATCAGTCAGACGTCACAAAGGGATATTGATCGACCAACCCCCTTGAGGCCAGATCCATATAGGTATCTAGAGTTCTCCAAACATTAAAAGAAATAGTGGGAGTAAGATGAGCCCTATCCACAGAATTGTGTGCACTTCTCAAGAATGAAACCCCTGTCCACCACCTGTGGTAAGAAACGGAAGCAAAAGACTTCCACTCCATAAGAATCACCTTGACTGCCACCGTCAGTAAAAGATCTAACAATTGCATATCCAAGGTATCTAACGGCAAAGGTATCTGGGAAGCCCAAGGTCCCAATAAGATCATAGGAAAAGAAAGAGGAAATTTAATTTGAAAGATTAACATGAGATGTTTATGAATAAGATCCCAAAAGGGCTGGAGAAGTGAACAATGAAAGAACATATGTGGATAATCACCGACCTCCAATCTACAACTCCAACATAAATCATCATCTTTTAAATGAAGAGAACAAAACCGCTTAGGAGTCCAATGAAGAAGGTTAATGGAGAAAAATTTGGATTGAAATAGAGAAGGCGCAATTTTATTGCGCAGAGAGAACATACTTATCAATTGCCAGGTGTCCGACGACACGTGGTCCGTTATCTCCGTACCAAAGTGACGGGCCGATTTTTGCTGCGCAATAGTGCATGAGTTTGAAGATGTTGAGGACAAAAATGTATATATGCGCGAAGCAATGTGACCAGACTTGAGCCACATAGATAATAAAGAAACCAAAGGGGAATCATGAACAAGACGCACTTTGGCAAGAGCGACTTTAATTTTCAAGAAGGTATAAAAATCCAGATTAGAGAGTGAAAATTGCCGAGCCAAAGAAGAAAAGGGTAACGGTTCATTGTCGGAATTATAAAGATGCCGCGCCAATGTGATACCTTTGGCAGACCAATATTGAATGAGTGGGGGGTCAATAATAACCTTTATGCGGGGATTACGCCACAAAGACGACCACCTAGATTTATGAATCGGAGTAGCCAATCTCCGATCGACCACTTTTACAGCTGCAATGGTGTTCAATATAATAGCACGAGAAAAAAGAATAGATAATGAAGACGTGGTTAAAAATGAAGAGACCGGAAGAGGAGAAGAGAGGGCCTGTTCGATGCACATCCAAGAAGGGGTCTGGCCGGGGAGTGAAGAAAACCACAACGCTCCCTGAGAGGCTAAAAAAGCAATCTGATACTTTCCCCAATCTGGAAAATTACAGCCACCCATATCGTAGGAGTTCCTCAATGCTTTATATGCAATACGAGCTCTCTTGTCATTCCAAAGAAATGAGGAAGTGATGGAATCAATCTCACGAAAAAATGAAGAAGAGATGTTTAACGGGAGCATAGACGAAATAAAGTTGACAATAGGAGTGATCATCATTTTTAAGTTTTGAAGTCGGCCCCACCAAGAAATGTGCTTAGGAGACCAAGTCTCTAAAAGGCGACGGACCTTAATTAAGGTCTGAGTCTCATTATAGGCCACAGTATCCGATAAAGTACTACAAAACCAGACCCCTAAGTATTTGAGCTGTTTAGATTGCCATTTGAAACCTGCCGAGCCCATATGGGCTGGAAAACAATAAGCATTAAGGAGAAACATCTCCGTCTTATCTCTGTTTAGAGTACAACCAGAGACCTTAGAAAAGAGGGCAATTGTATCTGTGATCACAGGAATAGCTGAAACAATATCGTCAGAGAAGATAAGGACATCATCTGCATATGCCACTAATTTGAGGCACTGTGAACCAAACGTAAAACCCTTAATATCCAGATGAAGATCAATTAGTCTGAGAAGCGGATCAATAGTAAGATGGAACAAAAGCGGGGACAGGGGGCAACACTGACGAGTACCTTGACGAAAACTAAGAAACTCAGAGGTAGCTCCGTTCACTCTAATATTCGCTCGAGGGTGGGCATAGAGAGACACAACCATACTTGTCAAAAGCCTTCTCAGCGTCAAGGGCTAGAGCTGCAGCAGGAAGCGTGGATCGTTTAGCTGCCCACAAAATATAGCAAAAGGTACGAATGTTGTCCCTAGCAAGCCGACCTTTGACAAACCCAGTCAGTGAAGGATGAACCAGAGAGGGAATATAGGATTCCAAGCGTTTAGCCAGAATTTTGGCATACATTTTCGCTTCCATATTAAGGAAGGAAATAGGACGAACATTTTTAGGTTCCGTGATATCCTTCCCCTCCTTCGGGATAACTACAATCGTAGCATCCGCCGCTGAACCGGAAACCGCACCATGTTGAGTGAATTTATCAAAAAGGGTCTTGAGGCGAGGAACCATGAAAGGGAGGAAAGTTTAATAAAAAAGAATGGGAAAGCCATCAGGGCCTGGAGCCTTACCAGAACGAGTAGCCTTAATAGCAAGAGTAATTTCCTCAGTTGTAATTGAGGCGCTTAACTGCTCCCTAACTTCCTCAGAAACAGAGTGAATAGGAATAGTGCTTAAGAACTCCTGACAAGCCTCCAAGGACGAAGGATTAGTAGGAGTATATAAATTATCATAAAAATCCCGAAAGACCGCAAGGATCTCCTTGGTCTGGAATTTTTGAACGCCGGATCTATCAGAGATAGAAGAAATTTAAGACGACTTACACCCGGAGTCCTGGAACTTCAATGTGGCTGCTAATACTTTACCAGCACGATTTTTTAACAACAACTGTTTAGACTTTTGTGCCTAAACACCAATATGAACCCGCTTAGTGACAAGAGCATTATATGAATATTTTAGATTTTTAATAGATTGTAAAAGTTGTGAATCTTTCGTTTGACGAAAAAGGAGTTCACTACGATTAATATTGTCCGCTAAATCTGAAAGTTCCTTCTTAATGGCAGTATTCCTGCGCGCCATAACTTTAATGATGTAACCGCAAAGAGTAAATTTAAAGGCGTGCCACAAAACCACAGGAGAATCAACGGACCCTTCATTATCAGAAAAAAATTGTTCAATTTCGGTTTGCAAGGCACTGATCGCAGCATCATCATACAGAATCTCCGTATTTAACTTCCACGAAGGGGAGGATTTCTTAGGTGCGAGCCCGAGAGGGAGAGGGAGACTGCTGCATGGTCTGAGACAAGAATAGGATGAATGAGCGGTGAAGACGAAGATTGTAACAAGGACGAATGAACCAAGAGGTAATCAATACGAGAAATACTAGACTGAGGAGAGGAAAAGAAAGAAAAATCACTGCCAGTAGGATTATGAAGACGCCAGACATCATGAAGATTAGCGGAAGAACACATGTGTAATAAATGTTTGTGAGCTCTAGGAGGACGAAAAGAAAAAGCAAAGTTCCTATCCAACAGAGGATCCAGCGGTAAATTAAAATCACCACCAACTATTAAATTACCATTATGAGGCGTTCGGGAGAGTAATTTAGTGATATTTTGCCAGAAAAGAGGATCATCAGAATTTGGAGCATAAATATTCAAAGCATAAAGATCATGAATACCATCAGACAGTCTAGATAAAATCCAACGACCTTCAGAGTCATGGTCAGAAGAAAGGATCGATAAGCCAGAAGTTTTAGAAATAAGGGTGATCACACCATTACGTTTGCCAAGAGCATCAGAGCATGCAACATCCATAACCCAGCCATTCCGCAACCACAAAGCCTCTTTATGGGATAACTTTGTCTCTTGCAAAAAGACCAGATCCGAAGACAAAGATTTGCAATAATCTAAAATTTTAGCCCTCTTAACCGGATGATTCAAACCCTTAACGTTAAGGGAAACTACATTTAAGCCAGGCATAAATGGACAGAAAAAAGACGCCACAAAAGGGAAACAGATGGATGGAAAAATAAAACACTACCATCGGACACACAGTAGAGAAATGCCACCAGGAGACCGAAGAGAAAAAGAGAAAAGAAAGAGGAGAAGAGAGGGAAAGAGAAGAAAAGATAGGAAGAAAAGAAAGGAAAAAGAGAGAATAGGTCTATGGGAGACCCGACTCATATCAGGGGGAACATGGAGAGGGAAAGAAAAGACCGCCAGGAAAAAGATCAGGAGAGAAAGCAATAGATCCCAAACTAGAGAGAAGGAAACAGCAAGCAATGAGCGTAGAATCAGAAAATGAACTAAGAGCTAACTTGAAATCGGAAAATGGAAGGCATATAAAAGAGGTCCGGAAAAACACATCCGAACACTAAGCGAAAACAAATGACAGAAAAATACAATATGAAACTGAGTCATAGGCAATAATAAGCAGTTGATTAAAAGCTAAATTGAGATAACAGGATCTTAGCTATATGCCAACAATTAAACGGCCAATAAGCTATAAATGCAATACAAAAAGGTAGAAAAAACAAAATAGAAAAAGCAAAAGATAATGTAAAAACAAGAAACTATCCAAATATAATAAAAAACAGTAATACATGGTATATAGATAGAGGTCAAAAAGACAAGAACTATATACTCTATAAAATTAAGCAGCTAAAATGAGAAGCAATATTAGATATGACTAGGAACCAAGTTACAAGGTGAAAAGCACATAGCGAAAGTATAGACAAAATACCATCACGTGCTAAAAAGAAATACTAGCCCGGGAGGCATAAAACAGGTACAAGAAAGGCAAATATACAAAAAGAGACCATATGAATGAACATAAAGAGGATAACTGACACAACGGCTCGAACGGCTTAACAAGAACAAACATCATAACCTACGTAAGAAAAGAGAAGAGCATTACACAGCCAGATGCATAATCGAAAGATAAGAAAAGTAAAGAAAAATAAAAGGACAACCTAAAACAAAGATCAGCAAATATGAGATACATAAAGACGGTGCCAAAAATAGTCCATCACAAAGAGAATGAACAGGAAAGACAAAATGACCACAAACAAATACCAGTAGAAAGTAGATAAATATCAAAAATAAGACTAGCTAAAGCTGACACGAGACAGACATAATAATTGGAAACCAAATATCAACCAGTGACCACAATATGAAAACAGGTAACAGAAGATGTGAGACGCATGAGCGAAAAACCAAAAAACGCCCACATCAGGGAGAACAAGGAAGAAAGTCAAAAAGGCCACAAACAAATATCAGAGAAAGTGGATAAATACCAATAACAAGTGAAAGTAAAACAGACAAGTGACCAACAACTCATGTGAAGAACGAGTAGCAGCCAATAATCGACATATGGAACAAAAAAAACAAAGGCATATGTGAAACGGCAAAACTCATAAAACCACGAGAAACAAGAATGACAAAAAATTCGAGTCCTAGAAAAACCAGGCGGTGAAGAAGAAACCATCTGAGACGGAGAAAGAATAAGAACAATACTAGAGAAGATAACGCTGACAAAGTACGGACAAATCAGCCAGAGAACGAATAGCAACCAACGACCAACATAAACTTTGAAGGAGCAATGACAGATGTGGACCAGTAAGACGCACTAAACCACGAGGAACAACAAAGAGAAAAACTCAAGTTCCAGAAGATCCAGGAGTCGGAGCAGAATCCATCTGTGATTCCAGTTGGTTATCCAGAAAAGAGGAAAGATCAGCAGGTTCATCAAAAATCCGATGGCGACCTTGGAAAGTTATATGAAACTTGGATGGACCAGCAAAGGAAAAAGGAATATGCATGTCCAGCAGATGTTTCCGCAGGTTTAGAAAACCTTTTCTCCGAATTACAGTGTCTCTGGCAAAATCCTGGGAGATAGTAATCCGGTGGCCTTCCCAAGATATCGATTTAACTTTCCTCATGTGAACCAAAATCTGTTCTGAATGCTGATGACGCAGCGGTTTGAGGATTACTGCTCTCGGATAAGTGGAGTTTTTAGGTTTAAACGCAGGAACTCGATGAGCTCTCTCAATTTTAAAGTCTCTCTGAAAGGAGATTTGTAGAGTAGAAGGTATCCATTTGGAGAGGAAATCAATCATGGAAGAGGCAGACTGTTCTGTATCTTCAGGAAGACCAAAAATTCGCAGATTAGACCTCCGATTGCGATCTTCCTGCTCCGTAAGGTCTCTGCGCAACGCCGCCATCGAGCGTTCCATCTGAAGAAGAGACCTCGACTGTTGGTGCATAGTATCCTCTACCACACTAATACGAGATTCAGTATTCGTAACCCTAACAGATAATTCTTTAAAGTCATTCCTAATGGCAGCCACCTCAACTTGTAGTAAGTCTGTGTTAGTTTTAGTAGACTGCGCAATATCATGGACAGTATTTAGGCGCGCCAAAATAGCATCTAAAGTGGAATTAGCATCTTTCTGAGAGGATTCAGGAGTGGGGGACTGTTGTTTAGAGCGTTTTAAAGTCCCTTTAGAATCCTTTGCAGTAGGGGAAGGCCCCATGCTGTCCACCATAAGAATAGACTACAATAGGCAGTCCAAAAAGAATGTGACGTAGCGTAAATGAGCAAGGGTTAAGAGTTATACAAAAAGCCAGAGCTCACCAACTGCCACTGACCAGAAGCTCTGTAGCTCTATAGGCGCAGACTATGGCCTCGGCAACAGCGAACGAAATGGCGGACAAGAGCAGGTGAGGTAAAAAAAAAGGAAGCCAGAAAGACCCAAAAGCGCTAAAAATAAATTCTGCCAAAAAACAAGCAACCTAGCAGTCAGGTTGCATAGCATTAACCCCTCAGGTAAGGCAGGCAAGCAAGTAGAGCGAGACTCATGAGGTGAAAATCGGCAGTCAGAGAAGCACAAAAGGCAGTAAGCAAATGCATAGAGACAACTGTACAGGGTCTTCAATGCCAAAAAGTAGTAAATATCACCTCAAAGCCGCTGTTCAGCATGTCGCGCTTGAAGACATGGGTCTGGTGCAAAGGAAACGAGCGACGCCACCTCAAAAACAAAATGGCGGCCGCTCCCTGAAGTGCCGGTGTAGAGGATATCAATCACCAAAAAGGACCGTTCTGGACGTTATTCATCGTTAAAATCCACATGCGAGCACTCACTGGTCCTTCCGACACCCCATACTGAAAGCAGAAGAAGAGACACTTGGAAACGGGATCCTTAAATCATCCCGACAGTCCTCGTCTCCCTGGAGCTCAAGCGCGACCCGCCATCACGTAGCGGTGCGCAAGCCACGCCCCATCTAGAAAATTCTGTTTTGATAAAAATAACACACTGGTTTCCTTTTTTAATGCATGTTTGGCCACTGGGACACTAGGACACATTTCTTAACTGAGGATCATTTTTGATAATGTGGGATTGAGGTCTTCAATGTCAGTGTGGTGAGCTGTGTTTTCATTATGTTCACCCCATGTAAGGGGGCCCAATTGGGAACCATCTGATGTCCGTTAGTGCTAATGCAGCATGCAATTCCCATTGCGTTAACATAGATATAGCTCTACTGGACAGTAGCTATAAAAGCTTTTTGTACGGTATAGTGTGCATTTTTTCATTAAAATATCACTCCACTTAAAAAGCATAAATGAAAAACATTGCCATTTACAATGCCAATAGTTCCAACTCCAACAAATGCGAGACCTATTGCATTGCAAATGCTTGTTTTCTCTCTTATTAACCAGCCGTGGTGGTCCTTATCTCTTGATATGAATTGGTGTTTCAGATGTCGTTGTGATATGCCTGCACTCTGAGATTCCTTCTTGGGTCTCCTCATTCTATTAAGAAACTGACAGAACAGAACTGAGTTCTGGGTGATCCTCATGGATATACCTTTATGTTTGCTTATGGCTTTTCTGTTGAGGTTCTTCAGCTCCATACTTTGTCATTCACTTGGGGTGCCATACTCCTGTGTTGGGTTATTAAGGCATTATAGAAATTGTGTTTCTACCTAGATGGTGGCCAGTCCTGAAGCTAAGTTTCTAACATGATCACATGTTGTGCCTGGTTTATTAGATTTGCTGCAGCCTTTCAGAACTGGAAAAGCCCAATACTATGCAAAGGGGGTTGGATGGGACAACAGTCTGGAATTTGAACGTCCTTTCTTTCTCACACAGTCAGAATTATTGCCTAATTTATTTGTTATTTGTTTCTTTCATTGAGCGCCAGTGCCACAGAGGCCAATTTTTTGGTGCCAGGGGTTCAAATGAGGGGCATCTCTATTGAGACACCCCGTATGTTCTTTTCCTGAATATAGTGCTGGTGACGATGGGCGTGAATTGGGTTGTTTTCAAGTTAATGCTTAGCAGGGCGCCTCTGATGGGAGTGTTTCAGATTCAAACTCCTGCACTCTGCCATTTTGTTTGCTGTGTATGAGTTTGGTAGAGTTGATTGTCCCAGTATTGTCCAGTCTAAACTTTTGGGTGAGAAAGTATGTAAAGGTCCATAGGTATTCTGGTCCTTTACCTTTGTAAACCTTGTGTATGCTAAATAGGCTGCCAGATAGTCTCACAAATGGATTTGGATCAAGCAGTTTGAAATTGTTTCTCATGCAGAGTTTTGAAATCTAATGAATAGTACAAATTCAGCATTGAGTAAGATGGCAATAGGGTTGACGTAAATTGCATGGCAGTCCCACACATAGTTGCTTTATGCCAACACTGGCAAGATATCGAAAATGCTTGTAATGCAACGGGGATATTCATTTGGGTCTAAACTTTTGGTATGAAAATATGAGAATACTAACCTATGCAGATGACATTTTGTTGGATTTATCAACTGTTGGCATACAGTGGCACCTAAATGGCTTATCTTATTTTAACATGGCCTCGAAACTCACAGTTACTTTTAATAAATCACAGGTCAATCGTTTTGTGATGAAAACAAATTCCGCAAGGTTAAGGGAGTAGTAGTCTCTTGTTAAGACCCATGAACTTGTGCATTTTGGGTGTTCGGCATCCCTTGGTCTAAAACATTACATAGCAAAAACAAAAATCAAGGTGATTTTATTAATCATCAATTCATTGGCAGATTTTTGGACTTACATCCCACCCCATGATCAAACAAGCACTAAGAGTAATAAAGGCAAAACTTTACTCCTTTTCATTATTTTTCTTAATTACATATTGTAATAAATTCAATAGCCTGCTTAATCGGAGTCATCCCAATGGTTTGATTAATTCTCTAGCTAATTATATCAATTTGGTGTGCACATTTTCATCTTGAGTTTGAACTGGAAAAGTTATCTACCATAGCTCCAGAAGCCAACGTGCACTGGTTTTTAAAGTCCCTGCACATCTCATTTCGGCCTAGCCACTTCCTGGTGTTACGCCCACTCTGGCGTCTATCACAGTGAAGGGGGTTGGAGCCAAGGCTGCTACCGGCCATTTCATGCCGGTTGCAGCGTGGGAGCGCAGCCGACACGCGCAGTGTGCGCGCCAAAGGCAAGCCCGTCCGCGGACGTCGGGGCCAGGGGCCAGTCATTATGCCCAAATAATATCCTACGCTCCAACTGAGCTTAAACAGCTTTACTCACACAAATTCATACCTAACCCTCCACTTGTTCCAGCCTGGTCAAATATAGGATCATGGCAACAAGAACATCCTTCGCTGAACTACCCTACTCTATCTACTGTACAGGGAGAACAACTAGGTACTTGAACAAAATTGACAAACCCCTATTTCTCAACACACTGGCCAATACAGTGCCACCCAACCATCCTTCTATCAACCAAAGCAATGGATATTTAACAGCATGGCTATCAGCAGCTAGCAACAAATATGCACCCCTCGAGAAAACACACTCTGCCCAATGGCATGATGCCCAGAAATGGTTCTCCACCGAACTAAAAACCCAAAAACTAGCTCACCGACATCTTGAAAGAAAGTGGAAACACAACTATTCACCCAGAACAAAAAGATCTATCTAGACGCCATGAAGGCTTATAAAAAAGTTATCCTGACCACTAAAGCGACCTATTTTTCCACTAAAATGTTGACTGAATCGAATAGGTCCTAGGAGATTTTCTCAATTGTTATTGATCTGTCTAATCCTGACAGAGTTACAACTTAACCTACTCCTTCTCAAACCCTTTGTAACTCCCTAAATACCTTCTTTATTGACAAGATCACAAAAATCAATTCCAGCATTCCGGCATGCTTAAACCCTCAGGCTAGCCCTATTACATCTAAAAACCCCATTATCTTCACACAATTCCCTATATTCAACAACCAGACATTCTTGATCTCCTATCCAAAGTAAAATGTGGCACTCCTAGGGACTGGTGCCCTCCCGGCATCCTAAAAGAAATATTTAGGGCCCTTCTCAATCCAGCCTTATCTCTTCTGAATGAGTCGCTGTCCCGGGGCCTTGTTCCCAAAACCTTCAAGGAGGCGATTGTTGTTTCTGTTGTTTTCCCAGATATGGGAGCGGACCTCCCATATCTGGCCATATAACTGGATGCCTTTCCTGATTCTTAGAAGAGTCTGAATACCTTGACATCAGGCAGGGTTTCTCCCAGCACACTCTACAGAAGCTGTAATACTGACAGTATTGTACACTACCCGCAGGAATGCCAATAAGGGCTCCCCGCAGGCCCTTGTCCTGCTTGACCTTTCCGCGGCTTTTGACACAGTTGACCATGGCATACTGGTCGATCATGTCTGCATTGATCAGTTTTCTGCTCCCAGAATAGGGACCACATGTGGAGTCCCGTAGGGCTCCTCACTTTCCCGCCTCCTGTTTTATCTCTACCTCCTCCCACTGATTCGGGTCTTGAAAGAGAGGAATTTCTGTACTTTCAACTATGCTAACGACTTTCAACTAATATTCCTCATTAGCAACTCCCTCGACTCCTTCTGTGATTTTGTGATTTTCAGTCCACCATGCTATTCATCAGCGGATGGATGAACAGTAACCATCTAAAACTTAATTCAGACAAAACCGAGCTAGTTCTAACTGGAGGTATCCACAACAACCCCAGGGGCCCACACTTTTGGCCAAAGAAACTGGGCCAATAACCCTCTGCCTTGGCCAAAAGCCTTGGGGTAACAATGAACAACGATATCACAATGAAGTCTCAAATTGGGTCAGCGCTATCCACATGCTTCTTCCAGCTGAGAAAAATTAGGAAGATTAGAAGATTTCTCACCCAGGAAGCCCTGACCCAGGTGGTTCTTGCCATGGTTATGTCCCATGTTGACTATGCCAACTCACTGTATTTTGGCATCCCTCTATACCTAACCAAACATCTGCAACTGGTACAGAACCAAGCAGCGCAACTGATCTTTCAGCAACCTAGGCACCATCATGTCACCCCCCTCATGAAGAAGCTGCACTAGATCCCCATCACACAGCATTGTGCCTTCAAGGTTTGCTGTCTAATCTTCAAATCCCTGAGTGGAAGGAGCCCTACATTTCTGGACAGCCTTATTCTGAGGCATGTACCATCGCGCAACTTGCGCTCAGCCCGCAAGCACCTTCTGTCCTTCCCTTCCTTCAAACTTACGCACCTGGGTGGTGCTTGGTTTGCTGTCCTAGCTCCAAGACTCTGGAACTCTCTTCCCTCCAAAATTCTATCCTGCACTGACCTCCTAGGCTTTAGGAGGCTCTTTAAAACCTGGTTGTTTCAACAAGCTTATGAGTAACTCCCTAGGACTCAGGCACCTCTCAGAGCAGCGCCATGAAACCAATCCAGTGTACATGCGCATTATCATTTTTTTAAACATAAAATAACATAGGACAAATTAAGATTAGCTGCAACATTGATTTAGAAGGAAACAAGCAATAAGTTTGAGGGCTGTGTGAATCCTTAGATTAGTTCAGTTCAGTTCAGTAATTCTTTATTCGATGAAAAAGATACATCATAAAAGTACACAATATATACAAAATAAAAATAGAATTAAATTACAGCTAACAGTCTTCTGGAATTACCATTGCAAATAGATAAAAAAGGTTAAACAAGGCACATGCACATTTTTTTAAAAAAGATCTCATAGTTTTAGCTAACTCCTATTGTATTTCTTAGCCTCACGGCAAGCCTCAAAAAGTTCATAATGCAATGGAGAGTCCATGGGTCATTCGCTTTTTGTAAATAGAGTAAAGCCGTTTTAGCATGCCTAAATTTTTCTCTCTTTAAAATTTGTATCAAATATTTACACCTGGGAAGTTTAAAAAAGGGGCACAGCAATACGAAATGAAGGGTGTCTTGCGGAGACCTACTGTCGCAGCCGCAAGCACCCTTCTGGGCAATTGTTGGAGTAAATCTTGCAGGGTCCGCTAATAGGTGTGGTAGTAAATTAAACCTAAGGCGGGTCATTAAAAATCTATTGTGTGTATTATGGACCAGGTACAAGTATGGCTTCATGCCCTCATTTTTTCTAAGACTGAGGGCAGCTACAGATTGTTTGGCTGTGTCCTCTGCCGATCTGGAATTCACAAAATGATCGGTTAACAGTTTTTTGATTTTTAATTTATCCGAGGGTACAATGATCTCAGGGTTTATTAATTAAATCCTCCCGATCAACACTTTCCAGGGTGGACTTAACATAGTTTATCCATGGGATGTATAACCCTTTATCTCTCTGCAGTCAGTCTCCCAGGATTTGTCTACCTAGGCCTGCCTCTGGGTTTGACCAGGTGTTCAGCCATGCCAATATGGGTCTTACCCTAATCTGATCCTCGATGAATGGGCACCCCAATTCACTATGTACAGTTGCAGTTGAAGTGGACTGAGGAACTTTTAGGATCCTCCGCATGTATTTGTTTGCCTCAACTTGCAATTGATCCACATTCACGTAGCCCCAGACTTCCGACCCATGCATTACTCTCGCACATCCTATAGATCTATAAAGGTTCAAAATCTGTTCGGGGGACCAACGGCCCAACCTGCAACCGCACTTTGCTATAGCACCGTTCGTGGAGATTAATTTTGAACGGCGGTCCCCCACTAAAGATCTAAATGTGAGCGCCCTGTCGAACAGTAACCCTAGATAGGAAAAAGTCTTAACCTTCTCTAGTATATGGTCCCCTATCCTATACGAGAACCTTTTACACGGTTTAGTGCCTGCTAACATCACATAGGATTCACTCAAGTTAACAGACAGATCCAGAGTCCCCATACATTTTACAAAACCGTCGATTAAGCACTGCAGGCCCCTCGGTGTACGGGCTAGCAGGACCGCGTCATCCGCGTACAAAAGAACCGGAATATGATGCAACCCTACTTTTGGGCAGTCCGAGTTTAAAGCCAGGAGTGCCTGCTCTAGGTTTTTAATGTAGAGCAAGAACAGAAAAGGGGCTAGAATACAACCCTGTCGCACTCCACTGGTACAGGGAAATAAACCTGTGTTCCCCCCCTCCTATTTGTAACGTACCCTGGCTGTTGTGTCCTGGTGTAATTCACTCAAGATGAGGATTAGGTCTGGGTCAATTCCAATATCCCTCATCAGGCCCCATAATTTGTTCCTGTTCACATGATCAAAGACTGCAGCCAGATCCATGAAGCCTAAATACATGGCCTCATTGCTGGCTTTAGTGTGTTTAGCAACCAATAAATATAAATTGAGGCACTAATCGCTTGTGGACCTTCCTGTTCTGAAGCCATACTGAATATCTGTAATTAGGTGGTGTTCCTCAGTCCAGTCCATGAGCCGTTGAAGAATTAACCGTCCCAAAACTTTTGCAGAAACATCAATCAATGAGATTGGTCTATAACATTGCGGGTTGTCCCTATTGCCCTTCTTAAAGATAGGGACAATAACCGCTGTCGACCAAGATCGGGGCAAACCGATCTGAGCTGCAGTGTTAAACAGTCTTGTGAGGATGGGAGCCCAGAGATCTACTTTACTCAGGTATAAATCAGGTGGGGATCCATCCGGGCCCGGCGCCTTGTTATGTGAAAGGCCCTGGATCCCAGCTATTATCTCTGCAAGGGTAAACTCAATTCCTGGTCCCTGCTGGCTGTCCACCACCCAGTCCATTTCTGTGTCCTGAGTATGATTATATAAGCCCTCGAAGTGGGAGACCCACTGTTCTGGTAGGATGTTCGTCCCCATCTCGGGAGTGTTACTGTCCTGAAAGCAGGGGTTGTTAACAATCCTCCAGAATTGGGACGTATCCCTTCTTTCTCCCGCCTCTCTCAGATCTGCCCAGGCTTCTATTTGTAGGGAGGTCTTTCTCTGTTTTAATGTATTTTTATACATGCGTCTGCACTGTCCTATTTTGTAAGAGTCCCTAGGCTTAGTTTTTAGGCTAAGGTTTAGGTCTCTCAGGGCTCATGAACACTTGCCGTCAAACCACCTCGGCTGCAGTTTGTTCCTCTTGGGTGCTTTCGTTTTTAATAAACCATCCACCAACTTGGTCACTGAGCTAAATGCCCCAAGCAGGTTTCTCCCCTCGATCATGGGGTCTAGGCATTCCTCGAACTGTGCCTTCCCTTGTGATATTAGCTCTTTATAAAATGCTTCCCCATCAATTTTTGCCCATCTAAGCCGCCTTACTCTATCTGTGACTGTCAACACACTATCCTTCGGGGGACAAAACTTAGAGCGTCCCCACTGTTTGGAAGTTAAAATTAGGGGATTGTGGTCACTAAATCCACTCCACTCAATTCCTACTGTACTAATTGATTTTTTTGCTTGTCTAGACACCAGGATATAATCTATGTAGGTGGAGCAACATCTTCCTTTAAAAGTTGGGATAAGGGACCCGTCCTCTGCCAGGCTGACCAAATCAATTGTGGACCTCCCATATCTGGCCATGTTCTTGGAGACTTATATAACTAGATGCCTTTCCGTATTCTTAGAAGAGTATGAATACCTAGACATTAGGCAGGGTTTCTCCCAGCACACTCAATCCGGTGTACATGCGCTTTATAATTTTTTTAAACATAAAATAACATAGGACAAATTAAGATTAGCTGCAACATTGACTTAGAAGGTAACAAGCAATAAGTTTGAGGGCTGTGTGAATCCTTAGATTACATATCTTGGAGTATTGTAAACAAAATACACTGCAGAGACAATGTGGATGACCTCTCTACAACTGCATTACATTTAAAGAAACTGGTTAAAACGGTGCCACAGCTTGTATGGCTTTAAGAAGCTATGCTTTCTTCAGAATTTGTTTTTAAATATGTCAGTAGAAGTTTTACTTCTTTAAACATATAAAATAGTGCAGGGACTCCCCTTTCTGTGAAAATGACAAATGGCTTGCTGCTTTTTTGATTATTAAATTTGGATACAGCTGAATTCAAAGTTCAGTGCATTGCTTATTTATTTGTGCTGCTGACTTTGGTGACAAGGGGGTGGACTTGCTCCATTTCATTTGTACTTGTCTTGTGTTCAAAGTATTCAGTGTAAAATGTTTGAAAACTCGTCGAGTTCGATAAGATCAAAACACAAATCAGTTGAATACTCCAGAGGTGGGTTAATACATTATTTTTTTATCCAGATGCTTAAATTCTTACTCAAATGTTAATTGTTACTGGATTGTGTGGGGTGTTCCCCAGCCATGTCCACATGCCGCTCAGCCATTAAGTGGAGGACCCTCTGGTATTGGGGCAGGCCAGCTCGTTAAACTCCTGTGAGAGAGTAATAAGCCCCATAGGTCCTGATAAGTGTCTGGGCTGTGCTCTGTCGCGAGTGTTAGTTTTTCCATGCCTAAAATTATCAACCGTCTGTGCAGGCAGGAGGTGTGCGTAGGGACTTTGTCAGAGCCCCAGAGAAAAAGGATGGCCTAAAGGGCCACCCCCAGGGCTAAGCCTATCTGACGCCCTCACTAAGGTTTCAGTGGGTAGGTTAAGGCATTGGACAGGTCAAGTGCAATGAGCGTTGGGAGATGAGGCAGCTGTGTGTTCATGAGTGTGCCGATATCTTTCAACAACTCCTCCCAATACTGGTCCGATTTGGGGCAGGACCATAGGAGGTGCTGTAAGATGCCTGTGGCTGTGCAGCCCCGCGAGCAAGTTGCCCTGTGTGTTAGGTTGTTCTGATGCAGCTGGCCGGTGTGAGATAACAATATGTGGCTATTTTTATGGCTGTTTCTGTGCTAGCTGTGTTGCATTTGGTGTGGCGCTCACAGTCAAATATTTCTCACATTTCTATGTGTAAGAGGGCACCCCACTTCCTGCTCCCAGCTCAGTTGCACTGCTGGTTTCTCTCCTGAAGTGGCCTAGGTGAGAAAGGCGTAGATTTTGGAGATGAGTCGCTTGTTGCTGTTTTTAGTAAGAAACATTCCTCGAAGGGTCTTGGACATCTCTCAGTACTAGGCTTCACGGTAGGCTGCAGAACCCAGTGTCCGATCTGAAGATAGCAGAGGCGTTCTGTCTCCGGGAAGCCATAGTGTGCCTTCAGTTGGTCAAAGGGGATGATCGCATTGTGCCAAATAATTGTCACATTGATTTATAGTCCACTCTATGACAGGCAACGAAGGCCGTGGGATTTAGACCCAGGTAGAATCCTGACTTGCTCAAGGCCAGCGTCTCTTGTGAGGGGAATGTCCAGCACCTGAGTGTTGCTCTTGAATCCCTGGATGAAATGGTGGTTCTAATGACAGACAATGAGATGAGTAAAGACCTCGGGCCCTATGCTTGCTTGGCAGCCGGGGCAGTTGCCACCTACGTTTTCCAACAACTGCTCAGTCCATAAATGTCCAGTGCTTCTCCGATTTGCTCCGGTGCCATTCTATCAGTGGAGCTTCAGGGCTTGATAGTCTTGCTATAAGTTAGGAATTCCCAGGCCCCTCCTCCGATGCCGGGCTGCACACCAGAGCACAGAGAATACGTGCTGAAGAAGTTCCCCCTGCAGCTACTTTAGCAGAATAGGTAGAGGGCTCTAAGAAGTTGTCATTTTCAGGCTGTCTGAGCCATGGGATGCCATGGCGGTACAGTGAGGTTGAAAGCTTGAGACTTCTGCAAGTTGACCTTGAAGCAGGAGACCTCTGCAAAGAACCAGTGCTTGTCTAAGAAGGCTGGAACGGAACGCTGAGGGCCAATGAACACTACCAGAATGTCAGCAGCACAGATGCTGATGGTGCGAGTGTCTCCCCAAACCAGTTCCCTGTGATGCCCGGGCCATCCCTCACTCACTGGGCCAGGGGTTCCATGTAATGTGTAAACATCAAGGGGGACAGCCGGCAGCCCTGCCAAATTACCCTGCGTACAGGGAACATGTCCGAGCTGACTCTTATGACCCTCACTGCAGTCGGTGGGCCCAATATCCACTCAATATCCAGCCCCTGAATCTGCTTCCAAATCTGAAGTGCTTTAAGGATGTTACAAGGTAGGGCCATTTAACACTATCAAGCGCTTTCTCAGCTTCGATTGCCATGAGCATGTTCTCCCTCTGAGAGCCCCTGGCTTTATCAGGTGAGGATCCATTTGGTTTAGTCTCCACACTGTCTGAAGAAGTCATTCCGCCTGGTCTTGGTCAATCATGGATGGCATTAGAGGTTTGAGACTTACTCCTAAAATACAGGTGAAGAGCTCAGCGTCAACATTTATCAGGGAAATAATGCTTTAGGAGCCACAAGAAATTTGCCCTTACCTGGTTTTGGGAATACTATTATATAAGCGTCAAATATAGACTTGGAAAGTGACCTATATCCGCAAAGGAATTATACAACCTGGTGAAAATCTGTGCAGGGTCTAATAGAAAGTCTTGTAAAATAGTGGAGAAAAAGCCGCCTGGGCCAGGGAAATTTAGGGGTTTCATGCAGGATGGCCGTTATTACTTCCTCTGTGGGGATAGGCTGCTTTAGGGACTCCACTTACTGGGGGGTTCGTTTAATGGTGTGTGCGCCCTGCAACTATGTCTGGTTCTCATTGTGTTAGAGCTCCTGCATATCGTAAAGCTGCAGTAGAACTCCCCAAAGCACACCGGTATGTTTAAAACATGTGTTACTTCGTAGCCGTCCCGTGTTTAAATGACCTTGGCCCTATTGGTCTGCTGCTTGATCCGTAGCCTGTGAGCCAATAGATCACTGAATTTGTCTCTGAATTTAATATTTCTTAACTGAAATTGGCAATAAGTTCATAAAGTCCTAATTGTGATCAGCTTGCGTAGGTCTTGAACATCCAAGCTTAAATGGTTGCACTGCAGTTCTTTAGTTAAGCGATGTCATGGTCATATACTGTCCTCGCGTAGAGCTGGGTGAGATCTGAATATGGTAAAATGGCATATGTATGAGCTTGTGATAATGAAGACGTCTTTGTGCACCCTTGATATCGTTGATTTCTGGAACATTGGTGGGATTGAGGACAAGCTAGGTGATGCTTATTCTTTATGGCTCTCCTCAAGACTTGCTTTCTCCAGGATTATGGGCTCCTGCCTCCCCCACCCTTCATTTGCAACACCAGGGAACTGCTACATTGATAATAATATGCATGGCACTGTCTGACCTTCACACGTGCAGTCTTCAAGGCAGTTGTCCAGGAATACACCTCAATCACCAGAATGTAACAATTCCTTTCACCCCTACCCCGGGTTCCACCAAGGTCCCCCAGATCTTCTTAAATTACTTAGTAGAGCAAACCCTGTTAGCATACATTGTTTTTTCAGCTTAATGCACCAATCTTTGCAGCAAATGCAGTCCTCAGCTGTTGGAGTGGTGTGAGCACCCCATTTATGGGCAGTGACTCTCGTAACTTGAGTAATTCCTGCTTTCTATGGTAAATGCTTTAAGTGGTAATAGGGATGTGGGCCCAGGTCTGACAGTGCAGAGCCTCAGTTTCCAATATTCTTCTATCATTGGACAACTTTACTGCGTGTATAAAAGTGCCTTTCAATTTGCATCTACCAAGACATCATTGGTGGATTTGACAAATGTTTTTATCTGGTCCTTTGTGTAATATACTCAATGGATAATTTATAACTGTATAAATCTCAATGTTGATCTCACTGCCACATATTTTGGATACATCAAAGCTTACTCCCATTTGACTTTATCAATATTACCTGCATCTTGTTCCTATCTTGTCTTCAGTTTCTCCAGACCTTTCACAATTGAAGAGACATACATGCATGATATTGCCTATTGTCTATTAGTCTGTATTTTAATGGTGACTGCTCTAGCTCACTATCTACTTGCGAGTATTTGAATGTTTGAGTTGTGTAATGCATATTCAGATTGGAATTGTGAAAATGATAATACACTCTTAGGGTTTGTGACTGGCAGCTTCTCATATGTCGGTGGTCTATCATGTAACACTCTCTACCCTTTCTTCTCAAATACATATCTGTCACTTATGTCGCACACGCCCTTCTGTTTATGTGAGTTAAATGCTCAACCTCTCAGTATCGTCTACCATGGGAGATTGGTATGCCTTCTTCAAACGTGCTTTTTGGGTCGAGCCTAGCTGTGCAAGGCATGCAGATGTTAAGTATTCTGTGTAAGACTCGACCATTCTCCGCCCATACTTTTCATTGGTTGGTGTCATTGTCCTTGGGTAATGCTGGCTTCTTATTCATTGTGAGGCTTGTTTGTCCCTCCTTGTTACTGCCCTGTCTCCATCTGGAATTGCCCATGACGATTGGATCTTTTTTACATGTGGCGTTACACAGTTTCCTTCATAAGTCTGTAAGCACTTTTTTCTTTAATGACCTTCCCTATTCCACTCACGACATCTCAGCAGGCCCTCTAGTTTTACTAATGTATATATTTAAATTATAGCACGTCCGCTTTAACTATAGTGGCCGCGCTTAATTATTACTTTACTTAGCACTGGCCGCTTTCGTAATGTATTTATTAAAATGATAGCGCATCTGCTTTAACTGTAGCGGACACGCTTATTTTTTTAATTTTATGAAAACTGCAGGTCGCTTTCGTTATGGCTGAGCAAGGGAGGGGCACAACATTAATACACTTGCAATGTAATTGGACTCGCATTTACGCACGTTCAAGCTATTGTAACCGTAAATAACAATTAGAGCTCCCGGTTTTATGGTATTTATTTGTTTGGCATTTCCGTCTGTATTTTCCATATTTATTTTTTATCAATTTTATCTGCATTTATCCGTATTTATTCGGTTTTGTAAAAAAATATTGCTGAAACTAGTGTATTTCCACATTTCTCTAGCTGATAAATGTATACTCATAGTTGAATGCCTTTCCAGATTCTATGATCTGAACAACTACAGGCGATAAATTAATAAACTTATATGAAAACATGGACATTTTAGTATCAACCATGGGCATATCTTCTGCTGTTTAAACCGCATTACTAAAATATCTTTATTTTTGTATTCCCTTTACCTCTCAATCTGCGAGGCTATTGGCCTGGTAGTCATTTAGAATCACATAAAAACATCTGAATTTCTGTTTATATCCATATTTAAAATTAAATACAGACAGGAAAATAAATTATTTTCTGTCTGTATTTATCTGTAAAAATCAGTAAAAACGGAAAACACGGAGCCTTAATAACAATGCAGTTTATTTATGTTTTAAAAACCAAAACATAAATAAAAGGCATCATCAGTTACTATGCCAATAGCTCAAACTCACGTAAATGCGAACCTATTGCATTGCAAATGATTGTTTATGAATGAAACTATCATAAAAGAGAATGTCCCTTGGGTTCAATCAATGTCTCAGTGACAGTTGTTCATGCATACTTCATTGAATGATCAATAATCATCCCATGCAACACTACAATGGTTATCGATACAAACACCCTACAATCATGAAAGAGTCTAAAATTGATGTTATCACAATGTATACATTTATTTACACCGTACATCAATTAAAAACATTAAAAACAATCCAAGTATACCAGTAACACATAAAAAGTATACATAATATGCAAAAAAGGAGAAGAGACTGGAAACCCGTAGTGTAACTTTTAGCACATCGGAATGTTAATTCATAAGAATCTTCACATTGAAGTCAGAATCACATAGATCCGTACGGACAAGTCGTTCCGTGAATTTAACTTGCAAGTATTGCGTCAACATGTTTCGGTGTGTTGCTCTTTATGCACCACCTTTATCTAGACTAGTATTGCATTATTTCTCTTTCTCAACCCACATTTTGATTAACCCTTTCCCTGCTGCTGTCGGCCAATGGCCGACGGCAGCACTACCTCCCCAGTGCTGCCGTCGGCCATTGTCCGACGGCATTCCACCCGCGCACGAAAACGCCCGCACCTCGGCAGAATTACTGCCCCGGTTAACGGGTTAAAATTGATCTAAACAAAACATAAAGATAAAAACAATATTACACATTGAAAACTCAGCAATCTTCAAAATATTCTCCACTACATTGTATTACATTGTGAAACCATCAAACCTTCTAGTTGGGAGATAGTGTTTTTGGCACTAACGTGAGCAGATCCATGAGTCATGGTTACAAAGGGCAGTAAATAAGCATAAGGTAACTTCCATTTCAGCAAATCTTTTGACCCCCAACATCCCTCATTATCTAACTCTCCTCCCTTTTTCCATTCTGCTTTTTCTTGTTCTGTAGCTAACTGCTGTATTACTTTGATCTCTGTATACCTATTTTTCCAGCTCTCAGCTTGGGATCGTAATACATTCATCCTACTCGTGTGTATGCTCACAGTGTTTCTGGCAATTTCATCTGCAAAGGCATTTCTGTGTCCCACTTTATCTGCGATTCTCTTGTGGGCACTACATTTGATAATAGCTACACTCTATGGCAATGTCAAGGTAATAAGAAGACTATTTACCAATTCCCCATGCTGAATTTTAGAACCATGAGAGGTTAGGAATCCTCGTACCTTCCAAAGTTTGCCAAAATTGTGTGCCAAACCAAATGCATGCTGACTGTCTGTGTAAATGTTCACTGATAACCCTTCACTAAGTTCACAAGCCATTAAAAGTGCAATAAGTTCAGCTGCTTGGGCAGATTTTTGCGGAATGCGGGCTGTTTCTACCACAGTTTGTAATGTGGTTATGGCATAGGATGCAGAGGTGGTGCCATTAGGTAATTTCAAGCAGGAACCATCCACCCATAATTCCCTCTCAGGATTTAACAAAGGTGTACCTTTAAGATCTATTCTTCCCTTAGTTTGTTCTTCTGTCAGAAAAATACAGTCGTGTAAATCATGAGTTTGTTCAGCTGTCAAAGGTAACAATGTAGCTGGGTTCAATGTTAAACATCTCTGGAGTGTGATATGAGGTGCCAAGATCATAAGTTCGTATCCTGTAAGTCTAGCACTAGTCAGGTGGTGTGTCTTAGTCTGATTAAGGAGTGCATCTACGGAATGTGGTACCATAACCATAAGCTTGTTATTCAATACTATCCCCTCAGATTGTCGTATAGAAATGGCTATGCCAGCAACCGCTCTAAGACAGCCTGCAAGTCCTCTGGCCACTGGGTCCAATACAGAAGAAAAATAAGCACATGGACAATGTTTACTACCATATGGTTGTACTCTCTAGGACCCTTGCTGAAAAATCAGATACCGCCGGGATCTCCTTGCCACCTGTCCGCACCTCTGAGGTTAAATTACGTATTTAAAGACGCCGGGTACCATTTGCAGCCGGTCTGCTGTGCGCAACATTAAAACAGAATTAAAGACGCCGGGAATTTTGGTGGCAGGCGGCACATAGATTCTTAATAATATCAGAATATAAGACGCTGTCATCTGTGACGCCTTTGCCTATCTATTTAAATACGACCATTAATCTACTGTTTTTTTTAAAAATATGAGCAAAATTTCTCAGTAAGGACGTTGTTTTCCCATCAGCGGTTCACAGAAAATATCACTACAGATTTGTTTCTTATTTGGAAATAAAAGTTGCTGATTTTGACAATCAATTTATGACGTTAGCTGTTATTTCTAGACTATCTAGAAATACGATGGTACAGTCCTGAGGACGAAACACCTGTGTCGAAACGCGTAGACAGGAAACCATCTTTTAATTCAATTGCTATATGTATTTGATAAACGTCTGAACTTATGCATATGCTATAATGCTGAAACATTTTATCATACATGTATATGAATGTACCAGAAATTTTTATAATTGAATAATTTTTTATATTGATTAATTAAAATGTATCAAATGTGCAAAAACTTGTTTTGATCACTTCTTATTGTTTCGTTTGGCAAATGCCATTGTTCATGTGCTACTGTTTATTGTAGATTTGCCTGAGTATTATATTCACACGAATATGTACTCTCTAGGAGAAGCACACTGAACGATGGGATACATGGGTTTTTATAGCAAAAGATCACAAACAAGGGACGCCCAGAGGTAAATAGAGCTTTGGGAAAACACACAAATGTGGTAACGGCAAGAATCGGCAGCCTCTGTGTCTTGTGCAATTGCTACGTCCTAAGGCTGAACAACAAGATATGCTATCTGAGTAAACTGTACTTGAGGATTAACCATTGTCTGAAAAACCTCGAGCAGACGCCAGCTGTTATTTTGCGCTGACTCTGCATGTATACACAGCCTACATGCCCCAATCTAGATTCTTTACTCATGTTTATACAGATGCGGTGTCAAGGATATAGCCGGGCTGCAAGCAGGACAGGGTTGAAAAATAGATGAGGCATGGCCTAATCAAAACACAAGAGAATCAGATTTTACATTTTAACACAGGGATGTGAAACACATCCTTCAGTAAGTACTGGGACACGCTTGGGTAATCAGAGTAATAAAAAGGTCCAGTAAACATTCCCTTTATTTCTATTTTTTGCTCCAGGTCTAAGTCTGATGGTAAAAAATGACTGAGCAAAATTCATAATACAGGTGGTGGGAAACCCCAAAATGAGAGCGGGTGCTCACCACCTGAAACCACATGCACAAATTAGGCACTGGGGAGAAGGACCTATCACCACCAGCAGACTATGGTACCACAATGGGAAGATTGACTTATTTTTTAATATAAAACAGAAAACAACACTTACTTTCCACCACCATTTCCTGCCCTGTGAGTTACCAACATAAGCCCATATTTGTGAAGCCTTTGCATTGTCCTTGCATCACACAAGGTAATGCAAGGACAACGCAAAGGCTTCAGAAATATTTACAGAGCCATGCAAGGCCTGATTCGCATGCTTTTTGAAGAAATGTATCACAAGGCTGCTGCTTCTCGTGCTTTACATTACATTTCAACTTGAGAGACATTCCATTGGTAGAGCATGGGCGTTCCCATGCATCTGCCCTTGGATTTTGGCACATTCCCAGATTTATAAAGACTTTTAAACCTGGGAATGCATCAAAATGCTATGCCTTCAATAGAGAGGTGAAACGAGGAGAAATATCTTTATTTCTCCTCGATATTTTCTTCTTTCACATGTGTTGAATTCTACAGCACATATAGAAAGAGGAAAATAACTCTAAGGATTGTTTTTTTCAGGAAGATTTCCATTCCTGCAAAAAATCAATCCTACCACTATGATGCAAGGGGGCCTGCATTGGCTCTCTGCTGCACATAGTGGGCCAGCACAAGGAGAGAGCAGAAATGCTCTATATTTTTGTAAATGTGGAGCGTTTTTGCTCTCTCCCTTTCACGCAACGCAGCGCTGTGCTGTAACTTTGCTTGCTGCCTTGCGTTGCGTCAAAGTTTAGTAAATGTGCCTCCTAGTATTTAACTATGAGAAAATCAAAAACAAGGGAAATCAAATAATCTAGAGGCCTAGACATAGGATCCATCACAGGTGCTGTCTGGAATTTACGCACACAGTACAAACAATGCTGCAAGCTTGGTCAAATGTCAAGTAATGCCTTTGTTTTACCTGGCAGCAAAAAAATCACAGAGGTAGTCGAGTAACACTGGAGTGTGAACAATGGTGGTGATTTGTTCTTAGATTCTCCTATACCCCTATATTTTGGGGAAAATGTAGATTGTGTGCTGTATGTTTTTAACTTTGATGCCAGCTAAGAAAATTATAACAACACCACTGGGTCTGGGCACCCAAAAGCACAGCTTGCCACAAGCTAGTAATAAACAAAAGAAGATGCACGTGATGCTATCTAATTAATCGCCCTACTTCTGGCCAAACATAAGATGTGAAACAAATGTTTTTCTGATCAAAATATATCGTTTTTTTAAATTTTATTTTAACTTCAGTCAATTATTCATTTTTTGTTTGGAAAATTAAATTTAACCAAGTTCATATTTTAAGACCTTATGTACAACAAAGAACGGAATAACATATACTCAAATTTCTATTTACAAATAAACAATCAAAATACATTTCAACGTTATCTCATTCAAACAGTCAGTCAAACCACTTTCACACCACAATATATACAAACAATATATATACAAAAACAGACAAAGAAGAAAATATGTACATTTTTTCAAGTTGTAGTATGATTAATTACAACAAAGCCATGAATATTTCTTATATTTTACAAAAATCTCTCGATATTTTTACAACTTTTGGTTATTTCAGGCTTTTAAAGTCTGAAATAACCAAAAGTTGTAAAAATATCGAGAGGTTTTTGTAAAATATAAGAAATATTCTTAAAAGGTCTTAAAATATGAACCTGGTTAAATTTATTTTTCCAAACAAAAAATGAATAATTGACTGAAGTTAAAATAAAATTAAAAAACGATACATTTTGATCAGAAAAACATTTGTTTCACCTCTTATGCTTGGCCAGAAGTAGGGGGATTAATTAGGAAGCAGCTAAAAAAATTAAACAAAGTGCAAAACACAGGTTTCTGATCTTTGCATAAAATATGCAATAGATAAAATTCCATCAGAGGCGTTACCCGCTCTGATCAAGAGCATATAAAGTTGTTTGTTAAACTTTCCAATGAATAGTGGGAATAAATGTCAGCTAAATTTGTTTGGTGAGGAAAAAAGTTTTGAAGATAAATGCTCTCACAAAAACATGTATTTTGTGGTAAACATTTTCCATAAGGGAAGTTTAAAAACTGCAAACTTTTCAAACTGCACAGAGTGAGAAGGTTACCACCTTTGTCCAGCATTGTGAAAGAGGCATAATTATTTACCGTGATGCAAGGAAACATACATGTCCAAGTACTACAAGCGGTCCTTTATTTATTTTTAGCAAACGGACCACATAATACCTACACTCGAATCTGATGTATTTCTACAAACAAAGAAGTGTCACCGGTTACATTCCTGACGGGTGAGTTCGCAGTTTAAAACATATCGCTACTAGTAACCACATTATTGGTAAGGAGACTAATGGCAACTGTGTATCTAGTTGCAGATACTACAGATTTTTCAACCCGACTATCCTTTTCACAAATATTTCCACGGAAGCAATTCCTGTTGATCATAGCGGCGGTGAGTTTAATAATTTTGCAGTTGCATAATGGTATAGGAAAGCTTTGAGGTGTAGAAATAGCGAGCATTCACATGACTATATAACAGGCTACTGTATTTATGCAGATAGTTATTGTGACCCATTACAAGTCGGACTATACGTAGATTTCATGAGAGCCAAATACAGCATATGAAGTGATGTAAATGCCGTTTTATATTCTCTAGTTCCATTATAAATAGCAGAGGCAAGCATGGCCACCGCTCTTATGCAGAGAGTCATTGTGAGGTATTAACAGCTGGATTTCATCCAGCAACATGAGATCCACACACAGTATAAGTAGTGATGTATATGTCGTTGTATAAAAGTCAACCACTAGTATACAGAGTAGATGTTAGCATGTTTGGCGATTTTATCTAAAAAGTGAATATAATAATATGAACTGTCAGGTAAATGCCACTATATAGATAATGCCTTGAGAAAGTATCGCACATCTATGTACTGTATGATATTCTGAGAATATATGTGATTGCTGTGATAGATCCCGTAGAAGTAAACTAGTTTATTGCACGTAGCAATGACTGTATAATTGTAGAGTGATTGTAAACCTTTATTTGCAGAACACAGCCCCTGAGGAAGGAACCAGTGTTCCGAAAATCATTGGGCCAGAGATTAAATATGGTTCAGTAGCTATGATGGAATCAATGTAGAAATTTAAAAAACTTTATGTATTGAAACTAGAATTTGTATTTGTGTCAGATTCCTGTCGCGCCTCGCTGGGGACAAAGGGTACAGACGGGGAACAAACTACAATTCCCAGAAAGCTCAGCGATATAGGAGGCGGGGTATAAATTGGGTGCCACTTCCGCCATCCGGTGTCGGATATTTTGGATGGTGACTGCCAGCGTTCGTATCGACTCTTCGTTTTGGAGCAAGTTTATCGAATCGTGTTCCGGCTTTGTAGTTCTTTCTTGTCCTCCGTTGGCAAGCCTTGGTAACGGCTATTGCGGAGGACAGACGTTCTTGTGCTCTGATTACCTTTCGCGTGTCTCCGTTGGCGAGCCTCCTTGCATCGGCTCTTGCGGAGGACACGCTTGCTAAATACCTGTTTGGGGTTCATTCCGATTCCGTTTCCTCCATTGGCGAGCCTTCTTGCAACGGCTTTTGCGGAGGAAACATCTTTTGTTTGAGTTCGTGACCCCTGGGGATCCTCCGTTGGCGAGCCTTTTTGCACCGGCTATTGCGGAGGATTCCAGACTTAGTTCCCAGGCTGGGACGAATTGTTTTGTTTCATGGACCTTACCGAACAACTATCCAGGTAAACCTTGGTTTTCCTTATCTTTGGGTGACGTAACCCTCATATCGTTTCAGGTAGAAACTGTGTAATTGCATTATTGGTTTAAAGCTCTGCCTACGCCCCTTCAAGGCTCTTTGGGAAAGAGATTAGGGTATGTAGTATCCTTTCATTAATAGCATAGATCTGTCATTACCTGGGTCTTATGGGTTGTTACAATAGTAAGGTTTGTGTTTACAGGGGAAGACAGACACGAGCTGAACGTATATGTTCTCAGTAGAAGAGAAGTATCTTCTGAGTTTTCGCAGTCTGCTTTCAAGTTACAGGTATAAAACTGTGATGTCCTGTTGATCTTTATGACCATAGTGTTAGGAGAGCATTCATTAGAATTGATACCAATCATTGTGTTTTCTGTCTCCACAGCTCTCCCTCCCCGCAGTCCCCTCCCTTTCCTTCCTGTTTTGCCCTCACCTGATCCTTCCCTAGCCCACGGCTATAACAGCATTCGGGGCTTGAATAGATCTGGAGGTGGCCTATTAATACCACAAGCTGATTCTGAGGACGGAGAGGATAACAGAATATCCGACCCACGAGTTATAGTCCTCCTTATCAGCGGAAAGGTTATGGCTACTCTGGACGAGGTGATGGCTGCATTAGTAGTAGTGCAATCTGAATTGATTGCATCCAGACAGGAAAGCACTGAATTAAGGAACCGGTTAGATAACATCCAGAAAAACCCCTTTAGTGCCGGGGCTTCAGGGTCTGGCACGGCCGGTCCGGTAGTGGTAGAAATACCCCCTAGCATTCCGCTAGCTAATCCAGATCGATTTAACGGGGAAGCTGGGTCAGTACAAGTATTCTTGACGCAAGCAATGATGCATTTTTCTTGCAAACCCCGATCGTTTCCCACCAATCAGTCAAAGGTTGCCTTCATCATTTCATATCTAGTGGGGGACGCGGCTCAATGGGCAGTTCCGATTGTTAAAAAAAATGACCCATTGTTACATGATTGGGATGCGTTCCAGGCAGAGTTCACGAAAGTGTTCGATAGGAGGGCAGACACGTACACGGCTGATAAAGAGCTGTTAGAATTGCGTCAAGGGAATCAAGACATTGTGACCTAATTGAACAACTTCAGAAGGCTAGTTACGGAAACAAAGTGGCCAGAAGCTAAGCAAGCATCACTATTCCATCAGGGTTTAACTGAGGAAATGAAAGACATCATAGCTCAAATAGACCCCCAGCCAGTGTCATGTGAAGATTTGATCAATTTGGTGTTACGTTTAGATCATAGGATTAAGAATCGCAAAGGCGATAACAGATCCAAGAACAAAACTATTCCCTCTTCAGTACCGGTGAAAACCACTGACAGTTCCGTATCTCACAACCCGGAACCCATGGAAATAGGAGCTGTCCGAGCGGCTTTAACCGCTACTGAAAAGGAACAGAGGCGAAAATATGGTCTATGTTTGTATTGCGGCAAAAAAGGCCATTTTGTTAGAGAATGCCCTGTCAAACCCAAGTTTTCCAAATTCCGATTAAACCGGGGGGTTTCAGCAGCCACGGAGAAGCCGGCGGAAAACTGAGGGGCTCTGGGGGTGATGAAGGGGTTCCCTGGAGTCGTGTTAGTATCCCTTCTATGTTAAGCACTGTAGTGGGAGCGCAACATTTATTCATCAATATAGTGTTGATGATTGGCATGATGGAGGTGCATACACAAGCCATGGTGGCTTCAGGGGCTACTGGCTTCTTCATGGACATGACGGAAGCTGATAGATTAGGCATTCCTCTGGTCCCTAGAGGAGACTGTACCGATGTGTTTGCAGTAGATGGCAGGAAATTGAATACAGGGCCCATCAGTTATCAAACGGCCATGACAGAGATGAGGGTTGGGTATCACAGAGAAAGAGTGTCTTTCAGCATAATTAAGGCACCACAGTATGGGGTGATTCTGGGCATTCCGTGGCTGAAAAGACACAACCCCGACATTAATTGGGAAACAGACACTATTGTGATGAATTCCAGACATTGCGAGGAGCATTGTTTTCGATATACACAGAGTCCTTTGTTTGCTTTGGCATGTGGGGATAGAATAGCCACGGCAGCTGAGAAAGCCGTCACTCTTCCAGAGGTATATCAGGACTACAAAGGGGTATTTGATGAAGTATTGGCCGAAGAGTTGCCCCCACACCGGTCATACGATTGTCAGATTGAATTAATTCCTGGGGCTGTGATTCCCAAGGGTAGACTGTATGCTTGACGGAACCAGAAAACGCTTACCTGAGAACATACTTAGACAAGCTGTTGGAATTGGGGTTTATCCGCCCATCCAGATCACCGGCGGCATCCCCTTTATTTTTTATTCCCAAGGCCAATGGGGAATTAAGAGCTTGTGTAGACTTTCGAGCCCTCAACGCGGTAACGGTGAAAAATAGATACCCCTTGCCATTAATTAATGTACTCTTGGAACAGGTGAAAAAAGCCACTATATTCACCAAATTAGGCTCAAAGGGAGCATATCATCTCGTACGAATGAGATCACGGGACGAATGGAAGACCGCGTTCCAGACCAGGTATGGGTTATTCGAATACCTGGTCATGCCTTTCGGGCTTTGTAATGCCCCTGCTGCGTTCCAGTTTTTCTTAAATGACGTACTAAGAGAAATACTGGATCGACATGTCATAGTGTATATTGACGATATTCTCATCTATTCCGAGTCTGAGGAGATGCACATACAACATGTCAAATCTGTCCTGAGAATCCTACAACAACACAGCTTATACTGCAAACTGTCCAAATGTGACTTCCATGTCACCACAGTCGAGTTCTTAGGGGTTATGCTCACCCCTCAGGGACAGGAAATGGCTGAACGAAAGATCCAAGCTGTTCGTGACTGGCCTATTCCTCGAAATATCAAGGATGTTCCATGTTTCCTAGGATTCGCCAATTTTTATAGGCGCTTTATCAACCAGTTCTCGAAGGTGGTGGCTCCCATAACAAGACTGCTGAAAAAAGACCGAAGATTTGGGTGGGATGAGAAGGCACAGGAGGCGTTTGTGTCTCTAAAAGAAGCGTTCGTCACTGCTCCAGTATTGACTCATCCTAATCCAGACATCCCGTTTATAGTTGAGGCTGACGCTTCAGAGGTTGCTATAGGAGCCATACTATCACAACGGAATAAGAACACAGGGCAATTACATCCAGTGGCTTTTATGTCACGGAAACTCACAGGGGCGGAACTCAACTACTGTATCGCAGAAAAAGAACTTTTGGCGATTAAGAACGCATTCACGGAATGGAGGCATTTTCTCATGGGGGCCAAGCACGTAGTAACGGTTTAAACCGATCACCGAAACCTCCAGTTTATGTCGGCTGCTAGACATCTCACCCCTAGACAGCTTAGGTGGATGCTTTTCTTTTCAGAGTTCCACTTCATCATTACTTTCAGGCCCGGAGCGGACAATAGAAAGGCAGATGCCTTAACCCGGCAATCATCCACGAAAACACCTGAGAAAGGGTTAGTAACACCTATAGTGGACCCTGTTAAGGTGATCTGTGTTATCCAACCTGATGCCTTTTTGCAGGGCATATGGCATGGGATGAAAATGGATCCCTGGAAGAGATGGTTGCAGATACATCCGGAATGGCAATTGCGACATGGCTTTCCGATAAACCAGGAGCGATTGTTGATTCTTACGGAATCCTTGCGGAAACAGATGTTCATATGGTGTCACAATTCCCCCAGTGCTGGACACGTTGGAGGGGATAAGACTATGGACCTAATCCAGCGTAGATGTATGTGGCCAACGATAAGAGGCGATGTAAGGAGGTGGGTGACTGAGTGTGATGTTTGTGCCCGAGCCAAGTCAGATCATCGTCGTCCTGCGGGGCTTCTGCAGCCTCTGCCTACCCCTTCTACTCCGTGGGAGCGTATCTCATTGGATTTCGTGGTGGGTCTGCCCAGAGATCAAGGTTGTACGGCCGTGTTGGTAGTCATTGACTATCTGACTAAGATGGGGCATTTCATTGCTTGTCCGCAGGTACCCACGGCAGGTCAATTGGCGCAACTTCTCATGATCCATATTGTGCGCCTGCATGGCTTACCGACTGTCATCGTGTCAGATAGGGGCTCTCAATTCACCGCAAGGTTTTGGAAGGCATGGTGCTCCTCTCTTCATATAAAGACGGCCTTGTCCACGAGCTTCCATCCTCAAACTGATGGCCAGACGGAGCGTCTCAACCAGACATTGAAACAATTTCTGCGGTGCTATGTGTCCCAGGGTAGGAACAACTGGGTGGAGCATCTATGGCTGGCGGAGGTGGCGTACAACAATGCAACACATTCTGCCACAAGAGTCTCGCCTTTCTATAGTACGTACGGACATCATCCCAGGTTTCTTCCTTTTGTGCAGCCCTGCATAGAGGAGACAGTGCCTGAAGCTGCCAGGAGGGTTTCCCATCTCAAAAGAGTATTGGAACAGGTTCAGGACTCACTAAAGACTTCCAAGGCGGCATATAAGAGTACGGCAGACAGAGACGACGTCCAGGTCCTATGTATCAGGTTGGGGATTGGGTATGGTTGTCCACCCGGAACTTCAGATTCAGGCGCTACAGTGTGTTTAACCCTCGCTTCATCGGTCCTTTCCGTGTGGTGAAACGCATCAACCAGGTAGCGGTGAAGCTGCAGTTGCCGATGCATCTGCGTGTTCATCCTGTTTTCCACGTGTCCCTGCTCAAGCCTGCGGCAGCGGTGGTGCGCCGCCTTCCTCCCCCTTTGCTGGTTCCTGAAGGTCTAGAGTACGAGGTGGAGGGCATTCTGGATTCAAGGTGGAGGGGACGTGGCCTTAGTTATCTGGTGGCTTGGAAGGGTTACGGTCCCGAAGAGAACTCGTGGGAGCCGGCGGCTGGTGTCCATGCTCCTCGCCTGGTGGCTGCGTATCATCGCCGTTATCCTGGGCGTCCTGGCCCGCTTCGGCGCTCTAGGTGAGGGGGGATGTACTGTCAGATTCCTGTCGGGCCTCGCTGGGGACAAAGGGTACAGACGGGGAACAAACTACAATTCCCAGAAAGCTCAGCGATATAGGAGGCGGGGTATAAATTGGACGCCACTTCCGCCATCCGGTGTCGGATATTTTGGATGGTGACCGCCAGCGTTCGTAACGACTCTTCGTTTTGGAGCAAGTTTATCGAATCGTGTTCCGGATTTGTAGTTCTTTCTTGTCCTCCGTTGGCAAGCCTTGGTAACGGCTATTGCGGAGGACAGACGTTCTTGTGCTCTGATTACCTTTCGCGTGTCTCCGTTGGCGAGCCTCCTTGCATCGGCTCTTGCGGAGGACACGCTTGCTAAACACCTGTTTGGGGTTCATTCCGATTCCGTTTCCTCCATTGGCGAGCCGTCTTGCAACGGCTATTGCAGAGGAAACATCTTTTGTTTGAGTTCGTGACCCCTGGGGATCCTCCGTTGGCGAGCCTTTTTGCACCGGCTATTGCGGAGGATTACAGACTTAGTTCCCAGGCTGGGATGAATTGTTTTGTTTCATGGACCTTACCGAACAACTATCCAGGTAAACCTTGGTTTTCCTTATCTTTGGGTGACGTAACCCTCATATCGTTTCAGGGAGAAACTGTGTACTTGCATTATTGGTTTAAAGCTCTGCCTACGCCCCTTCAAGGCTCTTTGGGAAAGAGATTAGGGTATGTAGTATCCTTTCGTTAATAGCATAGATCTGTCATTACCTGGGTCTTATGGGTTGTTACAATAGTAAGGTTTGTGTTTACAGGGGAAGACAGACACGAGCTGAACGTATATGTTCTCAGTAGAAGAGAAGTATCTTCTGAGTTTTCGCAGTCTGCTTTCAATTTACAGGTATAAAACTGTGATGTCCTGTTGATCTTTATGACCATAGTGTTAGGAGAGCATTCATTAGAATTGATACCAATCATTGTGTTTTCTGTCTCCACAGCTCTCCCTCCCCGCAGTCCCCTCCCTTTCCTTCCTGTTTTGCCCTCACCTGATCCTTCCCTAGCCCACGGCTATAACAGCATTCGGGGCTTGGATAGATCTGGAGGTGGCCTATTAATACCACAAGTTGATTCTGAGGACGGAGAGGATAACAATTTGTCAATAAGGTGGGCAGTTATCAAATGTGATGAAACAACATATGAATGATTTGTGAACATGTTATATGAATAAGTTACACATTTATGTAATGAAATAGCGAGTAAACACCGATATGCAATATATCAATATCGTGGTATAATGAGTATGTTTGAAAATAATTAATGTTTGAAATGTTGTGAACATTTTGTTCAATAGGCACAGTGCACACTAGAGCAGGTTGATCCTGTTCATGGTTTGAACAGTAATATTAATGTGGAGCCAACACATGACTATAGTGTAGCACCCTTGTTTAAACAGGTCAAGTGAAAATAGAGTGTTAAGTTTGAGTGCGCCTCTCACCCAGTTGTGGGTATTTACTTTGAGTTTAGGCATTGGCATCAGAGGCTGCACCGGCAGAATCAGTTGTAAAGATGGCTACTTTTGAATCCATAACTAATATTACGGATAACAGGTTAGAAACACATGTATACACGGATGCACAAGCTATGGATATCTATGCATTAATAGATGAAGTTAAATTAGTTGATTCACATGGGGGGTCTACCATGCAACAATTGAAACAGTTAGAATATCTCACTAGGCGGCAGGTAAATCAAAGGCTACATGCCTCAACACTAGTACAATATCATAGAGCACAGCGTATACCTAGGGGATTAAGACTAGCAATATGCCCAATGTTGTTTAGATTTCATCTAAACGCAAAATTTATGAATAGATGGTTCGCTCTTCTAAACAATTGCTCCCTCGATCTCATTTTACTTATAATTGAAGAGTTATCAAAAACCATACGTGAATTGGAGGAAGAAATTTTTAACATCAAGAAAGACCTAGAACGACAGCTTGAAACTTCAATTTGGAGTACGACACTAGAAGAGCTGAATGGGAGGTTGGACAAATATAGTAAAGAGCTTCAAGAGGGAAAGATCTGGAAGTATCGGAGAGATACAGTAGATTATAAGCTCAATGAGGTGTATACCTGGGCCGAAATTTACGCTAGAAAACGATTTACTCAGAATAAGAAAACCACATAGTCATCAGAGGAAAGCATAGCGATGGACCAGGATGCATCAATGAATAGACCACCAGCCACTAAAACTACAGGACAACCAACAAATTCGAATGTAGGGAAGGAAGGAACGGCTTTACAACAAAGTTCAAGTGAAATAACAGCTACGACTTTGTCTTCTTTTTTGTTACAGGCCACAGATCGAGGGCAAGCTCCTTCGAGTCCCCCAAGAGTAACACTGAGCCCACCAAGAACAACAGGTCCAGTATCTCCAAAACCAGGAGAGGACAAGGCAGGTAAACAATTAAGAAGCGGCAAGAATCTAGTTTAATTTTCAACATTTCATCTGTTCCATTAACCACTCAAGAATTGGCAATTCTTAACAAAGGGAGAACATTTGTACCTACTGCTACTACAACAAAGTTAGACACAGATACTGCGATGTTTAGGGTTCATGCGGAAATTAAGGCTTAAACACTATTTCACTAATATAGTGCAAGACATGAGAGAAGAACGCAATGAACTGAGTGAAAGGCTAAAACCCAAGAGTAAATTTCTGGCACCCAGCTCACACAAAACATTGGATATGTTTGAGAACTTGGTGAAGCATGATTGTGCAAGACTCGATTATAAAAAAAGAACAACACCAAATCTGACGAAGTATGAGACGCATTTGATACAAGGCATTGCTAATAACAAGGAATTACCTCAGACAACGAAAAGCACACGGTGGATTTGCTATGTTTGGTCCGCACATCATTGAACACGTATTCCCCTTAGTAATGGTTGCAATATAATGTATTTAGTACACTCTATTGGAGTGCTCCTCTGGTATCGTGCTTATCCACCTAGAAGCAACAATCCACGATCTCCTACTCACTCAAGGCGAGACGGAATCTCGTACACAAATTAGAAAAAGTACCAAGGCACATCCCTCTTAGTTACTATTCTCCAAATAGTATTTAGCCATTACAACTCTGAAGAAAGGTGATTTCACAAGCTCCTCATAGTCCTCAAGGTATAGAGACAAAATATCGACTCCAAAATATCGACTGGACATAATATCGAGTTTTTAATATAGACTGGACAAAATATCGACTGGACATAATATCGACTACAAAAATATCGTTTTTCAGGTAAGTGAAGTAATATCGACTGTATAAAATATAGATAGCAAAAATATCGATTTTTTAATAATATATAATATTTTATAGTGTATTTTTATGTAATAATATGTGTGAATAGTGTGTATTAATGTTATAAAATATTTTATTACATGAATTTGGTTTTTATAATAATTGCGTAATGTAATTCTGTAGCGGGTTGTGGGTTTATAGGGGAATAGGGTGGGAAGTAATTTAATAATAATTAATTAATTAATATATGTTTGTTAATATTTTTAATTAATAATTAATTGATAATTAATTAATATTAATTAGTTAATTAATTAATATAATTTTGAACATATTTTGTATTAGTAAATAATTGTTAATTAATTAATTGTAATTAGTTAATTACATTAATTAGAGTACATTTTTAATATATATAATTTTGTGTAATTTTTAAGTAATTAATTTTGAAAAAATAATATTAATTATTAAAATAATTACAGCTAATGTTCTAATATATTTACTTTATTGTTATTGTTAATTAATAATTAATTGCTAATTAAATAATATTTATAAATTTTGGGTAAAGGAGCATTTTTAGGGTTCAGGGTCAGTTTTCAGTTCATGGGTAAAGGGGTATTTTTAGGGTTCAGGGTCAGTTTTCAGTTCATGGGTAAAGGGGTATTTTTAGGGTTCAGGGTCAGTTTTCAGTTCATGGGTAAAGGGGTATTTTTAGGGTTCAGGGTCAGTTTTCAGTTCATGGGTAAAGGGGTATTTTTAGGGTTCAGGGTCAGTTTTCAGTTCATGGGTAAAGGGGTATTTTTAGGGTTCAGGGTCAGTTTTCAGTTCATGGGTAAAGGGGTATTTTTAGGGTTCAGGGTCAGTTTTCAGTTTTTGGGTAAAGGGGCATTTTTAGGGTTCAGGGTCAGTTTTCAGTTTTTGGGTAAAGGGGTATTTTTAGGGTTCAGGGTCAGTTTTGGGTTTTTGGGTAAAGGGGTATTTTTAGGGTTCAGGGTCAGTTTTGGGTTTTTGGGTAAAGGGGTATTTTTAGGGTTCAGGGTCAGTTTTGGGTTTTTGGGTAAAGGGGTATTTTTAGGGTTCAGGGTCAACAAATAAGATTTAAATTTTTTTTTATTATTTTCATTTATTATTTAATTATTATAATTTAATTTAAGTCGTTTTAAGTATATTTTAGTAATTAAAATTTAATATTAATTTAATTTAACACTGTTTTTAATAAAGTCGATATTTTTTACATCTATATTTTTGTTAACGATATTTTGTACTCGATATTTTTGTACTTACCTGTTTGTAGATACAAACTCGATATTTTGACTGTCGATATTTTGTCCACGATATTTTGGCAACTCGATATTTTGTCCGTCGATATTATTTCAGTGATCCAGTCCTCAAAAAGACATGTACAATGTTCAATGTTATTCCAAGTCCATTTATTAACAATTCCTTTCTTTTGCCACACCGTCACAGCCGACGCGCGTTTCGCCCTCCGCGGGCTTTTTCAAGGCTGAAATTTATGCATAAAACAGTATGTCACAAAAAGGAATGAGATAAAAGCCACCTATATGCGTACTCATATTCGCATATTGTACTGTAATTTCATAAACTTTTCTCTTAGTTATTATACATCCTATTCATATCATAGCAATGCTTGCTTATCATAATACATACATAATAACATGAAAAACACATGATAATAAAAACACCATCATTGTTATTGGTCCATTTCATTAATCTCTCCTATGTACACTCCCAATGTGCCGTCTTCACATCCATATTGGATTTACTGGTAATCCCATATTGCATTAAAAAAACACACAAATCTTAGCATGTATAAACACCACAAACCAAACCCGTGTCCTGCATCTTAAAGTTTTGCACAATTTTATGGGTAGGTTTAAAAATATGTCACCGCTCAGAATAACTATCTATTTCATTGGCAGGTATACCACGACCACTTTCTCCAACCAAACCCATTCTTTTGAAATGCCATTATTTCTGCGTGACTAACTTGATAATTTCACTTACCTAACAAATTATGTGGTGAGCATAGAACTTTTGCAGTCAACAAGAAATCATATAGCCTGAAAGTGCATGGGTCCTGTAAGTACGTAGAAATGTATAATTAATACTTTTTGTCCCCATGTGTAACTTAAATCAAATGTTGCCAAAGTGACTAGCCAAAGCACGAAGTGCCGGGCTTACCTTTAAGACTTTTGTTTTGTACACCGGGAATTTGGCTTATGGAGTATGAAGTCAATCCGTCCGTTCTTTGGTCAGTAATAAGTTATTAAACATTTGATGGAGCCATGATAAGTCCCATCTGTAATAGAGTATCATATTATAAATATTTATTGTGCTGTTTAGTCAGATGTCAAGTCACTATTTAGATGAAAACATATTGGAGAGACTATATTTTAAAACCACCCAGTATTTGTATCAAGAGTAAAATCACTCGTCGATACTCTTTGTGCACCCATTATGTTTAAAAAATGCCATCCGCATTGGTTGCTATGTCTCAGAATGAGAATCAAAAACGAGAGGACGGTCATATGCGTGTTTATTTCCCCCAAGAGGCACACTCAGTTGTCCCGCACATTATCCGTAATTCATCAATTGCAACTTTTCTGCTAAGCAAAATTATGCTTAGTTAATCTGAACACACTTGATCGATAGAGACCCTATCTAATGTCAAAGATACTGTTCCATGCGTTGCTACATAGTCCAAACGTTATGTTTAAAGTAATCCATAGCGTCTAATTTAAACATTTTTATTCCATAACAGCACGCTCAGCAAGTAGACACAACGTGCCTCTATTCTTCCATGCGTATTCTACGAAGACTCTACTTTTTTACCCACACCCCCCCATACCAGTTTGTGAAGATAACGTGTGTCTCAAACATTAACTGCACAACAAACTGCACGTTTACGACAGCTGCGGTCCAAACCGGCACCTGTAAGCGTACCGTCACGTTTTAAACACAGCGGACACATGCAGATTCTACTGATTTTAAACTTACCGCCATCGCGTGTTCTCACGTCTTTCATGTGGAGTCCCGTTTCGTTTGGTCTGACAGCAACCCTCACGTCTCCCTTCCGGTTTATAAAAAATAGTCAGTGAGGAAGGACTACCCGAGACATTATGTTAACCGTCTTCCATTTGCACGGCGGCCATTTTGGAGTGTCACAATTCACTTTTAAGTGCCATAAAGTGTGAACGACCAAATTCTAAAGAATCCTAATCATAACGGGTGCAAGTATGTTTCCCCAAAAATTATCGCACTCAAATATTTGTATTTTACCCTCATGTATTTGGGTTTTATCAACAGCGAAACAAACCATATGTGTTATCCTTTGATTGAAAAGTAAGAAAGTGAGAAGATAATCAAAATCAAAATATGTCACCGCTCAGAATAACTATCTATTTCATTGGCAGGTATAACACGACCACTTTCTCCAACCAAACCCATTCTTTTGAAATGCCATTATTTCTGCGTGACTAACTTGATAATTTCACTTACCTAACAAATTATGTGGTGAGCATAGAACTTTTGCAGTCAACAAGAAATCATATAGCCTGAAAGTGCATGGGTCCTGTAAGTACGTAGAAATGTATAATTAATACTTTTTGTCCCCATGTGTAACTTAAATCAAATGTTGCCAAAGTGACTAGCCAAAGCACGAAGTGCCGGGCTTACCTTTAAGACTATTGTTTTGTACACCGGGAATTTGGCTTATGGAGTATGAAGTCAATCCGTCCGTTCTTTGGTCAGTAATAAGTTATTAAACATTTGATGGAGCCATGATAAGTCCCATCTGTAATAGAGTATCATATTATAAATATTTATTGTGCTGTTTAGTCAGATGTCAAGTCACTATTTAGATGAAAACATATTGGAGAGACTATATTTTAAAACCACCCAGTATTTGTATCAAGAGTAAAATCACTCGTCGATACTCTTTGTGCACCCATTATGTTTAAAAAATGCCATCCGCATTGGTTGCTATGTCTCAGAATGAGAATCAAAAACGAGAGGACGGTCATATGCGTGTTTATTTCCCCCAAGAGGCACACTCAGTTGTCCCGCACATTATCCGTAATTCATCAATTGCAACTTTTCTGCTAAGCAAAATTATGCTTAGTTAATCTGAACACACTCGATCGATAGAGACCCTATCTAATGTCAAAGATACTGTTCCATGCGTTGCTACATAGTCCAAACGTTATGTTTAAAGTAATCCATAGCGTCTAATTTAAACATTTTTATTCCATAACAGCACGCTCAGCAAGTAGACACAACGTGCCTCTATTCTTCCATGCGTATTCTACGAAGACTCTACTTTTTTACCCACACCCCCCCATACCAGTTTGTGAAGATAACGTGTGTCTCAAACATTAACTGCACAACAAACTGCACGTTTACGACAGCTGCGGTCCAAACCGGCGCCTGTAAGCGTACCGTCACGTTTTAAACACAGCGGACACATGCAGATTCTACTGATTTTAAACTTACCGCCATCGCGTGTTCTCACGTCTTTCGTGTGGAGTCCCGTTTCGTTTGGTCTGACAGCAACCCTCACGTCTCCCTTCCGGTTTATAAAAAATAGTCAGTGAGGAAGGACTACCCGAGACATTATGTTAACCGTCTTCCATTTGCACGGCGGCCATTTTGGAGTGTCACAATTCACTTTTAAGTGCCATAAAGTGTGAACGACCAAATTCTAAAGAATCCTAATCATAACGGGTGCAAGTATGTTTCCCCAAAAATTATCGCACTCAATTATTTGTATTTTACCCTCATGTATTTGGGTTTTATCAACAGCGAAACAAACCATATGTGTTATCCTTTGATTGAAAAGTAGTTTGTCGATGTCCTATTAACCATTAGTAGAAATTTAAAAAGGACATTATGTACATCTTATTACTCAATGGTATGCTATTCAGTGCAGTGTGATTGAGACCATAGCACACTTCTACACGTGTGAATGTATTCACCTAAAACAGGTTATACCATTTACCAATATTTCCTTTCCAACGGCACATTGTAACAGAGAGTTGTAACATAGGTTGAACTTTTAGTTTCCATAACACATATTCTTCGATCATCTCAGCATTCCGTTCAGGTATTTGATTCAGAAACATCTTTTTCTACAGAAACTCATACATGTCTTTATCAATATTAGCCCCCTTTTCCACTGCTCTAAGTGAGATTATCCATTCACTCTCTAATTGTCGCAGTTTATGTTATCGCGAACGTAAACTGCAGTACTTTTTCTAATCAAGGAATTAACGTTGAAACCTGCTGATAAAGGAGGAGCATGGGTAGCAATGGATACGGAGTACTATGAAAGAAAAGTGAATGAACACATATCTAATATTGATACATACATACTACTTGAAGGAGATCCGACTCAAAAGCTGCAAACGATGCTTCAAGAAATTTTGAATCATGCAGAGGGGGAAGGAACCATCGACACAAATTTGAAAATGTGCTTAATATCACAAAATCCAAGAAGGCCATGTATTTACATGACTCCAAAGATACACAAGAGCCCCACAGATCCGCCATTCAGACCAATAGTGTCAGCCTGTAACTCAATCTTTGAACCATTGGGCAAATACTTAGATTAATATCTTCAAAAATGTATTCAAAGCTGGTGCACATACGTGAAAGACACGTCAGATTTTCTTACTAAACTGCGCACTATTGAATATCTGGTTCAAGAAAATTGGTTACTTTACACAATAGATGTCACAGCCTTGTATACTTCCATAGCACATGCACAAGGGATGGAGGCGGTGAAATGGGCACTACTCAAGATGGACTTAACACAAGATCACAACATTTTTCTGTTACAGCTATTATTCTTTTGTTTACACAACAGCTATTTTCAGTAGAAGGATGATTTTTTTGGTCAACTCACAGGAACTTCAATGGGTTTTTCGGGGGCACCTGCCTACGCGAATATTTACATGGCAAAGTTTGAGAATGACCACATTTTAACACACAAGGGATGGACACAAGGCATAGCTCAATACTGTCGATATATCGACGATATTTTTTTGTTTTGGACCTGCTCACAAGAAACACTTGAACAACTAATTGAGGAACTTAATAATAGAGAACCAAGAATTAAGTTTACCTACTCTATCAGTCAAGATAAAGTCAATTATTTGGATGTATTAATCAAGAAACATCAAAATAAACTTAGCACAGAAATTTTCACAAAACCAACTGATAGAAACAGTACGCTGATGCACTCTAGTTTTCATCCCAGGAGCCTTGTGGAAAATCTCCCTTATTCACAGTTCACTAGGATAAAAAGAATATGTTCGGATCCCAAAGTTGCAGAACAGAAAATTAGAGAATTTAAGGATAGATTTGTGAACAGGGGTTATCCAGAAACAATACTGCAGAAGAACATGCTCAGAATCCAAACGAAAAATAGGGAGGAACTCTTCACTAAGAAAGTGAGAAGATAATCCAACACCCCGACTTTTGTTTCAAAATTCTCCAATAAGTCAGCTCAGATTAAGAAAATCATTAAGAAAAGATGGGAGCTGTTGGTCAATGAACCTGAGTTTAACGGGATTTTCAGCGAACCGCCTACTTTTGCATATACGAGGGCAAGAAATCTCCAGGAACTTATACAGACAGGAGCAAGTAAAGTCAAAAACATAGAATACAAAGGGACCCAGAAGTGCTATAACTGCATACACTGTAACAATATCATAATTGGCAAAATCCTTACACACCCAATAACAGGAGCTAAAATTAAATTGCGGCATACTTCTGACTGCAATACATCCAATATTGTTAATTGCCTAAAATGCCCATGTGGAAAGGCGTATATAGGTAAGACTGAGAGAAAATTCAAACTGAGGTTAACAGAACACAAAAGTACTATAAGACTCAAAAACACAACATCAGGGGTAGCTACACACTGGACTGAGGAAAAACACACAATAGCACAACTACGGGCACAAATAGTTGAAGTGGTTATGAAAGTTGAGGGAATTGATAATAGCCAGAGACTTTTACAGAGAGAGGTGTTTTGGACTGAATTTTTGCAAACCATGCAGCCAAGGGGTTTAAATGATAAAATTGATATGAGTTGTTTCCTGTAAATTGAGTATATGTCAACAGATTCGACAGTGCTCTGATGATTTGCATATAAAACAGCGAAATCAAATGATCAAATGGTATACTTTTGGCATCAGAGAACCCGTTTGGACTGTAAATTTTCATGAAGGCAATATGTCATGGAGGGGTATAAACACATCACTGATTATTTTATCAACACCAATGTTTACAGAATTCCATCACTGTTTTGGAAGCATCTATTGTAAATCAGGATTGAATACATGCAAATCACATCATGAACTTAACATTGTTACAGGAATTTATAGGCCTTCTACTTTTTGTATATATTCCAGTGAGAAGTTTATAGAAATCCATGAATGTTTTTAAGCATTTACTGTAAACTAGGATTGATTACATGCAAATCATATCATTTTTGTAAATTAGGATTGATTACATGCAAATCATATTATGAATGGTACATTGTTTCAGGAATTTACAGGCCTTCCAGTTTTTGTATATATTCCAGTGAGAATTGTTTCTGTAGTGGAACATATAAACATGTAAGGACATTGATTTAGTAATGTATTTATCGAGACTATATCTCTTAGGTACAGAGAAGATTCAACATATGATCTATCAGTATGCTCGATCCCGGTAATCAAGAGGTATAAGAGGGCAGTATTAGAATGGTAGACATTAGGGTTCAGAATCATGGATATAACCTTGGCTATATATATGGTCTACACTACAAACATCGTTTTACACTACAACTCTCAGCATCCTTTAGTCACGTGAGATTACACGCAGACTAATTGGCCGCGTTAGAGTCATCGGCGTTTGGCGCGAATAACAGGAAACAGCAGAGCACTGTCTCCGATATTGGAAGGCACGGCATAGGTGTAGAGGAGTCGCGCTACACTTCTAAGTAAGTGCGAGTACACACGAGTCCGGATGAGACTTAGAATCAGATACGGATTACAGGACGTTGAAATATGCGTTTTTTTGTTTACTTTTAGCGGAAGGGTATTCGGAACCTAAGCTGCATATCCTAATCATCTGTTACCAGGGCGTACGAACACTAAAAAGGGTCCCGCTACATTTGAGTAAGTCGAGACATAATTATTTACCGTGATGCAAGGAAACATACATGTCCAAGTACTACAAGCGGTCCTTTATTTATTTTTAGCAAACGGACCACATAATACCTAGACTCGAATCTGATGTATTTCTACAAACAAAGAAGTGTCACCGGTTACATTCCTGACGGGTGAGTTCGCAGTTTAAAACATATCGCTACTAGTAACCACATTATTGGTAAGGAGACTAATGGCAACTGTGTATTTAGTTGCAGATACTACAGATTTTTCGACCCGACTATCCTTTTCACAAATATTTCCACGGAAGCAATTCCTGTGGATCGTAGCGGCGGTGAGTTTAATAATTTTGTAGATGCATAATGGTATAGGAAAGCTTTGAGGTGTAGAAATAGCGAGCATTCACATGACTATATAACAGGCTACAGCATTTATGCAGATAGTTATTGTGACCCATTACAAGTTGGACTATACGTAGAATTCATGAGAGCCAAATACAGCATATGAAGTGATGTAAATGCCGTTTTATATTCTCTAGTTCCATTATAAATAGCAGAGGCAAGCATGGCCACCGCTCTTATGCAGAGAGTCATTGTGAGGTATTACATCCAGGATTTCATCCAGCAACATGAGATCCACATGCAGTATAAGTAGTGATGTATATGTCGTTGTATAAAATTCAACCACTAGTATACAGAGTAGATGTTAGCATGTTTGGCGATTTTATCTAAAAAGTGAACATAATCATATGAACTGTCAGGTGAATGCCACTATATAGATAATGCCTTGAGAAAGTATCGCACATCTATGTACTGTATGATATTCTTAGAATATATCTGATTGCTGTGATAGACTCCGTAGAAGTAAACTAGTTTATTGCACGTAGCAATGACTGTATAATTGTAAACCTTTATTTGCAGAACACAGCCCCTGAGGAAGGAACCAGCGTTCCGAAATGCATTGAGCCAGAGATTAAATATGAATCAGTAGCTATGATGGAATCAATGTAGAAATTTAAAAAACTTTATGTATTGAAACTAGAATTTGTATTTGTCAATAAGGTGGACAGTTATCAAATGTGATGAAACAACATATGAATGATTTGTGAACATGTTATATGAATACGTTACAAATGTATGTAATGAAATAACGAGTAAACACCGATATGCAATATATCAATATTGTGGTATAATGAGTATGTTTGAAAATAATTAATGTTTGAAATATTTTTAACATTTAGTTCAATAGGCACAGTGCACACTAGAGCAGGTTGATCCTGTTCATGGTTTAAACAGTAATATTAATGTGGAGCCAACACATGACTATAGTGTAGCACCCTTGTTTAAACAGGTCAAGTGAAAATAGAGTGTTAAGTTTGAGTGCGCCACTCACCCAGTTTTGGGAATTTACTTAGAGGTTTACAATTGAACACACTGCTGGGTCACAAGAGTTGGATCTTTTGGGAACAGCAGCCAGTGGTCCCTAGATTTTAGGTGTACTGTCAATTGACACAACCCATGGACCTGCTATGCTTTGCTTTGGTGGACAGTTTGTTTCACATACCAGCAACAAAGGAGCACAATGGGTACATTAGGTATGTGGCATTGTGCGCTGTGAACATTTTTTTTTCACGGTGTGTGTTCACTGAAGTGTAGCTACTTGTTAACTTTGTTTTTAGCGAATTCACTATCTTTTTCTGTGTTTTTACTTCATTTGCCTTTCAGGTACCTGTTCCCTGCTAGCTTTTTTCCAGGCCCTGAGCCCAAACCCCATGGTTATCCAGCATTTTTAGCTTTATAGATTTGAGCATGGCTGATTATGAAGATTTTTCCAACCACGGATGTCGATTACAAGAACTGCAATAAAATAGAACAGATTTTTAATTAGCACCAGGTGTAATTTAGCATAATTTTACACAAAATGTTCTCCATTTCTTTTGGCATCATAAACAGTCAAGACCCTATTTATGAGGCCTTTTGCTTCAAAATTGCACCATACTTGCACCATCGTTTTTGTAAGAAAATAACTTATGACCGAGCGTTCTCCGGGACAGCTCCGAAAATCTGGAACGCACTCCCCCCTAACATTAGAAGAATCCCATCCATCGGGGCATTAAAAAAGGAACCAAAATCGTTCTATATGAGGAAATTTCTCCCTAATTCCATATAGCATAGCTACTGTCTACAAACTTCTCATGACTGTTTCCTTGCTTCCTCTAGCCACTCATTAACACGATGTGGGCTTGTATATATGTTTTCCTTGTAGCTTAATGGTTTAGTCTAGTCATGATAATTTAACTGATGACTTATATATATGTTTTCCTTGAAGCTTGATGTTTTGATCTAGTCATGGTAAATTAACTGATGACTTGGTAACTTTTAAGGTTTTGTTTGTGGAAATGCAGTTGTAAAGCGCTCTGATACCATACGCAGGGTCATGTTTGCGCTATAAGAAAAAAATTAAATAAAAATGCAACATGGTACAAGAGCGATGCAAACCTTAAGACAGATTTTTAAAGCCACACAAAGCTACTTGTATGGATTTTAACCCTAGCGGAAAAACCATCATGGCTGTTTTCTGACGACAGAGGCTACCGCTTATGTGGCTCAAGCAGAGGGAACCTCCTGCATCTAACCTGCATCTGCCATGAGATGGCAGTGGAGAGGAGGGGTCTCATGAAGCCCTCATTAACAAGCAAAGGGATCCTTACTTGTGGGCAGGCCGTCATATCCTGTCTGGAGCCTGACAACCCCATTCTGAGCTGTTGTTTCATGAAATCTTTGTATAAATTTGAACAAAAACTACCTTAACAAGCAAGTAGTGAAATTGACCACCAGCTGGGTGGCTGATTACTAATATAAAAGATCCAGGCCAGGCTGCTAGCTGGACAGGGGACACTAACATCAAGTCCCTGAGCTATCCTGTTCCCTTGTAGACCCCTGATAAAGTTGCACATATCACCTGAACATAGCTATGTGATGTTTCAAACCTTTTAGGCCAGTTCCTAAAATACTACCTCCCCTTTCCCTACTAGGTTCTAAGGAGGTTGCCTGACAACTCCCGCCTTGACAAGCTCCAGGCACTTTAAAACTGTTAAAACCTGCATTTTAATAACATTTCTGACCCCACGGACCTTCAGTGTTGGATTGCCTCTTGTCTTTAAAAAGCTGCTAACCTGCATACTCGCACTATACTAATATTCCTGGTCCTGAGGTCCTTGTGTATTACCTGTGACTCCTGGGCCAGGTTCCCAACCAGGGAACAGATATCAACATCAAAATCTTGGCAAACTTCTAGCACTCGGGAACTTTTTTTAACAAATTTGAATGCTGGACTTCAATGACAGCTGTGTGATTCTTTTCATTGTTATGAAGCAGTCTGAAAAAACATTTTACTCTGCACACCTGCCAACTAACCAAGTGTACAGGGAAGGTATGAGTCAAACCATGTGCCTGGCAAACTTCATATAGCACTTATGCACTCCTGGATTTTATACTATTTTTTAATATTGCTCACAGCCCATGTTTTGTAGCATGAATTTTAATTACTGTTCTTTCTTTTTGTAAGATTGTAATTATTCGAAATAAATAAAGTTGCTTATTTACTTACCATTGATTTTGATGCATCCCAAGGATTACCAATTATAAATCGTTCACCTCCACTACTTGAGTTTAAGATCCCTCAACAATATGCAAGATTTTCTTTGGAGCATAGTACCACAAGATGTATCATCATGCTACTACTAGGTATACTCCCTCTAAAAGCTAATGCAAGAAGTTCGAGTAACCTAGATGAAGATAGTGGGGTTTATGACAAATTCAATCACGAAACTCAGGATTTAACACATGTTTCATGTTTAAGTTCCAAAAAGGAGGTAGTAGAGGCTAGAAATCGTTTTATAAAACCAGGATGCAGGATGATGTGAAGTCTTTGATATGCCTGAGACTTAGAACAGAAGTCAAGCCAGCAAGATCTTGTAGTCACTTTGGTTCTGGGTTGGAAAGATGCAGGTCTAGTCCTTCTCACTCCTGGCATGGAGGGCAGCAGGACAGCACAACAGAGCAGGGGTCCAGCAGAGTCCAGCAGAGTGACAGTATTTTCAGCAGCATGGCTGTCCGTTATCTGTCATCATGAATTATCTGTCAGAAATATGATATATGTAATTAACACGTATATATTTTATCCATCTACATCAGCAAAATAATGCACTTAACATGGCTCAAAATTGTTCTTCCCATAAAACGAAATCCATCTATTATGCATGAGATAAATAGTCACCATAAACTATGAATTCAAGCGTTACGATTTTATCTTACCCAAACACTAAAGAATGTTCCCTGGAACAACTAGCAAATTAATACCCATTCCTCCTGCAACACCCATATTATTTGCAACGATTTGAATAAAGATAATGTACCCCTGGTGCTCTCACCATATTTGCGAGTGATTATAAACATCAGTTCATCAACACTCAAGCTCCCCCATATATCTGACAGATAATTCATGATGACAGATAATGGACAGCCATGCTGCTGAAAATACTGTCACTCTGCTGGACTCTGCTGGACCCCTGCTCTGTTGTGCTGTCCTGCTGCCCTCCATGCCAGGAGTGAGAAGGACTAGACCTGCATCTTTCCAACCCAGAACCAAAGTGACTACAAGATCTTTCTGGCTTGACTTCTGTTCTAAGTCTCAGGCATATCAAAGACTTCACATCATCCTGCATCCTGGTTTTATAAAACGATTTCTAGCCGTAACGCTTTAATTCATAGTTTATGGTGACTATTTATCTTGTGCTTAATAGATGGATTTCGTTTTATGTGAAGTACAATTTTGAGTCATTTTAAGTGCATGATAAGTGCATTATTTTGCTGATGTAGATGAATTAAATAAACGTGTTCATTACATATTTCATATATTTTTTAGACGCCCCTGATGAAGGTAATGTCTTCCCAAAATGCATTGGGTTGTTTTAAATAAATCATGACATGTGGAATGCTACCTGTGCTTTTGAAGTTGTGTGAAAGTGATACGAAGCAGTGGATATGAATAAAACAAGTTGAATAAACTAGTTGAAAAAAAGTGAAAAAAGAAAAATAGAAATGAAAAGCATTGATAAAAGTGAAGATTACAAAAGCGGATTTAATTCTTTGGATTCATAGTCTTTGGGGCTTTTCAACTTGGTGGAACCAGTGTTGGTTCCCCTCGTGATTTGTGATATTGCAGTGTGATGAGACGAAGCGCGGAGCAAGTATGCACGTTAATAAAGTTTGAATTGTTTATAACGACAAAAAATGGAGAAAAAAAACGTGATGATACGGTGGGCATCTCACCACTCAACTTAACTCTTTAGAGGTGACATTTTCAGAATCCAACTTCACCATCAATAACGTTTTTAAATTGTGATTCCAGAGATACCAAATTTGGGTGTCCAATCTCTTTCCAAATGAAATTTACAATTATAAAATGTAATAGGGCAATCCCATATTAGGCCTTGCAGTAGTGAAAAACTAATTGAAGTGTTTTTCACTATCAGGACATGTAAAATTTAGAAGAGCATGTTGAATGTTTTAAATTCATTGCACCCTACCCTTGGGCTGTCCGGGGCCTCTCTTAGGACTTATATGTATTAAAAAGGAGGTTATGGGCTTGCCAAGAGTGTTAACTTGCCAGGTCAACATGGCAGTTAAAAATTGCACACACAGGCTGTGCAATGGCAGGCCTGAGACATGTTTAAAGGGCCACTGGAGTGGGTGGCGCCGTCACTGCTGCTGGCCCATTAGTGCTGCAGTAACAAATGATTGATGGAAGGCTGGATGGCTCAAACATTCATTCACAGTCATAAGATCTGAGTTAAATGAATATTTTTTTTGCTCACTACTCCATCCCAGTTTGGACCCTGCCATATGCAAATCAGTCTTGACCCTGCTCCTTATGGTAACGGTCCAGCCCGAACTGCAAACTGGCCCGGCAGTTTGTCTGGACTGGTCCGTGCTCTCTATGCCACTGGAGTCAAGCTAGTCTGGCTGATGAGGGGTGAAACCCCGAAACCGGTTGAAGGATGCTTGTTTCCAGTCCAGGGAGGACTTAACCTGGCAGTTCGGGCTGAACTGTTCCCATGGGGAGCAGGGTCAAGACTGATTTGCTTATGGCTGGGTTTAAACTGGAAAGGCATGGGGAGCAAAACAACAATGGATTAAGGTGCAGATCTATGTAGTGGCTTGAATGTGGCTTGAATGTTTGACATTGTTCAGCATTTTGTCCTTTTTGCAGGCCCACTAGTAGCTTTTAATTTACAGGCCCTAGGCGCATGTAGTGCACTTTACTAGTGGCTTATATAAAAAATTCAATTTGCCAATTGTGGATAAGCCAATGTTACCATGTTTAAGGCAGAGAACATATGCACTTTATCACTGGATAGCAGTGGTAAAGTGCCCAGAGTCCTATAGCCAGAAAATATGAAGTCAGCGAAAACAGGAGGCCTGAAGGCAAAAGATCAGGGGAAACAAGGGGAAACTATGCCAAGAATACCAGGTCTAACAAATGTCCTCCCTAGAAGAAAGTGGAAAGAGCTACTCAATCCCTTGGGCATTGTCTTCACTAAGGCGGAACACCTGGAGAAACCATCAGCATTGACTTGGTCAGTTCCAAGACGGTGTTCCACCATACAGTCCATTCCCTGTAGGGAGATGGACCACTTCAACATTTTGGAATTCTCACCCCTCAATTGCATTAATCATCTGAGGGGTCTGTGATCTGTCTGAACCCAGAAGTGAGTACCAAACAGGTATGGTCTTAGCTTCTTCAGTCCTCAGAGCACAATAAAGTCTTCCATCTCTATTGCGTTCCACCTCTGTTCCCTGGGAAGCTGTGTTCTAAGGATAAAGGCTAACGTTTGATCCAAGCCCTTTTCACTTAGCTATGAGAGCAAGGCCCCTATGCCATGCTCTGAGGTGTCTGTCTGCAGAACAAATTCTTGTGAGAAGTCAGGGGCCTTGAGCACAGGTGATGTGCACATGGCTTCCTTTAGGTTGTCAAAAGTGTTATGGCATCCCTCTGTCCAGATCACCCGGTGTGGCTGATTCTTGGAAGTCAGCTCTGTCAAGGGAGCAACAATGGTGCCATATCCCTTGACAAATCTCCTCTAGTAACCAGGGAGACCTAAGAAGGCTTTCGCTTCTGTCTGTGTCTTGTGGGGTTACGAAGCCAGGATGCTTTACATTTTGCAGGAGGGGCTGCTTCTTGTCTCCTCCTACTTGGTGTCCTAAGTAGACCTCTGAAAGCTGCCCTATCTGGCTCTTACTGGCCTTGAAAGTCAGGCCTGCACTCTGCAAAGCCCAAACCACTTCCTGGAGGTGGCACAGGTGGCCATCCCAGCTAGAACTGAAGACCTCAATGTTGTCTAGGTAGGCGGCACTAAAGTTCTCCAACCCAGCCAGGGCCTGGTAACCAACCTCTGGAAGGTGACACGGGCGTTCTTTAAACCAAAGGGCATGACCCAAAACTATTAGTGCCCTTCTGGTGTAAAGTTAGCAGACCTCTGTTTAGCCCCCATGGTCAAGGCAATCTGCCAGTACCCATACGTTAAGCAAACATGCTGAGGAACTTGGCAGCTTGAAGCCAATCTGTGAGCTCATCAGATCTGGGGATTGGGTGCGCGTCAGTCTTGGTGACCACATTGAGTCCATAATAGTCGACACAGAACCTAAGTTCAGGTGTGGTAGGTGGTAGTACCGCCTCTGGGAACCAGCACTACTGGGCTGGATCAAGGGCTGTATGAGGGCCCAATAATACCTAACACCAGCATCTTAGAGACCTCCTCCTTAATGCTGTCTTTCACCCTGTCAGATAGCCAGTAAATGTTGTTCTTCACATGCATGCTGTCTCCAGTATCAACATCATGGGTATACCAAATAGTGATTCCTGGGGTAAGGTAGAGAGAAGCAAACTGCACAAGAAACTGGCTGCAGTCTCTCTGTTGACCTAGGGTTAGTGTAGGGGAGAGTCTGACACCCTCCACTGACCCATCCTTCTCCTTGGAAGAAAGGAGGCCAGGAGAGTCTTACAAGTCCTACAGGAGAGGTCATACAAGGGAGAAAATGGCCGCTGAGTAGGAGCCCTGGTAGTTATCTTTGCTTAAACTGTCTCACTGGCCTTCCCAACTGCGTGTCTGAGGTTTGAATATGCACCACTTCGAATTTACATGAAAGAGGTCTATTTGGTACTCTCCTATCGCATGTTGTAGCGATAGCAGCGGCAACTCGGGCTGTGCTGACCCCGCGTGGTGCACTGCCTGGGTTCGCAGCATTTCTCCGTGCCCTCCTCTTTTGGAATCATTCTGCGGTTGTTGGGATTTTGGACTTTACACTCCTGTGAGCCCTGAGGATCTGTCACTGCCGGCCCGCTGGTGTGCAGTTTGCCTTTGAGATGGTGTGATCGACTGGTGTGACTCGCTGACATGCCAGGCTGGGGCCGTTTCTCTAAGCGAGTTCTGATTCCCAGATTATCCCGCCTGGAGCCCGGTTTCTTGGCAGCTGAGCGACAGTGTCTTCTATGCCCCGATGCAACTTGCTTTCTGAGCGCATCTCCCACTGGATGTGTCCCGTCTACGCTCACAGTCCAACCTCCTAATTGTGGGGACTGCGTGAGCTATCATACACTAGCTGACTCGAGTGAACTGCTCAAGAAGTTTGACCCCTAAGCACTTGATATCGTGCAGAGCATTCTGTATGCAGGTACTTTTTCCCCAATCATGCTGTTTTTCACTGAGACATTGTCTGTTAAGTAATCGGGGTCAAATGGCGGACCTGGACCAAAATGACTGAGCTTTAAGTAACCCGGAGCGCTTTTTCTATGGGGGCACGTTTTTATATGCCTTACAAGGCTTTATGCAACTTTCTTTGAAGGTAGTTTTCTCTCCCTATTGTTCCAATTTTAGTCAATGGATGATATAAGTCTATTTATTATCTGTGGTATCGATGTTTTGCCTTACCCTAAAATGGTGGTACATTGAAGACAATTTGACTCGCCTGCAGTGCCTGACTTTAAAATGGTGGCTTATATATTTTACCTTCCACAATATATGTTTTTTTTTTCTAAGGTATCCTTTCTGGCCCGTAAACATTGTGGTTTTTGCTGTGGCATTGTCACTTATTTTAATTGAACCCTCCCATGCCCATCTCAGTTGCTGAAGCCCTGGAATCCGACTTCGACCCTTGGACTTAAACTTTTTGGACCCTTCGGTGGGCTTTCAGCAAGCTCTCTCTCAGCTATATCCCCTGGTCTTGAGGCCACGCCTGCTTCTCAAGAGGCACTTTCCACCACCAAATTGACTTTTCTGATGGTTTTAAAAAGTTATTCTGCCTGGGTGGTCACTACTGGCTCTGAGGCTATTCGTGTGCTACTCATGCTATTCAACAGGCTTTCTCTCAGTTATATCCTCAGGTCTTGAGGTCACACCTGCCTATCAAGAGGAGCATTCCACCACCTCATTGACTCTTCTGATGGTTTTAAAAACGGATCCCTCCTGGGTGTTCACAACTGAGTCTATTCATGCTATTCTCAAGGTTCACACCATAACTCTGGCTTAATTTGGCGGTTTTGCCACTTGATCCGCTCAGCATGATCTTTGCGCCCAAAAACGTGTGATCTTTAACACTCCCTCATCTATTCCAGTGAGAGCTCGTGGATTGTCGCCACATTCTCCCTCTTCCTTATTCTCTTCTTTGAGCTCCCCCCTCACAGGGTGCCCTGCTTAAAATGGAGATAAGCCCAGATCCTAACGGTAGCAACACTTTCATCATCAACTACCTAGCCAACCTCTCCAAGAACGCAGCAAAAAAGCACAAACATCGAATCCTCAAAGCTAGCCCAAAATTTCTAATATCCGACCCCTATTTCTGCACTAACAAGGGTAACCAGGTGAACTACCTTATATTCTATACTAGGAAACGGGCTTGCTGGCACACCGTGCTCTACTCTAAGCTGCGAATATCAGGATCTAAAAAACTCCCCATGGTCTCAAGCTTACAACGTCTCCCTCGCCCTTCCTCAAAGCCACCAGTACTATCACCCTCTACAATAATGGGATCATTCTAATACAAGCCTCCAATGACAACCTTGCTAAGTTGGCCATAATCTACCCCACCCTTAAGAAATTGGTATACAGCGACTCCAGTGACCCCTACACAGCCACCATCTCTCCTTTGGGATTATCTAGTACGCCCCCATTAACAGTTGTGAGTCCCTCTTCCTACCTGAACCCCTCCCCATCTGGTAACTTCAAAACCTCCTCACCCTCGGTTGGTCTGCGTCAATCCCCCAGATCACCACCTCAGCTATCTGACAGTCATGTGGTCTCATTCGCCCTGCCGATTGTCAGACCAGCTCAGGGTGACCCTCGTGATGGGTTGATTCCTCAAGCCTTATTATCTCAGCGATAAACCGATGATACTCTTTCCTCCTCCCCTATAACTTTGCCCCCAGCCAGGCCTGTTTCTGGGCAACGTTCCCCTTTGGTTTCTTTCAAGCCAACCCTCAGAACAATGACCCCCTGCATATGCGATGGTTCATACCTTACCTTCAAATTGTCCTCTAGTACTCTTTGACCACCCCCCTATCCATGAACCTCCCACCACCATAGTGGACCCCACAGGTCTTCTCCATGGCCCTCTGACACCCTCAGCCTCTCCTGCACTCCGTTCTTCCGACACCATTACCCCGTTTTGGCGGCACGCCTTGATGAAATATCTCTACAACTGTTACATCTCTTGGCAGAGTTAAATGACGTGAAGGCCCTTTCGAATGATCTTTTCACCATGTTCAGTGGTAATAATTGGTCCAGAGTCTCAACAGGGCTCAGCAATCAAAAAGGGCAGTTATGAGCCCCCACCATCTCGAAATCTATTCCCTCTCCAAACTCGCCACCCTGCCCCAGAAGCTTCAAGCCCGGCCTGGCGTCTACTGATCCTCAAGACCATTTCTCTACCTGCTCCTCCTGGACCAATGTTAACCTGACCCCTCTGAGGGAAATACACTCCATCCTTCCCAACCCGAACAGAGATCCTTCCTGCAATCTGAGATGCAGAATTTCTGACAACCTCACTAGGGTGAATATCACCCAGACTTCTTCCCCCTCAAATCCGCTTAGTCTCAAGTGTGTACTATTAAATTGCAGATCAGCCAGTAAACACGCCTCTGATATCTTTGACCTCATCCAGCACAATGATTTAGATATTATCCTCCTCACTGAAACTTGGTTAAATCCCGCTTCTACTCCTATTTTAGACCTTCTAGTACCTCCCACTCATGATATAATCAGGCTTGAAAGAAATCTTAAATTTGGTGGTGGTCTGGCATGCATTTATAGGAATACTCTCTCGATCTCCCAGGTGGAGTCCTCTCCCCCCTCCTCCTGTGAATATCTCTGTCTCAGCATCTCAAGTAAGAACCTACCGATTTGTAAACTTCACACCTTTTACCACCCACCGGGAGATAATCTCCCTTTCATTGAGCATTTAATGGATATCATCTCTAGCAAAGTCGACTCTGTAGTATCGCAAATCTTCCAGGGGACTTCAACCTGCATTGGTCCAAACACAATGACCCAGCGGTATCCTGCCTCAAATCATTTCTAAATGGTCATGATTTGTCGCAGCACTATGACCAATCAACCCACACGAAAGGGGAAATCCTTGATCTCATCATCTCCAAGGAACAGACCATCTCTTTAGAATCCATAACCCTTTGTGACTGGTCGGACCATCACAGCATCCTCTTTTATATTAACAGGGAGGTTGACATTGAGAAAGGCTCAACCTCTTAAATCAAAGATTCTGAAACGAGATCTCAGATCCATAAACCACGACAAACTAGCTGCCCAATGTAAATCCATCCTTTCCTCTCAAGCTGGATTGGTTGAGGTTCAAACTCTCACCGACCACTCCAATTCGAGGATCGCCAAGATCATGGATGACATTGCTCCACTCTAGCTTAAAAATACCTCATCAAAAATTTCCAAACCGTGGTACAATGAAAACTTAAATTCCGAACGTCGCAACCTTAGAGCAGCTGAACGATTCTGGCATTCCAATCCCTCCTCGGATCAACTAAAACTTCTGAGCGATGTCAGAGGCCTCTACAGTACACAGTTCAAGAAAGCTAAGGTTGACTACTTCAGATTACAACTAGAACAAGCAGCAAATCGCCCCAAGAAACTCTTCGAACTGGTCAAAAAGCAATCTGTTACTGCTCCAAGCCTCTCTGATTCGAATGGCAACCCACCCTCTTGCGAGGAATTTGACACTTTCTTCACAGAGAAATCACGTCTCATCTCCATTGACCTCACCTCTAAGAAGGCCCTATTGCCCCCCTCATTAGCTGCCTCACCCTCCGACTTCCCTGAAAAGCATATCCCGACCGTCTTTGACAATTAGAACAATGCTTCATGGGGCTCCTTTTCCCCTTTTAGTGAAAAAGACATTGAAAAAATTCTTCAGACTATCAACCCGTCTAACCACGTCAGTGACCCGCTGCCTCCGGCCATCTTCAAAGAGATCAAGAGTGTTCTCATCCCCACCTGGACCAGGATTGTAAACGTCTACTTATCTCAAGGCTCGATCCCTGACTGCCTAAAAGCAGCCCAGGTCTCACCTATTCTAAAAAAAAATCAACGCTGACAAATCGGATCTCAATAATTTCCGTCCTATCTACAACATCCCCACCCTATTGAAACTTCTTGAAAAATGTGTCCAATCCCAGCTCTGTGCTCACAATGAGAATTACCAACTCCTAGACCATCATCAATCCGGTTTCCGGAGGGGTCACAGCACTGAATCAGCCCTCATACACATTTTTGATGACATCCTGAAAATGAATGAAAAAAACGAAACCTGCCTCTTGATCCTCCTTGACCTTTCCTCTGCATTTGATACGGTCAATCATGACATTCTCCTATCCATCCTACAAAACAGAATGAGTTTTCTTTGATTGGGTGCTCCACTGGTTCTCATCCTTCCTTCTTCACAGATCTCAAAGATTCAAGACAAACCACTCTCTCTCAGCCCTCCCCAGTACTCATGGGGGTCCCCCAAGGATTCGCCCTTTCTCCTATCCTCTTCAACCTTTTCTTGGAACCTCTTGCTAACTCACTTAACTCAATGAACATTCGCTTCCACATGTATGCTGACGACACACAACTCTATTTGCAAATTTCATCCCCGGAAAACATCATCTCACTAAATTCTATCCTCACGTCGACTCAAAATTGGTTGACAGAGAACCATCTCCTGTTCAACGCTTCCAAAACCGAGTTCTTGCTCATCTCCCCGCCGAACCACACCCCCAAGATTGATCTCTGGATGCCTTACCTCACTGCTTTCAACTGCACTCCGATCATCAGAGACTGAGTATGAAGACTCATATCAGTAATGTTTGTAGGGGAGCCTACCCCTTGATGAGGACATTCAGAAATATCTAACCCTTCCTGCCACAAAAGGATTTCAAGCAGGTGGTACAAGCGCTTGTCTTACCAAGGTTAGACTATGGCAGTGCAACTCTCTGTGGCCTAAAAACGCCTTGGCTCCACTTAGGGCCTCGCTGAACTCTGCAGCAAGACTGACTACAGGCTCCAAATGAAATGAGCACATATCCCCAGTCCTTAAATCTCTCAACTGGCTACCCTTTGAAGCACAATCCTGGTGCACAAAGCCCTTCACTACAATACTCCCATCTATCTGGCATAAAAACTTGAATTATCCTGTGTGGTGAGGACATCTAGAATCGCCTCTACTCTCCTCCTGAAATCGATCATCATTAGCAAAAAGAGAACTTGTCACCGAGCCTTCTCTGGTGCTGCCCCTAAAATATGGAACTCACTTCCTCCGGATGTACGCAGACTCTCCTCTACTATGGCTTTCAAACTGGAAGCCAAAAGATTCCTAATGAGCAAATTCTTACCATAAGGGGTGGAGGCCCTCATAAGGCTGTTGTTTCTTGGTTTCTATCTCCATGGCACAATTAACATTCACGGATTGTCTCTTCTGCATAATATTATACCCTATACGTGTACCTTTGTTTACTGTTTAGCATTTTTTTCCCTCATATCCTTCGGGATATTGTTCGCGCTATATAAAACTTTATAAATAAATAAATAAAATAAAGGAGAGATTCACTCACTTCTTCCAACCCATCATTAGTAACCAGGAGCATGGTAAGCTCAGAACTTTCAAAGTAGGGGTTGAGGCAATTGACATGAAGGACCCATAAAGGATTGCCAGGAGTCTTGACGTCCACCAAGTAGCTGACATCACTCTTGTGTTCCGTCCTTTATAAAGGCCCGGACCAGCAGTCTTGCAGGGCCCTGGGCTCCGCAGGCTCCATCACACACATGGTTTGGCTAGGTTGAAACTCACCAATTCTGGTCATATCAGTGTTTCATGTCCTCCTGGCTGGCTTTGAGAGTCTCCTGAGCGAGTTCCAAGAAGCGCACAATCTAGTTTGGGAACACCAGCATGTAGCTAACTACGTCCTGGGCTGGCTTCTTGGGAGCTTTCTCCCAACCCTCTTTCACCAGACTGAAAAGTCCTATTACATGGTGCCTATATAGAAGTTCAAAGGCACTGAAGCCAACCCCCTTCTGTGATACCTCCTGTGGGAAAACAAAAGGCATGGCAGGAGGATTTCCCACTCATGCCTCATGGGTTCTGGTAGACCCATAATCATGCTTTTTAGGGTCCTGTTGAACCTTTCAACAAGCCTATTGGTTCGGGTGTGGTAAGGAGTATAGAGCATGTAGGTTACCCCATACTCCTTCCGCATGGCTTTCCTGTACTTTGACTTGAAGTCGGTACCCCGGTCAGATACCATATCCTTGGGGAAACCCATACGGGTGAAGATCCTCATCAGTACTCTGGCACAGCGGGTGCAGTAATAGTCATAGGAGGGATAGCTTCCAGGAACCTGGTGGCATGGTCCACCTGGGTCAGAATAAATCTGTTCCCCAAGGCTGTCTTGGGGTGCAGAGGCCCAACGATGTTGCTGCTCACCTTCTTGAAAGGGGTGATAACAACAGGAAATGGCTGCAAGAGGGCCTTACACTTCCCACTGACTTGCCACTCGCCTGTCAGGTAGGACAAGACTTATAGAATGCATCTGAGGCCTTCTTCATTTAAGTCCAATAAATGTGGGTGGCAAGCCTGTCAAAGTTCTTGTCTTGCCCCAAATGACCTGCCAGTAGCACATTGTGAGCCAGCTACAGTAGGAAGGCCCTGTAGCACTGGGGGACCACCAAAACATGGATTGCGCCAGGCTCAGGAGCCTTAGGCTCACTATGCAGGGGACAATTCTCCCAGTAGATCAGATGTTTGCCAGAGCCGTCACGAGCTGCATGGGTCTCAGCCTGTTCCTGAAGACCCACAAGAGTAACACATCCCTTTTGTAGCGGCACTTTCTGCCTGTTTTTAACATGTTAAAGGCACATTCAATTGCACTTTAACCTAGCGCTTTTTTTACAGGGTCCCCCAAACTTTTTGCTAAACTTATTTTTGTTGGCATCAGGACTGCCTAACCAATGATAACCAGTGCTAAATGGCTTGTGCTGTCTCCTTCACACATGTACTATTGGGTTATACCTAATCGGCACATTCAATTTACTTGTAAATCCCTAGCAAATGGTATCACCTTAACAGAGGGCCTGTAAATGAACCCCTTCTGTGTAAAGGTTACGCCCTTCGCCATAGCACTCCTGTGCCAAGGACGTAACTGATTGGCTCTATTCAGTTTCAACGCTATGGTGCTCATGGGGTTATTTCAGCCCGGCGAGCACCGAACCACATTAGAGAGGTATTGTTGTAAAGGGGAACATCTCCCCTTTTAATGGTACCCTTCCCTAGTGGATCCCTGTATGCTGATTGCTGCAGGAGGATGATCCACAAGCAGGGATCTACAACTAGACATGAGGATGGAGGGAGCAGCCCCTTGGGCAAGGGCTGTAGCTCCTCCCCAATTTTGTTTGGGCATATTCAGTCTTAGGGGCCTCGTAGGGGAGCAGAAAGTATACTAAGCACCAGGGATAATTTTTATTTGAATATGTAGTAGTGGTGGCTGCACAAAATGGGACTGTCAATGTCCCCACCCTCCAAAAAACAAAAGGTACAGTTTGTCTTTTCCCACTGGGGGTGTAAGGGGACAATAGCCCCTAATCTGCCCCCAGGGATGCAGAAAGCCTATTAGGAACCAGGCTCACATTTTTATGTAAATTGTGTGGTGGAGGTTGTCTAGAATGGACATGCCAATGCCCCCACCACCAATAAACAGCCATAGCCTTTCTGCCCCCCCCTGGGGGGCAGAATCGGGCAATAGCTCTGATCCACCCTCCCCAGGAATGCAGAAAGCCCACTAGGAACCAGCGATTTTTATAATGTAAATGTAGGGGTGGGGACTGACCTGAAGGAGCATTGTAATGCTCCCACCCCACCCACAAATAGGCACAGTCTTTTTGCCCCCCCCCCCCAAGAGGCATATGGAGGCAATAGCCCTGATCTTCCCCCCGGGGGTGCAGAAAGCCTCCTAGGAAGCCAGGGACTATTTTACTTTGGTAGTTCAGGGGGTGGGAGCTGCCCTGAATGGGGATGCTAATGCCCCCACCCCCCCAGAAAAATAGCCACAGTCTTTCTGCCCCCCCCCAAAAAAATAGACACTGATCTGCCACCAGGGGGGGAAGAATGCGTACTAGGCACCAGAGATATGTTTATCAGCAGGTCAGGGAGCGGCCCCTTAGGCAAGAGGCTCTCGAATTTGTACACCAATTTTCGCCATTTCAGCCCACCTTGGATGATGATCAGCAATATTTTTAGGCTACTCTGCCCCCAAGGCAGGGCAGAAAACCACTAGACACTAGCAAAAGTTTCTGAGTGTATGTGTTAACTGGAATTCGGCTGAGGGTCCTATGAACCTGCATTTTGCTGGCAGTGTGTGGGGACTAGCACTTGGCTGGCAGTGTGTGTGGTCTGTCACTTGGCTGGCAGTGTGTGTGGTTTGTCACTTGGTTATTGACTGTGTGGATGGCACATGTCTGGCGGTGTGCAGGTACTGTCGCTTGGCTGGCGGTGACCGTAGGATGTTGCTTGGTTGGCGATGTGCTTGGATTGTGCTTGGCTGGCTGTTCACATGGATGGCGCTTGACTGGTGGGGTGCATGAATGGTGCTTGGTTGACATGTGGCTTACGTGGATCTTCCAGTGTTTTAATACCTAGAATCCCCCGCAGAACCTCAAATTTAGCTGAAAATCACACTTTCCTCATATTTCTGTGTGGAAATGTTATGGGATCACCGCTCAGGCACACATTTTCCACCACCTGCATTCCCCTCAGCCTCCTGATAAAAATGATAACTCACTTGTGTGGGTGAGCCATTTAACTGCAACAGAGAAGGGCCCAATACATATTGTGGAGACATCAAAATGATCTATCAGAAAATATCCTGGTTTTGCAAGGGGGGCTGGGCGGCCATCTAGGGAAACCTACCAAACCCAGATATTTATGAAAACTAGACACCTGGGGAAGTCCAGGGAGGTGTAGCTTGGGTGGATCCCCAACATGTTCTTACCCAGAATCCCTACCATTTAGCTAAAAATCACATTTTCCTCACATTTCTATCTGGGCTCACCATACTGGTATACATTTCCTACCACCCAGAATACCCCTTTCCCTCCTGAGTAAAATGATACCTAACTTGTGTGGGTGGGCCAAGGGCTTGCAACTGGGATTGGCCAAAAACATAGGTATTGAGGGGATAGCACATTGAGCTCTAAGCGCTATATATTTTTGTACATTGACTCTTCATTGGACACCCATACAAGTGAGGTATAATTTGATGGGGAGACCAAGGGGAATGTTGGGTGGTAGGAAATGTGTGCCGGAGCTGTGATCTCAGACAGACATGTAAGGAAAACATGAACGTTTTTTTAGCTACATTTGAGGTTTGCAGGGGATTTGGGTAAGAAATCATTGGAGGATCTATACAAGCCACATCTGCTTTGACTTCCCTGGGTGTCTATTTTTCAGAAATTTGGGGAGTTTGGTGGGTTTCACTAGATGGCTATCGAGCTCGGGACTAAAAATGCAGGTGAATCCCTAGCAAAACCAGGTTGTTTTGTGAGATTAAATTTTGATGTCTCCACAATAGGTTTTGGTCCATTTCCTGTTGCAGGCACAAGTCCTACCTACACAAATTAGGTACAATTTTTATCAAGAAATGTTGGGTGTGGAAGTTTCTGGCTCCCCACAGATTCCAGAACTTTCTGTTACAGAAATGTGTCTAGTTTTCAAAAATGTAAAATGTACAGGTTTGCTAGGTTTCCATAGGTGCCAGCTAAATTAGGGCCTAAATCCACAGCTAGGTAAATTGCCCAAAAAGGGTCAGTATTCTGTGGGAAAATGTTATGTGTCCATGTTGTGTTTTGGGCAGTTTCTTGTCGCGGGCACTAGGCCTACCCACACAAGTGATGTACCATTTTTTTCAGGAGACTTTGAGGAATGTGGAGTGGGTGGAAGCTTGTGAATCCACACAGATTCTAGAACTTTCCATCCCAGAAATGTGAGGAAAATGTGTTTTTTTTTTTACAAAGTTTGTGGTTTGCATGGGATTTTGGGTAACAGACCAAGTGAGAGCCACACAGGCAACCCATTCTGGATTCCCCTAGGTGTCTAGTTTAAAAAAATGTACAGCTTTGCTAGGTTTCCCTAGGTGCCGGCTGAACTAGGGCCCAAAATCCACAGTTAGGTACATTGCAAAAAAAGAGTCTGTTTTTAATGGGAAAATGTGATGTGTCCATGTTGAGTTTTGAATCATTTCCTGTTGCGGATACTAGGCCTACCCACGCAATTGAGGTACTATTATTATCGGATTGACGTAGGAAAATACAGAATCATAGAACAAATGTTATTATCATTTGTCTTACTATGCATTTCAGCATTCCAAATGTAGGACAATGGGCAAAAAAAAATAAGTCATTTTGAACAATACCCTCTAATTTACATGCTAATATGGCAAACCCACAAATTCAGAGATGCACAAATAACCACTGCTTATAATCTCCTTATCTTGTTTTCATTCCAGAAATACATAGATTTCCGTGATACCTCGTTTTTAGGTCGAGGACCGTAAGGCTGCGCTTGCGCAGTCTTCGGTGAGAGATTTAATGTTTTCTAATATGGGTCTTGAACCCACCTCTCTTTTCCATTGGCTGGCTTCCTAAACGGAGGCGAGCCATTGGGGGAGAGGGTCATCACTCCGTTAAAACCCCGTCTCTTTTGGATTCGGGGCGTGTTTTTTGCGTTCTTTCGACCGGTGACGTCATCCGTCACTCAGAACGCAAAAAACACGCCCCCGATTCTGACATTTTCGTAGCTTTGCGGCCGCCATTTTGCTGCTTGGTAAAACCAAGAGAGCAGTGTCTACCGAGGACATGAGGTAACTATCCCTTGTTATTATGTGAAGCTCTAGAGGGTTTTTTAGGGTTAATTTGCACCGTGGGTGGGGTGGTTTCTTTATTATGAGACTCCGATGGGGACCGACTTTTGCCCCAGATGTCCCTGTTCTTAGGATGTATCTATTTAATCTGTTTGCCCCCATGAATGTCTCAACAGGAACCCCATTAGCTTGCTGTTCCTCGCTTTTGGTGTCCCGTTCCACCTTCACTTTAGGCCCCCAGTCCCCCCTTCTCCTTACCGGGGGTCATTGGCGAGTGCCATAAGCAGTATTCAGCGTTCTCCAGTGGGCAGACTTCCTGTTTTGACACCCGCCAGCGCCCTCCTTACAGTTACCTGATTGTACCCGACCCGACTGTGTCTTAACCCACTTTTCAGAAACAAACCGCAATGAGAATCCAGGGGCCGCCGGTACTTGCACACGGCTCCCGCTGCCCCGGAAGCCGACACTAGCAGCGGTGCGCCTGTCACACGCGATCTGCTCTACTGCTTCCGTACAGCGGCTCCTCTGTGGCATCTCCTCCGCTCCGGGCGCCACCGTCCGTCTTCCAGTATCCATAAACAGCATGATGAAGATTTTTATCTGAGAAAGGTAAAACGAAAGAAGCCGCTGTATCCTGTCCCTAACACCGCTGCTCAATTCCTCCCAAATTTGTTACATCCATGTGCCGTACGTTGCAGGTATTATGCCGAGTAGAGCGAGAGCCCGCAACTGACTCTAGCCAGCGGCCGCCATTTTCCCCCTCTATTACTTAACCTCCCAGTTTTGGTTTTTGTGTGTGTGAACACAGTTTAGTGCAATTATTAAAATTGCAGTATGTACTGCTTCTCAAGAAACATTTTGACAACACGTATCGAATACAAAAAACAGAATGTCAAAATGCCACAACCCGCATCCACCAAGCATTAAACTCTAGACTGTGAACTTTTTGGCCTTCAGACCTGTCAAGCCTTGGTGTGAAAGAAAGAGCTCCCTTTCGTAGGTGTGTGGAGATGTTCAATTGAATATGTGTAAAGCCCTTAGTTGTGAAGGGAATGCATGTTTTCTATCCTCATTGTTAATATACATTTTGCAGGCAAATATTCAGGATGTCCTTTGTCTTTATTTCAATGGTGCGTAAGACCACTCCATTACCACAGTGTCCCAAAGTTTGCTGTTCCATATTCCCAGCGATGAGCAGGCATTGGAGAGACCTGAGACAAAGAGAAATACCCCGACAGACAGGTGCCCAGACATCGAGGTACACTGCTAAGCGGCGCTAAACCCAGCGAAGGGGGACCCGTGCAATGCAGCGCTGAGGGGGGGCTTTGAAGAGTGGTACGCCTGCAATACCGCGATACAGCTCCCTCCACCAGTAGTGCCCTGTAAGGAAAAGCAAGCCAAGGGGACACGACGACATATAATGTGTTGCAGGAAAGAGTGACTCTGCTGCAGATGGGGGCGCCCGGACACTCAGGGCAAAGAAGAGAAGCAACACATTATCCGCTGGGAAAGCGGTTGGAAGCGAAACTGAAACCGCACTGGGGAACTCAAAACAAAATGGCGTTGGGCAGACGGGAGCACTAAATACATAGGAACTGTGTTAAACATTGCAACGCCACAAATCAGCCCACACGAGTGCCCCCCAACCCATCTCACACTGACAGCGCAGCACAGACCGGACCGGAGATATCAAGTGTACCGCACAAGTAAGCACTCGAAATAAACATTTTAATTTCTAATTGGCTGTGATTCCACTTTATATCTGTATGTGACTCTCAGAGTCATGCAACTTCTTACAGCCCCCGATGCACACCGGAGCATCTAATGGTGAGTGCAAAACACCTCTTCTTGGCGATTAAGCAGCCCCCTGGCTGTGCTTGCTCCCCTGCCCCCTGGTTCCCCCGCCCCCTCGCTGTGCTTGCTTCCCTGACCCCTCGCTGTGCTTGCTTCCCTGACCCCTCGCTGTGCTTGCTTCCCTGCCCCCTCACTGTGCTTGCTTCCCTGACCCCTCGCTGTGCTTGCTTCCCTGACCCCTCGCTGTGCTTGCTTCCCTGACCCCTCGCTGTACTTACTCCCATGCCCCCTGGCTGTGCTTGCTCCCCTACCCCTGGCTGTGCTTGCTCCCCTGCCCCCTGGCTGTGCTTCCTCCCCTGCCCCCTGGCTGTGCTTGCTCCCCTGCCCCCTCGCAGTGCTTGCTTCCCTGCCCCCTGGCTGTGCTTGCTTCCCTGCCCCTTGGCTGTGCTTGCTTCCCTGCCCCTGGCTGTGCTTGCTCCCCTGGCTGTGCTTGCTCCCCTGCCCCTCGCTGTGCTTGCTCCCCTGCCCCCTCGCTGTGCTTGCCCCCCTGCCCCCTCGCTGTGCTTGCTTCCCTGCCCCCTGGCTGTGCTTGCTCCCCTGGCTGTGCTTGCTCCCCTGCCCCCAGGCTGTGCTTGCTCCCCTGCCCCCTGGCTGTGGTTGCTCCCCTGCCCCTTGGCTATGCTTGCTCCCCTGCCCCCTGGCTGTGCTTGCTCCCCTGCACCCTTGCTGTGCTTGCTTCCCTGCCCTCTCGCTGTGCTTGCTTCCCTGCCCCCTCACTGTGCTTGCTTCCCTGCCCCCTTGCTGTGCTTGCTCTCCTGTGTGTGTATGTGGCTCTGGGTGTGTGTGTGGCTCTGGGTGTGTGTGTGGCTCTGGGTGTGTGTGTGGCTCTGGGTATGTGTGTGGCTCTGGGTGTGTGTGTGTGTGTGTGTGTGTGGCTCTGGGTGTGTGTGTGTGTGGCTCTGGGTGTGTTTGTGTGGCTTTGGGTGGGTGTGTGTGGATCTGGGTGTGTGTGTGGCTCTGGGTGTGTGTGTGTGTGGCTCTGGGTGTGGGTGTGTGTGGCTCTGTGTGTGTGTGTGTGTGACTCTGTGTGTGTGTGGCTCTGTATGTGGGGGGGGCTCTGTGTATATGTGGCTCTGTGTGGGGGGGGCTGTGTGTGTGTGTGTGGGGGGGGCTCTGTGTGTGTGGCTCTGTGTGTGTGGCTGTGTGTGTGTGGGGGGCTCTGTGTGTGTGTGGGGCTCTGTGTGTGTGTTTGGGTCTGTGTGTGTGTGTGTGTATGTGGGGCTCTGTGTGTGTGTGGGGGGCTCTGTGTGTGTGAGGGGGCTCTGTGTGTTTGTGTGTGGGGTTCTCTGTGTGTGTGTGGGGCTCTGTGTGTGTGTCTCTGTGTGGGTGGTTCTGTATGTGTGTGTGGGTGGCTTTGTGTGTGTGGGTGTAAATGCAATAGGCCATGCATTTGCGAGCGATTAAGCGATTGGCATTGCAAATGACAATGCCATTTATTTAAAGATTAAGCTATTGGCAATGTAAATGACAATGCTATTTATTTATGATTAAAAAAAAACCAACATGAGCAATGCCAATAGCTCTACCTTGAATAATGCTGAGACCATTGCATTGTAAATGCTTGTTACTCTTTATAGTTTACCAAATGAATTTAAGTATACCTGGTACACAATGAAAAATCACTGCAAGGTGCAACTCAGTTATTGGCTCTGGGTATCTCGGGATCCTGGTAAACCTACAATCCCCATATTTCCCTGCAATCAGAAGGGTTCACAGATGTAACCGAATATTCATTCAAAAATCTACCATAGTTAGAAGTAGTTACAGGTGAAAATGTAGGCACAAATGGCTGTTTTTTTTACTCAATGTAATTTTTTTTTAACAACACAATGGACAAACGGCGGACCAGGAAAGCTGCACCAGAATACTGTGTTCCTTTTGTAATCGTGAGTTGAGTGATCTCAAAAAGTGTGCACATACACCTCCTGCACCTGCCGTTGTTGGGTGTAAGCTGCGAAGCAGATCAGAAACTAGATGATCGTGGAGAGGTGCACCACTCTAATTTGTGTTTCCAATCAAATAGACTGATAGAGTTCCTTTTGTGTATAGATTCATTTATTTCAATAACATCATAAAATAGACTCCTGCCAACGCGGTTCATTCAATTATGATTGAACGTCATCAGTGCTTGCATTTTATGAGGACAGTGAATGATCCGATTAAAGCTGCAATAATCGATCAGCAATTCATAGTATGGTGCACAATACAATTTATTTTTATTTGGGGATAACAAAGGATACATAAAAATATAATGGAAACTGATTTTTTATTGTAGAGGAAACATAGGAAATGGGTGGTATTTCTTGAGATTATTGGGGGTGAATATACACCACACCTGTGTGGAGTTGTCTAAGAATAGGGTGAGGTGCTATTGGGCAAACGCAAAGCAATTGTTCCACCATAGTGGCCTCATATACTGGCAAGTTTGGTCTGATACAAACAAGCTGCACAGTGAGACAATCATTTAATATTTGTGTAACCAAGAGAATCTTCCAGTCAGTTTTCCTTTGCATCTTCAGACTTTAGTAATCATCTTATGTACCATGACTTTCAAACTCTGAGCTGCGAACTGGGCCAGTTGTGGGAAGTAACTGTTTCCGCTATGATTATTAGCTTCGTCATATAAGCTTTTGTATCTTCATCCAGATTTACGGTTTAGCTAGTGTGCTACATTTAGCACCTCCTCAATGTCCTTTAAACATTCATGCTTTTGCAGTCCCAGGGAAACAACATCACTCCTTTCCCTCTGGTTGAAGAATCTACACATATGTTTATGGTGTACAGCAAGGATGATTGAAAACTTATGGGAATATCTATGGAACTAACGTATTTAATTGTTAAGTGGTTCCTTTTGCCTTCACAGCCTAAGTCATGCCTATACAGCAAAATCACTCGTGGAAACAGCTCGATTGCCAAGGACTTACTGCGTGTTCCAGCTCCCGTTTCTCGCTACAGGAGTAGCGCTTCACATCTTCAGAAGCCCGCAGCGCGACTGGGAGGAGGGGGCCGCAGAGGAGGACGAGGCGCTGGCCCCAGGACTGCGAGGACCAGCATTCACCACCTTCAGCTGGTCCTCTTCCTGGGAGAGCCGCGCCCCCTTCCAGTGCCCCGCCCCCAGTGAAGCGCAATAACTTCTCGCGGCACCCGCTGCGCGGGTGCCACTCGTGGAAACAGCTCGATTGCCAAGGACTTACTGCGTGTTCCAGCTCCCGTTTCTCGCTACAGGAGTAGCGCTTCACATCTTCAGAAGCCCGCAGCGCGACTGGGAGGAGGGGGCCGCAGAGGAGGACGAGGCGCTGGCCCCAGGACTGCGAGGACCAGCATTCACCACCTTCAGCTGGTCCTCTTCCTGGGAGAGCCGCGCCCCCTTCCAGTGCCCCGCCCCCAGTGAAGCGCAATAACTTCTCGCGGCACCCGCTGCGCGGGTGCCACTCGTGGAAACAGCTCGATTGCCAAGGACTTACTGCGTGTTCCAGCTCCCGTTTCTCGCTACAGGAGTAGCGCTTCACATCTTCAGAAGCCCGCAGCGCGACTGGGAGGAGGGGGCCGCAGAGGAGGACGAGGCGCTGGCCCCAGGACTGCGAGGACCAGCATTCACCACCTTCAGCTGGTCCTCTTCCTGGGAGAGCCGCGCCCCCTTCCAGTGCCCCGCCCCCAGTGAAGCGCAATAACTTCTCGCGGCACCCGCTGCGCGGGTGCCACTCGTGGAAACAGCTCGATTGCCAAGGACTTACTGCGTGTTCCAGCTCCCGTTTCTCGCTACAGGAGTAGCGCTTCACATCTTCAGAAGCCCGCAGCGCGACTGGGAGGAGGGGGCCGCAGAGGAGGACGAGGCGCTGGCCCCAGGACTGCGAGGACCAGCATTCACCACCTTCAGCTGGTCCTCTTCCTGGGAGAGCCGCGCCCCCTTCCAGTGCCCCGCCCCCAGTGAAGCGCAATAACTTCTCGCGGCACCCGCTGCGCGGGTGCCACTCGTGGAAACAGCTCGATTGCCAAGGACTTACTGCGTGTTCCAGCTCCCGTTTCTCGCTACAGGAGTAGCGCTTCACATCTTCAGAAGCCCGCAGCGCGACTGGGAGGAGGGGGCCGCAGAGGAGGACGAGGCGCTGGCCCCAGGACTGCGAGGACCAGCATTCACCACCTTCAGCTGGTCCTCTTCCTGGGAGAGCCGCGCCCCCTTCCAGTGCCCCGCCCCCAGTGAAGCGCAATAACTTCTCGCGGCACCCGCTGCGCGGGTGCCACTCGTGGAAACAGCTCGATTGCCAAGGACTTACTGCGTGTTCCAGCTCCCGTTTCTCGCTACAGGAGTAGCGCTTCACATCTTCAGAAGCCCGCAGCGCGACTGGGAGGAGGGGGCCGCAGAGGAGGACGAGGCGCTGGCCCCAGGACTGCGAGGACCAGCATTCACCACCTTCAGCTGGTCCTCTTCCTGGGAGAGCCGCGCCCCCTTCCAGTGCCCCGCCCCCAGTGAAGCGCAATAACTTCTCGCGGCACCCGCTGCGCGGGTGCCACTCGTGGAAACAGCTCGATTGCCAAGGACTTACTGCGTGTTCCAGCTCCCGTTTCTCGCTACAGGAGTAGCGCTTCACATCTTCAGAAGCCCGCAGCGCGACTGGGAGGAGGGGGCCGCAGAGGAGGACGAGGCGCTGGCCCCAGGACTGCGAGGACCAGCATTCACCACCTTCAGCTGGTCCTCTTCCTGGGAGAGCCGCGCCCCCTTCCAGTGCCCCGCCCCCAGTGAAGCGCAATAACTTCTCGCGGCACCCGCTGCGCGGGACGCGCGCGGGACGCAGCCCGGGGCGAAGCCCGGGCCAAGGGCGGGCCCGTTGTTGCCCGTTAGTGCCCGATAGAGACCGGACCGGGCCCCCTCTCTAACCTCTCTAATCTCTCTAACATCAACGAACTGGCAACAAACAACAACATGCCGGCAAAAACCAGAAGCACCTCCAAGCCCAAACCGAAGTCCAAGCACGCGCAGGAGGTAGCTCAGGTAACAGGCCCCATTGACCTATTTATATCGCGGGTACACGAAACAATAGATCAAAGCATTGCCCTGATGGAAAAGAGAGTTTCCATGGATCTCATGAGCGCAAAAGCCAAACGCTCATCACTCGGGGCCATAGCGAACGCTGCATCCCCAATTAACCCAACCCCCCAAAACAGCTCTCTCTTAGTTCTCCTTCCAGCCACTGAAACCAACACCGTACCATCTGTTGTAGATCTGTCAGTTACGCACTCGGAGTTAGATCCCTCATTGTCAACAGACGACTTGGAAGCAACCCCAGATTTAGTTGGTTGCCACACGCAAGAAGGTACCCAATTTTCCAACACACTATCACAACATGGTGAGAAAGAAAAGGGAACTTCGGAAACTCGATCTCTATTTAGAGATGAAACACAAAGTGCACTAACGACCAATTTAACCTCTTCATGCTCCAACAGCGTATTGCACATTCCCGACTGTACCCTCCCGCACAAGCCAATATCCAGCAGCAGCAATGCAACCGAGCAATGTAAGACGTGCAGAATTACATCCCAAGTGCTAACTACTACAAAAGACTTACTCTACCAGTACCTTAAACCCATCCAGTTGAGCGTAAGAAACCTCGAGGCCCAACTAACAATAATATCAGCTACTCTTCTGGATACAAATACAAGGATAGATGTAAAGGGCCAGCGTAACACCACACACCCATCAAAAAAGCAAACCCAAAAACTCACTCAGAAAGCAGTTAACCCCACAAACACTACAGGAACAATACAAAAGAATCCCAATTTACTCTCTGTAATACCCAACCCCACAGAAAACACACCTCACCCGCAGCAGGATAAACCACCGCAGCAGAAGATAACACAAAAAGCGCAGCAGGCAAATAATAAAGGGAAGACCACTGTACAAACCCCATGTCCAGCACAACCCTTAGACCATAGTAGGGTCCCCCTGGAAAAACCAGATTCCCAGCTTACGAATTCCCCACCCCCTCAAAAAACACCTAAGAACGTAACGGAAACAGCCCAGAAAAAATACCCAGTAGTGAGACGCCCTGCCCATTTGCCCCCCGAGGCTACTCCGTATACAATAGTTCTAACAGGAGTACCCGAGCTCGCAGATGATATCCCAGAAACCGCGTGGTCGCTAAAAAACAAGGCCATGCAGTGGCTTAGCACAAATAGACCCCTTGAGTCACATCTATCAGGAGGAATTACGTCAGCACGTAGAGTAACCTGGATAGGCAAAACCAGGAAAACAACACGCGGTGACTGCATTATTGTCACTTGCAAAGATCCCGCAACGGTTGACTATATATGTGCCTGGCCACAACTAGAGAAAAAAGGGGGAATAGACACTCGTCACCTTTCCTTCTTTTACCCCCCTACAAAACATCAACACAATCCCCCACCATGGGAATGGCATCACCTTCCCAAAGGCCCACGGAACCAGGACCCATGGCGTCAAACACCATGGATCAGAAGGGATTTCCAGTCTGAACATCTTGACAGGGGGGGGCCAAGAGAAAGGTATGTCGATAGTCAAACTCCATACTGGCAGGACAGATTTTACCCAACATACGAGGGGTGGGAGGGGTGGCAGGGTTTTCCGACCCGAAACCGCTACGAGTGTCTCGACATGATCGATTGACCACCTACCACTAACCCCGAACAACCCATATCTGTCTCCCCATATTTAGCTGACGCTTTACACTTGACAGCGCCTGACACACATCAGATAGCTCCCGGTACATACCAGATAACTCCTTTCAAACAGCCGGAAGTATCAGAGATCCGATTGACAAAATGTAACAATCCACCTACCCTTCCGGTTCCAATAAATCTGGCTGCGCACACAGGACCACCCACAGCACAAATTTCAACCACTGTAATCTTGAATAACAGTAAAACAGCAGGGTTAACCCCAACAGTAAACAAGGCCTCGACCATAGGCATAGTCTTTTGGAACGTAGCTGGTCTGACGGGCAAAATAACATGCCCTCAATGGTTGGAAACTGCACAAAGCTACCAAATCTTGTGCTTACAAGAGACTTGGCTTCTATCCCCCCTCCATCTAGCGGGATACAAAACCTTTTTCACGCGAGCAATGCCAAGCACAATGGGGAGACCAAAAGGCGGCCTCCTGATCTATATTTCCAACACCTTGGCAGTAAAGGTAAAAATCATGAAAGAAACACCAACCTTTCAGGTCATCCAGATCACGCCTCACAACACTGCAACAAAGAGTGTCTACATACTCATAAATTATTACAACAACGTAGGCACACAGGATTGCTGTACAAACTTGGACGAAATGGTAGCCCACATATCACCACTTCAAAACCCGAAACTGAGCAACACAATAAAATATATTTGGGGTGGTGACTTTAACCATTACATATGTCCAAATCATAAAAGCGGGATCTGTGGCCTACAATCCGAAACTGGCAATCCGATTCCCCACTTCGTTCATACCCAAAGTGGAAATAAGCTGAACGAAATAGTATTCACTCTGGACCTTGACTTTGTAAACGAGCTAGTGCATCCATCCCAGGAATTTCGACCCACCTTCCATGGGCGTGGTAGCACATCCACTATTGATTTTATTTTAGCCTCCATCACTAGTAAGAACTCGTTAAGTAACTACAAAGTAGGTTCTTGCCCGATCAGCGATCACTACCCTCTAAGTGTGGAGATCATTATGGAGAAACTAGATCCTCCCATATCGAAAATCAGCCCTCTAGATCAACAAACATTATCACTAAGGAAAAGAAATGGGTTCGCAATCAAATGGGCCAAAGTTGATCCTGAGGTGACCACACAAAGAATATTTGAAAAAGCCTATCCCTGGTTAAGGGACTGTCTCTCTGCAGAGGCTTCGCCCGAATCAATCGTCACTTCCTTCCTTAACGTCCAAGGGATAATAAGAGATGAGCTAGTCAAACAAAGGTCAAACAAACCAATATCCCAAACCGAAAGATGGTTTAATTCAGACTGCAGAAAGGCCCTGTCGCTGCTAAAAGAATCCCTCCGCAAGGAGCCAAGAGACGTTGAACTAATCTCATCCCGGAGGAAAGCATACAACGAAGCCAGGAAAAATCGCAGGTCCCAGATAAAGAGAGATCTTTGGTGCCAACTGCATGAGAGCGCACTAAAAAAGGACAGCATAACTTTTTGGCAGACCATCAGATCACCCTTCTTCGATAAAGAAAATGATCCGAATCCACTCGACGTAGCAGTAACTGAATGCGAATGGGTTCGCCATTTTTCGAAAATCTTTGATCCACTACCTGCCACGTCCCAACAAGATCACGAGGCCGAAGCAGAGACCCACCTTTGCCCTAACAATTTACCCATTAACCTACGCTTCACTGTAACCGAGGTTAGAAAAGCAATTGCAGCATCCAAAACTGGCAAGGCTCCCGGCCCAGACGGGGTACCCATGGACCTGTTCCTACACAACAGCGACTATTGGTCGCTAATAATAACCCGGGTAATGTCCGCAGTCGTTGAGATCGGTCTCCTACCATCATGGTCATCGTCTACACTCTTGCCAATTTTCAAGAAAGGGGACCGCAACGACCCGGCGTGCTACCGGCCGATCTCCCTTCTGGATGCCACGGGAAAAATTGCAGGACGGCTACTCCTGGACCGATTGCAATCCTGGGCTCAGGAAAACAATATCTTTACGGACCTGCAATATGGCTTCCAGAAGGGGCTCGGTACAGTGGAGCAAGCCCTCAACCTGACCCTCTTGACCGACAAATATGTCCATGCAAAAGATGGGATAATTCACCTGGTCTACATCGACCTGAGCGCAGCTTTCGACTGCGTTCAGCACGCAAAGCTGTGGGAAATTATGTCGAACCTTGGAGTAGACCCACCGATACTGGCTTTTCTCAGGGGCCTATACACCAACGCAGAAGGCCGAGTGCGGTATGGGATTGGCGGCGACCTGTCACGTCCTTTCAAAATCACGCGAGGAGTAAGGCAAGGGTGCGTACTGGCACCCTTCCTATTCAACCTGTACACCAACGGGATTGAAAAAGCAATGCTGGCAGGAAGCCAGGACCTCCCGCAAATTGATCGGCGGCCAATACCCATTCTACTCTACGCCGACGACTCGGTCATCCTGGCCCGAACAGCCAACCAACTCCAACGGCAATTGAATAAATACGTGACGTTCATGGACTCCCTAGGATTGAAAGTAAATACGAAGAAAACGTTTACAATGTCCATTGGCCCCAAGTCTGGAAAAACAAAAACTATACATATAAACAACACTAAGCTGGAAAAAACGTCAACCTACCTGTATCTGGGTATACTCGTGGACGACTCTATGACCTGGCGAAAAGCCATCGAAGCCAGAAATCTAAACTTTCGCCGAGCAACATCAGCACTTTGTGCTTTTTCCAGGAAATTAGGAAAACCAGCTCCATCCGAACTATTAACATTATATTATGCAAAATGCCACAGCGTGGCGAGCTATGGAGCAGGCATCTGGGGCCACGGAAACATCCAGCAAATACAGGCAACCGAGAACGCTTTTATTAAGTATGTCCTGGCACTCCCACAAAGTTCCCCGATTTTAGCTTCACATCGAGAGCTAGGGATGGAATACGTGACAGACACCATACGTTGCCAGCCTCTCATCTTATGGCATCGCATTTGGTGTAATCCTGAAAGCCACGTCACACGCTCCATCATTACAGACTGCCTGAGCCTAGCACACTGGAGAAAAATTCCCTGGCTTAATTATGTCTTCAAATTTTTTAAAGACCTTAACTGTGAACATTATTTTCTTGATCCACCCTCAATTGAAGACATATCCAAGAAACGGCTGAAAGACCTGTGTTTAGGACACTTGAGAGAACTTCGTAACCAGGCGGAGATAGTGAAAACGCAAAATGGTAAAATCTCCCAAATACAAACAGGGAGACAGATACAGCCCTACCTTACGTTCTTCTTATCGAACTATGAAAAGTTTTTACTGACAAGATTCAGGTTCGATCTTTTTTTCCGCCTGGTCACATTCCCAGAACAGAATACATGGTCACGGACATTGATTTGTTGCCCATGTGATGGGGCCTCCACGCAAACAACGGTCCATGTCATTTTGTTCTGCAAATATTACAGCATGGCTAGGAAAAAATGGATTCTTCCCCTCTTACGCTCAAGCGGCCTCAGAAATACATATCCAGCGCTTGCCTACCTTCAGTCGCCGTTAAACCCCCATGAAGCCAAAATGACAGCGACTTTTCTAAAAAAAGTTATAAAAATACGGCAGGACAATGTTTTATAAAATGTATCATGTGAACTCTAGCTTAAAACCGACTATTTTTTTTAAAACTGTTGTACTTTTTATGATTATGTAAATTTTAATAATCGAATAAAAGTTTATGAACTGAGTGCACCCTTCTGGGACTATCCCAGATGTTCTTGCACTTCCAACTCCCTACTGGTACCTTGATAGTCTTTGAAAGACTTCCTCCTAATGGGTTCCCCCATAGCAACTCTCAGATTGAGAAGCTGATAATCACAGGTCAGTTGCACAAGCATGTAGATTCTCTTGTTGTGGATTGAGCCTGTCTGTCTCCTAGGAGATTCTGAACAGGAGCAAGCAGCTGCCCAGACCCCACCCCCAGGCCAACAGACCATTGGCTATTCAGCTACCAGGCAAGCCTGAGCCCTCCTCTCACATCTGCCCAGGCCCCTGAAGGCCTTGCTGGGTGAACCCCAAATCAGTCTCCTCCATCTTGTGAGTTGCAGCCCACATGTGCCCCAGATTGCTTTGAGCAGAGTCCAGGAAGTGGTAAGGAGACAGACTAGTGCTGTCTCTTCCCAAGACAAAAAGTTATTTAAAAAACGATTTTCACTTTCTGTGTTTACTGTCTATGCCTGTGGTTGTTACAGTTAAAAATTGTAGTTTTAGCCTGCCTGTAATTGCATATTTTATCACCTGTGTTGTGTTTTAAATGTGTGGTTTTCCCTGCCCATGATTGCCTTCATTTAGTGTGTTGAATTGTGGGATTTGCAGTCCAATTTCTGTAGTTTGTCCCTCTCATTCCTTGGTGACAAATCTGTTTTCCCTCCAAATTTCTCCTTTGCTCTGTGCTTAGGCCTGTGTGCTGAAACAGTGCAGCCCCAGCCACCATTTTGTGTTCACAAGCCAGTGAGGCCAGCCCCCCTGCCCCCCCTCCCCCAGCAACAGGGATTTTCTACATCAGAGGGTGCTTCTGTGAGCTGTTGAAACTGTATTTACTGGGGCCTGTGCACTTCGTTTTTTGGCCAGCAGGGGGAGTAAAGCTTTATTCAAACAGTATTGTTAGATTTCGAGTTAGTGAAGCCTTTACCTGCTGAAGTCCAAAGTTGTGGATTGAGCCTGTCTGTCTCCTAGGAGATTCTGAACAGGAGCAAGCAGCTTCCAACTCCCTGACCAGCAAACCTTGTCTGAGGTTGCTGGGACCTTATATAGTGTGCTGATGGTTGGCACATGTGTACACTGATTGGTGGTTGTATCTGGTGTTTCTATTGGGTTAGGGTTAATGTCCTCATTGGCTGGGTATTTGAGGGTTCTGATTGGTTTCTCGGTCTGTGATTCAATCATTGCAGGGTTGGGACTAGGGCTAGGGTTCGGATTTCTATAGGAAGTAGGGACTAGGGCTTCCAATGTTATTGGTTGTTGAGAGTAGGGTGGGACTAGGGCTATGGTTAGACCTTTAATTGGAAGTAGCGATTTAGTGCTTCTGGTGTGATTGGTTTTTGGACCAGTTGTGGGACTAAGAGTAGGGCTAGGCTTTCTATTGGAAGTAGGGACTAGGGCTACTTGTACCATTGGCTGTTAGGGCTAGTGGTGTGATTGGATAGTGTTAGGGCTAGGGTTCCCATTGGCTGAAGGGGTCACCTTAGGGCTACAAAAAGGGCCAGCCTTAGGGCGTCTCAGCCCGGGCGTCAAGGCTAAGGGTGGAGAGGTCAAGGGTAGTTGCCTGTTTGGGCCTGTTCGAGACTGGTCGGGACTAGGGCCTCAAATGCTGCCCTTTTTCTCTTAAAAAAAAAAAATCCTTCACTCTTTTATCCCTCCACTATCCTTTTTCTATCAAAATTAACAGACTAACATGTTCACTTCTCAAATTCCATGTTCCATATTCAACTATACTAATATACTGCCCAAATAACTGAATAACATATCTACTACTCAAATTAATTCATATTCATACTATACTAATTTTCAACACTAATCCTTTATGGGTTCCGGAGTGGCGTGCTACTCGCCAAAAAAGTTCTTCAACACCCATCAGGGGTAACAAGTGCTATATGAATGCAAATCTTTCTTCCCTTTTATCCATCCTCTATCCTTCTCACGCCAAGTAACACACTAATATCCACCACTGAAATTACCTCATATTTCACCATATTAATTCACCACTAATCCTTTATAGGCTCCCTGAATAGCATGCGTCAACAAGCGAGCGATAAATAAATACTAACCTTTGTCCTACTCTATCCTTCTGCTATCATTCCAAATCCAAATAACTGACTAACATATCCACCACTTAAAATGTACTTGCATGTTTCACTATACTAATTCAAAACTAATCCTCTGTGGGTCCCGGAGTAGCGTGCTACCCGCCGAAAAAGCGCTTCGACGCCTCGTCAGGGGTAGTAAGCGCTATATAAATGCAATTACAATACAATACAATACAATACATGGTTATTGCAAGATTGATTTAGCTCCACACCATTATTTGCAGCTTAATAGACTTTTCATTTTCTACGGAAAGATCGCAAAATATGGTTTTGTTCTTACCTCAGTCACTAATACTTCCAAAGAGGCCAACTCATTGGCATCGCTAAGTATCTGGAGGACTACGTTTGTGTTGGTCCATATGGTGAATGTTTTTTCTTTGTTTTATCGCACAGAAGGCAAAACAATGTGTACACTATAGAAATCAATTGATGGTATATGTTGGAGGGCTGAGAGTGAGGTAATCATTTATAGAATATTTCCCCTATCAAGGGTATTGTGGTTACCTTTAGATTGGTACAATGGTGTACAGGAGAGCATCAGCTCCTCGCTGTTTATTTCCTGGTACCTACGAGGCATTTTACGGTCTTGCCTGCAACTTCCTGTAATAAGCTCCGATGTAGAGGCACACTGAAAACCCATATAAAGTTTAGATGCACTATGAAACTCGGTTGTAGATTTATATTGATCAGAGAGTTTGAGGATTACGGAGCAAGCACCTTGAGAACTTTATTGTTGACCTGGGAGAGGGCAGTGGCTTCTGATGAGGTAAATATAATTCTTGTACTTGATTGTTGAAGTCCCAGCCATTTGATTTCTTTCCTTGGCACTCTGCACCCTGGCATTTCTAATAGTAGAGGCAACTGTGCCAAAGACAGTCTCTCATTTGTCTAAGGCTCATTCATGGCCAGGTGATTGACTGTAACCCTCTTAATTGATGGTGAGTTGGCCAGGCGATGCTGCACGATTTTGGGTGCAATGTTTCTTGAATTACGTGCAGGATAGCATTAGTTGTATTGTCTCACACTGTGAGCACCACTTCTCCCTTTGGAGCAGCATTTTTGTCTGGCTGCAAGTTCTTGTATCCTGTTGGCGCTCTTCTGCCACGTGTGCGATTGTGCATGAATTGTCAGACAGGGTACCTGGATTGGAGGTAATAAATGAGATAAATGTGTCTGTATATGGTACATTTACTTTAGGAAGTCGTTTTTGGAGGTTCAATTGTTGACCTTTTTCATTCATCCACTTGCGATTTGATGTCTTCCTCCTCTGCTTTTAGAACATTTACCTCTTTTCGTGGGTGGTCTTCTAATAGTGTTGGTCTTTCCCCTGGGTCTGTGCCTGTAACTTTTCCTCATAAACAGATTTAGTTTTGTAATCAATACCTTACGTAAACTATTTACTACCTTGCAACTACATAAACACATGCTTGGAAGTTGTTTCTCCTGTGTTGCAATTTGCACTGTTCTGTTAGTATGATGGATGATAGAGAACAATGTCTTCATTTTGTGCTAATTTCATCTTTGTCTTGCGATCCTCTAGGATATAATTTATTAGTATTGTCACCTCAGACAGTTTTTGTAGGATAGGTAAACAGGTATATGGTTCTTTTCGGTCTGATGATTGCTTAATTTTATGTATCACAGCTTATTCTATTGTTGCCATTCTATGATCAGTATTAGCCTTAGACATTGAAGATTCTCATAGCACTTGAGCTTGCTTATCTAATTCTGTTGACTGTGCAATAGTGCTTCCACTGTTATGTTGAGAGTTCTACACCTTACTTTTTATAATTCCCAAAATTGGTTGCACAGGTGGTATTTCAAATTCTTTTGGGATATAACATTTTGTTTGAGGATTTTCAATAGAAGGTTTTGACCAATCTGAATTCACTGCTTATTTGTCTCTACTATGCATGGAGGTCTGAGAAGTCGCAGCGGCATTATGTGGCTCCATACTCTTGAAATCTTCATCATCAAGAGGGAAAGAGTCAGATGAGTTCCTCAGCATGGGTTTATTTGGTTCAAGTGTATTGAGTGGTGTTTTACAAGGAAAAGGCAAAAAGAATGATTATCCATTTAAAGATCAGAGAGGTATGATTATGTATCAATCAGTTTGGGCTGGTGGTAGCACAAAATGGTATACAAATTTTTCAAAAAGGTGAGACTCAAGGTTTTACGGGACTTGGCGGAGGTTTGGTACAAAATAAGAAGACTATTGAAACTGCCTTATTTTAGCTATATGGCCCCAATATGGAATTCTCCTGGAGGTCCCCTTTAGACAAAAGATGTTTTGGCTTTGCAACTGAAAAAAGAGGATGGTTTGCAGAGATGGAAAGATTTATTCCAGGATGGTAAATTGCTGCCTTGGGGCGCTTGTCAACAACTGTGGGGTCAGGTTTTTTCGAGATATAAGTATTTACAGACTCAGAGTTGGGTAAATGATCCAGAAAGTGTAATTGGGACTCAGAACGACTTTGAGCTGAATTTGGGATTAGGAACTTTTAAGAAGGAAGTGGCCACATGGTACTGGATGAATCTGGAGATGGAAGATGGACCATTTGTGCTTACGGAGGCTCTGTGGATGGAATGCTTGCCGAAGATCGCGACAGAAAACCAATGGCAAGTAACAATGTCTATGCTTTACAGTATTGTTAAACCTGCAAATTTAAGGCGGAATCTTTTATTTACCATCCATAGGGCATATTGGTCCCCTCGCAGATTGTCCAAATTTAAAGCTGGCGGAGTTGTGGGATGTCCGAAATGTAAGACCCCAAATGTGGATGATCTACACATGTTCGTCTTCTGTCTACATTTAAGACAATTTTGGCTGGATGTAAGTAATTGTCTATCCAAATCACTGAATCTGCGGATCGAGGTAAGCCCCAAATTAATAATAACGGGGAGATTTGATTTAGAAAACAAAAGTATGAATGACAATGTAAGACTTATCTTTTATGCCATGTTGTTAGCTCGCAGAGAGATATGCAAGCTATGGGTCTCACCTTCTAGCCCTGTGTTAATTGACTGGATTCTAGCCATGAGGTATATGGCTAAGCTTGACATTTCAGAGCACACCAAGAGTAATCGAGGTTTTTGGGTACCTTTCCTTACATGTTTTGGTTAAATTACATTATTTAATATGGTTTTGTTTCCGATGATTAAGCCTGCACCTATCTCGCTGGTACTTATTATTTGGGATTCTAGGACGGAAACAGAGTAAGAGGAAGACACACTTGATGAGTTAGATGGCCAAGAAAGATCGCTCGATGAATGGCCAGACTCAAAATAGGTGGAGTTTATGCCTCACTACTCAAACCAGCTTATGAGATAAAAAAGCCCAGTGGTGGACTAAGTTAAAAGATATGGGTGGCGAGATGGCAAATGAGGATAAAAAAAAAAAACATTTTGTTTTAGGTTTTTCAATAGAAGGTTTTGACTAATCAGAATTCATTGCTAATTCGTCTTTACTATGCATGGAGATCTGAGAAGTGGCAGTGGCATTATGTGGCTCCATACTCTTGAAATCTTCATGAGGCATAGAGTCATACGAGATCTTCAGCATGGGTTTATTTGGTTCAAGTTCATTCGGTGGTGTTTTACAAGGAAAGGCAAATAGGATGGTCATCCATTTAAAGATCAGAGAGAAATTACTATGTAGCAATGATTTTGAGCTGGTGGGATGTTGTAATTGTAACTGTGCACTGGTGTTGTGGCTGTAGTAGCACAAAACTGTATACACCTTTTTATTTCAGGATTTTCAATAAAACTTTTGACCAATCAGAATTCACTGCTGATTTTTGACTGCTAGGCATTGAGATTTGAGAAGTGGCAGTGGAATTATATGGCTCCATACTCTTGAAATCTTCATCTTCATGAGACATAGAGTCAGACGAGATCCTCAGCATGGTTTGTTTTGGTTCAAGTTTATTGGGTGGTGTTTTAACCCCTTCCTTGCTGCCGTCGGCCATTGGCCGACGGCAGCACTACCTCCCCAGTGCTGCCGTTGGCCAATGGCTGACGCGGCTCCGCCCGTTTTGCGGAAGTGCCGCACTGCGGGAAAATCGGGGCCGCAGTAAACGGGTTAATAGAAAAAGGCAAAAAGAATGATTTTCCATTTAAAGATCAGAGAGGTACGACTTTGTAGCATTCAATCAGTTTGAGAGTAGTAATTGTAACTGTGCACTGGTGTTGTGGCTTTAGTAGCATAAAACAGTATACAAAAGTTTATTTCAGGGTTTTCAATAAAAAAAATGGACAAATCAGAATTCACTGCTAATTCGTTCCTACTATGCATGGAGGTCTGAGAAGTGGAGGTGACATTATGTAGCTGCATACTCTTGAAATATTCATCTTCAGGAGGGAAAGAGTCAGACAAGATCCTCAGCATGGATTTATTTGGTTCAAGTTCATTGAGTGGTGTTTTAATAGGAAATGACAAAAAGAATGGAAAGGGAAGACCACTTGGTCCCCCCGAACGTATGGATGGGTGCCCCGATCCCCCCGGGAAACCATTTTGGGTGGGGGGGCGTGGTTCGGCTGGTATGCCCAAAGCGGCGTAGCCGGAGCACGCCCTTCCCGCCCAGAAGGGGTTGTCCTAGACACCCGCCCGGAAGACCGCACCCAGATGGGCGTACCCGAGGAGGGCCCCCGCCCTCCCGCAGATGGATAAATAGAGCGGGAATCCAAGGAAGCGTCCTCTTGTTCCAGTGCTCTGAAGGCTGCACCACTCGTTGCTCGTGAGCCCTCGACGGAACAAGCTGCAATTTTGAGAACTTGTAATCTTTGTTGTTTCTCTTTCAGTGTCAGGCGTGTGGAGGATCTAGGACCTAGTCGATCAAGTCGAACGGAGTAACCGAAGGCATGTCTGGCAAAAAAGCGGGAAAGAGCTCCGAGATGGAGAAGATTCTACGCACTTTGGCGAACCGAATGGCGGTAATGGACCGAAAACTGGGTAAAGTGGATTCGATCGGTCGGGGCTTGGCAGAAGTTTAGAAACATTTAGCAGCCCAGAACAACCTCTCGGGCGGCCTAAGAAAGTGATAGGACCGGCCTTGCCGGGCGTCGCCCCAGAGGGTAGGGGGAAGCGTAGTAAGAAGAGGGCGGGTTCCGGGGAGGGCCCAATCCCAGAGGTGCCCCCAGCAGGCCCAGTCGCACCGGTGGACAGCCCAGTACCAAGTCCGGATGTGGGTTTACCAATCCCCGTGGTGATAACACCGGTTGAGGATGATCAGATGCCCCCAGAACTGGCCCTTCAGTTAGCGGCAGTGTTACCCTGGCTAAAGAAGAAAACAGGGGGGGCAGTGGCTGGGGGCGATCCGGCCGAAGAAGCCAGAATAATAATTGAGCAGTTACGGCAGTCAAGGGAAGCCGGGACGGCGAATGTTCCTTATATTCCCCCACAGGTGGCACCGGGAGTGACGGCGGATGGCCGAGAAAAGACAGCGGACACGGCGGTTGAACCCGGTAAGAACCCATTGCCAATGGTGGGGGAGAGTTCAGTGCCTTCGAGGCGGGAAAGGTTGGCCCAGCACATCCCGGCGGCCACGAAGGAAATGATATGGGGGGACAAATATATTAATATGTTTTCACTGTTGACCGACCATCGGGAGATAGAGTACGCAAAAAGTCAGAAGGATTTATGGCACCCCAGCATATGGCGGGCCAAGATGGTGGAATTTAGGGTCGACGAGACCACAGCGAACTGGGTAAAGGCCTTCTCTATATTTACGGCAGTAATGGGGGAACGTAAACCCAAAGTGTTGCCCGATCTCTCATGTTACCAGAACAGGATCATGGATTTTTATACAATGTACGGGGGGAATGAATGGAAGGGTTACGATGTTAACTTTCGAAAATCTAAAGAGTTTGATGTAACTTTAACGTGGGATTGTCTCGACACGGTGTCATGGCACAAACAGCTCTTGCCTGGATCAGCGGGTACGTCCTCGCCAGGCGGGAGCGGGTCTGGGACAGTTCAACAAAGACCAGCGCAGCCCTTTCGAGCAAGCGCCGGTGGGGAATCACAGTCCAAGACCGGCGGGAATGGGGGCAAGCGCGGGGTTTGTTGGGGTTTCAACAGAGGTAACTGTAACAGGCCCCAGGGAACATGTAGGTTCCGGAATGGCTGTGCGGGCTGTGGGAACTCCTCACACCCAGAAAGTAGCTGTAGGTCCAAGAGCGGTAGTTCGGGAGGAAAGGGGGGATCCAAGCAGGATTAATGTGATGCTTGGGAAGCAATCATCTTCACCCATCGACATCATGGCTTTGACTCCCTGGCTGAACAAATACCCTGATCATGTATCCGCCAGGATTTTGAGGAATGGTTTCCTATATGGCTTCAACTTCCCGGCGGGGAATTTTCGGGGGAGCCCCTTTTGTAAGAATCAGCTATCTGTTCAACACAACCTGGCAGTGGCAGCCAAGAAAATTTCCAAAGAGGTCAGCTTGGGACAGGTAGCAGGACCTTTTCCATGCCCGCCAGTGGCGGATTTCATTTGTTCACCTCTAGGAGTGGTTCCGAAGAAAGACCCAGGGGAGTATAGACTCATTCACAATCTGTCGGCCCCGAGGGGGGCCTCGGTCAATGAAGCCATTGACCCGGAAGTCTGTTCAGTTCGATATGCATCGTTCGACGATGCCGTCGACCTACTGAATCACCTGGGCCCCGGTGCTCTGATGGCGAAATCAGACATCGAATCAGCATTTAGGTTGCTCCCGGTACACCCGCGGGACCAGCGCTTGCTAGGATTTACGTTCCAAGGGAAGTATTACATGGATAAATGCATGCCCATGGGCTGCTCAATTTCTTGTGCTTATTTTGAAATGTTCAGCAGTTTTTTGGAATGGGCGTTCACCGAGGCCACTGGGCATAGACAGGTGATGCACTATTTAGACGACTTCCTGTTCTTAGGGCCGGCAGGCACTACGAAATGTGCACAGGCACTGCAGGACTTCTGCATGCTCACGCAGGAGTTTGGGGTCCCATTGGCACCAGGTAAGACAGTGGGGCCATCTACTTCCCTAGAGTTTCTGGGAATTGAGCTCGATTCTGTGGAGGGATGCTTCCGTCTGCCAATGGAGAAGGTGGCCAAGTTCAGGGCTTCCTTAATACAATGCCTGGGTAAAGGAAAGGTGACCCTGCACCAGTTACAACAAACAGTGGCCCAGCTTAACTTTGCGTTAAGAGTAATAGCGATGGCTCGCCCCTTCTCACGTTCCATTGCACAGGCTATGGCCGGCCTCAAGGAGGGACACCACCGCAGGAGACTGTCGGCAGAGGTTCGCCAGGATATGCGCATTTGGTTGGCATTCCTGGCGGACTTCAACGGTCGGGTGGCGTGGAACAAACCCCCAGCATCGTCTGATGAACTGGGTTTATGGACCGACTCAGCTGGGAGCGTGGGATTTGGCGCAATCTTTGGTAACCGATGGTCGGCGCAAATATGGCCGACGTGGTGGCGCTCCAGTGGCCTAACAGGTAACATTGGGTTCTTGGAGCTATTTCCCATTTGGGTGGCTCTGTTGGCATGGCCAGATGATTTTAGGGACCGCTCAGTAGTGTTTTGGTCTGACAATATGACAGTGGTCGAGTGCATTAATCAGCAGGCAGCACGCTGCAAGTGGATCTTGAGACTGTTGAAAGAAATTGTATTACGTTGCATGAGGTTGAATGTACAGTTCAGGGCAAAACATGTGCCGGGTGTACTGAATAATGCAGCTGATGCACTCTCTCGTTCACACATGCAGGCTTTCAGGGGCTATCTACCTACAGCGGATCTAGTGGCGGCACCGTTCCCCGAAGCACTATGGCTGATCGGTGCCCCGGATTACAGGACCTCGTGGCAGCCAGCTTAGCGCCCAGGACGAGGAAAGCCTATGAGGGAACGTTTCGTTCATACTGCGCCTTTTTAGGGCCGGCAGGGAGACATAGCTGGGGGCAACAGACATAGGGCGGCCATATCATTCATGGCACAGCTCCACGGCATACATGACCCGACGGGTTTCTTTTTAGTCAGGAAGGCGCTCCGCGGTTGGCAACGCCTGGAGGGTCGCAGACAAGATACAAGGCACCCGATTGGTTTAGAGAGATTGTCTCTGCTATTAGCTAAACTTGATGAGACATGCTCCTCCCCTTCCGAGGTAGTTCTCTTCCGAGCGGCTTTCGCATTGGCATTCCATGGGGCCATGCTAGTAAGTGAACTCGTGGCGAGGAACAAGAAGGATATGGAGGGAGGCCTATGCAGGGATCACGTTCAAATACGGGGTGATTCTATGCTGATCTTGATAGCCAGGTCCAAGACAGACCAGGAAGCTTTGGGGAGTAGTGTTATTGTGCAGCGCGCTCGAGGGAGCCCCAGTTGTCCGATAAGGTATTTAGAGGACTACCTGGCACAGAGGCCGGCGACATGGGGAGGGAGCCTGCTTAGACACAAGGATGGCACCCCGTTGACGAAATTTCAGTTTCAGAGAGTGCTGGCACTTACAATTGCTGCGGTGGGCTTGGACCCGTGCGATTTTGGGACCCACTCATTCAGAATAGGGGCCGCTACTGAGGCTACGGCTCGGGGTCTGGGTGCGGAAGAAGTGAAACAGTTAGGCCGTTGGTCCTCGAACTGTTTCAAGAGGTATGTGCGACTGCACATGTTGTAAAAGACTGGTGAAATGCACTCACGCTTGTTGTCTTTTGTTTGAATTACAGTTTCGCAAGCCTGTGACGCGGGGCGGAATTTGGGATCAACCCATCACCAGAGGACCAGCGGTCAAGGATCACCGACTGGAGAGCAAGTGGTATGGGTCGTGGGCCACCGGGACGTATTCATGGCAGGTGACGCGACTCACGCATCTGGGGAATACGGGTTCAGAGTAACCTTCCATGGGAAGGGAGGCCTCTGTTTTGACCAATTTCAATCGTTTGTGGAGGGTCTCTTAGGGCGGCAAAGGTCACCGCCATCTGTAATCATAGTGCACTTGGGGGGCAATGACTTGGTAAGACTGGGAAGACGAGTGTTAGTGGAACACATATTGTCGGCAGTCAGCTGGTTGGCTAGGAGGCTCCCGGGGTGCACAATTGCCTGGTCCCACATGATCCCCAGGAGAGTTTGGCAGGGGGGTTTCTCTGTAACGGCAATGAACCACTCGGTAAAGAGGGTCAACAATAAAATTGGGAAATTGTTTCGCTCCGCGCATTTGCAAAGCATTCCCCATGGGTGTATTCGGGGTGATCACTATTACTTGAATGATGGGGTTCACCTGTCCAGGGCGGGGAATGATTTACTCATAGGAGACTTCATAGCATGGCTAGTGGGATTGAAGAGGCATGACCTTTAGGAGGTGTGGGGGGGCCGGATAGTCGGTCAACTATCCGGCCTGTGGCGGTAAGGTCATGATCGGTGAGCAGTGATTTCAAGGTCCCTAGGGGGGGCGCCACCCAGTATGGATGGGAGCGCCCGTGGGGAGGCGGCCATTGGCCCCTCTCACAGTGAGGCAGCACCCACTGCGGATGGGTCGCCTAGGGGGAGACGGCCATAGGCCCCTCCCAGGGGGGAGACGGCTATATGCCCCTCTTACGAATTTCCCGGGGGCCGGATATCCGCTCCGGCGGAAGAGAGTGTGGGGAAGGGGGGGAGTCCACGCTGTCCTTCTTACAGATACCTCACACGGGAACTCGGACGACCTTTAAGATGGCCCCCACAACAAGGGAAGTTACAGTTGGCAACGACGGTAAAGCCCTCTGCGCATGCGCCACTCACACCGTGAGGGCGGGAGTTTGGTAGTAGGGATCTGACACCGGTTAGGACCTTGCCGTTGGCCCTTAATGCTAGGATGTACAATTTTATTTTAGAATGTTATGCATTTTCAGAATGCTAGACTCGGCTAGGAAACCTTTGTATTAGAGATCTGTTAAGGTTAGCCAAAGAACATGTCTTCATCAAAATGTAATGAAAGTAAAATTGTACATAATTTATGAAACGTTTTAATTTAAAGTTTTAAATTTTGTTTCATATTTTAATAAATACGGCCGGGGGGGTAACTCCCCCGCCTTCCAAAAGCTCATACTTGTGTCTGTCTCCTCCCATGGGGAATTGGTGTTGGGAGGGGGTGGCGGGCATCCCGGCCATATGGAAAGGGAAGACCACTCGGTCCCCCCGAACGTATGGATGGGTGCCCCGATCCCCCCGGGAAACCATTTTGGGCGGGGGGCGTGGTTCGGCTGGTATGCCCAAAGCGGCGTAGCCAGAGCACGCCCTTCCCGCCCAGAAGGGGTTGTCCTAGACACCCGCCCGGAAGACCGTGCCCAGATGGGCGTACCTGAGGAGGGCCCCCGCCCTCCCACAGACGGATAAATAGAGCGGGAATCCAAGGAAGCGTCCTCTTGTTCCAGTGCTCTGAAGGCTGCACCACTCGTTGCTCATGAGCCCTCGACGGAACAAGCTGCAATTTTGACCCACCCACCAGCCCCTTTCTTGCAAAGTTTGTTCGAATAAAAGTAATTGTTGGTGATATTCGAATGTATTAAAGAGATGCAGTCACATTTTTTCAGCATTGATGTATGCCTTGGATTGAATAAATGTGTGTAGACCTTTTTTCCCTTGTAGAAAAAGTGAAGGAGTGTATCACATAGTAAAAATTGTTGTCTGATGCTTTAGGACTTTTTTCCCTTTGTAGAAATGAAAAAGTTGATGAATCATCAAGCTGTGGCAGATTAGGCGTATTTTCTTTCCTTAGTAGGTAAAACAACTGTCGTATTTATTTTGGTCGGGCGGTAAGGTCATGATCGGTGAGCAGTGATTTCAAGGTCCCTGGGGGGGCGCCACCCAGTATGGATGGGAGCGCCCGGGGGGAGGCGGCCATTGGCCCCTCCCACAGTGAGGCGGCACCCACTACGGATGGGTCGCCTAGGGGGAGACGGCCATAGGCCCCTCCCAGGGGGGAGACGGCTATATGCCCCTCCTACAAATTTCCCGGGGGCCGGATATCCACTCCGGCGGAAGAGAGTGTGGGGAAGGGGGGGAGTCCACGCTGTCCTTCTTACAGATACCTCACATGGGAACTCGGACGACCTTTAAGATGGCGTCGAGTGAAAGGGGGCCCCCACGACAAGGGAAGTTACAGTTGGCAACGAGGGTAAAGTCCTCTGCGCATGCGCCACTCACACCGTGAGGGCGGGAGTTTGGTAGTAGGGATCTGACACCGGTTAGGACCTTGCAGTTGGCCCTTAATGCTAGGATGTACAATTTTATTTTAGAATGTTATTTTTTTTCGGGATGCTAGACTCGGCTAGGAAACCTTTCTATTAGAGATCTGTTAAGGTTAGCCAAAGAACATGTCTTCATCAAAATGTAATGAAAGTAAAATTGTACATAATTTATGAAACGTTTTAATTTAAAGTTTTAAATTTTGTTTCATATTTTAATAAATACGGCCGGGGGGGTAACTCCACCCCGCCTTCCAAAAGCTCAAACTTGTGTCTGTCTCCTCCCATGGGGAATTGGTGTTGGGAGGGGATGGCGGGCATCCCGGCCATATTAATCTCCATTGAGGATTGTAGCTTTTTATTGATTTAGGAAAGGGAGGGGATAAGCAACATCAGCTGTCGCCTACATCCATTGGCCAGCGAGGAATAAGCAGTAAGGCATTAATTCAATTTACATCATCCTGCGCCTACATCCATTGGCCGGCGTGGTAGTCATGAGACCAAACAGAAAATGGGGGGGATGGTAAAAATAGGAGGGGAAACATAATCCAAATTTTCTTCAAACTTTGAAAAAGAAAACAATATGTGATCAAGTTGCTAAGTTATATACATCACTCTTTTGTTTCACTTGGATCCGCTGGCGGTGTGGGCGGCGTGATCTACAGTATGCGTAAGTATATTGGACATGTCAGCTGTTGAAATTATCCAAAGAGGTGTGTAATGCATGCGCCCCATCGTATTTCAAATTTGGGTAGTGTGTGGCTAATGGTAGCTGTCACCTTCTCCATCCCTAATAAGTCCAAAAGTATATGGAGCCAATCTGTATGGGTCGGAACTACATTGGGCCCCACTTGGATAGCAGAACCTGCTTCGCTGCACACTGCGCCGTTGTAATGGCTTTACCCCGTTCCGAGTGTAGTGGATAGGTTACGGCATTGGGCAACCCTAACAGCACGTAGGCCGTAAAGCGGGGTGTATCCAATCTAAGAGCAACTGGGAGGCACAGAATGACAGAGCTCAGTAGTCTAGAATCCCTGAAGAGATATTAGGCAAATAAATAAATTGTCATTTTTTAAACAAACAAAATACATTTTAATTAAAATGCTTTCTTATAACTGCTACCAACAAACCCTGCTTTGTAACACATAAAAACATGCCTCCCACTGTTTTCAGTCGACCCTATCCAAAAACCAGGAGATGAGCCGAATTTGCCTTAATCTTCTGGGACAGATGGTAAAAAACAAAAAGACCCAGGCAAATATGTGATGTCTGGTCAACCTAGGCAATGATAACTTCTGGTATGATTGTGATCAGTCACAGTAAAACAGCTAGTACTTGTAATGCATCACCAGTAAGCCTTCCTGGCCATTCAGATTGTAGCTTGATACACAATTACAGTAAAGCAGCCTAAGCTGGCAAAGTAAGCAGAGCAGATAAACAATCTTTTTTGCCAGGGTGGCCAGGGAGCCAGGACTTTAAATGTGCTAAATACTTGTAGTGGGACACCCTGACGATCCAGTTGCTCTGGATTGGTTTTCTGGCAGGCTTTTTGGCAGACTTTCCGGCAGGTACTGTTTGTTACAGGCCACTGCAATTCACCACACACCAGCTTTGACTGTGCCAGTCTCAGCTCTAAACTGCTTCCAAACTACTCCTGAACTGCTCCAGGCTCCAAGCAGTGCAAATCAGGCATTGGTCAACCCTGCTGCCCGCCACTATGGTCTGTAAGGCCGCTATAATCTGCAGCACTGCAGTGTCGCAATATATGTTCGCAGCTTTAGCAGCCACTTGCAGCCTTGTTGAATAACAGCACAGTTGTAACTTCTCGGCTATATATTTTCACAGAGGAAGAGGCATAAGGTGTTGCATCACCAACAATTAGACAGTATCTAGGCGACATCATTAAAATATTAATTGATCTCATCAAATCATATGACTGGGGAATATTAAAGTTTAGATTCACTGTAAAGTTATCCAACCTGCAAGAAATCACAGTTAAGAATTGCATTGTGAACTCGATAATAAAGTTAAAAAAAAAACTATTTTTCTATCACTGGACGGAATAAAATCACAATACAACTGCCATCCTTTAATTAATTATTGGATAGACCCCCAACATTGTTACAACATGCTTGAAGCATCGCTTCCATCAGCACTTCTTGTGGTCACAACTCCCAGTCCCACCTCAAGGTTCTCCACCTCATTCCTACAAGTCCCCACTGATAGTGTCTATCTCCACCCAGCACAATCACAGCTTAAGAACAAAGGGAAACAGACTGCAAAAATTAGACGTACCAAGGCTGGGGTATACGTAGTGAGTCCCTGAAGTTGATGGCAGGCAGAAGAAACTCCTAAAAACAAGAAATAACAGATTTTTTTGGTCTATGGTGACCTTATATAATGTAAGTTTTCCCAAAGATACATGCTTGTAGATTATTAGGTGACACCTCATTACTTTATCTGTCATGCTTTCTCCTTTGCAAAACCCTGGCTTAAGGTGTGGTATCATCCATCCATGTCTCGAGTCGAGATAGTACAAGCTTTCAAAATACTTTTCCAACAACATCCAAAAGTGAGATAGGTGGCTGAGCTGTCTCAAAGCCCTGTCATATGATTGGGAACTAATATGGATGATTTTCACCAGACTTTTACCACCTTTTGCCCCCTGAAAAAACTGTACTAAATACTGTCCTGGTCATTCTGGAATTTATCAGTGGGGGCCCTGTCTGGTCCCAAGTCTTTGAAACGTGTTTGACTTTGGATAACAGTAATGAACTCTTTCAGTCTAAATTTGCAATGCTTCTGGTTTAGGGCCAAGGGAATCTATTTACCAACTTGTTTAGCTTCGTTCCAATCTCAAGACCATTCTTTTTTTAATCTTCATCTAAAGTCTTCAAGGAATGTTCAAGTGCTGGATCCAGCTTCCAGGGATTATCTTTAATTCCATTTTTGTTTGCAAGGCCTTCACTTGCCCATCATGCAAATTGTCAAAACAGTTTAGAATTGTTTTGATCAATTGCAGCTTTGCAGGACTTTCCAAGCCTTTTGGTGTTAGTTTCCATTTTTGATTTGTATGAGTTGCTTGTATGACTTTTTAGCTTGTAGCAGACGTAATTTTCCGTTCTCACTAGTCGGCCTTGTTTTTTTAGCTTCTAGCAGACGTAATTGTCCTTTCTCACTAGCAGCCTATTTTTATGGGTGCTAGGTAGATCTCTTTTGCCTGTAAAACATTCCTCGTGATACCAATCAACGTGTGAACTGTTTGATTTGGCTTTCCAGCAACCAGTGATTTTCTTCAGCACTGAGCCCTTATGTTCAAGAAGCAGCACAAATGTTCCTAACATAGTGTTCTTTGCAAGATGTTTTCCACACATCAAATATGTATATATTACATCCCATTTTGTATTTGAAAAACTGTTGATTGGTTTCCTGTGTGAAGTGGTACATTGCATGTTTTTCATATTTGTATTCATAGCCACTATGCTGGAATATTATCTTTGCCTGATTGGTTGATCACATAGAGAAGACACATTAAAGTAATCAAGATTTGCAATGAGTTATAATTGCTTTCTAATGTTTGCACTACCTCCATATCTATAATCAAGTGCCAAGCCTTCAGGTTCAATATGACTTAGTCACTAGTGTTTTAGGTGGATTGTCTCAGTCTGTGCGGATATTCAGAGGTCATAACTCTGGCACCACTAATATGTTACACCAAAGCTCCCCACTATTTCTTTGTTACCTTAGAGATCCTGTGAATGGGTGGAGATACACCCCACACTAAGTCTTCCTCGACTACTGACTGGTCCAGCAACACAGATTGCAGTTTTGTATTTAGATTGCCATATACTAAGGTGATCCTGTTAGGGCATCTTAAGGATCCTTGTACTTTGCCAGGAAATTTCTCTTTCGTGTTGGGATTTGAGAAATGATGACTCAAGGATTCTAAGTATTGATGAGTTGTCTTTCTCCCCACCAGGGGTAGATACATGTTAAAAAGATCCAGCACCCACTGATCTGTGTCTCACGTACATCAGTACATGTCCAGGAAAGACATGGCTTGGCAGTTCGGGCTGGACTGTTCCCATGAGGCACAGGGTCAAGGCTGATTTGAATATGGCCATGTCTGAACTGGGGTGGTGTGGAGTGCAAAAAAACGATGGATTTAGGCCCAGATCTCTGTACTGGGGTGAATGTATGACAATGTTCTGCATTCTGTCCATCAACTGTTGTTTTTGCATCACGTACATCAGAGGCACTGGAAGGAGGGATCTTCATCCAGCGCTCGCCTGGACGGCCGCCATTTTGGGTTGGGCCAAGGTGAGCGCTCTAGGCTTTTTCCCAACACCATTTTAAAAGCAGGGCTGGCACGACCGCGCCGGTCCTGTGCTTAGCGCCACGATCCCTGGCTGTTTCGCCTCAGGAAGATCCCCACGTAAAGTGTATGGGCGTAATATTCTTTTGGGTCTGAACGCGGGCAAGATAAAAACAGGTTGTAAAGCACTGTGGCTGGATGGGAGCACACAAGGAGGCCCTCATATTTGTCATGTATGTCACGAACACATCCCGGATATTCTCATGAGCCCATCTCAGGCAATGACCCTGCGGACTAGGATCAGTGGGGAGACCAAGAGGAGCGATTTGGACTGTCTCTTGATCAATGCAAGATCATTCGTCAAGCACAGTCTAGAGATTGCCGAGCTGATTCAAGACAACGAAATTAAAATTACATTTGTTACGGAGACAAGGATGGATTCGGCCTCTGGTCCGGATCTAGTGAAAGCGACCCCAGCAGACTACCTTAGCTACACACTAGATAGGCCACAGAAAAGAGGGGGCGGGCTCGCAATCATTTATCACCCCTCGATCAAAGGTAGCTTCCTCCCGCAATCATTTGATTCATGCGAGGTCCTATCATTTAATTTAGTTCTATCAGACCACCAATCATTCAATGGCTGTCTGATTTACAGACCACCCGGCACCAAGACACGGTTCCTGGGTGTTGCGGACAACTTCCTAGAAGAAGAACTATGTGCAAAGGCTTATACGGTCCTGGGAGATTTTGATTTCCATTTGGAAAGTAGTCAAGATAATAACACAGCGGCACTGAAAGACCTAATGGAAGGGCTAGGGCTAGTACAGGTGTTTACAGGTCCAACTCACATGGCCGGCCATACTCTGGATGGGATTTTTACAAATTACTCAGAATTAAAATACTCTCATTCTGAGCCCGTAGCCTGGTCAGACCATGCCGTAGTTCGGTTTTGTATATTAGGCACAAGATCACAAAGGGCGAGACAGAATAAGAAGGAAGCCAGGATTAGCAGAGCCTGGAATAAAATAGAGGGGACTACCCTGGAGGATTTGTTGGTGGCCTCTAAGGTCCCTCTGCCCCCAGGGGCAGATGAAGCTGCACTAGCCTATGATAATTGGATCAATCAGGCCTGTACCATCTTGGCCCCACGAAAAGTTGGCACCCCACCCGCATGGTTCCGTCAGCCCCCTGGTATTCAGAGAAACTCAGGGAGCTCAGGGGCAAGATGGCGGCTGCTTAGCTGTGGCCGATGCAAAGGTGTTGTGAGGGCTGGCAGCAGAGTGGAGCCTAACGCTATGCAGTTCTAAATCTGCACCACGTACCACGTACCTCCTTTCAGGTCTCTGCTGGATTTGGTTGGAGAAAAGCAGGTGCCTCAGAGTATGATCACGGCGCTCTCCTGTCGCGGGTCAGCGTCCCGGCTGCTGCGAGAGTTATCGGCCGTGCTGGTTGCTCTCTCTCCCAGCCTGCAGCGTCAGACGTTCGCCGGAGGGCGGAGTCGGGCGAGAGGGCTTCGGCTTCGTTGGAGCTCCGGGTGTAGAACGGAGTCTGTCGTCAGCAAACAGCCCATACACCTGAGCGGGTTTGAGGAGCAGAAAGGAGATTCTCGGGAGATCATGGCTCCGAAGCTAAACCAAATTTCGAAAGCGGCGGCAAAAAAGAAAAATCAGCGGGAGGAGGGCTCTGCAAGAGCAACAGGAGAACCCTTACCAGCACGGGAGAACCTGAAAGGCAAGCAGCAGACTGCAGCTCGGACCAGGCAGACTACAGCCTTGATACCCGATATGTTCAACAAAGTCGGTAAGGAGAAGCAAACGGAGGCGCTGCCCGGGACTGCAACAGGGGAGGTATCAGTGGAAATTAAAGCCCTTGACAGTATGACTGATTCTCAGACACTGCTATCACCCCAGGTGGAGATGGGTGACAAGTTGAATGGCAATATGGATCGGGTTCTGGATGGGGGTGATCCCTTAGCAGATGAGTTAATGGTTGCTGCCCAGGGGGTTTCGAAATTGTCAAAAACAGGAATCATTTCTGGAGACTCTGAAGCATCTCTGAGAGAGATAACTGAGCATTTAGCCATCTCTCAGCCTCAAGCATCGGAATAAGGTTCGAGTGATATTAAAGGCGGGGAGCAGCATACTCTCCTGGAACAAGGAGATGAGGCCGGAGGGGGTGGGGATGGAGCTCAGAGTGAAGCCTTCATCTCAGCATCGGATGGTGAGGAGTGGACTGAGGATGAGGAAGAGGGGGACTGTAGCTCCTTTGGGGACTCGGAGAGTGATCCGGAGATTGAAAAGCTGGCACCCGCAATGAAAGTATCTGTAGAGGTGGTAAAGGATCAGGGGGGCCCCCAAGGCAAACTACAGTTAGATCAGTCTGTCCCTGCGAATGGGAATACGGATATTGAGTTGGCTCAAATGACTTTGTTGGAGACAATTCATCAGGAAATTATTGCCCATAGGGAGGAGACACAACAGGAAAATCGGAAATCACAGGCTGCGATGAGGAAAATGAGGGGTGTTGTCAGAAAGCTATCTAAGGCATGTGCGAACACTGGCGATAGAGTCTCTAACCTTGAAGATAGAATTGTGTCTACTGAGGCGGAGGTGGAGGTGGTGGTAGCTAAGGTGAACGCTCAAAGCTCTCAGGTTGTTGATATACAATGGAAGCTAGAGGAGATGGAAAACAGGCTCCGCCGGAACAACCTGAGGATTCTGGGAATTCCGGAGGGGCGGAGGGGACCGATGTCAGGTCATTTATAATCAGGCTTTTTGAAAAGGCATTCCCCGAGCTCACTAGCTGGAACTGGGCCTCAGAGCTGCAGAGAGTTCACTATACTCCGTTTAAAGTCAGCAGGAAATCAAAGGAAGGAGATAAACCCAGGGCACTATTGATCTTTCTCGGAAACTTCATCCTGTGCCAAGCCATTTCGGATTTAGCAAGATCAAATGCTAAAAGGAATTGTGATGGGTTTCAGTTCTTTGTAAAACCAGACTTCTGCCATGCGACGGTGGAGAGACGGTGGCGGCTAAGGTGTTTGATTAAACCCTTTCAAGACAAGAAGCTTCAGGCTTACTTAATAAACCCGGCACAGCTGAAAATTATCAATGACGGGAAAACTGTCTTTTTCTCCTCAGAGATTAAAGCAAAGCAATACCTGGACTCTTTAGGATGCTAGGATACTTGGCTGAAATACAGCCCGACCGGGCTTATGACATTTGATGATGGTATGTTTAAGTACGTTGTTGTTAGAATTTGTTTAGGAGGCTCATTAATTTTGTATCATTAGATGATTAGGGCGAATTGGGTTAGGCTAGACTCCATGACTTGGGCGAATTAGGTTAGGTTAGTCTCCACGGTTTTTGGTTGGATATTGGGGGATTTGATAAACCAGCCTTCACCACACATCGCAAACCATCACATGCACAGACTAGGTCAGTGCGCTTCACAGAGTAGGGAGGGTGGTGGGTGGAGGGGGGCATGGGGGAAGGGTGGTTGTGTGTGTGGGTGTCTGGGGTTGGGAGAGGGAGAGGGAGGGGGTGGGGAGGGTGGGGTGGGGTTGAAAAATTGAAAAAGGAGGGATTGGTGCAGTATTGGTTATGGACAAAGAGTGTCAGCGAGGAAAAAGATTTCCGAACAGGTTTTTGGTATAGGTTGCTTCACTCAATTTGATGTCACACATTAATATCTGTACAATGAATGTGGGGGGCTAAACAACTGGAGGAAAATACAGAGATTAGCATATGTGGTGAAACATAATAGAATAGATCTTCTCTGCTTGCAAGAGACTCACCTCCCCTGGTCAAAGAGAAATTTGCTTTTCATAAATGGATTCAAATTATTAGCCTGTATGACACAAACATCAAATATTAGGGGGGTCGCTATTTTAGGAAGGAAAAGTCTAGGAAAAGCTAGGAAAGTGAAAGCAGACAGCAATGGTAGATGGGTGATTATGGAGATGGAGTTGGGCTTTAATATTTGTGTGGTATATGGCTCTAATGAGGACGATCCGGAAATTTATGATTTTTTAGAAATTGAGCTAGCCAATTGGTCTTAACCTTTGGTTTTTACAGGAGATTTAAATATTTCATCTGAATGGGGTACAGGTATACTGTATTAGGGGAGGAAACCCAGAGTTTTTAAGGCGGTCCAGGCTATGATTGGCTCACATGGATTGCAGGATGTTTGGCGAGCTAAAGAGCCTTCGAATGCGGGATATACATACTTTTCTAATCCAGCTCAGAAATATTCAAAATTGGATTACTTCTTTGTTTCTGTGTCAGAATCTGAGAAAGTTAAGATCTGTAGACTTCCAAGGGTTATCTCAGATCATAACCCCTTGTTATTAAACTACGATGTGGGAAGGTTGGAAAGATCTAAAGCAAACTGAACGTTCGAAAGAAGACTGCTGGCAGATAGTAGATTTGTTGATCATCTGAATATTTGGGTTGGAGAATTTTTCGCGGCAAATTGGTACAGCACATCCCGGAACTGGGTCTGGGAGGTTTTAAAGCTGATTTAAGGGGAGAAACGATTAGTTGCTCTGCCAGGCTCAGAAGAGAAGATAGGGGTGAAGTAGAGAAATTAATGGATAAGCTCGTTTCTGCGGAAGAACAACATATAAAGGATATTATTTCAGGTGGTAATAGTGAGGCTAGTCAGAGTGTTTTGCTGGCAGTAAAAGCGGCGTTGCGGAAAGAGGTTACGCAGAAGGCGATTGGGGAGTATCAATCTTCGAGGGCAAAAAGATATGAAACGGGAGAGCAGGCTGGCAGAGCACTTGCCCTTCGGCTAAGACAAGAAAGATCGAAGAACGCGATTGTATGTAAAGAAGAGGAAGGGACAATATATACAGAGGTAAAGGATGTTCTGATGGTGTTTAAAAACTTTTATAAGAAATTATATGAAGAGGATGAGTCTGATGACAACCAGGCGGAGGGGTGTATTGATAGTGGGCCCTGTTTGGATGATGCAACAAGAGCAGCCCTCGATAAAGATATTATGTTTGCTGAAGTTTTATCTGCCCTGCGAGAGTTAGCGCCAGGGAAAGCCTCGGGCCCGGACGGGCTCCCCTTGGAGGTGTATAAAGCAATGGAACGCGAGATTGTACCTCTATTAGTACAATTATTGAATGGGATATTGTATTCGGGAGTGGTCCCGGACTCGTGGAAAGAAACTAATGTTATAGTCTTTCACAAGAAAGGGAAACCAGCTGAGAAACCAGGGTCTTACCGGCCAATATCCCTAATAAATGCCGATACCAAACTTTATTCAAAGATCTGGGTGAAAAGGTTGGGCAGGATCATAGGTGGTTTCGTCTCCCCATGGCAACATGGTTTCGTTCTTGGGCGCGGCACTACAGATCATACTTGTAAAGCTATAACTTTGTTTGACGCCCAGGAAGCTGCGGGGGTGGGATGGCCATGATCCTGCTCGACGCAGAGAAAGCTTTCGACCGGGTGGGGTGGAGCTTCCTTTGGGGTATTTTGGTGGGGAGAGGCTTCGGACCGAATGTCAATAGAGCTATTAAGGCTATGTATATGCATCCAGTGGCAAGAATCACGGTTATGCGGGAGAAGTCAGATAAGTTTAAGATAAACAGAGGGACGCGCCAGGGCTGTCCCTGCTCCCCCATCCTTTTCTCTCTGTACATCGACCCTTTTATTCAGAAAATTTTAGAATGCCCCAGAATTTCTCCAGTGATTTTTAATGGTCATGTAAATAAGATTTTAGCCTACGCTGATGATCTGGCGGTTATCACAATGAATCCACAGCAGGCACTTCCGGAGTTGGTACAGATGGCCAAAGTTTTCGGTCAAGGCTCTGGATACCTTTTCAACGAATATAAAACCCAGATAATTTGTACTAAGAACATAACGAAATTCGACTCAAGATATGTTGATTCTGCTGTATATTTAGGGGTAGAGATTAATGCTTCAGTGGGTAGGATTGTGGAAGAGAACTACCCCCCTAATTAAATCTATAGAAGCCGAATTGAAAAAGATAGATGTTCTCCATCTTTCTCTGGTTGGGAGGGTTAATGCATTAAAAATGTCGATGTTTCCCAGAGTATTGTACCTGTTTGAGCCATTCCCCTATATATTGATGAGAAAATTCTGAAACAACTCGAGTCTGTCTTTATTAGGTTCATATGACAGTATGGGAAGGTTAGACGATCGACGAGCCTTATGTCCTTACCGAGGGAAAGGGGCGGGATGGCACTTCCCAATTTAAGATTATATCATTGGTCTTGTCTCCTGATCCAGATGTCTATTTTGTTCCAATGTGACACCGCTTCGGTTAGAGGAAATGTTAATCCAGACAGCCAGGGCCCCCCTCCAAGTTTAAAACTGTTGTTGGGGGGGAAAGCAACAGGTCTCCTGCTGTCGGAATTGGAATATAGGTTCTATAAGAAGGCACGATTTAAGACCCTGCTTGGGGCATGGCAGGTCTGGAAAGCAATTTAAAAAAATGTCATGTCCCTAAAATCAACCCCTCTCTTCTTCTGGAAAATTCGAGTCTTTTTCCTCAGTTAAGAAAGGATAGGAATCTTCAAGTATGGAAGGGTTTCGGGGTTAAGACTATCAGAGACCTAATGGTAGGAAACAAGATAATCAGGTTTGAGGATATGCAAAGGAGGTATGGCCTTCCTGTAAGTCAGTGGCTTATCTAAGGCCAAATTTCGCGCCTCATAACAGGCTTATGGGCCAAGACTGAAGCCCCTGGTAGATTTCTCGGTGGTTGAGGTCTTGGGAAAAGGATGCAGGTAGATCAAAGTGGTTTATAACCTTCTGGTCTCTAGAATACAGGATGATGTAGGGAAAGTAGAAAGTGACTGGGCAATTAAATTGGGAAACCCGGATGTTGATCTGGATCTTGCATTGTGTTTAAATAAAAAGATCTTTCGGGCTTCGAATTTACGGGCTCAGCATTTTAAAACAGTTTTTAATCTGTACCATACACCGGCTAAATTATTTGCTTGGGGTGTCAGGAATGATGATCGCTGCCCGAGATGTAATAAGGGGCAAGCAGATCTATTACATATGTTTTTTACCTGTGAGCGGCTGGCCCCAGTTCTGGACGCAGTTATGAAATTTTGGGAGGGGCTGCTAGGTCACAAGATCGATCTATCCCCAACACTGATGTTATTTGGCTTAGATTCTAAATTGGTTTTGACAGAGGATGAGGCCGCTTTGGTTTTTATGTCGGTTGCCGTGCTCAGAATCCTGATTTCGGCAGGTTGGAAGGATGTTAAACCCCCCCCTTATCAAATGAGGATCTCCAGATTCCTATGTATATATAATATTGAGTCTTGTCTCTATGATCTTAAAGGTGCTAAAAAACGAGAGATGGGAAGACGCCTTTGGGTCTTGGTCAAGAAATGGCTGGAGGACAGAATATGAACCTGATATGTACTGTATTGTCATATTTCTTGGAAGATCATTTGCATTTTATCCCCACATCATGTAATGTGTTTTTAGCTGTTTATATTTGAGTGATTATTTATTTGTATCAGATGTTTTTATACCGTGAATGTGATTAATTAACTGTTTTGTCTTTATGCACCATGAACTTCAAAAAATAAAATAAAAAAATAAAAAAGGAACTCCAGAAGCTCAAGCTCAAGTGCAAAAAACTAGAACGAGCCTGGCGTAAAAACTATAATGAGGCCGAAAAAAAAAAAGAAATATAGAATTAGTCAGGGAATTTACAAAGAGAGGATAAGACAACTCAAACAATCCTACTTTACAGACCGCATCCTCGGGGCCAATAATTCACCTAAGGAACTTTCCTACACGGTTGCTAGCCTGGCTACGCCCAAGGCAGCAGCTACGCCACCCAGCCAGGACCTCTGTGAAAACCTAGCTCAGTTTTTCATGAACAAGGTTGAAAGGATTTTTGTATCCTTGGAAGCTCAGGTGTTACAGAGCCTGCAGGAATCCAGGTCTAGGAACCTGATTGCTGATACACAGGGCATTAAAATGCTTGCTTTTGCTCCAGTTGAGGGAAATGAGATTAAGAGGCAGTTGTTGAGCATAAAATCAGGCTCACCCCATGACCCCTGCCCAGCGACGGTAGCAAAGCAGGCAGCAGCCCCCATAGCCGATACTCTAGCATTATTATTTAACCAGCTATTCGAAATAGGGGACTTTCCATCAAGCTGGAAGCGGGCCTCTGTCAAACCCCTATTAAAGAAGCCCAACTTAGATATTAATGACCCTAACAACTATCGGCTGATCGCAAGACTTAGACTGCCACTGCCAGCCAAGATCATAGAAAGATGATATCCAGCTCAGTGCATACCTAGGAACCACTCAAAGTCTAGACAGTTCACAACATGGGTTAAGACCTGGCCATAGTATGGAGTCCGCCCTGATCAAATCAACGGAAGAGATCAGGAAAATGATGGACTCAGGGAGTCGGGAGGCCTTGGTTATGTTGGACTTATCGGCGGCCTTTGATACGGTCCACCACACCATCTTGGTGGACCGGTTAGAAGAATGTGGGGTACAGGGGAAGGCCCTAGACATTTTAAGATCTTTCTTGACCAACAGGGTCCAGGTGGTTGTGTTGGGTGACCTTGAGTCTAAACCCTTTCAATCACCTTGCGGGGTCCCTCAGGGGTCCTCGCTTAGTCCGACCCTGTTTAATGTCTATGTCTCCTCCTTGGCCCGGTCATCCGCTCCTATGGGTTCGAATTAACATCTTACACAGATGACACACAGATAGTGGTCTCTCTGCTACCTGGGAGAGAGGATGACGTGGCCGGTAAGTTCCAGGAATGCATGACTGCAGTAATCACTTGGATGGCCAGTGTAGGAGAGTGGGGTCTGCAATCCTATGGTCACCCCCAATTTTTGCTTTTTGCTTCACTGGTTTACGACTTTCCCTGGCTGTGGGCCTGCTAATCAGACCCACAGCCTAGCTGTTCTCTCTCTAAATTGACAAGCATGTACCTTAGGTGCATTTACCAATTGGTACTGGGCCACCTCATCAGTCCCTGTACAGTATACCTTAGGTATCCAGGGCATAGGTGTACCCAGGGCCTACCAGGGGCTGCAGCATGTATTATGCCACCCCTGGCTGGCCATCCAAATCTGACACAACTGGCTGCACGACAGCTGGGGCAAGGTGGTGTAATCACCCTTTGCTTTAGATATAGAATCTCTATATCTAACCCTAAAATGGACACATATATTCCTATCAGTCACTCCTATGGCAGGCCTTATCAATCCTGAAGGCAGAGTGCTTGGAATTATGTGAGATGGTGCTCTGGCATGAGCTGAGCCCGTTTGCAGCTTGCGGAACCAAGTCCTAATAGCTGTTCCATGATCACGCTATACCATATACTCTTAAGTGCATTTTGAACCTTGCGGTCGAATGCTAACTTTGGTATAGCATTATCAAAACATGTCGAGTAAGGTGTCATACGAATTGGAATACTACCCCCTCGCCAATTCTGGCGACGGGGGTAGCATTCCACCCTTCTAGAGGGACACGACATGTATGTAACTGTGAACTCCGGTTAAAGTTAACTCGAGCCTCAGCATCACAAAATGGATGCTGCCACCACAGACACAAGTCTGACCACCTGCTGCTGGGAGTCCTTCCAGCGAGGGAGGCTCGGACAAAGGGTTTCCTGCCTTGGGAGGTGCTAGTACCACCCCAGACAGGATTTTGTGTATTAGGTAGGCCAGGGCTGGAAGGAATGAGACATGCCTGGGGCACACAAGGTGTCCCTGTGCATATGCCGGTCTAAACCAGTTCCTGGGGCACTCCAGCCCCAGAGCTGGCGCAAGACCGGACAAAGGAAAGGGGGTGTAACCACCCCCCTTCCTGGTCCCACCCAGAGGAGGGACCTAGTCGTAGTACAGCCCCCTTTAGCTGAATAAAGGTAGGAGCTTGTCCCATTCCAAATTAGATTATCCTGATCAACTTCACAAGAAGAAACTCTGGACTTCGACGTTCTGCTCCACAGAAGACGGAAGGAATCTCTCTTGTGGGCAAGGAGTGTCCACCCTGCATCTGCAGGCACCATCAGCGTACCGCGACTTCCCTTTGTCATCTTCCTGCAAGGATCCAGACTTCAGAGCCCGACGAGACCCGGACTCCCAGACCTCTCCGACCTCCACCTACATCTGCAGCACAGCTGAGACCGTAGGTGCGACGAGACACGTGGGACCGGCCATCTTGAAAGAAGCAGTACTTCGCTCCAGCAGGACTTCTGAGGTATCCTCGTCCAAGTGCTTTGGGGACTGAGAAGCCCCGACCCCGAGCAGCTCCTGCATCGAAGATCAGCCCTCCAGCATCCACGAGATCTGCGTGGGGCCCTTCTGCCTGTTTGCTGCTCGACGCGTTGTCTTGTCACTTGCCGGCTGGCTAGTGACCTCGTAGACGATGAACACTGAAAACTTTGCTGCTGGTCTGGTTGCTCCAGACTGGCCCTTGCTTCCTTCCAAAAGAGGAGCACCCGGACCCTCCTGGTCCACTCCAGGCGCCGTTTCCACTCAACGTGTGGGTTGCCTTTGCCAAGGCCTGTTGAACCCGAATCCGGAGACGACACCGCCGACAGCGAGAGCCTGCGTAGGACAGCTCGTGCCTCCATCCTGGTCATCGAAGACACCACCTGGTCCACGTGGCTGCAGTGACAAGCGTCCACCTTCACCTGATCGCGACAACGACATCTGGTTCCACTCCTGGTTCCACTCCAGTCACTGGCTAGTGACTTTGAACATTGTCCCCTCTGCTTTCAGGTTCCTCTCTTCACCAATCCACCCTTGGATTGCATCGGACATCTTTCTCCTGGTCGCCTGCAGCATCTTTCTACAAGGCTCTATAGACTTCGACGCGGAAACCCGACACGACTTCGCACCTATGCCCCCGCAGCCTGTGGGTGAGGTAACACAAGCATTTCAGTGCTCAAGGGTAGCTTGACTCTCCTAGTGACCAGTTCCATTGTCGTTTTTGTCCTACCTAGTCAGGAACATCCGTACTCACCTTTTCTTTAAACTGTACTGTCCATAGACGTTTGTACGCATCTCGCGTGCGAGTTCACACTCTGCACACGCGCTCCGTGGGCCTCCTATTACCTACCTCAAGTTAGTCTAGCGTGGTCCCAGCGATCCTACATCCTCTGGACAGCTCCATTCCTTTAATTGACTTTCACATTCCACTTACTTAGTATATGGTTTGTCGTGCCCCTAGGGCACCATTGTAAATCGTGCAACTTGAACGTATTTTTCCTAAGACTTTGTCATGTGCTTAGCCCTCTGACCTCATTAAGAGTTCAGAGGTGTATGTTAGTTAATACATAACTGTTTATTTTCATAACAACCTGTGTGGTGTTGTCGTAATTTGACGGTGATCGGGTTAGCGTTAAGCTTTGCTACACGTGTTTTCCCCTTATCTTGACTATAGTTGTTGAACGCCATTTTGTATGTAACGGCGGCCATTTTAGTTGAATGCGTTGCCTCGTGGTTAGCATGCCCTTTGTCCTTCCTCTGTACCACTGACCACTCGAGTTTGCCCAGCAACAGGCTATTTTTAGTAATGGTCAAGCTCACACATGCGCAGTTTAGATTAACCAGTCATCACTTAGGAATATTCCTCGAAACTGACCAGTGGTGTTATAGCCCCTCCCACGAGTTGGCTGTGTTCCAAAAATGACCATATATGTACCTAAAACTCTGTAACTGTGTACCGCCTACCTTTTTATTACTGTAAAACTGTATAAAAGAAGGATTTGCACAGATGTTCGGTGTGATACTTCTTGCATTACCGAAGGGTGCTGTAGGAATGTACCACCACCCCATGGGGTCTTAATAAACTTGTCTTTTGCATTGTCTAGTTTCCGTGCCAACAGTTCTTATGGTGTAGAGGGTATTCTGCGGAGTATGTAGGCCTGGAGAACCCAATACCACAAATTGGCGACCACGAAGGGACTCATCGGCGACTCGGATGCCCGAAGGAGAGGTCGTGACGAAGGATTGGAAACTCGCCATGGACGCGTACGCTGCCTCTGAGTGACCCGAGTCTTGGCACCCACGGTGTTTTCTTCCTTTCCTTCCGATCTGGCCTTCCAGGTGGCGCCGGTCCTCGACTGAGATCCTGTTCGTTCGAGTTGTCGTACAGTGCCTGTTTGGCTGATTTGATCAAAGACCTTGGCAGTTGGAACCTGGATATCTGAGAATTTGGTAAGCTTGTGATTGGTAAGGTAGTCTACGGATGCTTACTATGGTTCTATGAATATGTTTTGAGTTAGCTAACATTTGATCCTATGATTTGAAGAACTATATGTGCAGTGCACTTCACATAGGCAGGCATGTAGAGATATTTCTCTGAATTTGTTTGTGTTTGAACGGCACATTTGTGTGAAGTATAGTAAGTGCCATTTTTGTGGTATCACGTTTCCGTGATACTTTTTGAACATGCCTGTTTTAAGCACACTCCGAAGAATGTGCTGTCTTGGAAATGGTACCACTTATCGATTAAACGAATCCCAGCCGGCTCCCCCAGAGGGGACTCCCAATCGAGAGATGTATATAAAGTTTGGCCTTCCCCCTATTTTGTACAGTAAATTATGGAATAAATACACCAAATCTGATCCCGAGTTGCAATGGCCTCTACATGGGTCGTTTGACTTACGAAAGGTGCAGTTTGTGGAGCAATGTTTGTTTCAGCGCATATCTAGACAAAATATGTTTGATTGTGTACGAATGTGGGAGAAAGCAGTGCGTGAACGAATGAAGCGTGAAATAGCCTTGGCGGAAAAAGAGCAGCGTAAGGCTGCTCGAGATAAGGCTTTACAGCTGGAGGAGAAGGAGTTGCAGGAAAAGAAAGAGAGGGAGGCACAGGAACGTAATTTGCAAACGAGCGGTCAATTTCCTATTCGGCGTCCGCTTTACCCTGTCCTTACTAATGAAGTTGATGATTTTTCATTACTAGATCGGTGCCCGCCTCCGTACGTTTCGCCTACGGCTCCGGACGAGGTCTTGGACGACGATGGTCGAGGGAGTAAGAGTAAGAGGTTAACTGCTAGTGAAGCTGCGGAGTTGCGCAGTTTTGCTTGGAAACTCAATTTGAATAAAATAACTATGTCAGAGATTAATATTGAAAGGAATAAATGGTCAGAGCGAGAACAGTTGTATTTTTTAAGTGCTTTCGGAGATGAAGTTGTAGAACGATTTAGGAAATATTCAGATGATCTAGAACCTAAGGACATATCAGTTCATTGTGAGAATATGCGTAAAGGTTTATTTGTTATTACAGATGCGGATGGGTTTTTCCAACGGTTGGTCCAGCTACGGGATGAGGCGTCCAGATTGCGGGCAGCACAAAAAGCATCAGATGAGTCTGCGCCGGGGTCGACGGAGCAATCCAAAGAGTGTTCTATCTTTGGAGCAGATAAGAGTTCTAAAGTTCATGTTATGCCTATGCGTGAAGCCGCACCTTTGTATGTTCCCCCTAAAGGGCAAGGTACCAGTGATGATAAATTGTCTGGGGATGCAAAAGGGTATTTTATATGTAATTGGGTGTATACGCCTTGGAATACAGCAGATGTTATGGCATTGAAAAACGCTTTACCTGATCCCCGTAAAAATCCGGCAGCTTTCTATGAAGGAGTGGAGGGGCTATTTCTTCCTGTGTTATGACACTAGTTGATATCGATCTTTTCTTTGGGTTAATACTGCCCCCTGATATGTGGAGAGCGATTCGTAAGTTTGATGACCAAACGATTTTAGGAGCGGATTGGAAAGCTATAGCCCAAGCTGATTTAGACAGAGAACCTGCATGTAAGCCCTGCCAGTTAATTCTAGATCTCCCAACAGCTATTCTGAATAAATTAAAAACGCTTGTTCCCCCTAAAAAGATCGATTGGACTATGTTAGCCTCTTGCAAACAGAAACAGGATGAGTCGGTATCTGACTTCTTTTCACGTTTCGAAGAAGCGTTTCATGATTACAGTGGGCAATTATTAACGGATGATACGGGTAGGCATTTGTTTGTCGATAAGTATGTGGCTAATATCCTACCGGAGATTGCAAAGCGATTGAAAACTAGTGAAAGTTCCTGGACCACGGCGACCCCTGCGTCTTTGTTAACTATGGCTCAGTATTATGAGCGGCAGGAATTAGAGGCTAAAGAAAGTATCGATAAGAAAGCGAAGGAGTTAAAGACAAAGGTGATGTTGGCTCAGGTTTGTGCTACGCAGCCAAGGGGGAATGATAGAGGCAGACGAGGAGGGTATGGTACGTCTTATGGTCGTACCGACATTGCTGAGGACCAATGTGCATACTGTAAAGAATTTGGGCATTGGGCTGAAGATTGTCCGGTGCTTCGTGAGCAACGTAGTCAGCGTGGTCGAGGAAGTGGAAGGACACGGAATAGTTATTCGGGGGCGAGAGGTGGAGGAAGTGATTGTGGTAGGTTTGAGGCGAGGGGTCGTGGTCAGGATGATCGCAATACCTTTGATCGACGGAATCAGTACCAGATATCGGAGGGTGAGAACGTGGAGTCTCAGGATTATGTGCACGCATAGGATTGCGTAGGATGGGGTGTGGAATCGGTTGAAGTGCCAGTAGATCAAAGAGGTCCATATGTATCAGCGGGCGTTTTGGGTTCTACTGATCAGTTTTTGGTTGATACAGGAGCTACTCATAGTGCTCTGTCTAAAAACTTGGTTCCAAGGGCTCCCCTGTCTGGCGAAACGATTACATGCATAGGGTTCGATGGCACACCCTCTCCAAGCCCACTATCACAACCTCTTACATTTTGCATTGACAGATTCTTTGGTCTATGTCCATTCTTATTGTCGCCACATACCCCAGACAATATTATGGGCATAGATTTACTTAAATATTTTCGAGCACCAATACGCTGCGCTCCTGAAGGAGTGCGGGTTATTTTGACTGACAATTATTCGGATGTAGGAAGACTATGTACCATGCAGGAAATTGAAGCATTAGCCTCTCTCCCACACACGTTATGGGCTACATCAGACACGGATGTGGGACAGATGCACATTCCGCCTATTCAAATAACTGTTAAGGAGGGAGTGTCTTTGCCACGTGTACCCCAGTATAAGATATCTAGAGAAGGTGAAATTGCCCTGACGCACATTGTTCAGGATTTGATTATTGCAGGAGTTGTGGAGGAGGTTCCCTACAATGTTTGTAACAGCCCGATTCTTCAGATCCTAAAGAAAGACACTGACGACAAAGTCTATCGATTTATTATTGATCTGAGAGAAATAAACAAAATTGTAGTGCCCCAGTACCCGGTGGTGTCTGATATCACCACCTTACTTACTTTGGTCCCCCCCCCACTGCCACCACGTTTTCTGTAATTGACCTTAAAAATGCCTTCTTTTCCATTCCCATCCATCCCGACAGCAGATATCTATTTGGCTTCACGTTAAATAATAAATCGTATAGATTTTGTCGTGTTCCTCAAGGCTATACAGAAAGTCCTAGCATTTATAGCCAGGCTTTAAAAAGACAGCTTGATTCTTTTGATCTGCAAACTGGGGTAGCTCTTATCCAGTACGTGGATGATCTTTTACTGGCCGCAGACACATATGCGCAGTGTGAGGAGAGTACGCTTTGCTCTCTTTTCTTGCTCAGAACAATCACAAAGTTTCTAGGAATGCTGAGGACACACCGAGAAGGGATCAAGATGGCGGCCGTGAGGAGCGGCTGAGCTGCAACCTCAGCAGTGCGGACACAGCTTTCAATTTAACCTCGACAGAACCTATACATTTTGAATCTGGAAAACATGCCATGAGCTTACCGGGCAAACAGTGAGGGAGCCGAGCTGAGAGGCTTCACGGATCGACTGCACGGAGAAGGCGCCAAGATACAACACAGCACGGCGGTTTGGCGTCTCAGCTGCTTGGATGTTATGCGCTGATCCTCGTTACAGGGCACTTCCCCCTGGACTGCGGAGGCTTGTTGCTTCACTTTTCCTGAGATTCGGGCTGGTCTGGAGGCCCGGCGGAGCTCGCGGAGTCAGGAGGAGGAGCTCCACAGGGACGGGATCCGGAGAACGGAGTGGAGGCAGAGGCTGCAGCGGCTGCAGCGGCTGTGGCTTAGGCAGAGCAGAACCGAGAGGCTGCGAGGCTCACGTGTGCAGAGGACGGATCAGGGCGAAGCAGCAACGGTCTCTACTCTCGGCACTTGCTTTACTGATGGCCCCAAAACCAACACCTGAGGTAAGCCGCTATCAAAAAAGAAAAACGCAACTGATAATGCCGGCATAGCAGGTAATATTACAGACAATTCCATGAGTGCTGCGCCGGTAATTAGCACCGGGATCGAGGGGGCAACACCAGAAGCGGGACCTGGGGGTCGGGCAAAGCAGCAACAACCTTCCTCAGGTCTGAGTACCCCCAAAGAGATGCGGCCCCCCTCGGTTAGAACTAGACAAGCCACAGCCACAGCTACTGCCACCATAAGTGTGGTAGACATGATGAACCGAAATGAAAGGAAAAAAAAGCTGAAAGAGGTGGAACCGGCTACAACAGCGGGCCCAGCGGTCCCAGTGGCGGCATTACCGGCATTACCGGTCACCCAAGAAGATGTAGAGCTTGAACCTGAATTAGAGATTGAGCTTACATTACAACCAGCCTCTCAGCCTCAACAGCCTCAACAGCCTCAATCTCAAATGCAGCTGCAGTCGTATCAACCAGGCCAGGAGGTTGGCCGGGAGGTTGGAGCCGTGGGTAGCGTCTTGAGTGGCACTCAGGACTTGATGTCACAACCAGTGCATCCAGCTGGAGTGACTATGGGGGAAGACGAGGGAGTTGGTAATGATGCTAGTGAGCCTACAGCCCCTATATCAGCTAAGGATATGGTAAACTCATCGCCAGAAGGCATGGTAGAGCATGTCTCCATACCCCCATCAACTAACAGTGGAGTCACTCAAGGAGGTTCAACAACAGGTGAGGCTTTGAAAAAGGCTACCATGTCTACCATGATCCCAGACGAACCTGGTCAATTAGTGGAAAATGCAAATGTCATTCATTCCGGATCAATACATGGCGATAAGGAGAAGGAGAAGGAAAAGGAGAAGACTCCCAGTGAATGTTTCTTCTCCGTGACAGAGGAGGCCGACTGGTCAGAGGATGAGGAACTCCATAGTTAATGGCGTTTTGTTAAGCGCATACTACCCGGAGGCCTCGTAGCGCTACATTGTTGAATCATGAGAAAACGAAGGGCCAAGTTTAGTTCTGATATCGATTGCAGCAACCCAGAAACGGAGAGCGACAACGAGGAAGGGATACCATCAACTACTATTAAAAATTTGCCTTCTCAAAGGGATCACCCAGAATTAACATAGGATCACTCTCCTACAACATCCCTCCAAGGAAACTCTAATCAGGGGACGGCTCAGGCACAGCATCAGGAGACCACGCAACTCTCAATGATGTCACTGATGGCAAGGATGGAATCAATCCATCAAGGAATAACTGCACATAGAGAAGAGACCCGATCAGACAGCCTTAAGGCCCAAGCTGCAATGAGAAAGATGAAAGGAGTGGTCAGGAAACTCTCGAAAGCCTGTGTAAATGTTGGAGACAGGGTCTCAAATCTAGAAGAAAGGATAGTCGCCACTGAAGCAGAGGCTGCGGCCGCCACGAGCAGAATGGAATCCCTTGGAGCACAAGCAATAGATGTTCAGTGGAAGCTGGAGGACCTAGAAAACAGGCAAAGAAGGAATAATCTCAGGGTTCTTGGGATCCCGGAAGGAATCGAAGGGCAGGATGTCAAAGCCTTTATTGTCAAAATTTTCGAGAAAGCTTTTCCAGATATCGCTGGTTGGAATTGGACCACTGAAATTCAGAGAGCGCATAGGACTCCGTTTAAACTGAGACAGAATGCCAGAGAAGGTGACAAGCCCAGAGCTATCCTAATCTACATAGGTAACTTTCTTTTGCGCCAGTCCATCTCAGAGAAAGCGAGGCCAGACGCCAAAAGAACCTTTGAGGGAGGCTCTTTCTTTGTAAGGCCTGATTTTTGTCACGCCACCATTGAACGGCGTTGGAGACTAAGACAATTAATCAAGCCATTTCAGGACAAAAGAACACAGGTCTATCTTATTAATCCGGCCCAGTTAAAAATAATTCATTCAGGCAAGACTATGTATTTCTCTTCAGAAATCAAAGCTCGGGAGTATCTGGACTCAATATAGTATGGTATATAACTAACATAGCTTAATGTAGCATAGGGTCATCCTATATACAATATAGCTATTGCTACTAGCGGAGTGTGTCCTACTATTAGTCTTCAAATGATCTATATAAAAGAAGGATGCAGTCTAAGGGGGATGAGTATATAGATGTATAGTTCATGGTGGGCAGGGTATGACTTTTGAGTCTAAGTCTAAGTTAAAGTTTAAGTTTCATAGAGTTAAAGGGGTCACGATAAGGTGGTTCATGGCTCATTTATGAGGTTGAGGATGTGTTTTATTAAGCAGTCCGCATAGTGTCCACTGCTGGGTTGCACCCATCACACGCACAGACCTAGTCTGCGCGCTTCACTGGGGAGCGGGTTGGGGTCAGGGGGGTTAGGGGGGGTCAAGGTTTGGAGTGGGGTGGGGGTGGAATAAGCAAAAAACAAAAAAGAAAAAGAAAGTTCATGCAATAAATGTGTTTCTCAATATAAATGTGATGTTTATAGTGGATATGCACAGACATGAAAAGCTCAGGAGAAAACGTGATTGGTTAGAGTGCTGGCTTTATTCCCTACAGGGCTATGTCAAGGATTAGGGTAGCTAGCTTAAATATAGGCGGACTAAATAACTGGAAAAAGAGGGGCAGGTTTGAGGAGTATATAAAATTAATAAGGGCTGATATCATATGTTTACAAGAGACCCACCTACCATGGAAAAAGAAACACTGGCTAAATCCAAGGGGGTAGGAAATTCTGTCCTGTTCCTCACAGACATCAACGGTAAAGGGGGTAGCTATTATGGGCCGGGTAGGCCTGGGAGGAGCAAAGAAATCAAAATCTGACGCACTGGGAAGATGGGCAATATGCGAACTGAAACTAGGTATAACTCTATGTTCAGTATACGGCTCTAACCAGGATGATCCGGGGGTGATGGATCATATAGAGAGGGAACTTACCAACTGGCCTTCACCTATAGTAATGTGTGGAGATCTCAACATTTCAGCAGATTTTATAGGTGATACCCCATATATCGGTCGTAAGCCCCGGGTGTTCAGGGCTGTATCTTCTATAATTCAATCTCATGGGCTGAGGGATGTGTGGGGCAGCCTAAAGAAAGATGAACCCGGGTTCACATATTTCTCACATCCATTTAACAAGCATACAAAACTGGACTATTTTTTAATAACAGCAACTTGTCTCCCTAAGGTAGAAATTGCAATGCTTCCCAGGCTAATATCGGATCACAACCCCTTTATTCTCACTATGACCATCAATAAACAAAGGGAGAAGATCAGACCCTGGACTTTTGATAGAAAGCTCTTAGCGGATAGCAATTACCTAGCACATATCAAGAACTGGTCCCAATCTTTCTTTGATGCGAATAGATACAGTGCATCCCGTGTTATGGTCTGGGATAGTTTCAAAGCTGGCCTGAGGGGAGAGACAATCAGCTATTCGGGTAGGATGTGGAAAGAAGCTAAGGAAGACAGAGAACGTCTTTTGGTCAAACTGGCGGAGGCAGAGGAACAACACAGGAGAGACGTTTGCCAGGGGATACAGGGTAATCAGAGCTTAGAAAGGCTGAATAGCATGAAGGCAGACATCCAACGGCAATTGGCTAAAAAAGCCGCAGCAGAATATCAGACCCGCAGAGCCAGTATGTATGAAACAGGGGAGAGTGCAGGCAGGGCTCTAGCGTTAAGGATAAGACAGGCTACATCAAAAAATACTATCACCGAAATTAAAGAAGGCGATCAGATCTATAATAAACCAACTGAAATTCTCGAAGTTTTTAGGAGGTTTTACCAGGATCTTTATAAGGAAGAAACGGATATAGATGATCCGGGTATAAACTGGCCGGACACAGGCGCTAAACTCACGTCTAGCGAGATAGAATCTTTGGAGCAGAATATCACCATGGATGAGCTTTCTCAGGCACTAAAAGATCTATCAGCAGGCAAGGCAGCAGGGCCTGATGCCATACCCCTGGAGGTCTATAAACACTTGAAGGAGGAAACGGCACCTCTTCTGTTAGATTTATTCAATGGGGTTATAAATACTGGGGTTATACCAGAATCTTGGACCAAAACCAATATAGTGGTATTCCACAAGAAAGGGAAACCCAAGGAAAGTCCCGGCTCTTACAGGCCCATATCGTTAATAAATAGCGATAACAAATTATATGCAAAGATAATGGCTACACGGTTGGGGAGGATTATCGCGACTCTCGTCTCGCCTTGGCAGCATGGCTTTGTCCCTGGTAGGGATACTACTGACCATATTAGAAGGGCCATAACCCTGTTCGATATCCATGCAGCTGGTGGGGGGGAGGTTGCGATGATCCTCCTCGACGCGGAAAAAGCGTTCGACCGTGTCAGGTGGAGCTTTCTGTGGAAAGTGATGGCAGATAGAGGATTTGGGCCCAGATTCTTGCAGGCAATTAAGGCTATGTATTTTAATCCAACAGCTAGTATCCAGCTTATGGGTGAAAGCTCTAGGCAGATCCATATTATGAGAGGCACGAGACAAGGGTGTCCGTGCTCACCCATCCTTTTCGCATTATACATAGACCCCCTAATTACACTCATAGAGAATAACATTAATATAAAGCCGGTTGTCACTAATGGATTTCATACCAAAATCCTCGCATATGCGGACGATTTAGCCATAACCACCACTGATCCAGACAGCGCAATGAGGGGAATAATTAGTATTACATCTGACTTTGGGAGGCTATCTGGATACCGACTTAATGTGGCAAAAACACAGGTACTATGTTCAAGAAATACAGTCAAAATTGATGATAGATATGTAGACTCAGTAGTATACCTAGGAATAACAATCAACGCACAGCCAAGGGAAATCATTAAAGATAATTTTTTGCCATTACTTGAGAAGATGAAACAGGACCTAAAAAGAATTGATACCCTCCATTTGTCAATCATAGGTAGGGTCAATGTTATTAAAATGACAATGTTCCCGAAGATCCTATATAAATTTAGGTCTATCCCCTTTAAAGTAGACAATATATTGATCAAGGAAATGGAGGCAATCTTCATGAACTTTGTCTGGCAATATGGTAAGGTGAGGAGATCAATTAAATTAATGTCTCTCCCCCAAGAAAAGGGTGGGTTAGGAATTCCTAATCTTAAGTTCTACAATTGGTCTTGCCTTCTTACAGAAATGGCTATACTCTTTTTTCCTGATGATATGCCACACAGTCAGGGAGATATCCCATCTATTTATCAGCTGGCTCTTGGGAGTGAAGCACACGGGGTATTGCTAAGGAAATACGATAAACGTTTTTATAAGGCAACAGGCTATAAAATACTGGAAGACATCTGGGGGTTATGGTCCTCTGTACAGAAGAGTCAGAGCATTCCAAAGATTAATAAACACACTATACTCTGGAAATCAGGACTATTTAAGCACCTAAGTAGAGATGGCCCATGGAGACACTGGGAAAGACAGGGAATCACTACATTAGGCCAAGTGATGACAAAGGATGTTTTGAGGCCCCTTGAACTCCTGAAGTCACGATACTCACTTCAAGGCTGCCAAGAGTTCAAATATATGCAGTTGGCCAACACAATAAAATCAAAAAGTCCGAGCATAGACATATCAAAAGACTGTACATTACTAGACTATATGAAGGGGGGTGGTTGCAGAATCAGATCAATCTACGGGTTATTCTTGGAAACGCTTCCCGATGACATTCTCAAGACAGAGGCCGCTTGGGCTGATAAACTGAGAGACCCAGACATTGACTTGGATAGAGCTATCCTAATGGATAAAAGGTTCTTACGCTCCTCAAATTTAAAAGCACAGCACTTTAAGACTCTTTTCAACTTATACTATACTCCGGCTAAATTGTATGAATGGGGAAAGAGGGCGGATAGCAACTGTCCTAGATGTGGAAATGGGCCTGCTGATGCTCCACACATGTTTTGTAGCTGTGGAAAATTAGGGACTATTAAAAATGAAATCGAAAAATTCTTAGAGGGGCTGCTAGCTGTCAAAATAGACCTATCCCCTACACTTTTAATAATCGGGTGTGACGCTAAACTGGGCTTAAGTACAGAATCCGAGGCACTTGTTTTTATATCGACAGCTGTTTTTAGAATATTAATTGCTGCTGCATGGAAGGATGTTGAGGCCCCAACCTTCCAAATGTGGATGTGCAGGATGCTCGGGATCCATAACATCGAGTCAGAGCTGTACGCTCTAAAGGGAGTGAATTCCAGGGAAATGGGACTAAGGATTTGGGCGCCCGTGGCATCATGGAGGCAGCTAAAAAGCGGGGTTTATAGCTCCTCAAACACCTAATGTAGTCACTACTATCGTTTTTATTGTATTCATTACCCCATGTATTATCAGCTGAGCTTTTATTCTTATCATGTGTATTTATCTTGGAGTTGGAGGGCGGATTTGGAGTTGCAGGGTGATTTTGGGGTTGGAGGGTGGATTTGGAGTTGGAGGGTGGAGTTGGAGTGTGGAGTTGGAGGGTGGAGTTGGAGGGTGGATTTGGAGTTGGAGGGTGGAGTTGGTGTTGGAGGGTGGATTTGGAGTTGGAGGGTAGAGTTGGAGTTGGAGGGTGGAGTTGGAGGGTGGATTTGGAGTTGGAGGGTAGATTTAGAGTTGGAGGGTGGAGTTGGAGTGTGGAGTTGGAGGGTGGAGTTAGAGGGTGGGTTTGAGTTGGAGGGTGGAGTTGGAGTTGGAGCTTGGAGTTGGAGGGTGGATTTGGATTGGAGGGTACATTTGGAGTTGGAGGGTGGACTTGAAGTTGGAGGGTGGATTTGGAGTTGGAGGGTGGATTTAGAGTAGGAGGGTGGAGTTGGAGGGTGGATTTGGAGTTGGAGGGTGGAGTTGGAGGTTGGAGTTGGAGGGTGGATTTGGAGTTGGAGGGTGGATTTGGAGTTGGAGGGTAGAGTTGGAGGGAGGAGTTGGAGGGTGGATTTGGAGTTGGAGGGTGGATTTGAAGTTGGAGGGTGGAGTAAGAGTTGGAGGGTGGATTTTGAGTTGGAGGGTGGATTTGGAGTTGCAGGGTGATTTTGGGGTTGGAGGGTGGATTTGGAGTGTGGAGTTGGAGGGTGGATTTGGAGTTGGAGGGTGGGATTGGAGTTGGAGGTTGGAGTTGGAGGGTGGATTTGGATTTGGAGGGTGGATTTGGAGTTGGAGGGTAGATTTGGAGTTGGAGGGTGGAGTTGGAGGGTGGATTTGGAGTTGGAGGGTGGATTTGGAGTTGGAGGGTGGATTTAGTGTAGGAGGGTGGAGTTGGAGGGTGGATTTGGAGTTGGAGGGAGGATTTGGAGTTGGAGGGTGAAGTTGGAGGGTGGACTTGGAGGGCAGAGTTGGAGGGTGGAGTTGGAGGGTTGAGTTGGAGGTTGGAGATGGAGGGTTGAGTTGGATGGTGGATTTGGAGTTGGAAGGTGGATTTTGAGTTGGAGGGTGGATTTGGATTAGGTGGGTGGAGTTGGAGCGTGGATTTGGAGTTGGAGGGTGGAGTAAGAGTTGGGGGTAGATATGGAGTTGGTGGGTGGATTTGGAGTTGGAAGGTGGAGTTAGAGTTGGAGGGTGGATTTGGAGTTTGGAGTAGGAGGGTGGATTTGGAGTTGGCGGGTAGAGTTGGAGTTGGAGGGTGGAGTTGGAGGGGGGAGTTGGAGGGTAGAGTTGGAGGGTAGATTTGGAGTTTGTTAGATGGGGCGATCTCAGGGGAGGGCAGGAAGTGTACCTAACCACCCTGTGACCCTCCTCTCCCAGAAATACAGCAGAGGACTGGTGGAAGACCCTTCTGGGGGAGAGTCTCGTATCTAAGATCGTACGCGCTGAGCTAGCACCACTTGACAAAGAGACACCACACAGTAGGTTCGGGAGAACGTATTCTTTATCTTGCAAGATATCAGGATCTTTATGATCCGCAAGGTTCATATTTACAAGTAGAGCATGGGCTCATAGAGTCTCGGCAAGGGTAGGGGTAGCGGGACAGTCTTAAGGTTCAAGGTCAATACAGGTGCGTATCTGGCGCACAGCTCTCAATCCTCGAGCCGGGGGATACGGTACGATCTTGGGTCCAGCCGGACCAGAACAGTTGATGAGCCGTGACCACGTCAGCTGGGCTCAGATGGATCAGGCAGAAGTCCATCTCTGCCAAGTGGGAGCCGTGACGTCGTCAACAGGGCTCAGGTGTTTTCAAAGTTGCAAGGGAGCCGTGACCACATCAGCAGGGCTCAGATGGTTCAGGCAGAAGTCTGTCTCTGCCAGGTGGGAGCCGCGACGATGTCAGCAGCGCTCACCAAGGTTCCAAGGTCCGAATAGTTTCTTCTTCGATGTTATGTCGAGCCGTGACCACGTCAGCAGGGTTCTCTTAATTCCAGGAGTCAATCTGCCGATAGTCCCAGAGCGCCCCTTGTTATAGGTCTGCTCCTCTTTGATGTCCGGAGTTTTCGCAGGCAGGGGTCTTAGCACCTGGGGTCGCTTGTCGGGGATTCCTGCCATGCGGCCCTTTTGATCCTTTCAAGTTGGGTCTGGAGGGATCCCAGACACACAGCAGGCGTGGAACCAGCCCTTAGGGAGGCCGGAGGGGCTATTGAAACCCATCTCTCAAGGGGAGACTGGAGGTGTGATAGAAACTGCTTCCCCCTCTCTTGCTTCTTGGGAGCTCTCTACGCCCCAGCCGGGCATAATGCATCTAGGGCCGAGGTCGCGCTGGGGCCTGGGGGGCCATCTTAGGTGCAGGAGAATGGTCACCGGAGGCCTTCAGGCCGATAGGATTTGGATGGGTCCGGGACCGGGATAATCAGGGGTCTGGTGGGGTGCATGGGTCAGGGTTGGGTCGCTATGGGTCAGGAGGGGCTATGCCACGAGGCTGTGTCTAAAAGAGTTGGAGGGGGGAGTTGGAGTTGGAGGCTGGATATGGAGTTGGAGTGTGGATTTGGAGTTGGAGGGTGGATTTGGAGTTGGAGGGTGGAGTTGGTGTTGGAGGGTGGATTTGGAGTTGGAGGGTAGAGTTGGAGTTGGAGGGTGGAGTTGGAGGGTGGATTTGGAGTTGGAGGGTAGATTTAGAGTTGGAGGGTGGATTTGGAGTTGGAGGGTGGATTTGGAGTTGCAGGGTGATTTTGGGGTTGGAGGGTGGATTTGGAGTTGGAGGGTGGAGTTGGAGTGTGGAGTTGGAGGGTGGAGTTAGAGGGTGGGTTTGAGTTGGAGGGTGGAGTTGGAGTTGGAGGTTGGAGTTGGAGGGTGGATTTGGAGTTGGAGGGTGGATTTTGAGTTGGAGGGTACATTTGGAGTTGGAGGGTGGATTTGGAGTTGGAGGGTGGATTTGGAGTTGGAGGGTGGATTTAGAGTAGGAGGGTGGAGTTGGAGGGTGGATTTGGAGTTGGAGGGTGGAGTTGGAGGTTGGAGTTGGAGGGTGGATTTGGAGTTGGAGGGTGGATTTGGAGTTGGAGGGTAGAGTTGGAGGGAGGAGTTGGAGGGTGGATTTGGAGTTGGAGGGTGGATTTGAAGTTGGAGGGTGGAGTAAGAGTTGGAGGGTGGATTTTGAGTTGGAGGGTGGATTTGGAGTTGCAGGGTGATTTTGGGGTTGGAGGGTGGATTTGGAGTGTGGAGTTGGAGGGTGGATTTGGAGTTGGAGGGTGGGGTTGGAGTTGGAGGTTGGAGTTGGAGGGTGGATTTGGATTTGGAGGGTGGATTTGGAGTTGGAGGGTAGATTTGGAGTTGGAGGGTGGAGTTGGAGGGTGGATTTGGAGTTGGAGGGTGGATTTGGAGTTGGAGGGTGGATTTAGTGTAGGAGGGTGGAGTTGGAGGGTGGATTTGGAGTTGGAGGGAGGATTTGGAGTTGGAGGGTGAAGTTGGAGGGTGGACTTGGAGGGCAGAGTTGGAGGGTGGAGTTGGAGGGTTGAGTTGGAGGTTGGAGATGGAGGGTTGAGTTGGATGGTGGATTTAGAGTTGGAAGGTGGATTTTGAGTTGGAGGGTGGATTTGGATTAGGTGGGTGGAGTTGGAGTGTGGATTTGGAGTTGGAGGGTGGAGTAAGAGTTGGGGGTAGATATGGAGTTGATGGGTGGATTTGGAGTTGGAAGGTGGAGTTAGAGTTGGAGGGTGGATTTGGAGTTGGCGGGTAAAGTTGGAGTTGGAGGGTGGAGTTGGAGGGGGGAGTTGGAGGGTAGAGTTGGAGGGTAGATTTGGAGTTTGTTAGATGGGGCGATCTCAGGGGAGGGCAGGAAGTGTACCTAACCACCCTGTGACCCTCCTCTCCCAGAAATACAGCAGAGGACTGGTGGGAGACCCTTCTGGGGGAGAGTCTCGTATCTAAGATCGTACGCGCTGAGCTAGCACCACTTGACAAAGAGACACCACACAGTAGGTTCGGGAGAACGTATTCTTTATCTTGCAAGATATCAGGATCTTTATGATCCGCAAGGTTCATATTTACAAGTAGAGCATGGGCTCATAGAGTCTCGGCAAGGGTAGGGGTAGCGGGACAGTCTTAAGGTTCAAGGTCAATGCAGGTGCGTATCTGGCGCACAGCTCTCAATCCTCGAGCCGGGGGATACGGTAGGATCTTGGGTCCAGCCGGACCAGAACAGTTGATGAGCCGTGACCACGTCAGCTGGGCTCAGATGGATCAGGCAGAAGTCCGTCTCTGCCAAGTGGGAGCCGTGACGTCGTCAACAGGGCTCAGGTGTTTTCAAAGTTGCAAGGGAGCCGTGACCACATCAGCAGGGCTCAGATGGTTGAGGCAGAAGTCTGTCTCTGCCAGGTGGGAGCCGCGACGATGTCAGCAGCGCTCACCAAGGTTCCAAGGTCCGAATAGTTTCTTCTTCGATGTTATGTCGAGCCGTGACCACGTCAGCAGGGTTCTCTTAATTCCAGGAGTCAATCTGCCGATAGTCCCAGAGCGCCCCTTGTTATAGGTCTGCTCCTCTTTGATGTCCGGAGTTTTCGCAGGCAGGGGTCTTAGCACCTGGGGTCGCTTGTCGGGGATTCCTGCCATGCGGCCCTTTTGATCCTTTCAAGTTGGGTCTGGAGGGATCCCAGACACACAGCAGGCGTGGAACCAGCCCTTAGGGAGGCCGGAGGGGCTATTGAAACCCATCTCTCAAGGGGAGACTGGAGGTGTGATAGAAACTGCTTCCCCCTCTCTTGCTTCTTGGGAGCTCTCTACGCCCCAGCCGGGCATAATGGATCTAGGGCCGAGGTCGCGTTGGGGCCTGGGGGGCCATCTTAGGTGCAGGAGAATGGTCACCGGAGGCCTTCAGGCCGATAGGATTTGGATGGGTCCGGGACCGGGATAATCAGGGGTCTGGTGGGGTGCATGGGTCAGGGTTGGGTCGCTATGGGTCAGGAGGGGCTATGCCACGAGGCTGTGTCTAAAAGAGTTGGAGGGGGGAGTTGGAGTTGGAGGCTGGATATGGAGTTGGAGTGTGGATTTGGAGTTGGAGGGTGGATTTGGAGTTGGTGGGTGGATTTGGAGTTGGAGGGTGGATTTGGAGTTGGAGGGTAGATTTGGAGTTGGAGGGTGGAGTTAGAGTTCAAGGGTGGATTTTGAGTTGGAGGGTGGATTTGGAGTTGGAGGGTGGAGTTGGTGGGTGGAGTTGAAGCTGGAGGGTGGATTTGGAGTTGGAGGGTGGAGTTAGAGGGTGGAGTTGGAGTTTGAGGGTGGATTTGGAGTTGGAGGGTAGATTTGGAGTTGGAGGGTAGAGTTAGAGTTGGATGGTGGATTTTGAGTTGGAGGGTGGATTTTGAGTTGGAGGGTGGAGTTAGACGTTGGAGTTGGAGGGTGGATTTGGTGTTGGAGGGTGGAGTTAGAGTTGGAGGGTGGATTTGGAGTTGGAGGGTGGATTTGGAGTTGGAGGGTGGAGTTGGAGGGTGGAGTTGGAGGGTGGATTTGGAGTTGGAGGGTGGATTTGGAGTTGGAGGGTGGATTGGGAGTTCGAGGGTGGATTTGGAGTTGGAGGGTGGAGTTGCAGTTGGAGGGTGGAGGTACAGGGTGGAGTTGGAGGGTTGATTTTGAGTAGGAGGGTGGTGGTGGAGTTTGAGGGTGGAGTTGGAGTTGGAGGGTGGATTTTGAGTTGGAGGTTGGATTTAGAGTTGCAGGGTGGATTTGGAGTTGGAGAGTGGATTTGGAGTTGGAGGGTTGATTTGGAGTTGGAGGGTAGAGTTGGAGGGTTGAGTTGGAGGGTCAAGTTGGAGGGTGGAGTTGGAGGGTGGATTTGGAGGGTGGATTTGGAATTGGAGGGTGGGGTTGGAGTTTAAGGGTGGATTTTGAGTTGGAGGGTGGATTTGGAGTTGCAGGGTGGAGGTGGAGGGTGGAGTTGGAGTTGGAGGCTCGAATTGGAGGGTGAGTTTGAGGGTGGATTTGGAGTTGGTGGGTGGATTTGGAATTGGAGGTCGGGGTTGGAGTTGGAGGGTTGAGTTGAAGTTTGAGGTTGGAGTTGGAGGGTGGATTTGGAGTTGGAGGGTGGATTTGGAGTTGGAGGGTAGATTTGGAGTTGGAGGGTGGAGTTAGAGTTGGAGGGTGGATTTTGAGTTGGAGGGTAGATTTGGAGTTGGAGGGTGGAGTTGGAGTTGGAGGGTGGATTATGAGTTGGAGGGTGGATTTGGAGGGTAGAGTTGGAGGGTGGAGTTGGAGGTTGGAATTGGAGGGTGGATTTGGATTTGGAAAGTGGATTTTTATGGTAGAGTTGTAGGGTGGAGTTGGAGGGTGGATTTGGAGTTGGAGGGTGGATTTGGAGTTGAAGGGTCTATTTGGAATTAGAGGGTGGAGTTTGAGGGTGGAGTTTGAGGGTGGAGTTGGACGGTGGAGTTGGAGGGTGGATTTAAAGTTGGAGGGTGGTTTCAGAAGTGGAGTGTGGATTTGGAGTTGGAGGGTGGATTTGGAGTTAGAGGGTGGAGTTGGAGGGTGGAGTTGGAGTTGGAGGGTGGATTTGGAGTTGGAGGGTGGAGTTAGAGTGTGGAGTTGGAGTTGGAGGGTGGATTTGGAGTTGGAGGGTGGATTTGGAGTTGGAGGGTGGATTTGGAGTTGGAGGGTGGAGTTAGAGTTGGACGGTGGATTTGGAGTTGGAGGGTGGATTTGGAGTTGGAGGGTGGAGTTAGAGGGTAGAGTTGGAGGGTGGATTTGGTGTTGGAGGGTGGATTTGGAGTTGGAGGGTGGAGTTAGAGTTGGAGGGTGGATTTTGAGTTCGAGGGTGGATTAGGAGTTGGAGAGTTGAGTTGGAGGGTGGAGTTGGAGTTGGAGGGTGGATTTGGAGTTGGAGGGTGGATTTGGAGTTGGAGGGTGGATTGGGAGTTGGAGGGTGGAGTTGGAGTTGGAGGGTGGAGTTGGAGGGTGGAGTTGGAGTTGGAGGATGGAGTTGGTGCTTGGAGTTGGAGTTGGAGGGTCAAATTGGAGGGTGGAGTTGGAGGGTGGATTTGGAGTTGGAGGGTGGATTTGGAATTGGAGGGTGGGGTTGGAATTGGAGGGTGGAGTTGAAGTTGGAGGTTGGAGTTGGAGGGTGGATTTGGAGTTGGAGGCTGGATTTGGAGTTGGAGGGCGGATTTGGAGTTGGAGGGTGGATTTGGAGTTGGAGGGTGGATTCGGAGTTGGAGGGTGGATTTGGAGGGTAGAGTTGGTGGGTGGAGTTGGAGGGTGGATTTGGAGGGTGGATTTGGAGTTGGAGGGTGGATTTGGAGTTGAAGGGTATATTTGGAATTGGAGGGTAGAGTTGGAGGGTGGAGTATGAGGGTGGAGTGTGAGTTGGAGGGTGGATTTGGAGTTGGAGGTTCGATTTGGAGTTGGAGGATGAATTTGGAGTTGGAGAGTGTAGTTGTAGGGTGGATTTGGAGTTGGAGGGGGGATTTGGAGTTGGAGGGTGGAGTTGGAGGGTGGATTTGGAGTTGGAGGGTGGTTTCAGAGTTGGAGGGTGGATTTGGAGTTGGAGGGTGGATTTGGAGTCGGAAGGTTGGGGGTGGAGTTGGAGGGTGGATTTGGAGGGTGGATGAGTTAGAGGGTGGATTTGGAGTTGGAGGGTGGAGTTGGAGTTGGAACGTGGATTTGGAGTTGGAGAGTGGATTTGGAGTTGGAGGGATTTTCAGTGCTCAGTAATCTAGAATCAAAAGAGAGATGTTAAGCAAATAAATGAAATGTTATTTTTTAAAACAAACAAAATACATTTTAATTAAATTGCTTTCCTGTAACTGCTGCTAACAAACCCTGCTTTGTAACACATACAATCATGCATCCCACTGTTTTCAGTCGACCCTATCCAAAAACCAGGAGATGAGCCGAATTTGCCTTAATCTCCCAGGGCAGATGGTTAAACAGCAGCAAGATCCATGCACATGTTTGATGTCTGGTCAACCTAGGCAATGGCACATTTTGGTATGATTGTGTATTAGTCACAGTAAAGAAGCTAGTACTAGTAATGCATCCCCAGTAGGCCTTCCTGGCCAGCCAGATTGTAGCTTGATACACAATCGCAGTAAAGCTGACTAAGCTGGTAAAGTAAGCAGAGCAGATAAACAATCTTTTTTTGTCAGGGTGGCCAGGGAGTTGGTGCTTTAAATGTAGTGGGACACCCTGCCGATCTAGTGACTCTGGATTGGTTTTCTGGCAGACTTTTTGGCAGATTTCCGGCAGGTACTGCTTGTTAAAGGCCACTGCAGTTCACATACCAGCTTTGATTGTGCCAATCCCAACTCTAAACTGCTTCCAAACTAGTCCTGAACTGCTCCCGGCTCCAAGATGCGCAACTCAGGCATTGCATTGGTCAACCCTGCTGCCTGTCACTATGGTCTGCAACGCCGCTATGATCTGCAGCACTGCAGTGTTGCAATATATGTTAGCAGCTTTAGCAGCCGCTTGCAGTCAAGTTGAATGACAGCACAGCTGTATCTTCTCGACTGTGTATTTTCACAGAGGAAGAGGCACAATGTGTTGCATCACCAACAATGAGACAGTAGCTAGGCTACAGCTTTAAAATATTAATTGATCTCATCAAAGCCTATGACTGGGGAATATTAAAGTTTAGATTTACTGTAATGGTATCAAACCAACAAGAAATCACACTTAAGCATTGAATTGTGAACTCAATGTTTTGTTTTTTTAAATAACTGTATTTCTATCACTAGAAAGAATAAAATCCCAATATAACTGCCATCCTTTTAACAGGATGTTTGATAGACCCCAACATAGTTACAACATGCTTCAAGCCTTGCTTCCATCAGCACTTCTGGTGGTCACACCCCATCGGCCACACCTCCATGTTCTCCACCTCATTCCTACAAGTCCCAACTGAGCCCATCTCCACCCAGCACAATCACAGCTCAAGAACATAGGAAAACACACTGAAGAAATAAGACGTACCACGGCTGGGGTAGAAGTAGTACGTTGGTGGCTGGCAGAAGAAGCGCCTAAAAACAAGAAATTATAGATTAATAGGAGAAGAAAGCATTACCAATATCTTATCTTATCCCATCCGGTATTTATTACCTTATCTTATTTGTTAGGGTATTAACTATCTTATCTTGTTATGGTATGTATTATCTAATCTGTTAGCAGATTTTGTTTGTTATAGTATCTTTTATGGTATCTGTAATGATATCACTACTCTTACCACTCACATCTCATGCTTTATCTCGTACCTCTTATATCTCATTATTTGTTTATCACACTATTAGCTCGGATATGGCTTCCACTTAGCTCCCCTTTCTTGTCATTTTTGTTTCTCAACTCTCATGTTTTTCTTTTATCTCTTGTTTTTAGCTTGTATCTCTTACATCTCTTATGTCTCTTAATACATATGCTTTATGCCTCATCTCATTTCTGCTGCATCATATCTCTCATTCATATTTTGATTAATTTCTTTTTGTTCAGTTCTCGTCTGATCTAGTACAAAACACATCAGGTTTTGCCAGTGCTCGTAAGTGCTGCCCTGCAACATCCTCTCCCACTGCACCCAAACAAAACTGGTCTTCATTAGTCCCTGATATTTATGCATTATGTATCACACACCCTTCTGTTTAACAATGCTCCCACGGTACTTGAAACCTCATCAGAGAACAGTCCTATCGGAAGCATGTATATCTCTTTCAAAATATGACAAATCTACCCTGCAGAATCTGTTGCAGTTGCAGTAGTAAATCTAGGAGACATCGGTGCCAAAACACCCTGGTAATGCCCCAGTACTTGATCCTGTCCTGTTTCATCAATCAGGACACAGTTCTACTAATGGACCTCAGTCCTGACCCGCAGAGTCCCTTCCCATTGCAACAGTCAGGCCTTGTTAGGCCAGCGCTGCCAAAACCACTGATAATCTCCTGACTACAGCTACACTTCTAATAATCTCCTGACTTCAGATGTTTTTTGAATAATCTCCTGACTGAAGCTGTTTTTCTAATAATCTCCTAACTGCAGCTATTTTTCTAATAATCTCATAACTGCAGCTTTCTTTCTAATAATCTCCTGACTGCAGCAATCTTTCTAATAATATCCTTACTGCAGCTGTTTTTCTAATAATCTCCTGACTGCAGCTATCTTTCTAATAATCTTCTGACTGCAGCTGTTTTTCAAATAATCTTCTGACTGAAGCTGTTTTTCTAATAATCTCCTAACTGCAGCTATCTTTCTAATAATCTCCTAACTGCAGCTATCGTTCTAATAATCTCCTGACTGCAGGGGTCTTTCTAATAATCTCCTGACTGCAGCTGTTTTTTTAATAATCTCCTGACTGCAGCTATCTTTCTAATAATCTCCTGACGGCAGCCGTTTTTCAAATAATCTCCTGAATGCAGGTGTTTTTCTAATAATCTTTTGACTGTTAGTGTCTGCATAATAATCTCCTGACTGCAGCTGTCTTTCTAATAATCCAGACTGCAGCTGTCTTTCTCATAATCCAGACTGCAGCTGTATTTCTAATAGTCTCCAAACTGCAGCTGTTTTTCTAATAATCTCCTTACTGCTGCTGTTTGTCTAATAAACTACTCTGTGCAGCTTTCTTTCTAATAATCCTGATTGCAGCTGTCTTTCTAATAGTCTCCTGACTGCAGCTGTTTTTCTAATATTATCCTGACTGCTGCTGTTTGTCTAATAAACTACTCAGTGCAGCTGTCTTTCTAATAATCTCCTGACTGCAGCAGTCTTCCTAATAATCTCCTGAATGCAGGTGTTTTTCTATAATCTAATGACTGTTAATGTCTTTCTAATAATCTCCTGACTGCAGCCGTCTTTCTAATAATCTCTTGAATGCAGGTATTATTCTAATAATCTCTTGACTGCAGCTGTCTTTCTAATAATCTCCTGACTGCAGCTGTCTTTCTAATAATGTCCTGACTGCAGCTGTCTTTCTAATAATCTCATGACTGCAGCCTTCTTTCTAATAATCTCCTTACTGCAGGTGTCTTGCTAATATTCCCCTGACTGCAGCTGTCAATCTAAGACATCTATAGAAACGCAGCTCTATCAGTACATCTCAGTCCTAACCTGCAGAGTCCCTTACGATTGCAACATTATTTTAGTCAAGTCATCGAGGGCTATATTACTTACTACCTCCTTGTCCCTTGGAGCCTAGCATGAATGGGAACCATCGGACATCAAAGTAATGTCACCTAGAGGAGCACCATCTGCTTGCCTAGCACAGACTTATGCCCAGGTAGGAAACCTTCAGGTTGGGTCGAGATCTATTTCTTGGCACATGCAGGAGGCTCCTAGTATACTCCAAATGGTGTCCTGGAATGTGAACGGGGTGATGTCGGAAATGACCCTTCTACATTGGATCCAATATATTGAATCCTTTGACATCTGTATTCTTCAGGAAAGCTGGAGCACATCCCCAGTTTATTCCCCAGGCTATGTAACGTTCCATCGCCCAGCATCTTTTCATAATCTTGGTCTACCTGCGGGGGGGAGCATTAATCTGGGTTAGCATTGCGCTCCGTTGTACAATGTGCAGACTTCCATCTAGCAGCACAGATATTTTAGGTATCAAACTAAAAGGCCAGAATGGTGTCTCCCTCAATGTTTATAGTGTTTACACCAAAGGGATTAGTGGGCATAGGAGGTCTGTCACGATACACGATGCCAAGGAGCTCTTGGATAATAGGCCTTCACCATGCCCCTTGACGGAAGCTGGAGATTTTAATGTTACTTTTGAACCAATGGAGAGGGAGAATGTTTGTTGAATGAGGAAAGAGGATGTTCTGTGGCAAATTCTCAATCTTGACCTGCCTCAAATTAAAAATGGTCCCAAGTGGCACTCCAGCTAATGCCTTTTTCCTGGAGTTTGGACTAAGGGATGCCGAAGGCAGGACTATTAGGAATAAATTGGGAGCAAATACATTTAATAGGAAAAATAGCATAAATTGTATATACTATTTTCTGGTGGACCTATGGTTATGGACCAGGGTGATTGACATGGCATTTGGTTCCAGCGCCAACAGCGATCATAATCCCCTGGTTTTTACTTTGGTGTCACACTGTGGGGACCCGCCTAGTTGCACTAGATCTGATCTAACAGCAAGGGGGCTATTTACAACAAATGATAACCAGTGCCTTAAGTGGCGACAGGTGATTCAGGACAAAGACAAGCTAGAATTAATTAAGCAAGATTTACTGGCTTGTACTGCAGATATCCCATACTTAACCATTCAACCTGGAGGCCTGGAGGAGATCCCAGCTTGCCACACATGTTTTTAGAGCAGTTGGCTGCACATTTTATTGACCCTTTACGCTCTGCTATATTGGGACCAAAGCTAAGATCTCAGTTTGCATGGTACAATCAGGAGTATAGTTGTCTTAGACAGCAACTATCCATGGTGATTAGATCTAAGAACTTGGTCCTAGTGTGAGACAGAAGAAGGACTTATAGGTCAGTTCAGATAGGAACGAAAAGAGAGTAGGACGATAATAGGTGGAGGTTAATTCAGCAGGCCTGCGGCAGTGAAGATTCACAGAAGTTCTGGTTCTTAGTTACCAGGAGGGATGGCAATAGGCCACCACCAACGGCCAATATTATTTCTATTTCCGCATTGTATGACCACTTTAACCACTTATAATCAGGGTCATGTGTGCTAGGTACACAAGTATCTGCCCCAGATTTTGCTTATGTTACTGTAAGGATTTTTTCTTTAAAAGAGAAATCAGGACCTGCTTTGATTCAATTACTAAGGCAATAGCCACTGGACCTGATGGCATTCCTGGCAATGTATTTCTATATGATAAAGAGAATTGGAAAAGTTAGATTTGTTATTTAGCCAAAGCACTAGCAAAGGTGGCCCAGATACCTAAAACTTTGGAATGGAGCAGAGGTGATCCCTATATTTAGGAAAGGTGCGTGGTCTTCCACCTGCAGAAATAGACCCATCACTCTTATAGACTGTGTCCAAAAGGTGTTCTCCCTGCAAATATAGACCCATCACTCTTATAGACTGTGTCCAAAAGGTGGTCTCCCGAGCACTTCTTGCGAAGATACAGGACTGGATCACTGAAAATAACATCTTCACCCCCTTCCAAGCTGGCTTCAGACAAAAGATAGGCACCATTGATCAGGTGTTTTGTTTCCTTCTGTCTTGAAAGACTGTGCTTATTGGCCAGGGGAGCCTCTATGTAAATGTTATTGACTTCTAGACTGCTTTCACTCTTGTGCCAAGGAATAAGCTAGGGCAAGTCCTAAAGGACATGGGGATTCTCCTTGAGGTTTTATCTCTTGTCATCCGCCATCTTGAAGCTAATTTTGCCAGGGTACGCTGGGGTGGCCAAGGCCAGCTTACTAACCCAATTAATGCTGGCAAGGGTGTACGTCAGGGCTGTGTTCTGGCACCCACAGTCTTTTTGCTCTTTGGGAATGGTGTTGTCCGGTATCTTTCTCAAATTCCAGCAGATGCCCCTACTCTGTGGTGGTGGGGGGGCAGGGTAGCTGTGACATTAATGTTTGCTGGTGATCATTATTAGTTTCCAAAACACTAGGATTAGAGGCTAATACATGAAAGACAAAGCTTTTATTGCTTAATCTTCACAAATCAGATATAAATTATTATTGGGAGGTGTTCCATTGGAAAGGGTTAGTACCATTGATTATCTATGTGTTACACTTACAGGCAATATGTCCTGGAAGCCCTGCTGGACCAAGATGTCTCTCAGACACCGCCAGCCATATTAGGATGCCCAAAAAGAAATGCTTTTCCACGGCGGGTTTTCCGCCATGGAAAAGCATACAGAGCTTCACTGCGGGGGCCTGTTGCGGGCCCCCTGGGTGAAGGGGGGGTGGAGGTGCACATGGGGGGTACCTATGGTACCCTCCTCCATTTGTATGCAGAAATCCGCAGGCACCGCGCTGTGCCTGCCGCTTTCTGCATACAAATGCAATGTATGCATTTTTAACATTGCCGCGGGTGAAGCTTGAAGCCGCACCCGCCGCAATGTTAAAAATAGAGGATGTGACCGCCAGGGTGGCGGTCACATCCTAATTGGGCAGGAGGGAACTCCGCAGGCCATGCGGAGGTTCCCTCCTCCTTGATGGTCGAGGACGGACTCAAGTCCGTTTGCGATCATAATGAGCCCCTAAGTCTTACCCCATATTCTATTGATGCCACCTTAAGGTCTTGAGTGCAGTACACTCTAAGAACCCAGGCAGCATAGCAGAAAATGCTGCTTCCTACGGAGGAGGCACAGGTTTTTGCTGTCCTGTTTTCTTTCTTTTTTTCTCATTGTGCACCAAGCGGTTAGTCCATATATTTACTGTACTGTAGACTATTGCTTGACTGATGTTCTTAGTATGTTATTTATGTCTACTTTTTGATTTGATCCTATTCATATGAGCTGCATAGCACTTGCAATTTTATGGTCGTATGACCGAAATAAAGGTTTATGATGATGCAACATTAAAAAGTAGGGGAGGCAGCGCTGGCAAAAAACCCCGATAATTTTGTGGATGCAACACAGCTCTACTGATGCACCTCAGTCCAGATCTTTAGAAACCCTTGTCATTACAATAGTAGGACCTAGGTAGGCCGGAGCTTCAACAACACCCCAATAATCCTCTGGCTACAGCTCCTATTATGTTGCCTCAGTGGGAACACAGCTCTATCAATGTACCCCTTGTCCTGAACATCAGACCCACCTGCTTTGCTGGTAAGGAAAACTCAACCCGAAGATATCAGGTATCAGAGCCCTTTACATGAGCACCAGTTTCATTACAGATGGATACTTTCATTTTTTGTTAGGCACAGGGAGATTAAGTGATTTGCTCAGAATCACAGGATGCTGGGTGTGCTTGCCGAGACTTGAACCCGGTTCCTCAGCTGCGAGGTCGACCGCTCTAGCCGTAAGGCTACACATCCTATCCCTCAATATAAATGTTTGAAAGCACTTTACAATGTGTTCTTCAGCTAACCTAATGAACCAATAGATAATTTAAGAAAAAGAAAGACAGAGAGGCCATGTTAAGAAATACAGACATTTCCAAAATCTTTAAATAGTGAACTGATGGCCGATATTCTTCACTAGAAAAGGTGGCAGCCCGAAACAATACTATGCCATTACTGAGGACAACACATAGCTCTTACAACACATCTTAATTCTAAAACAACAGTTTGGACCTGTCTCCCCTGGGGTGGCCCTTGATTCTTCGTGCCAGATGACGTGAAAGCATTCATTAAAAAAGAGTCTGCCAATACGTGTGTGGTACATTACCCATATCCTTCATTATTAACAACACTAGGAAATTGGGAAATTGAGTCACGGTGCCAGAATACAAATACCATCAAGAATGAGGTGGGTTTTGGTATATGAAGCTTGTCGAGGCTATAAAATGTCCCCCACACCATTAAATTTGAATATGTCAGACTCGCAAGCCTGCACCACTGAACTCTACTAGCCCTCTCTCCAGTTCTTGTATAAATCAATTAAAGCCACCCCTTTGAAAAAGAATCATTTTTTTGTTTTAAATAGACTATATTATACACCAAAGAAGATAGCCAAATTTGCCCCCCTTTCCTCCTCAAAATGCCCTCGATGTGATTTCTCTCCAGCAAATGATGTCCATATATTCTTTCAATGTGAAGAGTTGAAACAATTTTGGCAGAATGTGGAATCTACTCTCTTAGCTATTTTTAAATGTAAGTTTAACTTGAATCTTCCAATGGTGATATTTGGCACTGATAATATCTCGATTACTTCCTTATCGGCTGTACAAAAAGGTCTGACAATGTATCTGATCCTAATTGCTAGGAGGGAGATTTGTAAGCTTTGGAAATATCCATGCCCCCGTCGTATGAGAATTGACTGAGGGCTGTACTGGGCATGGCACGTTTGGACTTGGGTAATTGGGTTGACAATGGCTGTAACATATAGTCAGAGTTCCTGGTATGGGCCAGAGAAATGAGACTAATCCGAAACCCCTAAGTCCAATGATTACACCTAAGCTTTATCCAAAGAAGCTGGCCTGGTTAGGCCCACAGCCAATGCAATTGCAGAAGCCTGGGGCGCCCCGGTCGGATTGATGGCTTCTCACATCTATTTGCAGTCGCTATATGGTGAGATGAGGAAAAAAACTAACAAAAAAAACCACCTTCCTCCAGACAAACACACAAACTTATCGGGCTCCCACCGGCCTCCAGGGGTCTCTATCCATTAGTCCCCTCCTCCCCATCCCACCCATCCTTCAGAGCTTGCAGTGCCATTTCCCAGAATCCCTTCCCTTTGGGGACATCCAGTCGCCTTCCGCTATACTTTCTCTGACCTCACTTACTCCTCCCCTATCATACCCATTCCAAGCGTGCAGCTTCCTGTTGGGCACACTCAGTCCCCACCCGCCCTACTTTCCCCCGACTTCACTAGCTCTCTCCAGCTCCAGGATCCCTGGGACCTAGCCTCCCAATCCCTTCCACAAACATCACTGGAACGGCTGCCTGAGCGAGATAGCACTCTGCCAACTCAAGACAGAGGTTCGTAGTCTACTACATATCACTGAGACTTTGTCTGCTAACTCCAGATCAAGCTGTGCTACCACAAAAAATCACCATCTCCGCTCATGCCCTGATTGCGGGTGTTCCGGGCTCCATCCCCCCTGACGCTCGGAGGTCCCTGTCTCATGTCTCCCACATACCTCATAGGTTGCCCCCCAATCCCTAACAACCCAGCTCCCCCCTCCAGATGTACAGCCTCCCTTTCCAATATGGATATCCATTCTCTCCTACATTCTTATATTCCAGCACATCCCCCCACCATAGCAAACTTGCAACAAATTGAATCCATCCCACGGATCCCTTCAGGGAACCTAGGCCTAACACCAGAACTTTAAATAGGAACAACCTCACACGAGTCACCACCATGCTACCCGCTCCAACAGACGCCATCATTAGTCTCAAATGCATGCTCCTAAATTGTAATTCGGCAGCTAAATATGCTGCAGACATTGCCAACCTCACCCTGGCGCAGGATCTTGACCTTGTACGGTTGACGGAAACCTGGCTAAATGACTCAGCTGCCCCCTTCCTAGACCTTTTAATACCTCCCAACTATGCTATCATTAGGCTGGACCGATCCTGTGGGCAAGGTGGAGGCAACGCTGATTTACATCGGAGCAATCTTACAATGAAGGTACTACAGACTGACATACTTCTGTCCTGTGAATACCTATGCATTGAAGTGACTGGTGGCAACAATCCCTCCTGCAAACTGCACACATTTTACCATCCCCCTAGCGACAGCCTTACCTCCACAGAACAGACCATGGACAATATTTCAGCCAATGTAGACTTCCATGGCACTCAGATCTTCCTGGGAGATTTCATCCTCCTTTGGAATGATGTAAATGAAGTGGTGGTCAATAGCCCTAAATCCTTCCTTCTTGACCTCAACCTAATCCAAATCTGTGACAGCCCTACTCATATTAAAGGAGCTTCTTTAGATCTTGTCATTGGTAAGCCCAACTCCATCCTCCTTGATTCGATCCTCCCATGTGATTGGAAAAACCACTATTGCATCACCTTCCGTATCCTGGAATTGGTAAGATCAAGTAAAGCCCAGCCCAAGAACCCAACACAGTTGAAAAGGTGCCTAAGGAACATCAACGCTCTTGATCTGAAGGCTCTATGTGATAACATCCTGCCCCCCACCTAACATGCTGGATGTCCAAGACCTTACGGCCCACTATAATCACGCAATTCTGAACATACTAGACTCGGTCGCACCACTACAGCTTAAAAGAATCTCCTCTAAACTCTTCAAACCATGGTTTAGAAACTTAAGACCTGCTGAAAGTCTAAGGCGGACCTATCCCTCCCTTGAGCATCTTTACCACCTAAGGTTCCTGAGAAGCATATATAACAAAAGCAACAGATGCTCGAAGGCCAGCTTTATCAGCTCTCAGCTGGACCAAGCAAAAAAATGTCCCAAAAAATTGTTCGAACTCATCAAGTCCCAAGCCAATAGTCATCCGAACGCCGCACCTCTGGGTCAAGGGACATTGCCTAATAGCAAAGACTTCACAGATTTATTCACAGATAAGACCAGTAAGATTGAAATTGAATTATGATCTGCCTGTGACCACCTGTCGTTCGGTCCACTGAGCTCCCTCTGTCCACCTGGTAGGGATTTTATTGGCCCGTCGCAACCCCACCTCCCCAAAAACAATGCACGCTGTCGACTCTGAAACCTTCCAACCACTACAATGACCTGCTGCCATCAAACCTTTTCCCAGAAGTGAGATCCTCCTTACTAACAGTATGGGCCACGATCATCAATGCATCACTTCGGCAAGGTGCTATTCCAGATTGCCTTAAATCGGGTCAAGTAACCCCGATTTTAAAGAAACCTACTGCTGATCCTATGGACCTTCATAACTTTCGCCCAATCTCCAACATCCCCACCTTAGCAAAGCTTCTGGAGAAATGTGTGCTTGCCCAACTTTGTACCACATCGACCATTTCCAACTCCTGGGCCAATGCCAATCTGGTTTCCGTTCGGGCCATAGCACAGAGTCGGCTCTAACGTACATTGTCGATGATGCTTTAAGAATGCTGGACCACGATAAGTCATGTCTACTGATCCTTCTTGACTTCTCGTCAGCATTTGACACTGTCAAACACGATAACCTAATTGACCTTTTAGAACACAGGATGGGGTTGTCTGGGCCTGTGCCCAATTGGTTCACTTTGTTCTTCCTGAATAGATCCCAATGCTTCAAGGTAAACCAATCCCTGTCCCATCCAGCACCAGTTACGCTGGGGGTTCCCCAAGGTTCAGCACTCTCTCCCATGCTCTTTAGCTTGTTCATGGAGCCTCTAACAGTAATGCTGAAATCATCCAGTATCACTATCACATGTATGCAGACGGCGGACGATACTCAACCTTACCTGAAGATCGCCTCCCCTGAGGACATCCAGTCCCTCAACTCAGTCCTGCTGGAAACACAAAGCTGGCTGACATGTAACCACCTGAAACTAAATGCGCTAAAAACAGAATTCCTCCTAATCTTGCTTGGTATTATACTAGACAAAAGTCTGAACATGAAAAAGCACATCAGTCCCCTCACCAAAGTAGTGAACTTCAAACTCAGCATCCTTAGGAAGCTCAAACCCTTTCTCCCGGCTCATGACCTAAAGGCTGCAGTGCAAGCATTGTTGATCGCAAAGCTGGACTATGGCAGTGCAACGCTCTGTGGCTTTCCCAGAGTAGAAACGGCTCCCCTTAGGGCGGCCCTCAATGCTGCGGCTAGGCTCATAACGGGCAATAAAAAATGTAACCATATATCTCCGGTCCTGCTGGCCCTCACATATGAAGCTCGGATACAGCTGAAAATTGCATGCATGACACACAAAGCCATTCACCTCAAGATCCCGATGTATCCTGCTCATAAATTGGAGCTCTAGTGTGGTTCAAGACCCTCTAGAAGTGCCAGCACCCTCTTACTCAAACCACAAAAATTCAAGAAAAAAAAGACCTACAATCGAGCATTCTCAGGTTTGGCGCCAAGGATCTGGAACTCTCTTCCCCCTGAAGTCAGGGTGATCACTTCCACTGTCCTCTTCAAAATAGAAGTTAAAGGGCTCTTGATGAAGAAATATCTGCCTCAGTCTGCCTTCACCACTTGACTCCCGGGCTATCAACGCTGCTTTGTGACCTAGCGGCTGGGCTCACGATAATGTCAGACATTTTAAACCTATGTACTTTTCGCTATGTTGAATATGTGTGGTTGCATGTACAGGTCCTTCTGCACACTCTGTAAAACACTCTGATACCCTCAGTGGTCATGTTTGCGCTACATAAAACTTTCTAAATAAAATAAATAAATAAGCATGACCAGCATTTTTAGGTCTTATAAAACGAAAACAAAAATAAAAGGCATTGTTATTTGCAATGTCAAAGGCTCAAACTTGCGTAAATGCGTGACCTATTGCATTGCAAAAGCTTGTTTATAACAGTTATTATAACATCATGACCAGCATTTTAATGTCTTGGCCAATACAAAGTTTAGGAAAACTACTTAAAAACTGTCTTTTTTCCTTATCAGTACATCCTTTATTGAGTAAATATCATAAGATTTTAGAGTTCTACTTAAGACTCAGTTCCAGGACTTGGCAGAATGTTAAAACATGAAGAGATTGCTGGTATTTTTCTCAGTGAAGAGGTGGTGACACTGGATGAGACCGAAGCGCATAATTTGTTTGGTGTACCTCTAATAAATCTTGCAGCACTGCTCTTAAATCTGCACCTCAAACTAAACCTACCACAACCAACAAGCTGCCAATATCTGGACCAGGTAGAGCTCTTAAAATGTCACTAAATTCTGACCTCTGGTACAAATGCTATTCTAACACAGGACATACAGATTGTGCTGTCAATGCACACCAACATCTGGCTGCAAGGAATTGTTTTCACGATTGTCGCTCAGGGTTGAAATCTCTGAGTGACAGTGGGAAAATAAAACAACAGGTGAACATCATACTTACTCATGTTTGCTGAAGGAAAGAGCGTCATGGACATCCCTGTCATCCCCACATTGTCGGGCGCTGTCCTCTATACATTAAGGGGGACCTTTTCAGCTTGTCAGCTTGAGTGTATGGGTTCTGCTAGGACATCCTCACCATCCACTGGCTGAAGGAGTCCTGCCCTGGAACTTCTGGCATCCTTGGAGTGGAGGCACATGGCTTGTCAGCAATACAGTAAATTGTGGCTTCATGGCACTAAGCTAGCAGCCCTGTGTGGCAGAAAGAATGTTCCCACAACAGCACAGGGCTCCTTTTATTGTGTTTAAAAACAGATCCCATCAGCTTCCCACAAAGCAAAACTGAAAAAGGTTTTAAAAAGTTATGTGAGGATGCCAAGGGACATTTAAATTTTTGTCAAAACCTTCCGTCCTTCCGCAGTTTGGAAGAATGTTATTCAAAGAAGGAACAGTCACTGGGGAATATGTACAAGGAAATGGCGCAGCACGGTGCAGCAAAAATGCTGCAAAATGCAGGGATGCACAGTATTTACAAGAATACTGTGCACCCTTGTGTTTTTCCTAGCGCTATAAATAGCTGGCTAGCGCCAACACCCATGCGCCATAGTGCAAGGATGTCTGTGTTACAGGAATTAATGTTTATGGGGCTTAACTCCACTTTGTAAATATAGAGCAGAGCTTTGCGCCACCGAAACGTTGGTAAAAGGGACGCTCTGGTGGTGCAGTCTCCTTGTATATATGCTCGACTGTTTTCTTGTGTCATGCAACAAAGTTGCATTGCTTCAGGCTGGGCTTTGTAATCTTAGTTTTACAGTGACCCATCAATATCTAATAATCTATCAAAACTACAGTCTGTAGCTGTGTCTTGAGTGAGGCCAGATACATTAGTACTGACTGTTTTCACTATGATAGCCATTGGAACAAGTACTGTTTGATTATTGAGTACAGAAACATCATTCTACAAAAACATCATAAGTATTGACTACCAAAATATTGTGAACGCAGGCATATATATATAAGTACTGATTTAAGAAATGTACATTTATCTACATTTGTCTGCCTTCACAATATTTTCGTAGCCAATATTCTGGTATTATATTTTTGTAGAATGATATTTAAACTTGATATTCTAGCGATATACCATGATATACAATGCAGGTAAGAGCGGTGGGGTTGGGTTGGGGTGAGTTGACAGACGACGACGTGGAAAAATACAATTAAAAAAAGAAAACCACTTACCTTATTCTCGCTAGATTGCTGACTCTGTGACACAGCCAGTGCAAGGTAAGTAAGTGGGTCATCGGTCGACTCCCCCGTACTCGCCCTACCACCAAACCGCTCCTTCATGCACAGGCCACGCCTGATACCACTGAGGATGTATATCGGAGCTTGTATCATACCCACATGTAGTACAGTGGTGTTTGTTGCTTTATTGGTCGTCTGTGCCAGCATACCACCCACACACATGACAGTGCAGCATGGAGCAGGTGTCTTTTTCTGAATCATTATTATAGCAGTGCATAGATAAGCAGTCGCCACTCCTCTGAGTGGATATTGCTCCCATACTTAACACAGAAGCTGCCTATGTTTCTCTGAGCCAGCATCTTACCCACATGCAGAATATTGCACTGCTCTTCATGCCATGAGTCATGCAATCAAATAGTACAGTGCAGCAAAGAGTTGCCACTATTACTCTGTGTCCATATCACATCCACAAACAGCACAGTACAATAGGACGTGTGTGTAGCTGTCTATGCTAGGATCATACCACCAAAAGAGCTTAGTGCAGAAAGGAGCTGCCACAGTTCTACAGAGCCTCAAAAACCCATACACACCATAGTGAAACAAGTTCCTTTGATACACCCATACACAACACAGCACAGCCATTATCTATCAATATTGCTCTGAGCCGGAGTTACCCCCACGCCCAGAATAGAGCAGCATGAACTGATACTGTTCCTTTACACCCCTATCAGACCAACACTTCATTAATATGAGCTGGTGGTTGCTGGTGGAGTCTCTTTGCCACTCATTATTTGAGACCACCACCTATTTTTCCTCATCAAATATTTCCAGAGAGTAGAAAAGGGAAAAACACACAAAGTATCATAGAAAGAAAGACTGAAAACAGTCACCAAGGGAGAAAGCAGGATCCTACAAGAGTGAGATAAAGAGGCAGGGAGTGTATGGCATTGGATTTATGAGACCTGGGGTGTATTCAGGACTTCACAGCCTCGCATGCTGACATTTATTAACGCTGGCCATGGGCATCTGAGAAGTGCTTGCACACTGGCACTTATTATACAACAAAGTAGGCACTGTATCAGACGAACACAGTATACAGTCCAGTGAAATGATGTTATCATTTTTTGTGAATTGTTATCATGCACAACAGACTGTGGCAAGGAGCTGTCACTGCTGCTCTCAGCCAATTAAGACACAGAAAAGTGGACATCTGAGCTGTCGATGTTCATCTGAGCCAGCATCGAACAAGACACTGAGCCGTCACTGTTAATCTGAGCCTGCATCACATACAACACAGTGCAGCAAGCAGCTACTACTGTTTATCTGAGCTGTTTCTGTTCACCGAAGATGGCATCACACAAAGCACAGTGCTGCAAGGAGCTAGCACAGTTAATCTGGGACACTATCAGGGGTGGCTCCTCGGCTATGGCGGAGGAGCGTCGCCCCACTCCTGAAATGCAGCAGACATAAGAAAAAGAAAATGACAATAGAGCAAATTTATTGTCATTGTATTTTTAATTCCAGTCTGACATGTCTAGGGCATGGTGGGGCAATATTGCAGCATCACACAGCAGGGGAAGGAGGAGTGGTAGCCACTGAAAGTGCTCATGTCGGTTTGTCCGGCTGTCGATGGCTCGCCAAATCAACATGCACACTTTGATATCTCCAGGCTGTTCCCTGGAGATATCCTTCCCTGTCCCTGCTGGAGTGTATAACCGGCCCACACTGCTCTGCCCAATCCAAGCACTGCTCTCATGCTGGGAATAATAGCATGAAAGAAGCACAGGCATTGTGTACGGTCAGGTAACCTGTACTTCTGGGGATTGCAGTGCTGGGACTGAAGCAGAGGAGCAGCGAGGCATGGAGCAGGAGCAGATGATCACGGAGGCTGGCAGGAAAGGTAAGTTTATATTTTTATTATTACTTTTCTTTTTCTCCCCCCCACCTCAGATTGGCAGCAGCCACCGGTGGTCACTATCACACACAACTCTGTGTATCAAAGGAATTGTTTTTGCTGCTCTGAGCCAGCATCACTCACAACAATGGGCAGCAAGTAGCTGTCGCTGGTCTTTTTAGCTAGTATCACAAAGAACCCATTGCTGCAGGCATAGACCCACTTACTATGCTACATGCTAGGAATTGTCTATGTTCACCTAAGCTGATATCACACAAAACAAATTGTAGCGAGCAGCTGTCTCTGTTCCCCCGAGCCACTATGACATGTAGCAATACGCAGCAAGGGGTTCTCTCTGTTCCTCTAAGCCAGTATAACACACAACACAGTGCAGCAAAGAGCTGCATCTTTTCTCATCAGCCAGTATCACAACCAAATGGCACGGTGAAACAAGGATTTCAAATTGCCACTCGGAGATAGCTTCTCACACATAGGACAATACCTGACTCCTCGGGAAATGCCGCTCCTCAGATTCTGGTCTCTACAGAGAGATGAAAAGTAACAAGAACACAAATTTAGAAAGATTGCATATAGTTTAAATGTTATTACTGTAATCCTTCAAAAGACTTGGCCAGTAAAGCTAGACCTCAGTTTTCCTCATAAAGGGCCATAACTGTTTAACATTGCAAGCAGTTTGGCAGAACGTTAGAACCCAATTCTGTTACGTAAAAACTGAAAGAACACTCAATTCTACATGGCAAGATTCTAGTTTGTGTTTTTAAGGTTAACATATTATTCTGTAGCAGACGCATTACATATTTGTGCTATCTGATCGGCCTTGCAAAAGGAGGCAATGTTTTCCTCTAGGTAACTTGGACAAAATATGCATCCAAGCCAGGATGACCAATGGAAGACTGCAATTGTCTGCCCACTGACCTCCAATGCACTCTCTGAACACCACTCAAAACATTTATACCTCCACCAAAACCAAAGAACACAGCATGGACATGAATCTCTCAAAGCAGGGCCCTTCACCTGCAAGAAACTCCTGTGCACTAACTTCTGACCCTTGCTGTTTAGGATTAAAAAAACGAAAGCCTCCAATTACTGGGAACCCGGCTACAGACATTTCCCTTCCCTATCATCTAAATCAGAATAGGTTTGGAGACAAAAACTCCAAACCATCTTGGAGACCTTGCATGTACTTCACACACACTGTAACAAACAAATTTAAAAGCCAGGCCAAATTACATTGCACAGCAACTGCAAAGTACCAACAGTCAAGAAACGTGTTACACTTTAAGGTGTGAGCAACTTCCTCTTATTCATTCTGGATTCTCTTATTGTAAAATGGCCGAAGAGATTCAAAGTTGTATTCCTGAAGACATTTATCTGAGACATTTACTTCTCAGCCCATCAACTAATTTAGCAAACCAGCTATTGTGTCTGGGACCAACTTTGTCCAAACATTAAGAAACTGAGATTTCAATCACATCAGTTTAATCATATTCAGACTCCTACTGAACCCAGGTTAGGATAGACTGCTTCCAAATCATGACCTACTGTACATCGGTTTCATAAACATCTTCTAATCAACCAGCATTTACCCCACCACATTTAATTAAAGGAAAGTAACCCTGTTCGTTAAAATAATGGAAATTCACCATTGCAAATATATCTTTCAATGGCAAAATCTATTTAAAGGACAGTATCCACTGGAATTCAGGAACAGATTACCACAGACAGTGTCCTTGGCACCACTCTATCTTGATTGTGTCCCGAATATGCCTTTCAGAGCTGCAATTGTGCAACTCATGCCCCTGATGAAATTTCTTATACTGGCCCAGGTTTTTGGCATCTTACAGCACTGTTGATAGGATTTGGAAATGTTCCTATGTGCCAAACATAGATCCACTCACTATGCTACATACTAGGATTTGAAACTGTTCTTCTGAGCCAGTATCATACAAAACAAATTGTAGTGAACAGCTGCCACTCTTCCTCTAAGCCAACATGACACACAGCACAATACAACAAGGGTCTGTCTCTGTTCTTATCAGCCAGTATCAAAACCATACATAGCACAGTGCAGCAAGGATTTCACACTGTTACACACAGCAGGCATCCACAGATTTACAAGGTGCTCTTCTCACACAGGGGACTATACCTGATCCATTGGGCACAGCGACTTCTCCAATCCCGGACTCTACAGAGAGATGAAAAGGAACAAGAACATCAATTTAATAAGATTGCACAAGGTTTACATTTTCATATTGTAATCCTTCAAAGGATTTGACCAGTAAAGCTAGACCTCTGTTTTCCTCTTGAAGGGCCATCTACTTTTAATATTGCAAGCAGTTGTGCAGAGCGCTAAAATCCTTTTCCTGTATGCAAACATTCGAAAGAGTGCTTAGACCTTCATGGCAAGATTTTAGTTTATGTTTTTTAGGTTACCATAATATTCTGTAGCAGACACATTACATCTTTGAGCTATCTGATTGGTCCTTCAAAAAGAGGCAACGTTTTCTTCTATTTAACTTGGACGAAGCATACAGCCCAACCAGGATGATCCATTGGAAGACTTGACTTGACTGTCCATTGATCTCCAATGCAATCTCCAAAAATCACTCAACACATTTCTACCTCCACCCTTACCAAAGGACACAGCATGAAGGTTTTAAAGCCGAGCCCTTCATCTACAATGCTTTTGTGAAATTTCTGTGCACTGACTTCTGACCCTTGCTGTTTAGTATAAAAAAGCAAAAGCCACCAATTACTGGGAATCTGGCTTCAGACATTTTCCTTTCTGATCACCAATATCAGAATTAGTTTGGAGACAAAAAGTCAAAACCATCTTGGAGACCTTGCTTCTGGTTCACACATACTGTAACAAACAAATTCAAAAGAGAGGTCAAACCACATCGAACAGCAAATACAAAATACCAGCAGTCAAGATATCTGCGAACTTCCTTCTTTCATTATAAAGGTAGCTCTGCTGGGTAAATCTGGGGTATACAGAGTATTCCTGCTTCCATCCATATCCTGCAGGGAGGCCACCTCTGAACCCCTCTAGTGACTGTTCCTGCACAAAGCCGGCTTGCAGCTGGCGGTACTGGCCTGCTGGTGTACTGCAATCCAGCAGCTGCCTCGCTGGCATCTCTGAGGTAACTGCAAGTGGAATGGGGCACCACTGCGGAGATCAGGCGACTGAAGATGGAGCACATGGTCATCCGGTGTGAGCATTGAGGGGCATGAGGTATCGAGTTGGGTCCCGGTCCCTGCTGGCGTGCCGCTGGCTTAGTTGTGACTGTGTTGCTGCCACTGACTGATGGGCTGCGCTGACCTGGGCCCTCCCCTCTGGAATTGAGTAAAAACCTCTGCTCTGTCGGTGCTGCTGCCCAGAAGGCTGCTTCCCTGGGAGCTGGAGGAGTGGAGGACAACACATCTGGCCTGGCGGTTGGAGCTGGGGCTAGCTCCCCTCCGTGGCATGTATGATGCCCCTCCCCCCTTCGGCCCTCGCATCAACAACCATTGCGGTTGCATGGAACCTGCTGCTACAGAACGGTCAGCGGCCCTGAACTGAACCATCCAAGAGTGCTGATGGTGTACAGCCCCCCTAGTGCAGCCTCCATACCCCACTGAGTACCCAGACAGGTGGAGCAGACAGAAACCTACCGTTGTTGCCTTCCCCACATAGCATGGGAAGCTGCAGCTGCATCATCCTCTTTTGTTAGATAGCGGGGGTTTTGGCGCTGCACCCTTTAGGCTCATGCAACTGGCCCATGTGCCAAACTGGGCCCTGAATGTTGGGGGGAACACTGATACAACGACCTCACTGACACTCTTACCCTAACCAGGTACTCTGCCTGCTTGCCCAAGCCAAAGGTTAATAGCTGCAAGTGCGCACTTCGCTACAGAGTGGGGACATTTTACAAAGCTCGCTTGACTGAAGTGGCTAACCTGACTTGCCAATCAACTCACTGTGCTCCAAGCCAAAATGCAGTGGCACAAGTGCCCGATCTGTGCTGGTGACTGTGGCACGCTCCAAGGAGGCTCTCAGTGAGTTGGGGCCACCTCCGCCTGGAGAGGATGCCTCGGCTGCACGTGCTGCAGCACTTTGGCAGACTTCCAAAACACTACTAAACAGGCCCATCCCATGTGCTTTCTATCCCTTGAGTGTGCACTGGATCCAGGGGGACATCCTCTCATGATAAGCCACCTCCGATCGAGCGCCATCACCCCACACGCGAATATGTCTGGCAGGGTGTTACCATGGTCGGCCAGAACAAGACTGTAGGTGCCTGTGATCACCCCTCGTCACTACAAGAGAAGTTGGATGTGGTACTGCATGCAGTGGAGAGGACTGAGGTTCCGTGACGGTTCCGTGACGACTTGAACCCGTGTTTTCAAGTTTGTCGGAAATACATAAAATTAGTATCAGCGAACCGCAAATGATCCATTTAGTATATCCTAGTGTTTTCGCTACGCTACGAGCAAGAGCACTCCTTCCATTGACATATTTCTGATATACCCACGGCATCCATCTTAGATCATGGCCGCCATTTTGTGGTTCCTTGCCCTCACATATGCAATAGCCTCTGATCATTTCATTCACTCCACTTTGATTAAGGACACGTAGCCTTAGCCGGAGATTCACCTCTTACATGACACGTGCACCTTAAACCAGATCACGCTGAAGCTGCATGACTCGACAAAGGCTGCCTCCTCTGCCCGAGGCCAGCCCACCTGAACTGGTTTTCCTGTCCATTGTACCTGATCATGATTAGGCGGCCGAAGCCGGTAGCCTTGCCCATTTACAACCCACAAACATCTCTTATCCCGCTTTTCTATCTTCTGCACCTGGCTCTGCTCCTTTCCTTCTGGGCCTTTATTAGGGGGAGGTAACGAACTTTACGATGAGGCGGTCCGGGTCTTGAATGCAATATTGACAAGGGATTGTGATGGACTGGTGGGAACCCCTCTTCGTGATGTTTGGTATCAGATATTATCGACAGTTCCTGTGTAACGCCAAATATTTATTGTTTAGAGACACAAAGGTTTGGGAATGTACCGACATGTGAAATATTTGCCTAGAGCACAATTTTTAGTATATAAGGAGCAACCCACTTTGTACAAATCGAACAGGCTCCTAGTTTCTGCCCGTGCGTAGATTCTGTGACTTCTGTGTCCCTGCAGTAATAAACCTTTGGTCTTTGACGCCACCATCGAGAAGCCCGTGTTTCTGTTCATTTGTGCACCAAGGCAGGTGGAACTCCGGGGTCTTTGGGTGTTGTACCCTGACACCTCTGGACGGAACCAAAAAGTCCAGAACTCCAATTGGCGCCCAACGTGGGGCGACGTCATTCGGTACCGGTCCAAAAGCCTGAAGAGTTCGAGAAGCTTCGTGTGAAGATTCCTGAGGGAGGCGCCCCACTTCATCGATCCCGGCATATCGCAAAAGTGGCCCTGAAGTTCTCTTCCACGAGGGTTCCCGTTCAGGACGGCTGCAGTGGGCCGTTGCCTTGACCGTCGCCCTGTCTTGGACCCGAAGTGGTGCAGTCCTTAGTACAGCGAAACGTGACGGGTTTCTCCTTGGTGACGTCTTCAGTGCCTCAGTTAAGTATTTAGTAATAGCTAGCTGGTTACTTTTGTGAGGATTGTTAAAAATCCTTGATCGGTTCTTGGTTTGGTTTGGTTTTGTAAGATTATCACTAGTTGTTCTGGTTACGATAATCTATTTGGTTCAGTTTTGGGTATCGATACATCAGTTCGTTTTTGGTAGGCCTAAGTTCTTGGTTCAAGTGCACAATTTGTTTCGTGTTTTGTTTGTTTTGTGTTCCGGACTGAGAATGGTAAGTCGGAAAATGTTGTCTTGTTTTAGTTGCAACAGTGACTCACAATTAGAGGATTCCTGTCTGGTTCCTCCGATTGGGACTCCCCTATATGACCTATATTGTAAGTATGGTGTGGGTCCTATAACTTATAATGAGATATGGGTCCGTTATTGTAAGAAGGATGGTGTCCTTAGTTGGCCACTGCATGGTAGTTTTGAACAAGAGATTCTCGACAATTTAGAAGCGAAATTGTTTAGGAAGAAAGCCCGGCCGGCAATGTTTGACTCTTTTCGTTATTGGCGGAAAGAATCCAAACAGAGAGAAATGAAAAGGTTGAAAAAAGAACAGAAAGAACTAGAAGAGTTAACTCTAGAGCAAGCGACTAAGCAGTTGCAGGCTAACGAGTGTGAGAAAGCCATAGATGTAGCCATTAGAGAGCGTAACTTAGCGATTGACAAGTGCTATCCTGCCTTGCCATCGAAAATGGCTAAGATACTGGAGGATTCCGAAAACGATCCTCTGCTATCTTATCTGTTACGGTCGCCTCCACCGTATGCACAAGGTGCTGCGGCTCCACTTATACCGAATGTTCAATTGCCGGTTGCTGGACAACCTGGTGTTCTTGTTCCTCAGAATCAAGCTCCTGTACCTCCTGTGGTGAATGTAAATGTTCCTACAGCTCCTCCTCTTCCCGCACTGCCAGCTCCTATACCTACCACTGTACCTACTGCTCCAGAAACTATTTTCCTCGATACTCCTACTGTTTCGTCATCTATTCCTACCTCTACTGCGTTCTCTATGTCTGCGAGTGTACTAACTCCACTTTCTGTTCGTCGAAGAATTACTGATTCTGTTACTAATATGCTGTCTCCTATATATAAAACCTTGATTAAGACTCCTACTCCTGACTCTGTTCAGAGACGGAGTCAGCTTCCAAGTACTGAGGAACGGGGAGTTTTAGACTCCACGGCTCTCAGATGGATTACAAAAGTTAGAAGATATAGTACGAAAGATGTGTTAGAGACATTTATGCAATGGGGAGAGCCAACACAGCGATACGTCTTCGACGAGATGTGCTCGTTGTTGCGTGAGGAAATAGAAGAAGACGATGTCGAATCAGATTTGGAAGATTTAATTAAGATTCAAAAAGAGTTTGCTGCTGGAATGATAGTGGGCGATAATATAAAGGAAGCGATGGAACTTATTTTGAGTTTTAGGAATGATCCATCTCTTCGTTCGCCGAGAGATTTAGAAAGAGGTAAAGTGAAGCCAAGTCGCCAATATCCTATGAGGGAAGTTCCTCCAATTTGGCGCGAAGCAGTACAACGTGATGATAATGCGGGTATTGCAGCTGCTCCAGCACAGTTCCAAAGAGTATGGATACATATTCCGTGGAAGCGAGCAGAAGTGTTAGCAGTGAAACAGGCCTTGCCAGATCCACGTAAGAATCCAGCCGGATATTACAAGGAATTGACACAGACAGTTGAGGCTTGTATAATGAACTTAGCCGACATTGATATGTTGTTTGGTAATGTAGTTCCACAACCAGTGTGGGCTAAAATTCGTAGAGAGGATCATCAGGCTGCTTTAGGTGGTGATTGGGCAGCTATCACTGCAGCAGATGCTCAACAAATAGGTGGTGCGAAACCCGAACCCCTAATTGCTAATCTTCCTGGTAGAATAATAGATTTAATGAAGACTCTGATGCCAGCATTGCGTGTTAATTGGGATAAATTATCCGCATGCAAGCAGAAGAAAGACGAAAGTGTCTCCGACTTCTTCACGAGGTTCGAAGAGACTTTTGTAGACCATAGTGGTCAGGATATGAGCACTGAAGGAGGACAGAGATTGTTTGTCGATAAATTTGTGCATAATTTGTTACCCGAATTATGCAATAAATTGAAAGACTCAGAAAGTGCGTGGGCTGTATCTACGACAGCGCAAATACTTGCGACTGCACAGTACTATGAAAATAGGGATAAAGAGGAAAAGGAGAAATCAGAGAAGAAAACGAAAGATTTAAAGACTAAAGTTCTTTTACAGCAGGCGTATCCGCCTCGCACGAATCAGACTAATATGCAACAGAATTCGTATCAAAAGACAGATTATAATTCGACCAGGCCTCAATACCAGTGGAATCAGTGTGCGTACTGTAAGAAAGAGGGTCACTATAAAAATGATTGTCAGATTTTAGCGCAAAATAATGCGGCAGCAGCTCAGAGAGGTCGTGGTGGTTTTGCACAGAATTCTAGAGGTCGGGGACGAGGTGCTATGCCTCCACAAACTAATGATCGTCCTTCTAATCACTTTGATCAGCGAAATGTACAGTCAGCTCAACAGAATAGATCTCAGCAATATCTTGTTGAGGATTATTGTGAAGTTGAAGAGGGATTTCAACAAAATGGGTACTAGGACAGCCATGGACAGAGAGAGGGAGTAGTATCAGTTCCAGTGGATCAGAGTGGGCCTTATGTCGCAGTAGCAACATCAGGTGTAGTCGAACCGTTTCTGTTGGATACTGGTGCCGCAAAAAGTTCTATCATGCATGCGAAACTCCCTGGCGCACCTTTGTCTGGCTCAACAAATGTTTCCGTAGGTTTTTCAGGCGCCCCTGTGTACAACCCGATATCTGGTCCTTTGTCTATTTCTGTTGGACCGTGTCAATTGAAAGCACCCTTAATTTTGACGACAGGTTGTAATGAAAATCTGCTTGGTTTAGATTTGTTAAAACGACTATATGCGACATTGTACTGTTCTCCGGAAGGAGTACAGCTTACTTTGGGTAAAAGACTCACCTCTCCGATGTACTTGTCAATGGACAAACTCCCGCCGGAGCTACGTTCACTCCCTGATTCTCTTTGGGCGACTGGTCCCAACGATGTAGGTCTACTAGAGATTCCACCGTATGTAGTAACTTTGAAAGCGAATGTGAAATTTCCAAGAATTCCTCAATATAAAATATCGAATGAAGGTGAGCGCGCACTCTTATTGATTGTGCAAGATTTGATTAAAAAAGGTGTGGTTGAAGAAACGCGAGGAAATGTTTGTAATAGTCCTGTATTGCCGATTTTGAAACGAACAGATCCTACAAAGCCTCCAGTCTATAGGTTTGTCATAGACCTTAGAGAAGTTAATAAGATTGTAATTCCGCAGTTTCCTGTAGTGCCAGACATTACTGCCTTGCTAACATTGATTCCTGCTACAGCCAATTGGTTCTCAGTCATCGACTTGAAGAATGCCTTTTTCAGCATTCCGATAGCCGAGGAAAGTAGAGATATTTTTGGCTTCTGTTTAGGAGGTCGCAGTTTCAGATTTAAACGCGCTCCACAAGGCTACTGTGAAAGTCCATCTATTTACAGTCAAGCTTTAAAAAGCCAGTTAGATTCTTTTGTCCTTCCTCCAGGTTCTGCCCTAGTACAGTACGTAGATGATCTTTTGGTGGCTGCCGATGACAAGGAAACTTGCAAGGCAGCTACAATTTCACTATTGCATCATTTGTCTAATTTGAATCATAAGGTGTCACCTTCCAAAATGCAATATTGCTGCCAAGAAGTAACCTACTTAGGTCATCTCTTGTCAAAGGAGGGAAGGAAGTTGACCCCAGAAAGAATAAAAGCAATTACGCAGATGAGTGTTCCACGCACACAGAGGGAAGTACGTGCCTTTCTAGGTATTACCTCTTACTGTAGGCAATGGATCCCAAATTTTTCACTTTTAGCAAAGCCATTGGTAGCTTTGACTGGGAAAAATGTTCCGAGTCCGGTGCCATGGTCTGATGAATGTCAAAAGAGTTTTGCTGAATTACGAAAAGCTTTGTGTTCAGCTCCTGTATTGGGCACACCTGATTACAGTAAGCCATTCACGCTCTACGTTCACGAAAGAGAAGGTTGCGCGTTGAGTGTCTTGACACAGAAGTTTGGTGATAAACAACGCCCTTGTGCGTATTTCTCATCAACATTAGATCCGGTAGCTAGAGCATTGCCTAGTTGTTTGAGGGCTACAGCGGCAGCTGCAGCTTCCATTCGACAATCTGCTGGTTTGGTGATGAACAATATGCTAGTGGTCATGGTTCCTCATGCAGTGGACACACTCATGAACCGAACGAAGACACAACACCTTACTAGTGCGAGATTATCTGGTTACGAGCTGACGTTATTAGCGAGTCATATTCAGATCAAAAGATGCAATGTATTGAACCCAGCAACATTGTTGCCGACTGATCAAGAGTCGAGTGATTCTGAGCCACATGACTGTTATTTCAAAACGGAGGAAGAGACAAAAGGTCGTATCGACTTGAGAGATACTCCCCTATCCGACCCAGATGGTACGCTGTATGTGGACGGGTCATGTTTTAAATTGGAGAATGGTGATGTGACTGCTGCCTACGCGGTAACGACTTTGAAGACGATTGTGGAGACTGCAAGAGTGAGTCAGAATTCTGCCCAAGCTGCAGAGTTAATAGCTCTTACGAGAGCGTGTGTTTTAGCTGAGGGAAAGAGAGTGAATGTGTTTACAGATAGTCAGTACGCATTTGGCGTGGCCCATAGTTTTGGCCGGTTGTGGAGAGAAAGGGGTTTCATTACGTCCCATGGGACTAAGATTCAACATGGTCAGCTAGTTAACGACTTGTTAGAATCTCTAACCTTACCGACTGAAGTTGCGATTGTGAAGTGCAGTGCTCATAAAGCAATCACGGATGATGTTGGTCGGGGAAATGCCTTTGCTGATGAAACCGCTAAACAGACAGCTAGAGACATGATGAGTAGAATGTATGTTGCTACGTCTGCAAGATGGATTGCTGAGTCTGGAATGTGTGAGGATACAATGGAAAGTGTGAAAGAGATTCAGAAAGAAGCGACTGAGGAAGAGAAACGCGTATGGAGAGAAAGTACGGGCAAATTGGACTCGAATGGATGTTGGATCGATTTGACAGAACAGCAGCGTTGGATGTTGCCTGATGCGTATGTGCTTGCAGTAGTGACGATGGCGCATGGAGTGGCGCACATAAGTTCTAAAGGGATATGTAAGATGTTAGCTCCGGTTTGGAAGAATGAGGGAATCAGTAAGTGTGCAGAGAGAGTGGTGAAAAATTGTATGGTGTGCTTGATGCATAATCCTGGCAAGGGAACTCCAACTCCAGCTGGTCATTTTGCTCCTCCTTCCTGTCCCTTTGAAGTAATACAGTTAGACTTCATTCACATGGAACGCTGCAACAATTTAAAATACGTCCTGGTGGTGGTTTGTGCTTTTTCCAGGTGGATAGAAGCATACCCACTAAAGGACAACACTGCTTTATCAACTGCCAAAATTCTTCTCAAAGAATTTTTCCCTAGGTTTGGAATGCCACGGATTGTATGGTCAGATAACGGAAGTGAGTTTATAGGGAAAGTTATGCAGAGTGTGTGTGCTGGTCTAGGATTGAAACAAAAATTTCATAGTGCGAACCATCCCCAGTCTGCTGGTTTAGTCGAGGGTTACAATGGCACCCTCAAGCTTAAAATAGCCAAAATTCAAGCATCCACAGGTTTGGCTTGGCCAGACGCACTTCCTTTGGCCTTGTTATCAACGAGAGCAACAGTGCATTCTAGAATAGGGCTTTCTCCATATGAGATTGTATTTGGCCGCCCGGCAAATGTCTGGGGTGTGCCAAGGCCTAAACAATTCTGCTCCATTGAATATCCTATGTTGATAGACTATCTTTACGACTTGACTGCTAAATTAAGTCTTATTCATCAACAGGTTTTTGATGCTTTGCCAAAACCTCCGGAGAGTCCAGGGCATCAGCTGAAACCCGGCGACCACGTGGTGGTCAGAAATTTTGCGAGGACAAAGAATCTTCAGCCTCGCTACATCGGCCCCTTCCAGGTCCTGCTGGCGACGAGGACAGCTGTACGTGTTGCTGGTCGTAAGCACTGGATCCACGCTTCTCACGTAAAGCGTGTTCCACTGCCGCTGCCCTACGACGACTGGGTGAAGAAGGGAATTGGTGCCTCCGAATATGAAAAAACTCCAAAATTTGTCCCTTTCAGCGATGCCGATTTGATTTCTGACACTTTGAAACGTGACTCTCCTCTTGAAAAGACTGCTTTGAACATTGAAAATTTGTCTCCAGCATCAGAAGAAACTTTGCCATCTGCGAACGTAAACTCTGCAACAGCTGCTAGTGATACACTATTTTCCGATCAAACAGTACCAGCGAAGAAAAGATACAACCTTAGAAGCCATAAAAAGGACTAATAAAGCAGGCAACTGCATACTGTGATTTTGATATATATATATATATTTTGAACTTTTGCCTTCAGCCAGGAAGTTTGTTATTGTTTATTGTTTTTAAAATTGCCTTGCCGTCTGGGTAGCCGTAGGGTCGTGGCTGTGTGCCTAGTTTGAATTTGCAGGGGTCTGACACAAGGTCGATCTTTCTGTTAGTACTGGGAACTCCCAGGGCTGACAGAGGCATTTTCATCTACGTACACATCATCAGTGGTCGCGAGCGGATTGTAGAAGATGGAGCTTCCTGCGCTGCAACGAAAGAATGTGGTTTACGTTCGCAGAAACAGACTAAATAGAATTCTTCATAGCAAATGTTTCTTGATGCAATGTGCCATTACATTTTTGATTGTTTTAGCAACACTGGTGGGTGGAATTGTCTTTAGCATAAATTTGATTTTTGTGCCAGTGTCTACAGTACCTCCCCTTGATCCTGCTATTTCTACTGTTTCTTCTATACACTCTTTTCACTCGTTTCCAGAACATGAGCAAGCTCGACGCTCAGAATTCATTAATAATACTTTTGTACAGCTCTTGCACCAACACCAACTGGTAGTTAACACGACAGACTGTTGGGTGTGTGGCTTGATACCTCACACTATGGATAAAGGTATTCCATATCTGGTTTTGCCTTTCAGCTACAATGGATCATTTCAGGCCCTTCAAACCATCTTTGCTTATGCTCTTGAGACCTATCCTCCACGTCCACCACGTTCCACTAAATATAACTCTGCCAACAAAGCTTTAGTCCAGGGAATTATTGACATGGTCAAAGACGTCAATAATACTCCATCATACCCTAGAGACGAATTGCGAGTATATTTAAGTTGGAATACTTCAGAGTATCGCCTTAGTTTAGGAGAAAGCAAGCGTAAAAGCTCAACTCCAATCTGGGTCGTACCTCACCGAGGTCAGGTCTGTTTGCAAGGTAATGGGAGAAATCCGAGAGCTCAGCTAGGGAGGAGTGAGTGCGTAGAGACTTATGTGTTTCCGGCTAACTCTTCCCCTGCCTTTCTTACTGCTAGGGGTACCTATTTCATTTGTCAAGACAGAGCTTATACATGGTTGCCTGCCGACTTCTCAGGATCATGTTATATTGCTCGATTATTGCCTCCGACATACACTGCTTCACCTGATTACCACAGAACAAGAGTAGCGAGAGGTGTCTTCAGCAAGGAAGATACAGCTGGTCAGGAAGCTGGAGACTTCTTCAAAGGCTTCCTTCCGTTCTGGGGGCCTATGGCCAATAGTAGAAACATACGTCAGCTAACACGGGTAGTTGAATCTACTATTACCGAAACTGCTGGTGCCCTTAGCAATCTGACAGCTGAGCTTCAGGCGGATAGGCTCATGACATTGCAGAACCGTATGGTTCTAGATGTTATACTTGCAGATCGAGGTGGGGTATGCAGAATGATCCAATCGAGCTGCTGTGTCTTTATTCCTAATAATGCTCCAACAGTCTACGAGGCGATCTCTAAGTTGCACAAGATTTCGGACTCCATACATGTAGACAAGGGAAACTGGTCCTTCATGGAGTGGTTTTGGACTCTGATCTCAGCGTGGGGATGGAAGGTTCTAATGGTCATTGGTGTCATCTTAATATTACTATTCTCATGTTATCTGATTATCCAGTGTGGTCCTGCTCTGTGTAGTCTTTGTGCTACAACCTGTTTTAGGAAACCACCTGCATTTGGAGAAAAGACACGAGAAAGGATGATGATACAACAGCATGTCACTGACCTGATGAGCATAGAACTAGATTCAGACATAGATTGAGTAATTGCCTATGTAAGGGCAAAAGGAGGGTCTGAGGTTCCGTGACGGTTCCGTGACGACTTGAACCCGTGTTTTCAAGTTTGTCGGAAATACATAAAATTAGTATCAGCGAACCGCAAATGATCCATTTAGTATATCCTAGTGTTTTCGCTACGCTACGAGCAAGAGCACTCCTTCCATTGACATATTTCTGATATACCCACGGCATCCATCTTAGATCATGGCCGCCATTTTGTGGTTCCTTGCCCTCACATATGCAATAGCCTCTGATCATTTCATTCACTCCACTTTGATTAAGGACACGTAGCCTTAGCCGGAGATTCACCTCTTACATGACACGTGCACCTTAAACCAGATCACGCTGAAGCTGCATGACTCGACAAAGGCTGCCTCCTCTGCCCGAGGCCAGCCCACCTGAACTGGTTTTCCTGTCCATTGTACCTGATCATGATTAGGCGGCCGAAGCCGGTAGCCTTGCCCATTTACAACCCACAAACATCTCTTATCCCGCTTTTCTATCTTCTGCACCTGGCTCTGCTCCTTTCCTTCTGGGCCTTTATTAGGGGGAGGTAACGAACTTTACGATGAGGCGGTCCGGGTCTTGAATGCAATATTGACAAGGGATTGTGATGGACTGGTGGGAACCCCTCTTCGTGATGTTTGGTATCAGATATTATCGACAGTTCCTGTGTAACGCCAAATATTTATTGTTTAGAGACACAAAGGTTTGGGAATGTACCGACATGTGAAATATTTGCCTAGAGCACAATTTTTAGTATATAAGGAGCAACCCACTTTGTACAAATCGAACAGGCTCCTAGTTTCTGCCCGTGCGTAGATTCTGTGACTTCTGTGTCCCTGCAGTAATAAACCTTTGGTCTTTGACGCCACCATCGAGAAGCCCGTGTTTCTGTTCATTTGTGCACCAAGGCAGGTGGAACTCCGGGGTCTTTGGGTGTTGTACCCTGACACCTCTGGACGGAACCAAAAAGTCCAGAACTCCAGGACCTGCACAACATTATGAACATTTGCGTCACCTTAGAGAGCAAGATCAACAGCATAGCAATGGACCTTAATCTGCTGCACGCTGATCATCGTAAACCAGAAGACAAAGTGCGCATGGCGGAGTGAACCATTGCTGAACTCCAGTTGGCATTCAAAGAACTGGTGTTCTAAGTCCTGCTGCTGACGGATTTTGTCAACACCCGTGAGGCCAGGGCTGAAGATGCGTAGAGCCGCTCACGCAGAAACAACGTGCGCATGGTGAGTCTCCTGGAAAGTATCAAAGGATGTAACCCTGTCAATTATTTGGGCAACTGGCTGTGTAACCTGCTTCTGCCTGATTCCCTCATGCAGTAGAATGTGTGCATTGTATCCCGACAAGGAAGCCTTCACCTGCCTTCAGCCCCAGTCTGATGCTAATTCGCCAACTCCATTACTGTGACAGGGACATCATCCGACATGAAACCAGTAAACTTGACATAACTGTGGTTGATAACTCCTGCATCATGCATTTCCTGAAGTACACAATAACAGTGCAACGCCACAGGGCCTCCTTCCTAGCTGTCAAATGCCATCTACGTGAACTAAACCTAAGATATTTGCTGCTTTTCCCGGCTAGAATATGTGCTGTAATGGATAGCAAAGCAAGCTTTCTTAACTCACTAGAAGATGCTTGGGAATGGCTGGAGGCCTCTGGACTCATGTCGCCCAGCCATGCTGCCAGAGCAGAACCTGAAACTGAGGGACAGCAAGCGATGAGACAGCCTCCTAGGAATGTGGCAGTCCTGGACCTGGAACAGATTCTACAGTGAAGAAGACAAGCCCTCCATTCTGAAGTAGCAACCAGCCATGTCCGACCTGACACCAGCCCCAATGAAAGATCCGTGAGGTCTTCGAGCAAGGATCGTTACTCCACTGTTTGGCCTGCAGATTATGATGCCTTGGCAACATCAGAAGACACTCCACAGACAGCTGATGGCATTATTTGACCTAACCCTACCAGCACATTATACCCTCATAGCAGTCAACTATGTCTGACCACAGGACATTACATATTTTTGTTGGCTGTCTGTCATTCCACTTTTCAATAAGCAATCCCTACAATATTACCAGCTCATGCGACAAGTGCACACGCTGCACACAATCACCCTTCAACACATCTTACACTAGCTGCAACACATACGCCTACACTACATGGGGTATACATCCCTTAGCCCCTGCACCTCCCACCAGTAAAACCCTCGGTCTCAGGCTTTACTGATGTATCCCCAAAGCAAAACTAAAGGGGATGATGGACGGAGTGTTGAACATTGCAAGCACTCACCCCCAGTCAACTGATCTGGGTTTAATCCATCATCATTCTTTAGCTTACTCCGCCTCCCAGTTCTTCAGACATGGCCATATGCAAATCAGTCTTACCCTGTGCCTCATGGGAACAGTCCAGCCCGAACTGCCAAGCCATGTCTTCCCTGGACCAGAAACAAGCATCCTGGGACTCGCAATATGGGTAGTTTCTAGTCACGTGACCGCACGGTGGTCCAATTGGAACAGTTTTTCATTTTAAAACACGGAAGCGCGTAAGAGCGCCCAGAGTTCCTAAAGACTGTGGAAGCAGGTCCAGCAGAATTGTGGAAAAGCGATTACGTTTCAAGGTTAGTTTTTTATTTGACAGGACGTACATGGTTTTACGTTTAAAATGTATAAGTAGGTGGGGATTTTAACCCACGGTACTTGTTTTTTCCCTTGGTTTTTGCAGGTTGACCATGCTATAACATAAAGGGGACTCATGTGAGTTATGTTTTTTGACTGTTTGGATAGCACCCCGCGTTTTTTCGGTTAACGGTGCACACAAACACCAAACACACGTAATTTTTGCATGTAGCACCTCATGTCAAGTAAACTGTGGTTATTTTTCAATTATGCACGATGAACTGACTTTTGTTTATATATGCTTTTCGAATTCTAAGTAACTCTCCCTGAGGAAGGGCTTTTCATGCCCGAAATGCATAGGAAGATTGAATAGCAATGATGTCAATCAGAAACACTGAATCAAAGAATGAAATAAAAAGTTCAACTAATATAAAGTTACGAATGAACAAATAAAAAACAATTGAACATTCAGATGGAGATTTTGAGTCGAATCCTTTTTTGACCAAAAGGAGGATATAGTGTGCCCTAGAGGGATGCCCCTAATGGTCCATTAGCGACACGTTTCAAGAATGCGAAGTGTGCCAGAAGAAAAACCTGTATAAACCCCAGGCGGACCCTTTGCAACCCCTCCCAGTTGTAGGTAATCCGTTTGAAAGGATTGGCATGGATTTCATTAGTCCTCTGCCACAAACCAAGAAAGGCCATCTTTAAGCCTGGGTCGTCGTGGACTATGCTACACTATATCCAGAGGCCTTTCTCTTTACGTACACCCACAACTCAGAACATCACCGAAAACTTGCTGGAACTGTTTTCCCGATCGTGAACAGACTGGGGTAGGAGTGTGTGAGGACGAAGGACAGATCACAGAAAAGGATACACAAAGAGCAGAACACTTCCCCGCTCACCTTTCTCCTTGTCCCCTTCTTAATTTTCAGGATGTGCGAATGGGACACTGGCCCTTTAATCTTGCCTTGTTCCGCGTCACGTGACTGAGCCAGGTGACCTCTTTGACGTCAAAAATTATGAAACAGAGGAAAACTGTCGTTTGTTTGGCGGGCTGAAGAGGGAAAAAAAAGGACCCAAGGAGGAGGACTACAGCGTTCAGGCCTTCGTCGCCATGCCGCAGCTGAAAGAGAGAAGGAGCATTACGGTGGCCACAGAACCCAATCGGGACACAGGAGCCCGATGCCTGAGAGCCAAAGAAGGAAGCACAGACGGGATGCCGGACCCCATCCAGCAATACAAGCAAGCTAGCCATGGCACAGCAGGGTGGTGGCTCGACAAGGTACGGGGATGCCTTGGGGCAGTGTGGTGCCGTATGGCGGAGGGTGAAAGCAACAGCGAGGGCAGTGTACGCGGGGTGAGGATATAAACCGCTGCCCTACCTGTAGAGTGCCTCCGGCTATCAGCACAATCCCCTCACTGGTGACGGTCTTGGATGTTTACTCCTGACACTTCCTCCTCCATACAGTATTTAAACAACCCAACATTACCCTGACTGGGTGCTTCTTTTTTTTTGCTTTTCCCTCTTCCCTTTCCCTACTCTACCACGTTGCAACGAGATTGCCAATCACACCCACAAGAAGAAGAAGACGTTGAAAACCCTTTCCCAGGAGTCTAAAGGACAGTGAAGAGACAAACTGGCCTACAACTCCCACAAATCCTTGTTTCAGTGAACTAAATAAAAACAGCCTTTACTATACCTACAAATTTGTGTCCTGGTCTGCTTCTCCACTGTGTTACACCCCCGTCATCGCAGGTGGGAAGAGTCACTGGCCCACCCCTGCACTAACGGGGAACTGGAAACGCTGCTGCAGGCCCAGTTCATGTTCCCCGCAATGCCAAATTTCGCCTATACAATACTACATAGAGCACAGGGCATACACCACCCCTGGTAAAATAAACCAATACTTCCAGTGAGCAGTTGCTGACTGCCAGCGTCTGATTGGTAATGCGGGCACTCGGGCAATGCCCGAGGGGCCGGTGTCCAGTCCCAGCTGTGGGCTTCTTTTTTGAGCAGTCTGAGGGCGATTTGGCCGTTTCTGGGTTGCTACAATGCTGCCAGCGGCCCAATGGGTGCCTGAGTGGCCTTTCTGGGGGCAGATGGGCATCAATTGCTCCCCTTTTATCAAAGGGCAGAGGTGTCACTCCCTTTATCTCGCTGGGGCTAGCCCATTAACACATACATATTAAGCGGGGCAGGGGGCCGAAGCAAAAATGGCCACACTTGTATTCCATTGTGTTTCCCCAGTGTAAACGAATCTGTGCATTTTCTCCCCCCCATCTTTTTTTTGTTAGAAAACTTGGCTGAAGCCGTGTTTTGCAAGGCAATATGCAAATGTGGGCAACTTTTTTTTCAGGGTGCCCGGGCCGATTTCCAATCCCAATCCAAAACTGCTGACTGCCCCCATTGTTCACAGACGTCGACCTTTTGCACATGTTCTGGGGATGGTAGCATCTACAACGCTACTGATAAGGGTAAGGGACCACTACACAATTGTCTGCCTGGACAGGACGTTTGGAGATGCACACCGGGGAGGTGTGCATTCTCTGTCTCTAATGCAAGACTAAGAAGCATAGGTCTTATTGAGCTTTCTAGATTTAAGTCTAATAACAGCCGAGCGCCTCATCACTCATAGATAGAAGTGGCAGGAGCCCCCAGTGCTCGCAGCTTGGATGCAGTCGCTTCTGGCCTGGCCTCAAGCAAAGAGCATCACCCAGCATTGAGAAGCAGTATTAAACTCTGCAAATTCCCTATTGCGTCCAACTGGGATGCTATTCTAGCAGATTTGTGGACTACTGTTCAGTTTACCCCAAGATTCATATACAAACTTGCCATTAAATCAGCTAGATGACACAGTGCACTGAACACCACGCCAGCTGCTGGGACTTTATGGTTTGTACACCATATGCCCTGCACATGGTTCCAAGCTGCTGCCTGGTTACAGTGCTTCTATGCACACACCAATACACTGTTTAAAATGTGTGAAATGGCTTTACTGTCTGAAGAGTGAGGACGGGTGGAGGAAATGTTGAGGTTTTTATTGTTGATGTTAACTGTTCTTTTTTTACTCAGTTAACCTATGTATTGTTAGATACACAACTGACCTCATTGATGCAAAATGTTGGTTGCTGCACCTAATTCGCCCAAAATCTTATAGCTCTCATTGTCAGCGGGGTAAGCAATACAATTTCCAAATGTTTTGATGAATCTGACAGTGGATGAATTCAATACAAGGTAGATCATGCTATTGTACCCAGTACCACTGTTACCATGTATACTGAGCCAATTGTTATACCAACAATGCTAACCATGTATACCACCTGTAAAAAAAACTTCAATAAACAGATTTAAACAAAATAAATCATAAGGAAGTTTGTTTTGAAATTACCCAAGACTCAACACCTCCACCCCTTGTGTTTAACCTATGCATAAATATACTAGGAGAGGCAACTGCCTTTACAACAGCACCATACACCAGTGTGCCAAAGACATCTAACTAACTAATGCCATCAAGTCCCCTGAACCTTTTCTCAAACTCAATATCTGCTGTAAATACCAAGCAGACAAATTAAATACCCAATCATTGACAAAATACAGTGTATACAAATGAGAGGCATAACTGCTCTTAGAATAAAGAAACTAAATTTACTCACTAGCATGTACCCAAAGCCAAGAAGGTTTCTGTCATAGCCCATATTCTGCACAGTCATCAAAGTGCTCAACCTCCAATGAATGGATCACTGCCAAACTTTCCTTTTTTGCACCAATATATTAACACTTGCTCTAGATCACATTGCTTCCATCATCAGGGTCTCCTACTTGTCCACAACTGAGGAAAGGGCCTTTCCCTTCCTGATGACTTGCCTCAATGACTGAAATCCCAGCTCTCTGAATGTAACAAAGCTAGCACCGTCCAAAACATCAAGATCCCATGACCCTGCTCCAAATTCAGCAAACCAAAAGATAGAGAACCAAAAGTTAAAGTCCTTTCCTTGCGAAGAGTCTCTGAATTTAATGCAAACAATACCAACTGTCCACCCTCTTCTCCACCTTTGAGGTTCAACCAAAATCCTTTCTGTTCAGCTGGTTCATGGTCCTCGAAATAACATTCACCCATGACCAGCCAACAGCAGACTTTGACCATACTAATAATTAATAACAAACCCACCCTTGTCTACACAGGACTCTTCAAAGCATCTTCATTGAGGAATCGAGACAATAAACACTGTTTAACTTTGTTCAGAACTGACTTGACCAAAGACAAACCATGTAATGCCCTTGATAACGGGCAACCTAATCCTTCTCTATATCAGCAAATATGGAGTGAACTGGAGGGCAGAAATGAGGGTGATATGCTGCGAAAGGAAAACAGTGAGAAAGGAAGAAACTAGAGATGAAAGCTTTCCTGCAACAGTGAGCTAAAAAGACAGCAAGGGTAGCAACGTCAACGAAAGAGACACTCGTTACAATGAAGAATGTGCAGCGTGGTATTCAGCTGCTACGTAATGCGTAGTGGTGGCGGCAAGTTCATATGCAAGTTAGAAAATATAATCTTGCAGCACCAGTGCCACTGACATGCCTTAGATTTTTAAATTGGGTGCCCGAGAGAGTCCCTAAAAGGGTGTATTGCTTGTCTATTGATCCTTCGTGCACAGTTTTGATTGCTGCTGCACTTTTTAGGTTAAAAACTAAGCAAAGCATGTACAACCCATACTTAATTACTACAAATAGCTAGGGGCAGGTAGAACTCATAGAGCTTCTCGCCCTGGAATTCCACGAGTTACATGAAAACTCTGTGAGATTTGAGGAAGTTCCTCAAATGAGTGCAAATAAGCAGGCCACGCTGATTTTTAGTATCAGGAGCTTGTCCGAGTGGAACAATAAGCATGAACAGCACCACTCTGCATGCCAGAGGTGTTGCTTCTCAAATTGGCTGCTGCTCAAGTAGATTTTCTAGTCGAAGTTTCTCATTGCGAATGGTAGCGACCGACTGTGCCTGCCCACGTTGGAAAATATTGCTGGGTGTCCTTTTAGCACTCGAAAATTGGACCACGGGACATCAATTTTTAATCGTGCTTGCCCACTTACCGTTGGAGAGCTGCGCACAGATAAAACTCCACCACGCTGCGGTTGGCGGAATTTGGACAGAACTCCGCAGTATTAGTGTAACACGGAGTGGCCAGAATTCCACCAACTCCCCTGGGGGAGCAGTATTTATCATCCACTCCTACAAATAATAATTGCATAAAGCATTTTGAAGCTATTTTTCGAGCTGGATGTGGCGTAAAAATTATTAGTCAGCGACATGAAGCACAGCATGCCACATTACAAATATGTCCATCTATCTATAAATCCGTAGATTTTTGGGAAAGGAAGTGGAAAATTCCCAAGACACTGATAACGCTCAGCTTTATGTAAACATGATGCCACTAAACAAAAGTTCTTTGATATACCACTTGAGACTCAATTGTAAAATTGTGTTGGTGAAACTGTCTGAGATGACTTTGGGAGTCATCATGCACAAGCATGCATTATTTAGTGCCTCAGTTTAATTTGAAGAAAAAAGCAATATTACTATCTCTATTGTTATTCTACGTCCTGGTTAGACAGAACATTATGCTACTCAAATTGAAATGTTTGTGTATTCCACCCTAAAAACATGGCGAATCGTTTGTCGGTAATAATTTGAACATTTCACCACAAAAGGATTTTGAAAAGAGATCTTTCTGAAGATTTGAAATGTGACTGGTGTTGAATTGCCCTTTGATGCCTTTTTATTAACGCTGGGATTTACAGATGAAGAGGTGATAAGCAATCGTCGTCTTCACAATTTTATCATTCTAGTGTCTTTGAGTGTTTAAGATGTGAAACTCAATCTCCAGAGGCATCTACTTTTTATAATGGAATTGTAAAACTACGGTAGATTAAAAAACAATCCTACTATGAGTAGGATTTCATATATTCTTGTTTTGCTCTTCACTAGTAATAAGCAAAACCGACTTGTGAAAGAAAAGGCGGTGAATCAAACCCTAAAGGAGGAGATAAGCTTTTGAAAAAAAAGACAACAGCTGGAGAAAGTTTAATATGTTAGGGACACGGGTAGAGACCCCTAATTGACATATTACCTGGACAATCCAAGCTAACACCGTGGTTCATTGAATAAGAAAGTGGCTTGATCTAAAATGCTTGGCTGTCTCAAATTTGTTGCTTCAGTGTACACCTTAACATTTCTTTTTGATTTTCCCCAGTTAGAAAATATAATCTTGCAGCACCAGTGCCACTGCTTTGCCTTAGATTAATAAATTGAGTGCCCAAGAGAGTCCCTAAAAAGGTGTATTGCCTGTCTATCGATCTCTCGTGCACAGTTATAGATTCACGTACATTGCCTTCTATAGGTGAAAGCAAGATTATGAATTCCCCATTGACATTTAGTACACTTTATCAAGTTCTATTACTAAGTAAACTTTATTCTCCCTTGACCTTTGTTGCACATTAGAGATTTCTGAGGAAGAATGGAGTACATGGACATCCTCCATTAACTGTAAGTGTAAATATCCGATGTCTATGAGAGAAAGAGGCAAACAGCTTTTCTTCATTCACCTGCATTGGCTATAACGTAGCTCAAGGACAAAAATACATTGTGATTTTCCCTTAACGTTGGTAGTCACATCCTGCCCCACTGATCTCTAGCATAAGAAAAAGACCAAGAGACCAATGTTCTGAATCAGCAAGTCTCTTTACAGGCAGAAGATCAGGGCGGTGTGCAGGGAGGAGACCTTCATGTGTTCCGGTGGTAAAGCGGCAGGCCTAACAAAAGGCCTCGAGTTCATGTTTTCAGCCTTGATAGGTAACAGAGTACTATTCTGAGAGGGGGATGAACAGTTCATTTTGAACTAGGGTGAGAAGGAGGGTATAAAGAGGGATTGCAGTCTTCTAAGCTCCAGCTACCAGCCAGTGTGATGTAAATCGACATTCAAAAATGTAATTCCTATATTATTGTGCAGTTTGTGAGCCCCTCCACCCCCACTCACTCCTTCGCTCACTTAGACTCTGACTATAACCCTCAAGCGATGATGACGTACTTTACTTCTGTTCACCGTCTTCATCCATATTGCATACCACCCACACATACACACTACAGTGCAGCAGGGCGCTGGCACTCTTTTTCTGAACCAGCATCATGAACACCCAGCAGTGCATGGAGAAGCAGTCACCACCCCTCTCAGCAGATATTACTCCCATACTTAACACAGAAGGTGTCTGTGTCTCTCTGAGCCAGCATCTTACTCAAAAGCAGAGTATTGCACGGGTCTTCATACCATGAGTCATGCAATCAAATAGTACAGTGCAGCAAAGAGTTGCTACTATTACTCTGTGACCATATCACACCCACAAACAGCACAGTACAATGTGAAGTGTGTGTGGCTGTCTATGCTCGGATCATACCATCAAACAGTATAGTGCAGACATGGGCTGCCACTGTTCTAAAGACCCTCAAAAACCAATGCACATCATAGGGAAATAAGTTCCTTTGAGGAGAAACAACCATACACAACACAGCGCAGCCAGTATCTATCAACAGTGAAGCATAAACTGGTACTGTTCCTCTACACCAGTATCAAACTAACGCTTAAAATCAGCTGATGGTTTCTGGCAGAGTCTCATTGGTATTTTTGGAGACCACCACCTATTTTTCCACATCAAATATTTCTAGAGAGTAGGAAAGGGGAAAACACATAGAAAGAAAGACTTAAAAACAGTCACCAAAGGGGAAAGCAGGAAGCTGCAAGAGTGAGATAAAGGGGCAGGGAGTGTCTGGCATTGAATTTAAGAGACCTGGGGTGGATTTAGGACTTCACAGCCTTCTCACTCTGCATGTTGACATTTAATATTGCTGGCCATGGGCATCTGAGAAGTGCTTGGACACTGGCACTTATTATTTTACAAATTAGACACTGTATCAGGTGAACACAGTATACAGTCCAGTATGGTGCTGTTATCTTTTTTTTAATAGTTATCATACACAACAAACTGTGTTAAAGAGCTGTCACTGCTCCTCTGAGCCAAATCAGACACAACTAATTGGACCACGGAGCTGTCGATGTTCATCTGAGCCAGCATCAAGCACAACACTGAGATGTCACTGTTCATCTAAGCCCGCATTACACACAACACAGTGCAGCAAGCAGCTAATACTGTTTATCTGAGCTGTTTCTGTAAATCAAAGATGGCATCACACACAACACAGTGCTGCAAGCAGCTAGCACAGTTAATCTGAGACACTATCAGGGGTGTCTCCTCCGCTATTGTGGAGGAGCGTCACCCTACTGCTGAAATGAAGCACACAGAAGAAAACAAAAATGACAATAAAGCTATTTTATTGTCATTTTATTTTTAATTCCAGTCTGACAAGTCTAGGTTGTGGCAGGGCAAGACCGCAGTGCCACAAAGCAGGTGAATGAGGAGTGGTATGCACTGAATGTGCGTATGTCAGTTTGGGTGGCTGTCCATGATTGGCCAAATCAACACACGCAATTGGATATCCCCAGGCTGTTCCTGGAGATATCCTAGTGCTCAGGGGCCCAAGCTCCTAGCCCCTGCTGAAGCATATAACCGGCCTGCACCTCTCCGCCCATGCTGGGAGTAAAAGCATGAGAGAAGCGCTGGCATTGGGTGAGGTGTGGGAGCCTGTGCTCCTAGGGATTGCAGTGCCTGGAGCAGCGAGGCACAGAGAAGGAGCAGACGATCATGGTGGCTGACAGAAAAAGGTAAGTTTTAATTTTTATTATTACTATTTTTCTGCCCCGCCCCCACCTTGGATTGACAGCAGCCGCCGCTGGTCAGTTTCACACACAACTCTGTGTATCAAAGGAATTGTTTTTGTTGCTCTGAGCAAGCATCACTCACAACATTGGGTGGGCAGCAATGAGCTGCTGGTGGTCTTTTCATCTGGTATTACAGAGAACCCACTGCTGCAAGGAGTTGGCACAGCTCCTCTGATCCAGGCATTGACCCAATTACTATAATACATACTAGGATTTGTCTATGCACTTCTGGGTGGGTATCACAGAAAACAAATTGCAGCAAGCAGCTGCTTCTGTTCCTCTGAGCCACTATGACATCTAGCACCATGCAGCAGGGGACTCTCTCTGTTCCTCCATGCCAGTATGACACACAGCACAATGCAGAAAAGAGCTGTCTCTGTTCTTACCACCCAGTATCACAACCAAACATAGCACAGTGCATCAAGTATTTCAAACTGCTCCTCAGAGATAGCTTCTCACACATGGGACAATACCTGTTGCCTCGGGAAATGCTGCTCCTCAGATTCTGGTCTCTACAGAGAGATGAAAAGTAAGAACACCAATTTAGAAAGATCGCATAAGGTTTAGCTGTTCATGCTGTAATCCTTAAAAAGACTTGACCAGTAAAGCAATATGACACACAACACAATTCAGCAAGGAACTATCTCCGTTCCTATCAGCCAGTGTCACAAGCAGACATAGCACAGAGCAGCAAGGATGTTCAACTGTTTCTCAGAGCAGGCATCCACAAATTTACAAGGTGCTCTTCTCACACATGGGACTATACCTGGCTAATTGAGCGGAGCAACTACTCTCATCCTGGTCTCTACGGAGAGATGAAAAGGAACAAGAACACCAATTTAGAAAGATTGCATAAGGTTGGAATGTTTATATTGTAATCCTTCAAAAGACTTGGCCAGTAAAGCTAGACCTCAGTTTTCCTCTCGAAGGGCCATCCACTTTTAATATTGCAAGCAGTTTAGCAGAGCTTTCAAACGCAATTCTTTTACGTACAAAATGAAAGAATGCTCAGTTCTACGTGGCAAGATTCTAGTTTGTGTTTTTAAGGTTAATATATTATTCTGTAGCAGACACATTAAATGTTTCAGATATCTTATGAGCCCTGCAAAAGGAGGCAATGTTTTCCTCAAGTTAACTTGGACAAACCATTTATCTGAACTAGGATGACCAATGGAAGACTTGAATCGTCTATCCACTGACCTCCAATACACCCTCCAAAAATTGCTGAACACATTTCTACCTCCACCCATACTAAAGGACACAGCATGGACAAGGATATCTTAAAGTAGGGTCTTCGCCTGCAAGAAAATCCTCTGCACTGACTTTTGACCCTTGCTGTTTAGGGTAAAAAAATAAAACACATCAGTTACTGGGAACCTGGCTACAGACATTTCCCTTAAATTAGAATAAGTTTAAAGACAAAAAGTCGTAGCCATCTTGGAGACATTTCATGTACTTCACACACTGTAACAAACAAATTCAAAACCCAGGCCAAACTACATCGCACAGCAAATGCAAAATACCAACAGTCACAAAACGTGTTACACTTTAAGGTGTGAGCAACTTCCTCTTACTCCCTCTTGATCCGCTAATTGTAAAATGATCAAACAGATTCACAGTTTTCTTCATGAAGGCATTTTTGAAAGCTATTTACTTCTCAACCTATCAACTAATTTACCAAACCAGCTATTGCGTCTGTGATCAAATTTGTCCAAACATTTAGAAAATATGATTTAAATCACTTCACTTTAACCAGACTCAGACTCCTACTGAACCCAGGTTGGGATAGACTGCTTCCAAATCATGATCTGCTGTACATCAGTTTCATAAACATCTTCTCAACCAGCATTTACTCCATCGCATTCAAGTAAAGGCTAGTAACCCTGTGGCATATTATCAAGGGATTTATCTCCGCTTTTTTGGCTTTAAAAGCCAAGAAAGCGAAGATAAAATTATCTTCCTATCAGCAACCGGGTGCTAACACGCAAATTTGCATGTTAGCACCTTTTTTCTCTACGCTTTCCCTTGCATCTCTAATGAGATGCAAAGGGGGCGTTTCAGAGAAAAATATTAGGAGAAATGTTGTTAAGCGACATTTCTCCTATTATCAAGGATTTCGCTAACCCTGTTAGAGACATAAAAAGCAGCGCTAACCGCGGTTAGCACTGCTTTTTTTACACCTGGTATTTTCCTGACTTAGCCATGATATCCTATGGAAGGTGGATATCATGGCTAAGTTTGTGAGCCCCTATCATCAAGCTAACGCCCAACTTGGAGAGATTATCGTTGGTTTTCCAGCGATAATCTCTCAATTGACAGTTAGCGTGAGGATTTTTATCACTACTAAGATAAACCTTGCTAATAGCAAGTTATCTCTGCGTAAATTTCCGGCGATGCTTAGCGTTAAAAAATTTGTTGCTAAGCATCGTTAGCGGTAAATATCGCTAAACGTTGGTAATATGCCCCCCTGTTCTTTAAAATAATGGAAATTCACCATTACAAATCTCTTTCAAGGGCAAAATCCATGAAAAGGGCAGTATCCACTGGAATTCAGGGATCAGATTACCATGGACAGTGCCCTTTCAGCGCTGCTATCGCGCAACTAATACCCCTCATGCGGAATAGTTAAATTTCTTATAATGGCAAAGGTTTTTGGCATCTGAGAACACTGCTGCAAGAAGTTGGCACTGTTCCTCTGATCCAGGCATAGACACACTTACTATGTTGCACACTAGAATTTGTGACTATTCTTTTGAGATGGTATCTCACACAACAAATTGCAGCGAGTAGATGCTACTGTTCCTCTAATCCAATATGACACACAAGACAATACAGCAAGGAGCTGCCTCTGTTCCTATCAGCCAGTATCACAACCATACACAGCACAGTGTAGCAAGGTTTTCACAGTGTTCTCAGAGCAGGCATCCAGAAATTTACAAGGTGCTCTTCTCACACATGAGACTATACCTGGCCAATTGAGCGGAGCAACTTCTCTCATCCTGGTCTCTATGGAGAGATGAAAAGGAACAAGAACACCAATTTAGAAAGATTGCATAAGGTTAAAATGTTCATACTGTAATCCTTCAAAAGTCTTGGTTAGTAAAGCCACACCTCAGTTTTCCTCTTGAAGGGCCATCCACTTTTAAGTTGTAGTAGTTGTGCAGAGCGTTAAAAGCAATTTCTTGTATGCAAACATTTGAAAGAGTGCTTAGACCTTCATGGCAAGCTTCTAGTTTGTGTTTTTCAGGTTAACATAATATTCTGTAGCAGAAACATTAAATCAATGAGCCATCTCATCGGTCCTTCAAAAAGAGGCAACGTTTTCTGCAATGTAACTTGGACAAATCATGCATTCCAATCAAGATGAAAAATGGAAGACTTGACTTGACTGTCCATTGACCTCCAATGCACTCTCTAAAAACCACTCAACACATTTCTACCTCTACCCTTACCGAAGGACACAGCATGGACATGAATGTCTTTAAGCCAGGCCCTTCAGTTGCAATGCTTTTGTGAATATCCTGTGCACTGACTTCTAACCCTTGCTGTTTAGGATAAAAAAACAAAAGCCACAATGTACTGGAAACCTGGCTTCAGACGTTTCCCTTTCTGATCATCTAAATCAGAATAGGTTTGGAGGCAAAATGTCACAACCAACTTGGGGACCTTGCATGTACTCCGCACACACTGTAACAAACAAATTCAAAAGCCAGGCCAAACTACATCAAACAGCAAATTGCAAAATTCCAGCATTCAAGAAATCTGCTCCACTGTAACATGTTACCAACCTCCTCTTACTCCGTCTGGAACCTTTCATTGTAAATGATCCTTGTAATTGTCCTTGGCAATACTCGATTTTGATTTTGTCCCCAATGTGCCTTTTAACACTCCTGTCATGCAACTCATGCCCTTCATCCAAAAAAATTACAATGCTTATCCTCTCCAAGGTTTTTGGCATTTACGACACGACAGGCCATCAAACTCTGCAACAAGACCTTTAACTGGTACATCCCATTCCTGAAATAACAAACAAGTGTGACTAAGCAGCCTCTTATCATAAGCAAGTCTGTGGAGCGACATCAAGATGGCAGATGTGCAGCAGGTAGCTCTGATGGGTAAATCTGGGTTATCCAGAGTAATCCTGCTTCCAGCCATATCCTGGACACCTGCCGAGCCTTGATCCTACACCTACCAATGACTGTCAACCAATGGTAAAGGTTGTTTGCTGGAAGGCCAGCTGTGAACCCCCCTAGTGACTGTTGCTGAGCCGAAGCTGGCTTGCTGCTGGCGGTACGGGCCTGCTAGCATACTGGTACCCAGCAGCTGTGCCACTCTGATATAACTGCAAGTGGAGTGGAGGGCCTCGGCTGAGATCAGGCGACTGAGGACGGAGCACCTGGTCATCTGGTGTGTGCATTGAGGTGCACAAGGGACCAAGTTGGGGCCCGGTCACTGCTGCCACTGCCTGATAGGCTGGGCTGACCTGGTCCCTCCCCTCTAGAAATTAGTGAAAAGCTCTGCTCTCTCATTGCAGCCAGCCAGATGCTGCTTCCTTGAGAGCCAGAGGGGTGGTGGGAAACACGGCCGGCCTGGCGGGTGGATCTGGGGCTGGCCCCCAGCTGTCTTGTATATGATGCCCCTCCCTGATTCGGACTATTGCATCAGTCAGTGACCATTGCAGGCACATAGAACCAGCTGCTGCAGAACAGTCAGTGGCCCTGAACTGAAGCTTTCAAGAGCGTTGATGGTGCTCAGCCCCCATTGGCCTCCAGACCCAACTGGGGACATAGACCAATGGAGCAGGCAGAAAACTACCTCTGTTGAATGTGGTAATGGATGCAGTGGAGAGGACTCACACAAAACTGTGAACACTTGTGCCTACCTTGAGAGCAAGATCGACAGCATAGCAATGGAGCTTAATCTGCAACACACTGATCATCGTAAACTAGGAGACAAAGTGTGCACGGCAGAGCAAAACACTGCTGAACTCCAGTTGGCATTCAAAGTACTGGTATCCTAAGTCCAGCTACTGACGGATTTTGTCCACACCCTGAAGGCCAGGGCTGAAGACACGTAGGGATGCTCACGCAGAAACAACATGTATGTTGTGGTCCTCCTGGAAAGCATCAAAGGATGTAATCCTGTTGACTAGCTGGGCAACTGGCTGTGGAACCTGCTTCTGCCTCATCCCCTCACGCCGTTCTTCTCAGTAGAATGTGTGCATTGCGTTCCCACAAGGAAGACTCCACCTAGCTCCAACCCCAGTCAAATGCTAGTTCACCTACTCCATAACGGTGACAGGGACATCATCCTACAAGAAACCAGGAAACTTGATGAAATTGTGGTTAATAAGGCCTGCATCATGCTTTTCCTGAAATACGCAGTAATAGTGCAACATCACAGGACCTCCTTCCTAGCTGTCAAATGCCATCTATGTGAACTGAAGCTGAAATATTTTCTGATCTTCCCGGCAAGAAAACGTGTTGTAATGGATTGCAAAGCATGGTTTTTCAATTTGCCAGAAGATGCTTGGCGATGGCTGAGGGCCTTCCAACTCAAGTCACCCTGCCAAGCCACTGGAGCCGAACCGTGCACTGACAGAAAGGACAGCGGACGCAGTCATGAGGAACAGCGAGCGATGAGACAGCCACCCAGGCCTGTGGTGGTCCCAAACATGGAACAGGTTATACAGGAAAGAAGACAGGCCCTCCGTTCTGTAGTAGCAATCAGCGACGCCCGACTTGACACCAGCTCTAATGAAAGAGCAGTGAAGTCTTCGAGTGAGGATGATTCTTCCTCTGTTTGGTCAGCTGACTATGATGCCTTGGCACCATCAGAGGTCACTCCACAGATAGCCGATGGCATTATTTGACCTACCCCTACCAGCACATTACACTTTCATAGCGGCGAATTATGTCTAAATACTGGACAATGCATATTTTTGTTGGCGGTCTGTCTGCCATTCCACTTTTCAATGATCAATGCTATTATATTACCAGCTCATCGGACACACACACACGCTGCACACAATCACCCTCCTATACATCTTACACTGGCTGCAACTCATACGCCTACACTACATGGGGTACACCACCCTTTGTCGCTGCACCTTCCACCATTAAAACCCTCGGTCTCAGGCTTTACTGCTGTATCTTGCATATATATTTCAATATGTTTGGTCAGGAAAACCCATTGTTTGTCTGCCCAACTTGAATTAAATGGTTGTGCCTCTTTCCCCCTAACTTGGCATTACCTCCATGCCCTAGCACGATACACTGACATGACACATACTACTTTCATAACCTGTAACATGTGGGGTATTCAGACCCACTCTTGCTGATATGCCCTCTATGCATACCTCAAGCCCTGTTCCACGCAGGTGGCCATGCTTCAGGAAAAGTACTTAACACTAACTGAAGAGTATAAACTTCAGAGTTGCTGATGAGGATGTTGCTAACTTTTCTTTCTTTTCACAAGGGGTCCTGCTCTGGATCAGGTCATGGGTCCCTTTGTCCACCGATGAGGTGGTAGCAGATAGTGAAGGTCGCTTCGTCCTTGTCAAGGGCAACCTCGGAGGTCAACACATTCTTGTTGGGTGTATATATGCTCCAAATCCAGAGCAACCCTATTCCTTGAACGGATGTCGGCGACACTCTCTCATTGGGGTGGAATCCCATGGTTATTCACCGACCTTGACAGATCCTTACCCCCACCACTCAGCACCCTGGCCACGTGAAACATGCGAGCGATACATGACTGACTTGGCACATAGTAGACATTTTCAGCAGAGCAATGCTGAAACAAAAGCGTAATTTTCTTTTCCTCGCCACATCACTTCACATTAGGCTCGATTGATTCATTGCCACAGAATCCCTACTGTCCTCTGTAACACATACAGAGTAATTGGGCAGACACCCATTCAGATCATAACCCGCAGAGCCACAGCTAACATGGCACAATGGCCCTCCTCCCGTTCCGTCATAGCGCTTACAGCCAGCGGCGCTTGATGACCCCCCCATACCACATCTAACTACATGCCGCTATTAAATAATATTTCAAGCACAATCATGGATCAGCGACATCAAGGCTGGTTGAGTGGGACACACTCAAAGTGGCAGTTGGGGGCTATTGTCTGGGGGTGACTTGGAATGTCCAACAACAGCTTGACGACAATATATCTGATATAGAACAAACCCTCCTGCAACACGAGACAGACGCGGGGCGAAACCCTGATAGCTCTTTCCGCCTGCTAGCAGCACAACATGAACATCTCTCCCTCCTGGAGCCGTTGCCTTGCCTGAACTATGAGGCCCACTCTGCATGTACACATGCCGCTGCTGACAAATCTAGCATGCTGTTGGCATAGCTAATACGGTCGGACCAGCCCCATTACCCAATTGCTGTACTGAAATCTGCTACCAGCGACATACTCTACACGCAACAAGACATACATCAAGAACTAACCCAACACTATGCCTTGCTATACTGAGCAAGGATTCCTGCTATTCCACCAGATACAAACGCCTTCTTCAGCGTGATTCCCCTTCTTACACCCATCCAAAAAGTGGAACTAGATGATCCAATTACACTATTTGAAATACAGGAGACGGTCAAAGCATTAGCCACAGGCAAGGCGCCTGGCCCAGATGGCCTGCTTGTTGAATTTTACAAGGCATATACCACACTTCTTGCATCTCGGTTGCTCATCCTCTACGAACAGGCTCTAGAAGCCTCCTGCCTTTCTACTTCCCTGTGCAAATCACTGCTGATATCCCTCTCTAAGGTACACAAAGACCCCAATGAATTGGGATCCAACCGGCCCCTAGCACTGCTTAACACTCACTAAGATCCTGACGACTCGGTTGGCACACATGGCCCACGCTGGTACACCCTGACCAGAATGGATGTGTGCCATCACACAGTACGTCCTTAAATCTGAGACGTTTATTTTGAGTCCTAAACTAGGCACCAGAATTATGGCCCTGAGCGGGTTGTCTGGTACTGAATTTGGCTAATGCCTTTGATTCGCTTGAATAGACATTTAACACTCACTAAGATCCTGAAGACTCGGTTGGCACACATGGCCCACGCTGGTACACCCTGACCAGAATGGATGTGTGCCGTAGGAGCGGGTGAGTAGGTGTAGAAGCACCCGAGAGTACCGGGCAGTGATACACCCCGAAGCGGGAGCGGCCGCCATCTTGAGGCACACCAACCATCCTGATGAGGAACTGGAGGACGGGGCCCGCTACACCCTCGCCCAGAGGAGTGTGCCCCTTGACAGGGGCGTGGTGCCGGAGACCCTCCTGTGGACTTTGAATGTGGGGGATCGGTCAGTCAGGCTGAATCTGCCCGGCGAGATCTGGGACGGCATTGCAGCATGGTTAGCAGACCAGGCCTGTGCGGGGCGGCGGGGCGCTTTGACCTCCTTCCCCCTTGTGTTGAACTTCCTGGGCGGCTGCTGTCTATTGCACCGGGGAGGATCAGGGGCCAGATCGGGCCTCGATGGGGTCGGCTAAGTACGGAGGAGCTCTGAGGGCCGGCAGTGAGGTGCCTGAGCGGAGGTGCATTCGGGCTGCGCCCAGGGCCTGTTGGCTGCGTTCCTCTTGTGGGGGACCCCTGCGGCTGTGGCCATAGCCTTCTCTGATTGCCCGCCACAGTGGAGACCGGGAGTCTGCTCCTGCGACTTGTTGCACTGAGTTCGGTCTGCCTGGAGACTTTTAGAGTGAGCCGACTGGTTTACCTGTCGTTCTGCCTGACTCATGAATTGCTGGTTGTGACGACCCTTGGGGTAGGGAGTACTATCGCCTGGAAGAACCAACCCCGCTACGATGACGCTGGATCGCACCGGTGGCGGTCACACCAAGCAAGGGACCCTGGATAAATTTACGGAGGCGAGCCACGTGCCCGGGGCCACGGGGTCGCAGAACCAGGCACATGACAATGCGGCGCTGTTTGCGGCAATAACCCAGTCCAGGGACATGCTGGACGCCAAGATCGGGGTTGTGGGATCGAACGTCATGTTGCTCCACCAGGACCTGAGGAATGCCGTGGAGCGCATCACTGGCCCGGAGACCCGCATATCGGAGGTGGAAGACGAGGTGTCCATTCTCAAGAAGAAGGTCGCAGCCATGGAGAAAATACAAATGGGCCTAGCCATGCAGGTCGATGATGCCGAAGGAGTGGTCTCGGCGGAACAACCTACGCTTCGTGGGATTTCCGGAAGGCTGCGAGGGCGACAACGTGGAGTGATTTCTTGCCCAGTGGCTGGAGGGCTGGCTCCCCCCGGACGTGCTCTCTCGCTGCTTTGTGGTTGAAGGGGCCCATAGGGCTGTGACGCAGAAGCCCCCTGTTGAGGAACCCCCGCGGCCGATGAGCGCCAAATTCTTAAATCACTCGGATCGCGAAGCCATCCTGCGACAGGTGAGGGTGAAGGCCTCCCTCACGTGTGGCCATGCGACCATCCTTATCTTCCCGGACTATACACGCTTGGTGCAGCAGCAGAAACAATCCTTTCTTGCAGCGAAGGCCCATCTTCGAGGCCTCAAGCTTCAATATGCCCTGCTTTACCCGGCGCGGCTGAGAGTTATCTTCAAGTCCCGCACACTGTTTTTTGATTCCCCAGAGGAAGTGTTCAAATGGACGGATGAAACAGTGAAAATTTGTGTCAACATGCCACAGGGTGGAGAATCGGACTCCTCCTCGAGTGGAATGGCCCGCGAGGGCTTCAGGAGTCGGCAGTGACGCCGCAGGAGATCGAGGTCTGGACGCAGTCCGCGCTCTGGCTCCGCACTTCGACAGCGCAATCCAACACCGGAGCAGCAATCAGGAGTGAAATGATGTCTGGGGCTCCTGCACAGGTCTAAATGTATGGTAATTATGGATGTCTAGGTGGGCCAGTCTCTTTAGGGCTGGGAGCCTGGCCCTGTAGGCGTGGGTGGGTGGGAGTGAAGTCCTATAGTTGTGGGTTGTCCATTGTAGGGGGTGGTTCTTGTTCCCCCATTGGTGAATAGGCTACGATCCGACCGCAACAGGTGGTTCCATGTTAGTGAGGTAAGGGGTTGGGGGTGGAGGGGCGGGTTGGCGTGGGGGTCTGGGGTTGGGGGGATTGTTTCCGCAAGTCTTGATGCAATATGTCTGCCACGTTATATGCATGCTGAGCCACAGACACACCTGCAGCTTACATAGTAACATTCCACCATGTCCACTGCTGAGAGGGGAGGGCGGGTAGCCCCTGGTTCCCTGTGCATACTTAGTTGGAACGTGCCGGGGTGCTGGATAAGGTGAAATAGGGGGATGTTCTCCAATTTGCCAAAAGAGCCGGTGCGGATGTACTTCTGCTCCAGGAGACTCATTTGGCACGAAGGCGCTATGCCTGCAACGGTTTGGGTTCCATCAGGTCTACCACTTGGGATTTACGAGGGGCTCTAGGGGGGTTGCGTTCCTTATACACCGCAGGGTCTCGTATACACATGAAAAACTCTGGACAGATACACAGGGCAGGTATGTTATTTTACAGGGCAGAGTGAGGGGGAATAGGGTGACCCCTGGGTAGTGTTTATGTCCCACCACCGCTACAGTGGACCTTTGTGAATAAACGTATGTCCCTTTGGAGAGACATGCAGGATACCCTCTCTGTGGTCGGGGGGACTGGAACGATGTGATGGAACTGGATAGTGATAGATGGAGTAGTGGGGCGAATGATGGGGGGCTGGGGGCCCACCCACCAAACTTCATGCCCTAGCCACAGGACTTGATTGGACATACAACTGGACGTACACGCATGGCCCACTTAGGGAAGACACCTACTTTTCCTCGGTGCACAACTCATTCTCCAGATTAGACTGCATCTTCGTTCCCAGGGGGCTGGCACATATGATACTATCGACGGCTATTCTGCCGAGAGCCCTGTCCGACCATTCGCCGGTGGCCCTTACGTTCAGAATAGGCCCGGCCAGGCAATCGTTTTGGTGGCACATGTTGGGGTGGCACCTGCTGCAGGACGAGTACAGGGAGCACATGACTAAAGAAATAGATCACTACCTGGTCTCTAACGTAGGCTCCATAGACTCCCCAACTACCCTTTGGGAAGCATTAAAATCCACATTGTGGGGTGTTGACATTTCCTGGTGTCCGGCAGCCCGTAGGGAGCGGCAGAGAGACTTAGTGCAACAAGAGGCGCATCTGGAAGCGCTGGAGGCAGGGGTCAGGAGGTGGGCGGTGGACCTGTCAGACGACAGCTATTGCCAGCTCAGCAGCAGTATACCGTGGTATTGATGGAGGCGGCACGGCAGGGCTGGTTGGCCACTTGTAGTCGGGTGTATCAGTGGGGGACAAATCCACCAAGATGTTGTCCCCTCTCCCCATACCTATTCACGCTCGCAATTGAGCCCCTGGCGGCGTGGGTGCGTATAGATGCCCAGCTCAAAGGTTTTCGGTGGTCATCAGGCCTTGCTGATAAAATAGCACTCTATGCTGATGATGTCCTGTTCTTTCTCACTGATCTGGATCGGTCGGGGCCACGGCTGCTTTGTATTCTGCAGATTTTCGGTGAAACCTCTGGCCTCTATATGAATCCGGTAAGTCGACGTTGTGAATACTGGGTGGACAGCAGCAGGTGGGAGCACGGGCGCCGGGCCTTCATTTGGCGTCTGGAGGGATGAAATACGTGGTATTGTATCTGTCAGAGGAGGCAGCCGCCTCCCGGGATCACAACCTCACTCCAGTATGGGACCGCACGCGCGAGGACTTGAAGGTTTGGTCCCGTATGCCACTAACGATATATGGCAGATCGGCCATCTTTAAAATGGTGGTGCTCCCTCGTCTATTGTATCAACTACAAAATCATCCACACCGGATTCTTCCCCGTTGGTTTCAGCAGGTCAACTCGGCGCTGGGTGAGTTTCTGTAGGAGGTGGGGACCGCGCGTGTGGCGTTGCCAACGTGCTTTTTATCCTCCTATACTGAGGGGGCTAGCCACATCAGATGTTCTCTCTTACTATCAAGCGGCACACTTGTTGGTTCTTAACGAGTGGTGGTATGGTGATAGGGGCGACCCGGCCTACGCGGTGGAGCGGCACATAATGGGCTCGGCGTCCGTGCCCACACTGTTGTACTCTGCCTCGCTTCGGAGGTGCCTTCCCTCCGCCACCAGGGTTTTTTTTTATGTCTGGAGGCAAACGCTGGGCAGAATGGGGTGGTAAAACGTGATTACCCAAGAGACCCCTCTCTGGCGTAATGGTCGTCTGCCCCGCATGGACACTCTGCAGGGATTCCGGGAGTGGGACTCAATTGGCATCTCCTCCCTGGGAGATGTGATGTTTGATGTTTGCAAGATGAATTTGGGATGCCTCGCTCCCAGTTTTTTAAATACCTTCAGTTTCGGCACGCACTGACGCCATATTTGATAGACCTAGGACATCTCCCCGAGTTTAGTCCGCTAGAGGCCAAATTGTTTATGGGGGAATTACCTGATAAGAAAATCTCACGTATCTACCAGACATTGGTCCACCACTGTTCCTCCGACTTACACAGACTTAGGACCGCGTGGGAGAGGGATGTGGGGGACTTAGAGGAAGAGGATTAGGCAGAGGCCTTGGCAAGCCCGAGGGAGGCAGCAATTTCCATTCGCCTGCGACTGATACAATTTAAATATTTACATCGCACCTACTTTACCCGAGAACGCTTATGGAGGGCGGGCATGATTGGCTCCCCCTATTGTCTCCGATGCGGTACAGAGGAGGGTACACTTCTACACACTGTCTAGGGGTGCTCGACGCTGCATAGATTCTGGAACGGGGTGTTCACGTGCTTATCTGAAGTGGTGGTATGGGAGCTCCCACGCGCTCTGAAATTGGCTTTGTTGCATGTGATGGAGGAGGTAGGGGGTAATAGGTACAAGTGTCACCTGTTATTGCTGGGCCTTACACTGGCCAAAAGAGACATTGCCAAGAATGTCTGACAAAATATCGAATACAAAAATATCGAGATACAAAAATATCGGAGCAAAAATATCGACATCAAAAATATCGGAATCCTATCTTCATTAAGGTAAGTACAAAAATATCGAAAAAATAATATCGAAGTACAAAAATATCGGAATCAAAAATATCGTTATTTTAAATGTATTAATAATAATGTAAAAATAATATTTAAATACATATAATTTTACAAGTATTAAATAAAAATATTAAAACAAAATTAAAACGAATACATATAAATTTAAAATAAATAAAACACTTAAAAATTTAAAGTAATTTTAATTTTTTTCATCTAATTTATTTGATGGAATGTAATATTTTTTTGTTTTTACCCTGTACGCCTGTACCCCAAAAACCCAAAACTGACCCTGAACCCTAAAAATATCCCTGTACCCCAAAAACCCAAAACTGACCCTAAACCCTAAAAATACCCCTTTACCCAAAAACTTAAAACTGACCCTGAACCCTAAAAATACCCCTTTACCCAAAAACTGAAAACTGACCCTGAACCCTAAAAATACCCCTTTACCCAAAAACTGAAAACTGACCCTAAACCCTAAAAATACCCCTTTACCCAAAAACTGAAAACTGACCCTCAACCCTAAAAATACCCCTTTACCCATGAACTGAAAACTGACCCAGAACCCTAAAAATACCCCTTTACCCAAAAACTGAAAACTGACCCTGAACCCTAAAAATACCCCTTTACCCATGAACTGAAAACTGACCCTGAACCCTAAAAATACCCCTTTACCCAAAAACTGAAAACTGACCCTAAACCCTAAAAATACCCCTTTACCCAAAAACTGAAAACTGACCCTCAACCCTAAAAATACCCCTTTACCCATGAACTGAAAACTGACCCAGAACCCTAAAAATACCCCTTTACCCAAAAACTGAAAACTGACCCTGAACCCTAAAAATACCCCTTTACCCATGAACTGAAAACTGACCCTGAACCCTAAAAATACCCCTGTACCCAAAATTAATTAATATAATAAAATTACCAATTAATTATTAATATACAATAACAATAAAGTAAATATATTAGCACATTTGCTGTAATTAATTTAATTTAATAATTAATATTATTTTGCCCAATTAATTAATTAAGAATAACAATAAATTATATATTAAAGAAATTACTATAATTAATGTAATAACATAATTAATAATAATTAATTACCAACTAATTAATAATTAAAAATATGTAAAAAATTATAATAATTAATTAACTAATTAATAGAAATTAATTACCAATTAATTATTAATTAAAATATGTACAACATATATCACTTAATTAATTATTATTAAATTACTTCCCACCCTATTCCCCTATAAACCCATAACCCGCTACAGAACATATTTATCAATTATTCAATTAATTAAAAATAATTAATAATTAATTCTCAGTTAATTAATTAATAATTCCTACTAATTAATAATTAATTTAACATAATTAAATTACTTCCCACCCTATTCCCCTATAAACCCACAAGCCGCTACAGTAGTAAAAGACAATATTTAATTAAATTACATTAAAAATAAATAATAAAACATAATAAATACAATATAATATACACTAAATTTATTTAAAAATTGATATTAGTAACATCAAAGTTATTAATTTCGATATTGTTAACATCGATATTTACAACTTCGATATTACTGATAACATACCAATATCGATATTTAGACTGTCGATATTACTTACCTTCGATATTTTTGTATATCGATATTTAAAACTCGATATTTTGGTATATCGATATTTAAAACTCGATATTTTGTCTGTGTACCATTGCCAAAGCTTGGAAGGCGCCTAAAGCTCTGCCATTGACCGCTTGGAGGAATGGCATTGACTTTTGTATTGAACTTGAGCAACATAAATTCATGGATAGGGGGTGCCCCCGTAAGCATTTTAAGATCTGGAAGAGGTGGGCCGACTACCATGGGCTGGACTTGGACCCTCCGTCAGAGAGGGCCGCCCTCCCGACGATGTGACTGATGGATCATTGGTGAAAGCAACAGAGTGTTTTGTTGGACTTGGCATGTCTCGTTAAGATATTATATTGTAAATCAGTGGCAGCAGCAGCGCAAACGGGGGAGGGGTTGGGGTAGTGGTGTTTGTTTTACTGTAAAAGTCTAAGATGCTATTGTCGTTCCATTAATGTTTGCAGAATTCCGGAGCTATGCAATATATGTGATCTATGACAAATAAAATCTGTTAAAAAAAATAAATAAATAAGCAAAGCGTGTACAACCCATACTTAATTACTACAAATAGCTTGGGGTGGGCTGAACCCGTCGAGTTTCACTCGGTGGAATTCCACAGATTTAAATGAAAACTCTGTGAGATTCTGAGGAAGTTTCTTCGAATGAGTACAAATAAGCAGGCCATGCTAATTTTTAGCATTGGGAGCTCGCGCGAGCTGAACAATCAGCGTGAACAGTACCACACGGCGTGCCATAGGTGTTGCTTTTCAAATTGAATGCCGTTAAAGTAGATTTTCTAGTCAAACTTTTTCATCGCGAACGTCCACGACCACCTGTGACCGCCCACGTAGGAAAATATTGCTGGGTGTCCTCTTAGCACTCGAAAATGTGACTATGGGACATCAATTCTCAATCGTGATCTCTACTTGTGTAAAGACTGGACCACCATCACTGCAAACTAGAGAGACTAGACTCCAAGGGCTAGATGACTAGCTTTCTGATATGAAGACTTGTGGACATAACGGTTTTCGACCCTGCTTCTGTACCTGGCCCTTTGGGAGAGGATCCAGATGTTTGCTTCAGTGTAACCGACTCATCTTCTGCTGCAAGTGCGGAATCGCGCAATCCCAGCTGTTGCAGGAACAGAACCGGTACATCACTCGTGCAACCAGTGCATCGCCATTGGAACCTCAGCATCGGAACAACCACATTGTCGCCACTGTAGAGAGGGCAATCCCCTTGACTGTGTGAAAAAACCCAGTGCATCGGCATGGGAACCATCGCATCTTTGAAACAGTGTTTTATCTTCAGAACCATTGTTGCAAGGAGAATATCGATGCATCACCTTGACTGCAGGGTCGACAGATGCATCGCTTGACTGCCTCCCGCATGTCACTGTTGTGACCACGATCATGGTACTTTTGTTCCACGGGCCTTGCGTGGTCCCTGTATTTGGCCTGCACCCAATTGTGGTCCCGATGAATTCTTGACTTTGCCCCGGTCCAGTCAAAGCAGATAAGCCCATAGGCACTTATTGCTTCTAAGCGTTATTTTCACTTTTATTCTTTAAAAATGCATATCTTGACTTCTACTTATTGGATTTTTGTTGTTTTAGTCTTGTTTTATTTATTAGATTAAGCGCTATTGTTCTAAATTAGTGTGGAATCTTTTTGTGTAGTGGTTTTACAGTTTTACTGTTTGATTTGTTGCACAAATACTTAACATATTGCCTCTCAAGGTAAACCTAACTGCTCACTGTCAAGCTACCAGAGGGTGAGCACAAGTTAATTTAGGGTATTTGTGACTTATCCTGACTAGGACTGTGCATCCGGCTTATACAGGGCGCATACCTCTATCAACCAGAAACCAAATAAAAAAACTCCTCAGCTAAAACATGAGATGCTTAAATGTATGCCTGACATATTCCTTATTATTTCTGTCACTCGTTCAATCATATTTAGCTACTGCATTTTGTGGTGAACCCAGACCTACTGCAAGAAGCTCACAGGCCAGATCAAGGAGCTTTCAGGCAAACTATTCCCTCATGGCTGTCAGTGAAGTCTTCCCTTGCTGCCTCCAGTCTGAAGCAAGCAGCCTGTTTCTCCCCTTTAAATATAAATGTTCTAATTTCAGCCAGTGTGGCCTGGCAGTGTGTTCATGCGTGCCTTACTACCAAAATATTCAAAATGAACAAGCAGATTTCAACTACTCTATATAATGGTCACACTGACTATATTGGACAACGCAAGAAAACGTGAGCAAATATGGCTTGCTCATTCAAACTAGTCAAAATTTGAAATGTATGTTCTCCTTTACAATATGAAATCTGAGTCATGTTTCCAGTCACCAAAACTCAATAGCATAAAATGAAGACCATCGTAGCAACAACCTTTATCTCTAAAGCTAAAAACATTGGGTGTTTCACTGGACCACACCACTGATGTAATTTCAATTCTTCCCCTAAACTTCCCATCATCTATGATATTTTTTTTCTAAATTGGTAAACCCTCCTTCTAGGCATGTAAGCATTGTTCCTTGCTCCCTTCATAAGAATATGCCATTTGTTTGACTGTATTTACTGAGGTTGTTTATCAGAGACCTCTGGAACCCTCGACTACCATCATTCTTTCTAGACTCTTCTATCATCCACAACACTATATTTTCGACAACACCTGACACTGCAGGCCTCAATTACAAGCGGCCTGCACAGCCATTGCTCCACGTTTGTGGATGCTCCGGCAGAGCAAGCTTCTGAAGCTTATCTATGAGGTGATCACGCAAAACCACTCTGCGTGGCTTTGCTTGGCCTTGCATAGCCTCATAGTAAGACAAAGCAGGGCAAGTCACTGCCTTTCCTTACTATGCATCAAGGAGGCTTTCCATGGGCTTTGCAGTGGGGTTTCCCAAGCAGCACGCATGGATTTTGGCGCTGCCCCCTATTTACAATGTGATGTAAAATAATCTTTACTGCAACGGAGGTGCAAGGGTTCTTACAATGACAGCAAATTGTTCGCAATCAGAGGGGTAAAGGACAGGAATGCACAGTTTTCCATTAATACAGTGCATTTCTGCTCTTTCTCATACGTGTAGGGCAGCGCACTAAGAAGACTGGTGGCACGGCCCAAATCCAATTGCTCATAATCGAGGCCCTCAGAGTCTTTCTTTGAGCAGGGATTTACCCGGAAACTAATTTAATATTCCAATGGAGAAATATATGTTGCATGTGTGCAATTAGCTATGACTTTTCAAATAAAATTAAAAAAAATGTAAATTCACTAGCCACGTTTTTATTTTGTTTCCTTGACCCAAAGTCCTTTAGAGAAAGAAACGTGAACAACCTGATGCACCGCTGCACTTCCGCAGTTTCTAAAGTCTCCAACATCATATTCAAGCTTGACAACTGCTTTATTTCTTTTATGTACATTTTTCTATAACTTTACACCACTCTAGCATTTCTAATCATGGTCGCAAACATTTACTGATTGTTACTCTTGAAAGCCTTAAACCAGGACTGCAATGATTTAATGATACAACTTGCCAGGCCTGCAGGTATAATACGCCGCACTGGACTGGAAGACGTTAACAATACAGTTTACCACCTGCAATAATTTAACAGTACACCTTCTTACCATGCCTGTAATAATTTAACAGTACTCCTTACCAGGCCTGCAATAATTAACATTTATCCTTACAAACAGTGCTTAGTTTGTAAAAACTATAAGTGCTGAGGCTCTCGTCAGGAGCTACTGCAACTTGCACCACACATTGCCCCTGCCGTGCTGGCAGTGATAGTAACATTACAACTACTAACCATCACACTCCTACAAGGGCAGCAATTTGAACAATTTTGGTCCCCCAGAGCTATAAGAATGTTGCGGGTAGCAGGTAATAGTAATTTCTAATGTATATTGAATTAATAACTACTGTTGTGGTAATCCCAAAATTAGTCAGACATCGCCCCCTTGTGGCAGACTGTCGCAACTGCCAGTGTTGACAATTAAGTGCTGGTACCAAACACCGGAAACCACAAGCTCAAATGTAGCACTGCTAACCAGAACTGCAATAATTTAACAATATTGTTTACTAGGCCTGCAAAACTTTAACAATATGTTTTATCAGGTCTGCCATAATTTAACTGTACTCCTTAGTAGGCTGCAATATTTTAACATTAGACCTTACCAGATCTTCAACAGTTTAAAAATACACTTTACTAGGCTTGCAATACTTTAACATTACTCTGAACAGGTCTGCAATAATTTTCTAGTGCTTCTCACCTGTACTGCAAAAATAAACAAAAGCTTCTCATGAGGCTACTGAAAAGGGCTGGATTAATTTACCATCCTTTCTCACAAAAGTTTCAATAATTACCAGTGCTTCTTGTCGAGGCTTCCATAACATATTAGTGTAACCGAGGCGGACTGCAATAATTTCCAGCATTTCTCATCAGGCATGCAATAATGTATGAGAAATTTGCCCCACAGGTGCACTAATGTGGTAGATGTTCTCAGAAGGGTTGTACTTATTTACTGGTGCTCTTTACAAGGGCTGCTTAAATTTGCCATCCCCTCTTACTTAAATCACAATAATCTACTAATATGTTCATAATAACGTCTACAATAAGGATAACATGTGCTTTCACAATGAATGAGGACTGCAATAATGCACTGTTACTCACCAGTAATCTTCCCATTCCATTCCGTATGCATGAGCAGTTAGCCTGCTCCACAAAACCTTTACCTGCCTGAGGTCAGAATACTTCCCCCAATATGGTGCTGCCTACCCATCATATATGTAGGGGAAAACACTTCACTAGGACATCCTGAGAATACCAAAGAAACTCATATGAATGAAAAACAAAAAAACAATCCCCATTAAGAGAAACAAGGGAGGGAGGGACAGGCTCAGGAACGGAATGGGAAGAACATGACTTGGAGCAATGAAGATTAGCTGTGAGTAACCAGGGATTATCTCCTCATCCGCCTTCCTGTCCCATTCATTACTAATGAGCCCATACCCAAGCGCATGGTGATTGAACCACAAAGAAACCAAGGATGACACAACATACTTGAACAGCAATGTAAAAAACAGGACAAACCCAAGATCATGTACAGCCGACAAAACATCAGCACCAAAACTTGTGGAAACAGCCATCCCCAACCAGAGACAGTAGTGGGAACCAAAAGTGTGGGGATGCGCCCCAGAAGGAGCAGTACAATTAATATGCAGGGACGCACCATGAAACAATGCCACAGATGATGAAAAGAACACTGATTGAGTCAGAGGTCACAAAGAAAGCACAAGACACCATCCAGCCAGACCACAGGCAACACATAAGGAAATTACCACCCAAATTCACGGGAAATATAGGCAGATGCGAAAGCCTACAACACATCCAAAAAACTGAGAATCACAACCTCTGGAGAAGATGTGGCAAGAGAAAAAACCAGAAGGACAAGACCCACAAGACCAACGGAAACCAGGGGTGCAAAGTAGGACAAGGCAACGCCAGAAGCACCAATGTAAGACCCTGGGTGGGGACCGCAGAACAGGGGTCAGTACTCAGAAGCAGAAAACTCAGCAAAAAGCAATACTTCAATGGAGAGAAAGAAGACATTCAGAGCCCCTGAAGGGCAGAATGGAGACCCACTGGGCACGGAGAGGAGATATCGGCAGACCCAACAGTAAAGCATTCCCCTAAAAATAACCTAACACCCTGACCAAATCATAGGAAACAGGAGATAGACCCATCTACCTACACCAAGAGCCAAAGCACCACCAATGATGAATGCAAGACACTAGGGCGAATGCCCGTGAGCGAACCAACAGGGACAATCTCACAAGAGCTAAACTCCCAGCTGGAGGCGCAGGAGAGAGGATGGGCAGAATAGAGGAGCAAGCAGCGGAGATGGGTGTTCAGGAACCCACAAAACCAGACAAGCAGTCAAACCATTAAGAAGGGGAAACCAAGGTCCGAGACCAGTATGGGACAATCAGAAGAACACTGTCAAAACAACCCAAATGCACTGAGGGCCCAGGAAAGCAAGGGCCAAGGGAAGAAGAAAGCATGAAACATCCAGTCCTAACCATGAGTGAATCAAGTCACAAACAGAGGGAGAACAGCGAATTCTGCTGACACAAGCACACCCAGCCAGGGAAGGTCGAACCAGGAGTTATTTTGCTGATAGAGATTAGGCACACACAGTCCAAAAGAATTCGCAGGCCACTTCACCACCCCAAAGAGGGAGACTGGCAAGGAGAGAGAGAGGAGTCTTCACAAGTCCCACACAAAGGCGAATCCCCTAGAGAAAAGAGTAAAACAGAGATCCCTCACATCCCCCCTACTTATCAAGAGAGGCACAAAGGACATGGCTGACTATCTGAACACAGATAGCACGTGGCCGAAGAATAAGAGGTTAACAAAGATAGTGCCTGCCACAACACCACCAAAATCCACCAGTACGAAGACCGGAGATCCAAAAAGGGATCATCAGCCCAGGGCCCAGGAATCCACCAGCAGTGCCTTTTCCCCCAGGTGCAAGTATTTGTCCGCAAGACTACTGAGGGAAAAGGAATGAGCCCCTGAGGGAACAAGAGACAACAACCACCTCCAGAGAAACCCTCAACCTCTGGGGGCCCAGAAATGAAAGCCACTTATTCATGAGAAGCCGGAAACCAGGGAACAAATGGATATAGGCCCCAGAGAACACAGGCAATGCAGAGGTCATCTCCCCTAGTCTCAGCAGTCAGAGATTGGCAGACACTCAAGGTTGGGAAAGAACCCAGGATACACAGTAGAACAGACGGAAGAGAGCCATGATAAACATTAGAGCCATTGGTGCCAAGAGGGATGGAAAAACCAATGTCATTGATGAAAAGCTGAAAAAGAAGCACCTGGAAAAGGCGGGAACATGAGCCCACAGACAAATGAAGAAACAGCGGACCAGCCAGATGGATAAGAATAAGCAGGCAGGCATCCATCAGGATGACGGATGCAAGAAAACACCCCTCAGAAGCCATGAGAACAGTGTCCTTGGAGACTGAGTTGAACTGCAGGCCCATGCTCTGTTTCTGGCAATGAACAAAAAAAGAAGGAAACCAACATCCCCACTTGCTGACACACATAGGATCCATGTCACCTGGGTGTCCTGAATGCACATCTCTAGCTCCCCGACAGATGGGAGGAAACAAAAGCTCGAACTTGAGCCAATGCCTAACAGATGGAAAAGGAGAGACTGTCCGCTATACTAAACCCCTTACAGGAGGGGCAGACCCAACTGAGAACCCTTGGAGAGGGTATATGGGTACAGCCACCACTGCATGTCATGCCAAACCTGGAGACCAAGTTGACCAAAAGTCAAAGACGACACCGATTGAAAAATAACTGCAAAGGCATCCACAGGAGACCACCGTTAAAGAGATCAAGGGGAAAAGGATTTGTCCACCACCTGCCAAAAACACCACAGCACCCATACAACATAACATGTGTAAGTGCACAGCACACAAAAGCCCAGAAGGGCACTGTGGCATGATACAACAGAAGTGTATTGCAACCCAACTCAATGGGACTCAAAATATTGACCAGAGAAGAATGAAGGGCTGAGGGGAACAAAAAGAATTGGAACCTGTGACCCTGAGGCCAAACACAGGACCCCTGCAGGGGTCGCTTAAGTCCATCAAGCCACCATACTCGGCCCGAATAGCAGAATGGAATGGTACACACCCAGGCACAATTCTGCTGAAATGAAGCAACAAATAAATCAAAATCAGCCGCAGCAGATTGAGAGGGGGGACTACCAGTGGGGAGAATCAGAAGATGACAGACCCCATACACTTCCCCCACAAAGCAAAATAAAGAGAAACAAACATGCAGGCACCAAGACAAGGAGCTCATGAGCAAGATGAGGTGAGTCAATACACAAAGAGGGGACTATGGAGCTTTTTTGGAGAGGTCCAGCATAAATGCCCCAAAGCAAGTCTACAAAATAAGGTTATGCTGTTCCTCAGGAATCCGAGTCAGAACACAAGAGAATCAAGACCAACCCGACCAGATAGATTCAAAGTTGAGGATCCAAATATTGGATTATAATGCCCTCACACACCCAGTTGGGTGTCATCCTTCATCATTTGGGCTGCTCCTCGTCGGGTCAGCAGTACAATACCCGATGGGGTCCCTATAGTAGGGGCACTAAATTGTACAGTGTGATGTTTTAGTCTACGCTATTCGGAGCATGTCTATGAATTTAACGTATCATTATCGATATTAATTATGGGTAGGAGACCTATTGAATAAAATGTGATGTCAATGGTACTCCCAACCCTATTTTAGATTCACCCTCAACCTATAGATCTACACATTTCTGGCCCCTCGCCCCCACTTCACCATACGGCTATTGGAAAAAGATCTCTGCTAAAGTGCCCCTACTATCGGGAGCCCGTCAGGTATATTTGGATCCCCAACTTTGAACCTATCTGGTCGGGTTGGTCTTGATTCCCTTGTGTTCTGACTCGGATTCCTGAAAAACAGCATAACCTTCAGTTGTAGACAAGATGAGGGGAGACCAGAGGCCATGAAAACGCCTCATTAAGTCTGCCGGAACAGAACCCAGAACATAAATAACCCTCAGACCCACAACCCCATAACCCCCATTAGGCTAAAATGGTTAATGCCGGGGCCAAAAAAGTCGCCACCTCCACAGCCTTAATCATACCCTGAATAAAGTGCACATTCACCCCTTGTGGCAAGGGGGCACTGATTGACAAGTGTTTATAGTGACATAGCACAAAAGAACTCGGTTATCAAACCCCAGAAGGATGAAATGTTATGTGGGCTTGCTGATAATTTAATCTGTGGCCATGAGGTGAAACGCTGGTCACTGGAGTGGAGACATCCGTCCACAGAACCACCATATGCAGCCTTTGATGGCACCATCATAGCAACAGCCCAAAACCAACAACCATATATCTCAGAGTGACCTGAATGCCAAAAGCACGAGGTAGCAAAGGCTACCTCCTGCGCTATATCATATAATTGCAATCGAAGAGGTCAGATGGGAGGCGGAGCCAACCGAATGTAACACCAAAACAACATTCAGGGAGAAGAAAAACATCAGGCCACAGCAATCCCAGCCCACTTGTCCTTGCTTTGCGAGTCCGGGCGATTAAAATGTACTATGATTTACTAGTTCTTCCCATTTGGGCTGCATTAATTCATAGGGGTTTCACTCGAGTGCGGCTTTCGTTTTGTTGACAACATTATCATTAAAGTTATTGGGAGAAAATCATGGGGAAATTGGACATACATTTGTAAATTTCTAATTTTCTCACAGTTACCTAATTTACTCACTAAAAATGACTAACGGAAGACGCGCAACATAATATATTTAAAATGTGATGGTGTTCATCCTGAAAAACTATGCATTCCCTGGAATTATGTTCTGAAACAGAGAAACAGGTTGTATCAAAACAAGAAATACAATGCCCTAAATATAGATGAAGAGCAGGTATATATTGAGTCAGTTTCTGCTGTAAGAAAAGAGTTAAAGAGCAGTGAAAACTGATGTCTTACGAGTATCTACAAGTAACTGGTAACAGTATGGCAGGCGATGTTTCAGGTCTCGTCTGCAGTAATGCAATACTGCTATGAAACACAAATTATTAATTGCTTGACATTAATGGAGTCCACAAGTCTACTTCACTTGTTTCACTGTTTGGACTAACCCACCGAAGTCTGGGTGATGTGGCATGAGAACTGGTGACCTTTCTTACCCTGACATGGTTGCCTCACTGGGATTTTTCCCTTACCTAAAAAAATCCATTGCTCTTGAACATGAAGCGTCCTGAAAAAAGTAGAGGCAATTCAAACAGGTCAATCCATGTATGCATATGAAACCAGGTTCTTCACAATTTACAGTTTAAAACATTTGGAATGAAAGGTACATACTTCTGCTGGTTTTATTTCTTCTTTATTTTTCCATTCCCGAGAGATGGATATTCTGCAACAGAGGGGAACATTGTTGGTACTTTGAATTGGAATCGGCATCAGTGTTTGGAAACAGGATGAGATTGAATTATGTTATGGCCTAGACATAGATTCAGTGTTTACACCCAGCATCTGATATGTTTACATTGTGACCTGGAAAGAGAGAGATTGTTTGGCCATAGACTTGAAATGTTTTATGTGTTGACCTGGAAGTAGAGTTAGTGTTTGTACATAGGACTGGAATCATTCAAGCTCAGACTGGGGAGTAAGGTCAGTATCTGTATACAGGTTTAGAATGATTTATGTTTCGACCTGGAAGCAGAGTATGTGTTTGCACACAGTAACTTGATTATGAATTCTTAAGACATCCTGATTTTGGGATAGTAAATAGTCATTAGGGGTCCAGAGTCATCAAAGAGACATCTAGGATACTTCCGAAAGTAGCAGGTCACAAGGCTAACTGGTTCATTGTTTCTGAGCACAAAACTAGACAAATGTTTGCTCTCAAAAGATGAGAATAATGAATCTTCAACTCTGACTTAAATGGATAGAGCTCATATTCACTGTGGTGCCCCAGTACTTGATATCTCAGATATTTTCCAGGATATTGTGTTATTGTTAACAATATTGTGCAAGGCAAAAGCTGCAAGCTAATTGAAATGATGGCCTAAGATTTATAATGTAGGATTTTGTTGCTGTATAGCAACCTTTATACATGTTTGTGGCAATATGTTTAGAATTGTTACCCCTCTGCATTATCCAGTTGTATTGGAGGACAGCTGATTAGAAAGGTAGAGCAAAAGGAAGATGAAGTACATTTTGCAGTTTCATTTGTCTGATACAAGGTATGGATGCTACCCAAGCCTCCTACTGGGCTTGTGGATAGCACAGTTCTTCCAAGTAATGGATACATGTGCAATAGTATTATGTTTATTATAATGCCGCTTTGAGCAGGTACATTGTTTTTAAATCACTTTTACAATGTACTCCTATTTTGTACCAAGATATACAAGCCTCCCTATCTGTGAGGGCCTACACCAGGTTTTCACCTTGGCACTTTCAAGCAAGAAACGTAAAGTCTCTTTGTTCAGGGAGAAGCTTTTGCTGTGTATCCTAATTTCAAAAGCTTTCAAATATTTCTCTTGAGAATGAGGGGTGCCTGCTTCCCCTCACATTATCATCAGGTTTGCTTTCTACCATGTGACTCTTTCCTCATCCTATGGAAAGAAAATGTATAAAAGTTAAGTGATTTTCGAGATGTGGTATCATTAGATACACAATCACATTGCATAGGTGAAGCTACTTGATTTGCTTTGCAAATACTTTGAGCCAGATTTATATCTTGGAGGTATGTATACTCTGTTTTAACACTGTCATAGTATACATAGGTCCGACCTCCAAATCTAAAAGTGGGCGTATCTTAGGTTTACACATGGCAGAGACTACTCTGTCTCTACTATGATTAAACTCCCCTGGTAACCCGGTGGAGTAAGGGCTGTCAGAGGCAGACCTCGAATTCCTCTGAACCAAATTTAGATGAGCAGAATTAGAGATCAGTTTTAACTATCCATCATCACCTGGAAATCCCTGGTGGTAAGGGGCAGGGAAAAGTGATAAATGCTCCCATTACGATTCGAGAGGACTCCATGGCAAGAAGAGCATTTTATTTTCCTTTTCAAGAAGAAAATTCTACTTTGAGATTTTCTTTTCCAACATAAAAAAAATAAAAATTATTGCAAGGGTCTGCATCAAGTTGACAGAGCTCTGCACCAAACTTTAAACAGCACTGAAGTGCATCACTGTGATGGTAGTCTCTGCCAAGGCTTTAGAAATGACTGCCAGCTTAGCATTAATTTCTAAATTAGGCTGGTGGCACATCCGTCAGGGCGACAGAATAATTTACTCTATCTCCCTGATGGAGAAATGGGTTGCCCGCCTTTATATATCATACCCTAAGTTCTGTGCATTTGTTAGTTAATATGTTCCACACTTCTAGTTGAGTAAGAGGGTGTTTTTTAATTGACATGGATGAAATAACAATCTCCAACCTTTTGATCAAATTAATGTTAATAATGATAATAATTCTCGGTTACAAGCTTATGAGCGACTTCTATGGCATATAGCAAAAATTGAGCTAAAACTGCACTGAGTGACCTGGAAACCCAATTATAAACAAAATGTATCAAAGCAATACGGTGATTGCCCGTGTAACCTCCTATTCGTTATACGCCACAACGTTTCTATTTTTGTATTGTGTAAAACACCAATAAAAATACATTAAAAAAACATAAATAAAACCATTGATTAGAACATAACGGAAACTAAGTGTAATTTCAAGCATTCCAACCATCACTTTCTTATGATTTGACCAGAAAGTTACAGTGAATGAGTGAAATTTTCATTGGTGAACTAGCCGTATGAAAATGTAAATGAAAGCAAACTAAAGTAAATTCACATTCACTAAGGGTACCTTTAGCTAAAGAAGATGGCACCTAGAAAATAACATCACATAAGTGTAATTTTACTTTGAAATGTTTTTAGTGACCACAATAGTAAAGTAAATAAGAATAATTCCATATTGAAAAAGTGCAAGCGTGAAATATATTATAAAACATACAACTTGAAATAAGATGATAGCTACAAAATCATAGTACAATAGTGTAATTTTAGAATGTGTGAATCTAACTCTATCAAAAAAAGATGACACTTTAAAAATAAGAGCAACCATGGGTCATTTAGAATCAAACAATGGTAATTTTTTTACAATGAGGAACATGCATTGTTTTTGCTCCAAGGAAGCAGACTAAATTCAGCGTATCATTCCATAATCTAAAGGTGATGCTGGAACTTATTCTCAAATAAGAGGAAGTCTCACAGGTAGACATACCTCGGTGTATGATTTTCATACTTTTGCAGGTATATTCCCTTTTCAGCAACTAGTTATTCAACCAAGCACAACAATTTACATCAGAGAGACACTTTAAAGGATTTGTTTTAAAGGAAATTACCATTCCCCCTTTTTGATTTTCCTCTTTTGTTCTCATTTAAAGCATCCTTTTTACATGTAGAGAAATATCTTCCCCTACATGATCTGAAAAAATTGGTGTTTGGGGCCCATTCTACCTACACACATTAAGCGTTCTTTAGTAGATGAAAGTTTGGAAATGAGATCAGTGTTGAAATCTTGCAATTTCTGTTTGGGGAGACCCCTGTGGTTATGGCATTTTAAGACTACAGCATCTGCATTTCCCACTTGTATGATTCTCGTGATTGCACGTCAACCCCGGTGACTTTTACAACTTTGAATAAAGCTCCTGAAATAAATATAATTCTCTTAGCTACAGTTGACCAATGATGGACAGCTCACACTTATGGCTACAGCTGTATGAGTTGCTGTCCTTCACTGCAATAGACATAATAAAAGCTCCACTTCCATATTGTATAACAATATCGTGAAAGTTTGCTTGAATTCATAAAAGCTAAAAGGTTTGGATAGCCTAAATATATAGTTATGCTTAGATCTTGGGTGAAAATGCATCATAAATCATCATGAGTATGAGGGACTATATTAAAGATGTGGGGTGTGTTGAATATAATAATAATTAGACTTTGTGACTTTGTGTATTTCACTTTATTTTTTCATTGCTAATTTCCATAATCCTAAGAAAACTTATTGTTCATGCAAATGTATTAAAAGAACTCCACTCCATACCGTTCTCTGGCAATTCCGTCATCTAAAGAAAACAGAAGTAGACATTGCATAATTGGTGAATGAAAGTTAAGGAGGAGCAAACAACATTTGAATCTTGTAAAAATCATTATGTGGTAGCCATGAAAAGGAATGTAGGTGTCCGGTTATGTATTTTCATACCCATATGATGGGCTGTTGAACAAGCAAAATTAAATATTATACAACAGACAAATGTATTTGTCAAAGATGATTTACAGAGTGCAAAGATGGCATTACAGTATATCATTTGTGGGAAAAATGCAGATGCCTAGAGATTCTCCTAGGAGCCTTCCCTACCAGACTCCTTGGTTGCCAAATACCAAGGTTGCGTGGTACGGATTCCACCTCATGTCTCTTTTCTTCCCCACCCAGCATTTCCTATCTCTTTACTTCACTTTCCAAGTTCTTTTTATTCCTGTTTTCTTGTGTTGTCACAGTTGTCTTGTCATTTGCTTTCTTTTGTCTCCTCCCTTTTTCCTTCCTCGAACCCTTGTTCTGGGTTTGATGATGGAAACTATTCCCCAAAATGAGTCATGGTGCATACCACCTGCAACCACGGAAACTTCATTTACTTTTTTCATCCTGAATCTCATTTCCTGCAGATAAGCTAGTTGATGCTAACATCCCGTCTCGGGTCTAGAGATTATCGAACTTTCTAGAACTGATTTGCACCAACCAAGGTGATACACTTTGAACTTTCCGGTTCCTTATGCTACTCGCACTACTACTTCCAGAATGCTAAGGGGCGATCCGGTGGAGAGGCCAGCAGTGTCGTGCCCATCTTTGCTTTCTACTTAAGAGCTTTTGCGAGCCTCCAAAGTCGACGGGCTTTTTGGGAAACGCACCTGCGTGCCGAGCAGGCAACGAAGCCCTTGACGGATCTATAGCGGCTTTCTTCACCACCCCTGAACTTTATCTCGACTGATGAGGGATATAAATCCCGAAACCCGGGCCATGTTTTGGGTCTAGAGATTATCGAACTTTCTAGAACTGATTTGCACCAACCAAGGTGATATACTTTGAACTTTCCGGTTCCTTATGCTACTCGCACTACTACTTCCAGAATGATGAGGGGTGATCCGGTGGAGAGGCCAGCAGTGTCGCGCCCATCCTTGCTTCCTACTTAAGGGCTTTTGCGAGCCTCCAAAGCTGATGGGCTTTTTGGGAAACGCACCTGCGTGCCGAGCAGGCAACGAAGCCTTTGACGGATCTACGGCGGCTTTCTTCACCACCCCTGAACTTTATCTCTACTGATGAGGGATATAAATCCCGAAACCCGGGCCATGTCTCGGGTCTAGAGATTATCGAACTTTCTAGAACTGATTTGCACCAACCAAGGTGATACACTTTGAACTTTCCGGTTCCTAATGCTACTCGCACTACTACTTCCAGAATGCTGAGGGGCGATCCGGTGGAGAGGCCAGCAGTGTCGCCCATCTTTGCATCCCGTGTATCACTCTCCGAACTGAAGACTTTGCCCTGTCTGAAAGCCTCAAATATCTCACATGCAGCGAATTGCTAGTTTAACCACACAAAGGTGGCATTCAGACTCGAACATAGAACAGGAGATATGCTTTGCACTGACAAATGGGGAAGGATATGGGAATGCTTTGCCTATTTTGAAAGATGAATGCCAACATGATTACCCACACTGACATGCAGTGATGCATATTTTCAAATATTATGTGAATAAACTCTGCCAGGCACCTCCCCAGTGTTTTTACAGACCCCTTAAACATGTTTTGGATATATTTGGAACAACTATGAAGGTGTATAAGTAGTGATCATTGGGAGAGTAACTGTAACATTAGCAACAAATTGCGAGGATGTGATGGAAGGAGGCCAATAGCCCATGATATACATGTTTGTGTATCAAACATCATACTGTTTGTTCCTGCTCAGTATATTTAGGTACATGTGGAATGCCCTTCTGGTTTAGTGCTGCTTTTAGTGCTGAGGACCTCTTTGTTCTTGCATACTTTGTATTCTATTTAAACCATTGGTTTTTAGAGCCCTTGTCTTCCTATTCTGCACCTGTAAATTGTTCTCCAGAGGCTTGAGATCTGTCTACCCGTCTGTCTGTCTTCCCTTGCTGCATGCCGGAATATCATAGTAGGAAATATTAACTCCAATGGGACAATATTTTTGGAAACAATATTTAAAACATGATGTTTATGTCAAACAACATTCCAACTATGACGTCGAGGTGCCACACCCCCCTCTTCTGCTCACTCATCTGAATTTTCCTTCTCCCATATTAGGATAATTCCCCTCCTCTGTGTTTATACCAAGGCTGTATCTCCATCTCTAGGGTTTCTGAGCGTAAACTGCCTACCCTCAAAGCCCACATGAAGGATATGAGAAAGGCGCAGGAGGACTTTCTAATTCTAAGAGGTTGGAGCAGAACAGAAAGAGACAAACCAGCTGCTCAAGCAGCCCAGATGAGACAGGATGGCGAGAAAGCAAGGGAGTCTAAGAGAATATAACAGAGGATCATCATTCCCATTGTTAAAATATTAAATAACTAACAAGCTGAAGAAATTAAGCTTTGATAAAATCATCTAAAACAATTAGCTAAAAAGACCACAAAACATTAGGGGATATTCACAGCTGAGCATGAGAAAAAAAATAACATAAAACCCAGCAAATGCAATAAAAACCGTATTCAGAATGAAAAACGGAGAATAAATCTGTTAGTTGGAAGACACCCTTGGTGGGAGAGAATGTCAACCATCACTGACTAGCAAGGGCAGAATGGGAGGAAGACATGTTCTCCTTTGCACACTTCTACTGAGTACACTAAATTAAATGCTTGGTGCTGGCACTGCATGAACACCGTTAAAAAGTATCCCAGCCTTTAATTGGCTGACATTTGGGTGGTGGTACCAATGTAACTTGTCCATGAATGCCCTTTTTCTAGTAGGGGCTGCACATGACATACAATTCATAGGACCATCAGCTAGAATAAGCTAGGTGGGAGGGACCGCTCGGATGATATTTCAGAACCCCTGGGGAAAAGCGGTGAGGGATTCCACTCTGTATTAAGAATTTCATCTATGCTTTGCCTTCCTCGTTCTCCTGCCTACAGAAATACCTCAACCACTGATCAAACACAAACATAGCCCCACAAAATAATATGTAAGAACCGATGAAGAAAGCATAGAGAAAAGACTTACATTTTTCCTCAGCAAACTTTATCTTGGCCTTCTGAAACAAAACAGACACCAGCATTGTCATGTTTATTAATAGTAATGCTTTCTTTCCAAACAGAATAAAAACAAAACATTTGTTTGAAAACGTTATTTATTTAGTTTGCATTGTTTTCTTAATTTCCCTCATACCAATATTAGTTGTGTGCATAGGCTATACAAATAAAGAATACATATAGATATATGCTTTACAGCAAATACATTTATAAAAGTTCTTAGATACAAGTTCAATACAGAGGATATATGTATTGTAGGAAAGACAACCAGATTTAAATTGTCATACAGCAAGAAAAAAAAATCAATATTTGAGGTTAGGCTCAAAATTCTGCCACTTGTCACCTATTTACCAGGAGAATATCCTTCCTTATTAATAGCTGAATCTGTGTGGATATATTGACATCAACAATAGCTCTGGGTGACATACATGCCTTGCTCAATTTTCATCCTTGTGGTAGCCTTGAAATACCCAACATTAATGTACATAGCTTGCAAAAGGAATTGATGAAAACATGTATGAATATTTCCAAAACTAGGTTATCAAAACTGGATTGTTAAAACATCTCTTTTCTAGCCTCCTGTGGATGAGGTGCTGGATAACTGAGTATTGAACTTATTGAAGCATGCACCATGGACCTAACCAGATTGAGTTACTTCTTGGATCTAATTACCACCTTACCATCTAATCACCTCTACAGGATTAGCCACTAAGCACAGGCAAATCCAATGTATGCTTGTAATAGACAAAAGTAAGCATAAGGTGCCATAATTGTTAGAGGCATGTGAGATTGTGAAATTGGAAATGACTAAAGGAACTAATTGTGACATGTGTATGTAGGAAATTGGTTTAGCCATTGAGGGTGGAGAATTCGTACTCAAACTTCAACCACAATCCTTGTCAGAATGGAGTCACAAGCAAACTCCAAATTAACATGTGCTCAACTCTCTGGTAGCTTGGGAGAGAGCAGTCAGACATTGTTGGCTCAGATTGGACTGGTCACTGCTGCTCCCTTAGGAATTATTTTGGGGGCATTTTAGGACTCCTTGTTTGCATTTTTCTCTTCCATTTTCCTCTGGAGGGACCCCTGACCACCCTTATGGGAGTCCCCCTATGTCTTTTTTGGCACACTTGTACTGGCTCAGAGATATGCCCCCTCACCAAGCTTCCTGGGGTCAGACAGCTTGCTGTCCAGTAAGTGCAGGCTTAACTCTGTAAAACTAAAATTGAGCAGGCGCTCCCTCAGAATCAAGTTGTATAGCCCCTTTAAAATATTAACTTTGCTGCCCCTCACCCAGTTCTTCCTTGTCTTGCTGGTACAATTGAAGAAATGCACCCATGATTGATTTTGGAGCTTGTGACTGTCCCCGAAATTCCGATGATATTTCTCAGAGGTCAGCCCAAAGTTGGCAACAAGCATGGCTTGGTCCTTATCTCCTAGTGTAAGTTGTAAGGTTCCCACTGTAGGCATATGTTCCACAAATCAACCCCCCACAGTGCTCCTCTGGTATCTTGTGTACCCTAAGGATCACCTCAAAAGCAGAAAACAATTTATCTGTGTCAACTCCCACCAGATAATTGTACACCTGGTCTTTAGTGATGTGAACCTTGTTGTCTCCTTCAGACACTGTGCTTGTGCTGCCACCATTGCTGCTGGAATCTTGTTGCTTTGCCTTAAATTCCAGCTTTCTGAGACTATGCACATAGGCCATTCTCCTTTCCTCCATGGCCAGTTTTCTTTCTCATGCACTAGTCCCTTCTCCATTTTTGGCTTGGCCATCAGCAGCCAACATTTCCTCTTTGACTTCCTGTCTGCCAGTTCCTCTGGGGACAGGCCATGCAACGAAACACTGTTTTCTGCTCTGGCAGGGAGTTCCAATTCAGGAGATGAGTCTCCCCTGAAAGCTGCATCTCAGGGCTGGTATCCAGGCTCTGCTCTGTATCCTCCACATCATCCTGCTCATTTCCATCTTCTGCGCTGCCAGTTACTAAAGGACTTCCATCCAGACCGTCAGAGCTTTCTGAAGCTCCAACTTCTTGGTGCCCTTCTTCATTTGCAGTTCCCTTTTCCTACAGAACTGTTTGAGCTCAACTACAATGCAACTTCCCGGCTTGCCAACTCACACTCCATAACTGCAGGTATGGTCACAAGTTCAGGCCCACTGCAATAAAACATGGGTCGGCTACAGGGACCCAGTTCAACCCACTGAGCAAAGGTACCGTAAATCCTGGTTGAGGAGCATTTCAAGGTCCTGCATCGAGGATGTATTGAGCAGCCAAGGAGATGACTTGTGCAGTGTTAGTTATGAGGAGCACAGAGGCTGTGATACAAGGTCCTGCCTCATGTTTGAGGAGGCCGTCGAGAAGGAGGCTTGCAATGTGAAGTCCTGAATCAAGATTGCGTTGTACACAAGCTGGTTCTGAAGAAGTTATGGGAATGGCGAAGCGGAGTTCTAAATTATCATTAAGGGTGCCGTCAATGAGGGATTTCGGATAAGAGGGCCTGTGCCGGGGATGTGTCATGCAACAGCAGTTCTGATGAGGCTGCAGGGGTCAGTGGCGTAAGAAAGCACATAGAGGGTATGCAAAGTACAGGGGGGCCACCCTCCGGACTCACATACAAGCTCTCAGGCCAGAGTACAGTGCTGAGGGGACCCAGTGGAGATCGGGGACCAACCGCACTGCGAGGGCCTTTGTTATGTCAATGCATCCACACCATTCATATGTCATATCACCCCAAACTGCTAATTTTCTCTATGGTTCCCATCAACTTCCACCCAGATCTCAGCTTGTTCAAGCCACCTTGCATGTCCCATCATCTCCCCAACCTATTCCCCATCGCCCCCAAGGGCCTAAAGTTTCACATCCCTCCCCTAAACCCCCAGCCATGACACATCAGTGCCCAAAGCCCTCCCGTCACTCTCAAAGCCATATCGTCCATCAGCCCATATACCCATGCATAACCTGCTGTCTCTAGAAAATTCTTCACCAAAAGTCTCCTGTATCCTATTGTCCCTCTAGAGTCACAGTACTAGAAAATAAATATTCCAGAAAATTACTCTAAACCCAAATGTCCACCATTGTTATAAAACTCACTGAAGTCACATTTTACCCAGATAAAGGTAAGGTTCCATCACCCTAAATTTCTTATGGCCTACTACCCACACACACATACTTCATCTGATCACCTGAACTCTACTACCTCTAAACTCCCTGCCAAAACCCTCACCAAACTCTGTCTGATGCCCCATCACCCCTTGCCCGCCTTATAGGTCATCACCTGCCAACCCTCCTATGGCCATCGCCCTCTTCCCTATGTCCCTTGGCTCACCAGCCGCTCACAGTGGCCTGTTCTTTATCTGTTTATTAAGTTCTCTCTTCAGTCTCCCAAACTCAGAGGAACTGGGAGGGGCTGAGCTAGGGTCCCTGATCTTAAACGCGACTGGAGTGGCAGCTCTGCAGCAGAAGCCATTAATTCCCCATCCATCGCCTCCAGTTGAATCAGGAATCCTTAGAGTGCATGGGAGGAAGGAAGGGCCAGCAGGCAGCTGGTCCCCATCCTTTCATTCTACCCTGGTGCAAGCTCCCTGGCCCTTCATCCATCACTTCCTCATTAACCCTCCTTCTGAGCGTGGACTGTGGGGTCGTGGCACTGCTGGCTGGAGAAGCACGGAGAGTGGATGGAGAGAGGCCCGACTGGGGGGGGGGGGAGGAGGGGGCGTGCAAGCCACAGACTTTCAAGCTTCAGTATCCTTTCATCACACAGAGGTGCCGGCCGTGGCTAGCACGGGAAGCACTTGACGACCTGGCCAGCCTATCAAAAAGTGGCACTGTGGGGGTCCCCTCTCTTGAATGGACAGCTGAAACGAAGGGTCCTTCATGCATCTCGAAGTCCTGCCCCCTCCCCACCAGATGAAGCGAGTAAGATTCTGCTGATGTGATCCTGATGCTCCCCAAAGTTGAGTCCTGTTAACCACTGGACGGCATCTGTTGCCCAACCTCAAGGCTTTGCTAGAGCCCCCCTCTGGACCCAAACTAAGTTACAAATTGGCACTTCAAAAAGTTTATTTTTATTCATCTCATAGTACCTCACCTTGTGCATCTCATATTTATTCACTTGATTTTTTTTTCATCTCGTTTATTCACCTTGTAAGATTTTTATTCATCTTGTGATATTGCCCTCATGATATCGACCCCAAAAGGATTAACAGCTTAGTTGACCCTGCCAGGATTTGGAGTTGGAAGAATTTGCTGGGCTGAGGGGAGGATGGGAGTTCTGCATGTGGACTGCATCCTTGAAGCTTAGAAAGGCTGGTGTGCACTTGCTGTGTGAGCCAGATCGACAGTCCCTTGGAAAATGAACATAAACATCTGGGAGGCTGCCAGAAAATCACTCAATAGTTGTAGAATCATTTCCAGGAGTAACGTGTAACTGATATTTTTTATTTGTCAAAAATAGTGCACCCTTCACCTTGAAATAAATTAAATTCTTTATATAAAAGGTAGGTGCTGGTATTTGAGTTTATACCCATCATGCACTGGAGTAGTGCTTTGCGCTGTACGCTGTCTCTCCAAAGTGACAATATAACTACAATAATTTTGGCCTGGTACATTAGGGTAGAGCTTCGGTGCAGCGAGAACCAGAGAGGGGTAGCATGCACGCTTTGCTGGGGCCTGCAGAGAGGGGCCCCTCCCCGCTATGTCCTGGGAAAGGGCCCCTCAGTCACATGGCAGTTTGGAAAATCCCATGGGCCATAACTTCGACATCCCGAATTCCTGCAAGCCCTATGCCCATAGGATTTACAAAAGGGGGTGGTGATGAACAGAGTGTCTGAGTTAAACAGACCACTCTTACCCAGTCCAAAGATCAGGGCTTGATCCATCACCGTTATTTATCTCACTGCCCCATCCCAGCTCAGAACCTGGCAATATGCAAATCAGTCTGTCCCTGGCCCAGTGCATCATGGGAACAGGGCAGACTAAACTACCAAGCCAATTCTTCACCAGAAAGGAGACAAGCTACCAGGGACCGGTTTCTGGCATTTCAGCCTTCTTCGGCCCGGCTTGCTTGAATCCTGATGGAGCAGTGAGAAAGGGACTCATGTCTGAGTATACCCTGCCACACCTATAGTGGCCAAAAACGATTTACAAAAGGGGGTGGTGATGAACAGAGTGTCTGAGTTAAACAGACCACTCTTACCCAGTCCAAAGATCAGGGCTTGATCCATCACCGTTATTTATCTCCCCGGTAGCTTGTTTCCTTCCCAGTGTAAGAATTGGCTTTTGTAGTTTGGTTTGCCCTGTTCCCATCATGCACTGGGACAGGAACAGACTAATTTGCATACAGCCAGGTTCTGAAACTGGGATGGTGCAGTGAGCTAAAAAACGGTGTTGGATCTAGCCCTGATCTCTTGACTGGGTGAGAGTATTCTGTTTAATTCAGAGACTCTGTCCCTCACCACCCCTTGTTGTAAATATCTATGCCCATAGGGACAGCAGACTGGGTGTTGTTTTGTGGTGTTAGGAGGGGTCCCTTCATCCATTTGTGCTAACCTCGGAGGCGAAGGATGAGAGCCACTTCAGCTACAATGAAGCACATAATTGTCTGTATCCCAATCTGGCATCAGCCAATCAAAATGCAGCTCACTATAAGCTTCCTTTAGATTGCCCATCTCTGCGCCTCTTCAGCCTGTAAAGTTTGGAATTGACAAAATAAAATAAGGACAGGGGGCTGGAGATGAGAATGCACGAGTAGTTCCATGAGAGTAGAAAACTATTATCTGCTTGCAAAACTCCTAATTTGCTTTCAAGAATGGCACACTTTGTTGATGGCTCATGCTGCAGTGTATACAAATATCTCCATTTCATGAATACTTCTTATTGGATGGTGTTAACCTCGCTCATCGCAAGGAAGCAAACTCAGTTTGTTTACAAGCAGATCACAACAATATTGCAGCATGGTGCACAGCAACTGGAAATACCATGACACAAGCAAAATACATCATCCTTTTGTAGCTTTCTTCCCTAAGACCCATTTCCTGAAATCCCTACAGTTAACCGCTAGCAAGCGTAAAGTACCCCAACGCCTGGAAAGTATGGCACTTTCTATTCAAAGCTACACTTACCTTTAAAGAATGCAGTATTCTTACTATAAAATGCATAAGAGGGGTGCAGTCTTCTTTAAACCATTCCAACCTTCTCTTCAAAAGTATGCACTCTCCTATGAAGAGCGCAGCACTTTCTTAAATCTGCTTTCCTTAGAAAACTGCTGTATTTCTCAACAAAGCCAAAGAACAGACAGGGAGGTGAGCAGCATATGGCACACTATATTTTTACTTCTATTGCTGGCCGGGCCCCACCATGATGCCCGCCCCTCCCTGGCTGATACCAAACCAAATTCTCTGATTACCACCCCTCCACCCACTGAGACTTAATCCGATGGTCCTCGCCACCACCCACAGATATTGTCACTCCTGCTACAAGGCTTGGCCTTGGACGCAGCGCAGACTCTGACTCACCTGACCTGAGGGCTGGGGCTGGTCAGCTGGGCCTGGCCTGCAGCCTCAGAGTTAGGCATGAGCAGGCAGCAGAAGGCAGGGGCAGGGCAAGGTTAGCCAGGCAGGGGCCGGGGGGCTAATACATTAATTAAAATTATGGCCGCCAGTGACAGACTTTGGACAGTCCTGTGTAGGAGCGTGGTTGTGTCTTCTTGGGAGTTGGGATGTCAGACACACCTCAGTCTCATGCCGTCAGGCGCACGTTTAATTGCGCGCACTCAATGCGCAAGTCAGGACAAATTCAAATCAGGGCATTGGTCACCAGCCCTGCCCCACCCTGAAGAACGCGCACACGCATCGCGGAAGCAACTGCGTGCCGTGTGCACCCAGTTTAATATAAAGAGCCTCAGAGAGAGGCAATGGCCGGGGCCGCGCACCGCTTATTAAGAAATTCAGATGCCCCAGCCGGGGACGGGCACCATTTATTAAGACCCTCAGGGGCCTCGGCCGGGGCTTGGAACAGCGCAAACTGTGCTCCAGCATGATTATCATCAGGCATTTCCGCATTTGCTTGGGGTTATGTCACCATGCAAATTAGAAAACCCTTTGCCCTTGCACCAATGCCATTTTACAAACTAGGGTACAGAGAAAAGAAGCTTTCAGGAAGCGCCCTGATTTTGCACCACATATAGGTGGTGCCGAGTCGGCCACTCACTGCACCCACCTGCTTAGGAATGAGGCTACAGATGAGGATGTAATATGGCTCTGATATGGCTCTAACAGACGGCTCTTCAGGGTACAGCATGGATGTTGTCCTTGGGCTTACACAGCTTTTCCAGTAGGCTCTGCCGGTCGCTGGCGTGATGTCTCCTGAAGGGTTTGGCAGGGGCTGAAGCTGCTCTCCCAGCAGTCATTGCTGGGTGTTGCACAGGTGCTCTTTGTAATCTGCTATGGTTCTCATAGATGGCTGGGCAGGGAACTGCATGGTTGTTGTCTGGCTGCTAACATGGCTCTTGCTGTGCCAGAAGCTGTTTTGTTATTGCTGACTTGGCACCTTCAGCATGAGTCCCTGTATTTTTTACACAGACATGACTGCGTTCCCAATGTGTTGATTACAACCACTTAGTGTCACAGGGAGCCCTCCATAGGATGGCACAACTGATTTATCAAGATGGAGGATGGGTTCAGTTAGCATGAATCCTAATTGTTCCTCCTTTATGAAGTTGAGCTCTGTGAGCATCATGTATACCTCTTGTGTAAGCACTCTCCAGGATCAGTCTACATTCTTGTTGCAACAGAGCCTCCTAAGCCTTCTTTGGGTGTATGAAACCACTAAGACTGGACCAGTGTCCCCACACTGCTTAGGACAAGGTTCTTCCATCACACTGCATTTCCCGGGCTTCTCAATCAAACCTTCTCATTGCTAGTGTCCCAGACTTTCTTAACCACTTAGTTAATCTAAACTGAAATATTCTAATTGTGTAGTTAAATATGGGTTATGAGTTTGTGTTACCCTATCCTCTTCACTACTGCATGAACAATAAACTGTAATCGACCTACATCAGTGCTTTTCTTATAACTAGTGACTATTTGTACCTGACCTTCATTACAAAACATCAGCCTGTCTCAGCTAAGAAACCGTGTGTCCTTTTCATCCTTTATAATACTTTCTGTATGAGACCCAGGAGAGTGTGTCAGCTGATCTGTTGTATCTGCACTGAAGGAGGGAGGATGTAAGTTACAGAAAAAGCAGAGAGTGAATGAGTATTTACGCGCTGATTCTAGTGCCTCCATCAGAGCTCATTAGTACAGTTCCATGAGGGAGGTTTTATGCTTGGGGCGCCGTCAGAAGAGCTCACATTATCAGGTGTGCTCTGCTCTGGTCCCATGTTTCCATTGTGACGCCATTTCCCATTTCCCATTTCCCATGGCCCTGCCTGACAACCTGCCTGTGTCTTAGTAGGTCTGGTGAGTACCTGAGAGTGCCCCTTTGTTAGGTCATCTGGTGGCCACATTGAAGCCCAATACTGACTTAGAATGGTCCCAAGGCAGGAAACGTCACATTGTCTGTGGATTCTGAGGCACTGACTTTAAGGTCTGGCTCATGCGCAGACCCTGCTTCAGTCAGACATGGCTGTCTACTCTCTTTTCAGTTGTGGAGAGAGTAGGATGTCATAATATGAGGACCACAAGCAGCATACGCGTCTTAATGAGAGCCAGGTGCTTCGCCATGCCAATAAGTTGGAGCAATGTAACACTTGTTATTTAAATCACACAGAAACAGCAAAAATGTGGTTGGAAATGCTCTAAAAATATATTACCGCATAGTTTAATTTTTAGTTTGAGTCTAGTGCAGTGCGCATGCGCTGCTCTAGGAAAGGGCCTCTTAGAATCACTCCAGACTTCCAAGAGACTTTTCCATGTTGGTCGGACTCCTCCTACACATTTCATTGGCCTTTGCATGTGGCCTTAAAAAATGAAAGCACGCAACAGGCCAAAGGCGGCTGTATGTCCCTCTTGTTCTGTAAACGTTCACTCCCATGGCCTGTGGGTCTTGTGAGCAAACCGAGCGAGCAGCGGCTCGCAGTGTGCCAGCTGCATTCTTGGATCATGTTACTAATTAACCCAGCCTTCACTATCGCGTCCGTGCTTGATTTCAGTTCCTTTCAGTTGCTCATGTGTGTCTTTGGGAAGGAAAACAATTAATGTGCTTGTAAGACCTTTGTAGCATGTTGAAACTCAATGTTAACTAACATTTATTAAACAGCTAAATACCCGTTCGCCAATCAGAACAGGGAGTGCAGATTAACTAACAAAAAGAAGGGAGGCTTTGATGCAGGCAGAGGTTTTCCCAGCTCTTGGGAGATTAGCAATTGAATTGGAACATTACCACTACAAAAACACATGTTAAAACGTATACAGGCGCTCTAAGATTCGTCTTCGGGGACAATTTTGCATCGTGACCCATGCCAGCACCTCACAGTTGTGTGTGTCCACGGCCACGACTTACGATTCCTCTGCTCAGGTTAAGAAATGTTCATGGCACGGTGAGGTCCTGGCAGGCACACACACGCACACACACACACGTGTGTGCGTGTGCAGATTTAACCACCCCATTCCTACCACCCACAAGCGCGCCTAGCAGCTGAACGCCGGGCTTCTGTTTGAGCCGAAAACGACCAAAGAAAAAGGGCTGGCATGCCCTGCTAAATAAAAGGAAAGACGTCTTGCTCCATGCCCTCGCCCCTCTTGCCTCCCGCCCTCCACAAACACACGCAGACTGAAGCACGTGTGCATCCTTCTTCCTGGACTCCAAAACGACATTCATTGGCTGGGATCTGGAAGCAGTGTTTACAAACAGGAATTCCATGCATTGTAAATCAATCGGCACCAGGGGGCGGCACTTTCATGCCCCTCACCGTGGCCAATTGACATTCAGCACGTTCACGACACCTCACCCCCAAAAATCAACAGCAGCAATTGGCCATTTCCCAACAGCCAAAGGCCATTCCGTAATGGGATTAGTCTGTTGTGTGCAGCCTAAAGACCTCCGGCAGTTTGTTAACCATGTTCTGCAAGGGATGACCCCTCAACTGTGGGGCACACCAATGAATACTGTATGTGAACAAAGGACTGACCAGCTGAGATGCCTTTGAGTAACCACCAGAGAGTCAAGCATTGGCATAGCCGATAGGTCTCACCTTTGGGACCTTAAAAGTGTTTAGCCATGCAACAGTTGATGTTATTGCACCAAGGATATTGTGCTGCATAACTAAGTACTTATAAGGTCTCAAAGGCGAGACCTATTGGCTATGCCAATGCTTGTTTGCTGAGTACTCAGGCTGTATTTATCGGGGATTTTTCCACGTAATAATCGTAGATTCTGTATCTGAAAAAAGGGAAGTCCTGTTAATTGAATTCCTATAATGTCTTCAATCTGATAGTGACTTAAGGTGGGGAAATGCCGCAGGAGGCGTGAGATGTTCGCCCTGCTTAGTATATCACTGCGACCTCCATGTATGTATGTCACAGGCACTCTTTACCTCACTTCTGGGGTAAACCCATCCCTGCAATCTCATTCTTTTGTCGCACAATAGCAGGGTCTACTCAGTGATCTCAAAGCCCAACCTAGGGACTGTGACTGTGCCACATGACTTTATTATGGCACGGTGAGGCACAGTCATCTGGAAAACAATCTGTTGAATATCTTATATATGACGCACAACTGCATGAACCACTAAATGAGCTCATCATGTATAATCCCAGTTTGCAAGGGTTTCTGGCATGCCATTTAGTGCTATTTTGGAGAGAAAATGCTTGAGTTATTCTGTGCTGGGGTGCTCATGAGCATTATGATTTGGGGATAAGGGATGGTTACTCTGCATGCTCAGCGGTTGGAGTCCAGAGATTCTAGATGTTTCGTTCTCTCAGTGCTTACACACTTGCCTTCATAGCGTAGTAGGTGAAGCTTCAGATTGTTTGACCTACAAAACTCTGTGTTTCCTCCCAGAAGCTGTGGCCTCAAGGTGTCACTTCTTCAAAGGAGCATCCCCCTTGTAATGTGGTGAGGAAAGACATTACTGATCCCAAATGTTAGCCTCTTGAGTAGCTGGTTGTCTTTGACCAAGCTCATAAATTACCTCAGCTGAGGTCACCAGTAGGCATTTGAGAGAGACATCAGCTCTTCTCTGGCATATCGTACCTTTAGGGAGGATGGCTCTGAGACTGCCGAGGCCATTGAGGGCCTAAGGGCTACTGCAGTGCCAGTGGAGCTCCATACTAATCCAAATGCTGAGTTCAGGAGCTGGATCTTCCATAGTGACTTTCAAGTCATTTGATGTAAATGTCAATGATGCCAAGCCACAGCCAGGAGCAATAGGTGGAAGGGAGTTTGCACCAAGAGAGTGGATTAAGACATTTGTGACAGGTGATTGAAAAAACATAATTTATCTTTTTATTTTTCCTCATATGACCACTTACTCCCATTCATTTTATTATACCCATACTTTCTAAGGAGTCTATTTTCACAAATGTAATATTTCTGTCAAAGTTCTTATGCACTCTATGTACAGCTAATGTCTTTTCGACTTTTAAACTATTTTAAATGGATAAATGGGGAGTATATGGATTCTATAATTATATAAAATGTAAGTATTGGGCTACACACCTTAGAGTAGCAGATTATAATTGTTACATAAATAAATTGCTAGTAGTACTGACTAAAAAAGGCAAGAATTTCTTAGATGAGAAAGAGCTCTTATTATTGTGGCATGTGAGCAATAAGGCCAGACTATCTCCAGTAATGTTTTTTTCAACAACAGAGGCCAGTGTGCCAGGGCCACACATAGGAATGGATTCTCTGGAACTACCAAGTGACAACAAGCATTGGCAGAGCCAGGAAACCTGGGTTTAATGGGCTTATGTATAAAAGCGTTAGTACATAGATAGGAGGAAGCAAGTAGCAGTGGACAGTGTGGGCTGTAGTTCTAAAGTAGGCCCTCATGCAGAACATTGCAAGCGATACATCCAAACAGTCAATAGCATTGTGTGAGAGATTTATATTCCAATGTGCTGAGCCAAATGTGCTGAGCCAAGGTGTGCTAAAGAAATTCACCCTCCGCATATTGTTAACAATAGGTCTGTTTGACACCTGCATTATCACAATCCAGACTTGAAAAGTATACAGTCCAAAAACACTACAAACATGTGTACAACAGATGTTTATAAGTAAAACGGTTGTAGTAGACAGGCAGAAGATTACTGTAGTCCTCAGTGCAAGAAATTACAGTCTTATTTTGATGCGTAAAGGAATTAAAATGTAGGCAACAAAAAGTAATCTCACCATGGTGCGAACATCATTTTGGAGGCTTTCTAAGCGCTCATTGTCCTCATAGCTGAAAGAAGAAGAGTGAGAAAATATTTAGAAAAAAAAGCTGTAAGTATTTTCGCAGCTAAATCGGGCAAAGGGGACAGATCACAGTAAACCCTAAGGACAGAAGATAGAAAGACTAAGAACTATGTGAGCAGGAGCTTAGCGAAAGAGACAATAGAAGAGTGAGACAGCAGAGTGTTCATTTACAGCAGAGTGTATTAAATAAATATAGTTTAACATAATTAACACACTTTCGGAAGCATGCAGTAATACTGTATCCGGTCAAAAATTATAGGGAATATTTTCCGCCTTCAAAAGTCTTTTGAGTTTCAAAGCAAAATAAATGTGGAAAACGAGGTATCTGTTGAAAATGTAGCAGCAAAAAAAATGAAAATGCTAAATCCATGGGTAATTTTACGCAGCAAATTGAAAGTCTTAATGGTAGAGGGAGGTGAGTCTGTCAGCTTAACCAATGAGACCATTAGAGCTGCCACCGTGCAGGTAAGAGCGGTGGGGCCAGGTTGGGGGGGATTCGACGGACGGCCACAAGGGAAATTAAATAAATAATTAATTTCCCTACATCGTGGTCTGTCGAACCCCCCTCCCATTCTCCCCCCGTGCCCCACAGCTGTTAGCTGCATGGGCCACGGCTTCAATAGAGGCAGATGGATCTGAGTCCAAGGGGCATATTTATCAATGAGTTGCGTCACTCTTCCCCCAAGCAAGAGGTTGCAACGGCAACTCAACAACAAGTAAGTCAGATTTACCAAGCCTCAGAGGGGCCACCTTGCATGGCCCTGCATGGCTTGATATATCTAGAGTACAGCAACACAGCACAAATCACTGTGTTGTGTTACTCTGCCCCAGGGAGGTGTTCTAAGGGTAGAGGGTGGGTTTTCCCATGCATCTACCCATGGATTTTGATGAAATTCCAGATTTTCCATTACTGGTAGACCTGAGAATGTGTCAAAATTCTATGCCTCTCCAGGTGAGGAGAAAGATATTTATTTCTCCTTGTTTTTTCCTCTTTCTATGGACGCTGCATTTTGCAGCACCCCTAGAAAGAGGAAAATGACTCAGAGGATTGTTTTCGTGGATTAAGGTGTCCCTTCCTGCACAATAACACTCCTGTCTGCAGCACAGCACCCATGCACCATTGTGCACCTGAAATGTATGCCCCTTATAACGTTAAATATGGTGCATTCCTGACCTTATACCCTTTCCCTTTCATGCAGCACAGCAAGGTGGCTTACTCCATTATACTGCGTGAAAGCTTGATAAACGTGACTCTAAGTGTTTAGCAATGGAGACATTGACAATAGAGGAAGACCTTTGAGGGTAAAGACAGTTGAGTGTTGTGCTCAGCAAAGGAGATTGCCACATGCAGAGGAAAGAGGGTGAGAAGAGAGGGACAAGGCTACATTACTGGAAACATGAACTAAAAACTAGGGTTTGGTACTGGAGAGCCCTGTGTAGAGAGGGTGGATATGGCTGTATATATCTATGTTGAAGCAGGATCATTAGTACCTTGGCCCAGGTGTTTGGAGGGACTTAAGGCACTCTGATAATCCAACACGGAGCCTTGATGCTTTTGCCTTAGTAGCATTAGGACCTATAGCCCCCTAGCTGTCCCACGAAGTGGGATGACAGTAGGTAGCATATTTAATAAACGTTCCTGCATTATAGGGCAGCACGCAACGTTGCTGTGCTGCATTGCATGAAAGGGAGTGAGCAGAAATGCTCCATATTTGCTGAGATATGGGGCGTTTCTGTTCTCTACGTGCGCTGCACACTGGTAGCAGCCTGGCGCCATTGTAGGCACCTTTGCACCACAGGCTGCCTGTGGTACAGGTAGGATTGTTTTTGTGCAGTAAGGGACACCTTCCTGCACCTATATATTCTGTAGAGGCATTTTCCTCTTTCTACATGCACTGCAGAATGAAGAACACAGAACATGTGGAAATAGGAAATAACTAAGGAACAATAAAGATATTTCTCCTTGCTATGCCTAAATTGGGAAGGCATGGCATTTTTGCAAATCTGGGAATACCCCAAAATACATGGGTGGCTACATGGGAACGCTATTGCTACACCCTTGGAAGGCCTGCCACAGTGAAATGTAATGTAACTCAGCACAGGCAGCTGCCTTGTGTGGCCTTTCTTTGCAAAGGCCACGCAAATCAGGGCTTGTGTAACATTGTAAGTATTAATGAAGCCTTTGCGTTGTCCTTGTGTCACCATGCGCGACTCAAGAAAAACACAATATGTGCGTAGGAGTTTAGCTGAGTGTATTCTTGAGGAGATCTGGCGGAGAGAGTGAGATGTGAGTGCCTAATGGCATACGTAAGAAGAGAAGGAGGGGAGATGTGGGCTCAGGCAGAGGAGAGTGAGGGAAGAAGGACATAGAATGAAGCTTGTATTCAGCACTTGAGAACTCAGCGTTGTAGAATTTTAATTATATATGGATATTATTTGTCTTGGTCCACTGCACTAAAAAATTATAAACATATTCGACGAAGAGCATTTTTTTATTTTTAGCTGAGGGATTGTAACATTGTCCTGCTGTGAGGTCACAAAATCTACCCCTAAAAAGTGGCCTTGTAAGAGTATTATCGACCCTAATGCAAGCCAGATTAGGCCCGATTCACTTCTGGTACACTCCTGCAACACTGTCATTACCTTATTGGCCACTGGCTAAGTCCTAAAAAGAAACACAAAATAGATGAGTACCTTCAAGAGCATTTCTTCAAGGCAGAACATTTTCAAGAAATTACTTTAATATGGGTCACGTTGGTGCCAATGCATATTTATATCTATGATTCCCTTGCTGGTCTGGTAAGACTGTGTAATTTCAAATTATCCAAGAAACTCTGGCAAAAGGTCTCTGCTAGTGCAAAGTAATGAATCCCAATCTTTGTGTTGATTATTTGTGGTTGGTAACATTTTAAAGTTCTATTATGAATGGTGATTTGCAAAGTTATCTTAATTATGTTATTATATGTCTTTCACTTTAACATGTGCTAGTCTTTCTATAGTCAATGACAACATAATAAAATACAACTGCTGAACGGAAGCCCAGCTTCATGAATTTGAATAATTATATTGTAAACACTAATGTGTTATTGAGTAAAGTATCAAATAGGTTGCAAACAGCATTTATAATATTTTTGAAATCAACAAATGCAAAGCAGAAGCAAAAAAGGACTAGATGACAAAAGTATTGCTGTAATAAAGGTTGCATAATCAATCCAATAGATTTACATATCATAATGCAAACACATTATATAACATATTCTCTGTGTATAGGGTTGTTCATACTTCTTGTTTTACCAACTAGAATGCTAAAATAAATTCCTTGTCAGGCTGGACAAAAGACATAACACTTATCAGGTGTATGATTATTGGTTCTGCATACTATTTTGTCCACAAGTAGGGACCACTGTCTTGTATAATAGCATATTTACAAAGGCAAAGCATATATGTACAAAAGACTGATCAGTTTATGGAAGTCATCAACACTGTAGAGGGAACATTCTCTACCTGGTGTATTGAGGCAGTGAAATAATTAACATGATAACCAGGGGCAGACTTGTACTGTTTGTGCTACTTTTGATTTTAGTTGCCAGTTTTAGGAGGAGCACCCGGACTTTGCCTTGCCTCCCACAATGTATCATCAACCCACATTTGCTACATTTGAGCAATTCTCTACTTATTTACTGAATTGCAGCCTATTCATACCTTGTGTGTGCCACACCAATCACGCCCCCACCAGTACAGTTTAGGGATCATGAGAGACCATATCAGAGTAATACTAGTTGTGTTCCCTCAGGCATGATGTAAGATGCATAAACCAGCCTTTTTGTTTACACACGGCTTTCCTTATCCAACCTGTGTGTGTACAATGTACAACTCATCAGTCACTGTGTGTCATAGCAGTCACATGATAGACTTTAAGAGACAGGGACATTAGGCTTGCTACCTGTGTAACTCTGGTAGAGTCCCTTCAGGAACAACGTAAGAAGCATAAGAGTTCCACTAATCATCTAGTTCCCATGAAGTATACTTACTTGCAATTTCTGGAACAGATAAGCCACTCTCCAGCTAGAAATGGAAAGTGAAAATTATTTTAATGATTATTCTTTATGCGCCATAGAAGCTGTATTGAAATTCCAACAAATTACTTCCCTGATCCTTGTCATCTATCCGTGCCCTCAGGAAAACGTTTTCCATCCCTCAAGACACAGCTGTCAGCCCCTCTCATCATCTTTATCAGTGTTTTTCAATATATTTGGTAGAGTTTGGGTGAGTTCCCTGACACAGTTAGACCCAGGTGTCACTGCTCCTGCTGAAATGTAATAGCTCTGCCCTTGCACGGATGGGTGACATGCCATCTTACACATACAGTTTCAGCGGAGAGGCACAGTGACTAATTCCATGCAACTAATGGGACTTTGGTGCCTCTGTGAAAGTGGACATTGAGCTTAAATGGCACGTACCAAAAAATCCATGTACTTCTCCTTCAATGGCCTGTAAAAAAAGAGAGAAAGACTTGACTAGTGTAATATAATGAATACACCAAATAAAGGTTCAAGTAGGTTCTTTAATTAAGAGCATCTCATCCAAAACCTCGTACAATCCAAGACCAGCTGCAACTGATGTCTGAAACTACAGCATCACACACCACAAGTTTAAAATCCCACTACATTCTACATTCTTTCCCTTGTATCTAGCATCTTGACAAGGACACAAATTAATTCTACATACCACAACTAGTACCAGCATCTTTATGAGATGTTTAATGCATGAGCTGTTTAATGGGTTGTATGACGTTACAACGCATTCCCTTGCAACGCATGCGTTTTCCACACTAGCGTTACAATGGGAATGCCGTTGCCACGCATATGGTTTACCACGAAAATTCCTTTACCGCGCATACCTTTAAAACGATTTTTGTTGTATAACTACGCATGATAATGGCATTTTCATGGTAAACCAACTGCAGGGCTGATTATTTCTTTAAAATCTATAAATATGTTTTTAATAAATCATAACCTAATAAATTAGTATAATAAAAAAATATACTCACAGTGTCTTTTGACGGAATTCTCCTTCTTCTAACACTGTTTTAATTGGTCCCTTTTCTATTTTTTTGACAATGCAGTACGTAGATGCACGTACATAATTAAGTCGTTAGGGAGGCTCTCATTAAGGACAAGAGGCACAGAAGGTAAGAGTTTTTTTTTAAACCCACTCATTGTTTGGGGGGGAGACCTCCACAACCCCCCACAGACTCCCAACCCCCCTTTTTTATTTCAACCTTTAACTCACATTTGTTTACTACGTATCTAGTAGTAAAGGAATGCGTGGTAAAGGTTATCCGAGGTAACCACGCATGCGTTGTAAAGTATGCGTGGTTCGTGTATTCGTGGAAACGATCGCGTTGTAGTGGCTGTTTCCCGTTTAAAGCATACGCTGTATACAGTTTGTGTGCTTTTTCAATGTTTGCATGGAAGAATAGTTTTGATTTTCTGAAAGTTTTTTTAGACTAAAACTCTTTGCAAGAATATATTACTAAAATGATAGCAAATCTCTAATTTTAAGCCATTGAAGACTAGCCAATTTTAAAAATTGTTGATTCGCCAAGAGGTAACTAGTGTCTTAGGGGCCCATTAGAATGACGGGCGGACTTTGTCCCCCCGCCATCCCATCTAAGATAGTGACCACCCGCCATAAGGGCGGGGGTCCCGTGGGGGAAATTAGGATGCACCCGCCACAGTGGTGGGCGCATCCAGCATTCCTGACATTGTGGCGGGCGGTGCACTAAGCATCGCCCGCCACAATGCCAGGAAGGCATGCTGTGCACTTCCATGCACAACATGGCAGGCACCGCGGGGATCCTGCCATATTGCGCATGGAACTGCAGGGGGGTACCAAAGGTACCCCCATGTGCACCCCCCGGAGTCCCTGGGGGCCCAAAATGGGCCCCCAAAGCAGACTCCGCATGAATTTCGCCGCCGCGGAAAGGCATTGGAAAATGCCCATTGTAAAATGACTGGTGGTGTCTGATAGACACCGCCACCAAACAGAACGTTTGCACACTGCCTTCCTTAATGCAAATCACATGCACAGGTGCGATGCACTGGCGCAATCCTAAAATGTGTTCCCTCATTCGCATGAGGCCCATTGTCTATGAGCCACAAAAGGGTGGCACACAGTCAGTGCAACTCCGAGAGTGCCTCGGGGGGGGGTATTGGAAGGGTAGAATGGAAGTTTCATGGATCCTCCACAGATATCACCCAGAGGCACCCGCATGCAGGGGAATCTCTCTGCCACTTGAAAGTGCAGGTCTGGTGTCATCAGCACTGTGAAAGGCTGACCGGCTGCTTCAATCACCGGGCCCATCGTTCAATAAAACTAGATTGCGGCTGCCTTGGGGGCAGCGCATTATCAGTAATCGGGCACACTCTCCATGTTTGTACTTGGTGCCCCTTGTTAAAGATACACTGCTGTGCGAACAGAGACAGTGTGAGCTCACTGTAATATGGTCCCAGATGAATACGAACAGAATACAATGAATTCCAGCTGGTACTGGAAACCCTGGGTGCCAAGTCGTGTAACGATCAGAGAATCACAAAGATCCCAGCAAGGACTGTTTTGGTAAATTTTATTCAAATCATTCCAGTTTTATCCTTAATTCAGCCCGGATTACCTAGCAAGTGGTTTTGGGAAAAGACTACACACCCAAAATATTGGGCAATTATGTTGCATGTTCACAATAGGATAACAACTGCGTGCGCGTGGGTTATGTATGGCACCTCATTAGTCCTCTACTCATGTGCCGCTTTTATGAGCAGTAAGTAGAGTTTGTGGGGGCACAACGAGCATACAATTGTAGATGGTATAACTGTAAAGAATATATTTTTACCTCTCGGTTCTGAGTGAGATGAAAGATAATTCAGGCTTCTCTCTAGATATCTATTTGATGTAAATATAGAATTCTACATTTGTTTTCCATCACTTTGAAATGTCTGCAGGTAGCACACGACAACAGCACCAAATCATCCTTACAGATAGGGAGATGGTTTCTGGGCCTCTTACCAGACATTTTGCCAGACCATCAATGACGAGTCTAAATAGTAATATCAATTAAGCATCTATGGGACTCTGTACATCATGCTAAAAGCCCTTTTTAGGGCCAGCAGAGGGTGAAGCGATAGTCACTTCTTCTTTGGTCCATGCCCTGACAGAAGGCATATCTGTGAGCTGAGAGTGGGCCAAGGCCTAGGCTGTATCTAGTCCATGATGTTAGAAGAGGCCTATCCTCAGCCTTCCAGCAGACTATGGCCTTTGCTATGATTGCTCCAAGCAGTGACAGCAGACATATCCCTACCCTCTCAGCAGACCATGGCTTCTGCTATGTCCACTTCAGGCTCTGACAGGCTTCTGCTATGTCCACTTCAAGCTCTGACAGGATACATATCCCCAGCCTCTCAGCAGACCATGGCTTCTGCTATATCCACTTCAGGCTCTGACAGGCTTCTGCTATGTCCACTTCAAGCTCTGACAGGAGACATATCCCCAGCCTCTCAGCATACCATGGCTTCTGCTATCTTCACTTCATGCTCTGACAGGAGACATATCCCCAGCCTCTCAGCCAACCATGGCTTCTGCTATGTCCACTTCAATCTGTGACAGGAGACATATCCCCACCGTCTCAGCAGGCCATGGCTTCTGCTATCTTCACTTCATGCTCTGACAGGAGACATATCCCCAGCCTCTCATCAGACCATGGCTTCTGCTATGTCCACTTCAAGCTGTGACAGGAGACATATCCCCACCCTCTCAGCAGGCCATGGCTTCAGCTATCTTCACTTCATGCTCTGACAGGAGACATATCCCCAGCCTCTCAGCAGACCATGGCTTCTGCTATGTCCACTTCATGCACAGACAGCAGACATATCCCCATCCTCTCAGCAGATCATGGCTTCTGCTATGTCCACTTCAAGCACGGACATCAGACACATGATTATTGTTCTCTCTTCCCCAACACACCCATAAACAAAATCACTAGCATCATTTGTAGATCACTTGCTCTGCTCATTCGGGGTAACCTTGCCCCTCTCTCTCTATCTATCTACTTATATGCAGTGGGCACTTGTAAAGCACAAACATCTACTTTCAATGAAGGTTTCTTGGCGCTCTGAAGAATGAGTAGAAAACAATCTGAATCTTCAGCGGGTTTGCTGTGGAAGGGTTTCTGGGACTAGTTATCAAACAGACACATTTTCAAGCATCTGCAAAATGCCAACACATTGTTTCTTCTTCAGCAAGAGGCGCTGGCCCTTCAATAATTTCAAATCACACAGTGATAGAACTGCTCCTGCTCAAGTGGTCTAAAGGAGCGAGGTATCCTTCTGACACCAATAGGAAGGCTGGGTCCTGCAGTTGCCAGCAGCAACATATTTTGGTTTTAAAACAAGTTATTTTTTTCATTGGTGACTGAATAAAATTTAGCGACATTAAATAACAAACTCTTATCATTTCGCAAACATTACTCACCCTTGGTTTTCGCTGGCTTTTGGAACTGCAACAGAAACACAAATGAATTCATTTTTAAGAAAAAAGTTCATTCAAATTCTCAGCATGCCCACACAGGAGATAGCCAATTAACATGCAGAATATGTCTGGACTCTGGAGGAAATAGACTAGATCATGGACAATGTTAAGTTCATTTTTGTGTTCCTTGTATAATGTGCATTAACTACATATTTAGTAGGGAACACATCACTATAGAATAGCCACATTAAATAATGGTACGTATGATTAAAAAGGGCGTATTAAAAGTAAAATAAAAACTTGGCCTAGAATAGTCATAACGTTCATCCTACAGCTGTAGCAAGTAATTTAGAACAACATGAAATGTACAATCTGGAAGAGCCCATATTGTTTAGGAACCCCTGTTGTCTGTTCATGATGCTTTTTGATAATTACACTTAAATAACAATTACTTTTTTTCCTGATGTACAATACCATTTTACCCTTACAAATCCTGTGGTTCGCAAAATCACAGGGCTTGAAACTGCAAAAAAAAATTTTAATATACAAACTCCCTTTTTTCGATCTGGAAAAACCTTTATTGATTGTGAAAGTGATTTTGTGACTCATTCTGAATTGCATTTAGGAAGGGGCATGACTGGGTTGCCCTCTGCTATTTGTGGTTTACAATGAAATTTATAAACTGCAGAGGCAAAGCACTGAACAGTTACTGACAACTTCAAAGGAGGTGAAATGGATATGAAAGAGGAGGCTGTGCCCATATGACAGACTCATCTTTGGGAATTGTCAAGGGCAGCTTTGGGGATGGGAGGCAGTGATAAAGGGGACCCTAATCTCTACCCAAGTGCAAAGCATTGTTTTTTATAGCAACACTGGTTTCCTTAAGGGACCCATTGTGCTTCATTTCATGTTTGGGACGGTCAAGGCATGAATGTGAGTCTTCTGTTCTTTACAAACCACCATACCTCGCCAATCACAGGCAAGCCGTCATAGTGGCCTACCTAATTAGTATTAATCAAACAGGTCATTCTGCAATCCCTTGTGAGTGAATATTTTACAACATGATTTGTTAGTACACACCTCACAAAATGTAGAGCAGGCCGGAAAACTTCATTGCACAAGTAGCACCTACAATTTGGGATCTGCATTTTTGTACCTCAGGCCCTTAGTCCATACCATCAACATGCTTCATATAAATAATATTAATAGGTTAAAAGAAAACTGTATGTGAATACATTAACGCATTAAGCCCCATTCACAAACTGCATTTTGTAGTCTAGTCTATGGGTGGAATAGTTCTGGGGCGTGAATAGGCAATCGTTTACTGCCATTATATGCGCTGCCTGTTATTAGGATCGAAAGTCTGGAAGTGCAAGATCTCCGTTGCATGGATTGCACTGAAGAGTGGTGAGGACATTTCTCCTTTGTTTGCCGCACCACAGCAGGGAGAAGATGACACTCTCCAACTCAGTTAATACCGACTCACGGAGTGGGTAGTAGGTGTTCTGCAAAGTGTACAGGAGCTTTGGCAGTGTGATCATTTTAAAACTAGCTGTTCTAACCATCAATGTGAGAGGGAGCGCATACCACCCCTCCACCTCATCTTTGAAGGTGTTAATCACTCTTTCAAAATTCCTAACAACAAAGTCTCACGGTGTGGTGTCACATAGCTGTCCAGGTACTGAGATCTATCAGTCACTACCTGCAGCTCCTAAGGGAGATCAGTGTGACCCAGAGGGGTATAAGGATGGCAGAGTATAGTTGTATTCCAATGTATACGGTAGCCTGAATGGTCCTCACAGGATTCAAAGGCAGAGAGGTCAGTGGTATGGTCACCAGAGTACCAGTGAGATTTTTTGCCCTGTACTGTCCATCTCTGAGGTTTTAAACCCTCGGATTCCATGCTGGGAGTGAACCATGGCCGTCAACAGTTCGATTGTAAGGACAAACAACATGGATGACACAGAACATCCCTGTTGAGTGCCACGCTGTATAGGGAAGACCGAGGAGAGAACCCCATTCACTCGGACTACTGCTGTGAGGGTTTGCTACAGCAAAGGAAATCCACTGCTGAAAATGGGAGCCTAAGCTAAAGATACCAAGTGTCTGAGGAAGAAAGGGCCAATGTGTGACATCAAATGCTTTTTCTGCATCTAGTGCCAGAAAAACATGTGTATGTGTCCTTTAGGCCACTGCCAACTTCTTTTTAAGCAGGCGCTGAAAATTGAGGAGCATGGACCGGGCAGTCATGAATCCGGTTTGCCCTGATGTATAAGCGGGACAAAGACCATCAGAAGCTGTGCAGCATGGACTGTGATCAACATTGTTCCCACGATGTTCAGCAAAGATATAGGGCAGTATGAATTACAGTCAATTTCAGGCTTAACCGGTTTGTGAATCACAATGATTGTTGCTCATTGGAGGTCCAGAGGCAGCACACCCCAATCTGGCAACTCCCTTAGGAGATTGAGCATATGGGGGGACAAGAGGCATGAATATTGTTTAAAGAACTCCACCTGTAATCCGTTAGGTCACGGCATTTGACTTGACCTCATTTTGGCAATTGATCCTGCAACTTACTCCCGAGCAATATCCTTGTCCAGTTCTGCCCAATCCTCAGTGGTCAGCATGGGCAGATCCACTCCAGCCGGATAATCTGCCAGCCTGAGGATGGGCCTGGTAAAATGAGGCTTCGTAGTCAGCAAAGGCATCCGCTATGGCCATTTTGGATGAATGGAGGGCACCGGTCTCGGCCACAATACTGTTGATTCAGCGGGAGGCTGCCTCCTGCCTACTGATTCAAGCTGGAAAACACACACAAATGATGGACGGAATATAGAAATCAAACATTCACCCCTAGTCAAGAGATCTGGATTAAATCAATCATTCCTTTGCTCACCATGCCACCCCAGTTCAGACCCAGTCATATGCAATTCAGTCTTGACCCTGCTCCTCATGGGAACAGTCCAGCCTGAACTGCCAACCCAGGTCCTCCCTGGACCAGAAACAAGCGTTGTGGGACCGGTTTCGAGGTATCATCCCTCTTCAGCCAGGCTAGCTTGAATCCAGTGACTCAGTTAGCCCAGGACCCCTGTCTGAGCATACCCAGCGTACGTAGGGCAAGAAATCAAAAGACAAATGATAGATGATGGATTTGTTGCCCTAAGTGGGAAGGGTATGTCCAGACATAGTTCCCATTCTCTCTGTGTCACTGGATTTAAACTAGCCTGGTTGGTGAGGGGTGATACCTCAAAATTGGTCCCAGGATGCTTGTTTCCAATCCAGAGAGAACCTGACCTGGCCGTTGGGCCTGGACTGTTCCCATATGGAGCAAGGTCAAGACTAATTTGCATATTGGCTAGATTCAAACTGGGGTGGGGTGGTGAGCAAACAAACAATGGTTATCTATCATTTGTTCTTTTGTTGCCCTTAGTGGGAAGGGTATGCCCAGATTTGGGTCCAAGGCTCACTGTGTCACTGGATTCAGGGTAACCTGGTAAATGAGGAGTCATACCCTCAAACCGACCCCAGGGTTCTTGCTACTGGTCCAGGGAGGACCTGGTCTGGCAGTTTGGGCTGGATTGTTCCCATGAGGAGCAGGGTCAAGACTGATTTGCATATAGCTGGGTACAAACTGTGGTGGTATGGTGAGCAAAAAACGATGGATTAGACCCAGATCTGTGACTGGGTGTGAAGTTTGATTTGTTCAGCATTACATCCATCACTATTTCTTTTTGCTTTTACTAAGCCAGGCTAGCAATGTGTCTGCCTTATCACCAGCATTAAAGATGTGGTGCTGTGTTGCCAACAACTGCCTAAGGGCTTCACCCATAGCCAGGTCTTGATACATGTGAGGGAGCAACTCTAGGGAGTGCAAAGCATTGGGGTCAGTGCAGGCCCCGGGGGAATTCATAAGGGCTACAATCTGGTGTTCCAGGCTCTCTATCTCTGCCACCTCTCTGTTTTTCTTCTGGGACAGGGCATTCTGTGCCTAGTCCCATAACACTGCTTTGTAGTCCTCCCATAGGACCATCGCAGAATTGACCGATTCCTGATTCTGCATGAAACATAACTCTGAGTCTTTTCTAATGTTGTTTGCAATTTCCACTTCCCTCAAGTCACAAGCATTCAATCTCCAACTTGTTTCTCGCGGGCGGCCCATACCCTCCATCATAACCCAAAGAGGGGAGTCATTGGACAGGACCCTATCCAAATAGTCTGCCTGGAGTACCCTGGCTGTTTAACCAGCATGGACAAAGAATGTAGTCAAGTTGGGAAAACACTTTATGTACTCTGAAGAAATACGATAGTACCTATGTAAGGGGAAGTGGTAGTGCAACAAGTCGCTGAGACCTAGGAAGTGTGAAACATTTGCAGAGGAGTGGGCTTCGGTGAGACCGAAGCCAGCTTCAAGGGATCCATATATGGGATGAGCTCATTGAAATCACCCCCCACAACATGAGCGGTCAAGGTGGTTTACAAAAGAATCGCCACCACCTGATCATAGACCGGCTGTTGAACTATGGGTGGTGCATAGACATTAATCACCGTAATATACTTTTTGCTCCAGGTACCCTGTACTCTCATGTATCTCCCCTGCTGGTCAACCCTAGTTATGGAGATCAGAAACGGGGGTTGATTTCTGACAAGTATTGCAACACTCCTCAAACCGAAGGTGTACACTGTATGCACTAATACCATATAGGCACCACCGCCCAGGAAACAACATTGGGTCCCTTTTAGATGCTTCTACTGAAGCAAAACATACAATGCCAGGCTGCTGGTGTCGTATATATACCATGTAACTAGACCCAGTTTCACTTTACTATCCAGCCCATGGACATTCCAGGACATGTTATTAAGGATTTGGGTGTCATGTAACCTATCCTGCATCATTTTATGGTAACTAAGAGGCCGGGGCTGGCTCCTCTGGTTGTGCAGTGGGTGCTAGGTAGGGATGCAGAGTCATCCTCCTCACTAAACTGAAACAAATGAACTCCCCCAAATGAGATGCCAATCTGGCATCACTTTACCCCCCTACCCCATATCCTGCTGCCCTCCCGAGTATGAGAAACAATGTCAACTGGACAACCATTTGTGTATCAGGCAAGAAAGGTCTGTCGCCCACCCTCAGACATCTGTTACCCTAGTAATGACTAAACTACTACAGAATTAACAATTCTTCAAAAAGTAAACCACTCTCGCCACCCTGGAGTGAAGAGAGAAATAAAAATAGAAAGGACGAGTCCAGTAAAAGTTTCCCCCTGCAGAGGTGCTGGTGAAGAAGAAAGAAAGAGATGGCTGACAGGAAGGAAGAGAAACATGGACACCAAGCCCACAGTCCAGCCCGTTGACTCTGATTCCCGGATCTGATAGCTGCATATACACTGTAACAAACAAAATGATATTCCCACAATAGTGTGGATACGTTAATCAGTGCCATATCACCAACAGTTCCTACTCACACCAGGAGAGCCAGGCATGGCTCCCTCACCCCTCGCCCAAACGGGAAGGACAAGTAGGGCTGAGCCAGTGCCACACCAGCAGGCAACTCCAGATTAAGCAAACTGGGAAGTTCAGTAAAATTTTGAGGTCTGGTGTGTACTCTACCACCTCCGAACTAGTATCTTCAGATGTCGCTGAGGTGACCAACTCCACAAGAGCTCTGGCCTACTCCTTCTCCTGTCTCTGGGTCTTAATGTCCAAAATTCCATCTGTTTGAACCACAACCCAGGTCACTGTAGCTGATCTTCATTGTCTCCTTAAGTGCGTCCGGCCCCCATCCCTAGCCGGTCCCTATCTCCCTGATCTGATGTACTTCACCCAAGGCTAACCGTCAGAGGGGCACCCTAACCACAGACCTTCAGGCAGTTCCACACCTCCAATGTAGTCATGAAAAAGTGGGACTGTCAATCATAAAGTACCTTCAGCTTTGCAGGGTACATTAACATGTCCGTTAGGCCCATAACTTTCAACTTTTATTTAGCCCCGCAAATGATTGATGCTGTTTCTGGACCAACTGGGTGTAATCGGGAAAGATACATACAACATAATTCTCGTGCTCCAGGTCTCCGTGTAGTCTGACCTTATAATGGAAAGCATCCCTGTCCTAGTAATAAAGAGTTTCCCTACCAGTGTCTGATGCAGAGCCCCCACAAGGAGGCGCAGCCCTTTCAACAACAAACACAGAGGACAGGGCAGTCTCTGGGATCTATTCTCTAATCCACCTTTCTAGGAAGAGCTCGGGTGCGCAGCCCTCCACCCCCTTGGGAAATTCAATGAATCATAGGCTGCACCTCCTGGAGCGACCCTCAGTGTCCTCCACACACGCCTTCAGGCTCTGCATATGTGCTGTCAGTGTTGTTGCTGTGGCCCTAAAGGAGGTGAGATCCTTTTGTATATGAACTACCTGTGGCTCCATGGCCCTGGATCTATCCGCCACCTTACAGAGGTCCAGTGCGATGGAGTGGATCTTGGCCTGGACATTGGCAATGGATGTTTCAATGACCATAAGTATTTGAGTGCTAATGGGGCTGTGGCTCATCTGGACACCTGGCACATCTGGACATCTCCACGTTGGCCGTGAAATGTATTTTAATTTGCTGGGGACCATGGGGCACCCTATCTCTACCGATGGAGGTGTCCCGATAGAGGACAGACAGGGCTGAGATGGAAAGACGCCTGCCCGCACAGCATGGACAAGGTATTCCAGGTTGGGTACCCCTACTGTCTCCATTCCAAATCCTGACAGAGTTTCCGCCAGGGAATATTTTTGGTACTTAGAAGAGTCTTGACTACATCTCCCCATGAAAACTTCTTGTAGCACAGGGACCAGATCACACTTCTTCCCCAGGCCCCAGCTTCCATATGTGCCCAAGGCAGATCAGGTCCTAGCCATGTAGTTAACTCCACGTGATGGTCCCAGGTATGCCAGGGAGGGAGAGATCCATGAATCCACTGTCCAGCACCCACAGTCTGGGAGGGCCCAATACACCATAGCAGTTCACTCAACCATTGGGGCAGTTCTGGAGGGCAAGAGGACACCAGAGATCCCCAAAGCAGGGTTGAATCAAATAGTACATGCTGCTGGCCACCACCTTGTGCCCAGAACGGGGTTGAACTGGTGATGTAGGATCAAGCCCTCTCCCACCTTTTCCCAGAGACGACAGGACCAGGAGGTGGGGAGGGGCTCCACAATGGACCTGGCTGCAGAGGGTCCAACTGGCTCAGCAGCACACCTTCACTCCGCACTGGTGACAGAGGGCGCCTTAGTCCAGTTGCACCCTCTGTGTCTCTGTAAAGCAGGTGGCCACCGGCACTCACAACTAAGGGTTGGCGGGCGGCTACGCTCCGTGCACGGAGTGTGCGTAGTGCCGGCTTCTACGCATTTTGCGTAGCAGGCGTAGAATCTGGCACTACGCACGCTCCGCAGACGGAGCGTAGCTGGCCGCCACCCGCCTCCCTCCCGCCCTCCCTAAATACTTTAAATTAAAAGTGTAAAAGAATTAAAAGGCACTTACCTTGCCCGCCGCTGCCCGCCGCGTCCCCGGGGCTCGCTATCTTCATTGCTGCCGTCTTGTGTACTAATGCGCATGCGCGGGTGGCCGCGCATGCGCATTTCTCACGAGAAATGCGCATGCGCGGCCGCCCGCGCATGTGCGGCCGCCCGCGCATGCGCATTAGTACACAAGACAGCAGCAATGAAGAGAGCGAGCCCCGGGGATGCGGCGGGCAGCGGCGGGCAAGGTAAGTGCCTTTTAATTCTTTTACACGTTTAATTTAAAGTATTTATGGAGGGCGGGAGGGAGGCCTGCGGTGCGTAGTGGGGCTACGCGGAGTGCGGAGGTGGGCGTAGTTTCTCTCCCACTTCACGTAGCTCCGCGAAGCCCCACTACGCCCACTACGCCCAGGGTTACTCACAACAGCCTGAGGGCGGCTGCAAGGCTAGCATCTCATCCTGAAAACGGGCACAAATAGTACTGCCACCTATCATCAGTCTCCTTCAAGGCCGCATGTCCCTCTGGGGCAGGTGGCCATTCCCAGTGGCCAAAGTTTGTGTAGTACTCAGTGACACACAGGGGTCGCAGCAGTTACTGTCACTCACAGGTTTGGGGGCTCCATAAACAGTCACTTGCAGTGAGGTATGCCAAACCTTTGTCCTCAGCCGCCCACTACTCACAATCAGAATGGAGGGTGAAGGGACTCTCCTAGCCTGGGCTATGAATGGCCTGCTGCAACTGACAACACAACCATGAGGACTTTTGCCCTGAGGCAGCCAGGCAAATATTGCCACTCTGGGCAACGAGGTGGAGGGAGAGAACTGCACATCACACAGAAGCACAGGGAACACATGTCTAGTCCCTGGCTCCCTTAAAGCAGCAGGTGGGAGCCTGAACATCCTTTGCACAGGACTTGCTGGCTGATTCATCCCTCCGGTACACCATGTGACCCACTGGGCTGCTGTTGCTGTCAAGTGGCTCCGGTCTGGAGCATGGAGCAGGCCCCAAGGCGGGTGCGCGAGGAGTGGATCCAGTAGAGAATAAAGTCACTTTGTAGCGTCCTACCTCCATGAACACTGAAGGCTGCGGGGCCTACGGGAGTTTGTCCGGCAGGACTCAGGCAGTTTCCGAGACGGAGGCACTGGCCCCCAGTGCAGCAGGCGACCTCCAGCACAGTGTGACTCACTCAGGTCGGCAAAGAAAGGGGACGCTCAGGTTAGGCCACACCCCCGACATGACCAGCTGGTGCAGACCGACTGCAGTGTTGACTCATGGCCACACCTCCTGACCGACCATGAAGCATCACCTGTGCCCCGATCGTGTCTGATCCCTACCCCCTCAGATGCCAGCACAGGTGGAACAGGATCCGCTGCCTCGTTGTTCCTCGGGCCCACTTGGCTGCACACGTCTAGCTGCACGGCAGCAGCAATCAGGTCAGTTTCCCCTCTTCTGGGAAAAATTGCCCTCAGCCACTCCACCCGTACACAACTTACTTCACAAATATGGGGCCATATTGGAGGTTTTGGTCATCAGATGGGGAAGGATACGTTTGGATAATACAGGCGGACCAGCAGCTCGGGTCTAACACACCTGGTTGGCCCTCTTCCCGGGCTGTGCCTCGTATCAAACTATACTTAGTTGTATTTTGAACTATTTTAAATTAATTTAATTTAACATTATTTAATATTGGGTTTTTATGTCTCTATTGCCATTATTTTCTGTGGGAGTGTGCTGCAATGTCAGTGGTAGGCCATGATTGGTGCTGGACTAACAACTGATTGGTTTTGCCTGTATTAACTGGTGCAGGGACAGCATATCGAGTAATAAATATCAAATTGCACAAATATTGTATAAAAAATATCTTGGGTCAGGAATATGGATAGACAAATTCTCGTAGTCAAGGATATTGATTTAAAAAATATTAAAGTGTTTCATATCATTTGCAAAATTGAAGTTGTTAAAAATTTTTATTTTTTTATTCATGTCATGTATTTTAGTCTATATTTTATATATGTGTGATGTATGTTTTTTTTGTATAGGAATTGTTTGTATGATTGATATATGTGTTAACATTTTAGTAGATATAAATTTTTTTTATTTGAATTTTGCATTTTTAGTTCCGTAGTGGGTTGTGGGATTATAGGGAAATAGGATGTGACGTAATTTAATTATATAAAATGTATTGATCATTTTTAGTAGTTAATATTTTTATGTGGTTTTTATTTGAATGTTGTGCTTTTAGTTCCGTAGCAGGTTGTGGGTTTATAGGGGAATAGAGTGGGATGTAATTTAATTATATTACATTTATTGAATCATTTGTATTTATTACTATTTATTCAATGGAGATGTTATAGCATTAAAGGTGTAAATTAATGTATTATCGGGCGACTTAGAGCGGGATTTAGAGTCTTTGCAGGTGTGGCTGATGGACAGGCTGAATGATTTAGCCCCTGCGATGGCCCCTCGGGTAACATCAAAGCGGGTCTCTGCTCCATGGTTCACGGAAGCACTGTCTGCTTCTCGTCTGCAGTGCAAGGTGGCTGAGAGGGCTTGGCGCTCACAGTACGACCCGGCGGCCAGACTTGTATACAGGACTGCGATCAATGTATATCATCGCGATATCCTCCATGAGAAAAAGGGTTACTTTGCTAGGCGGATAGAGGCAGCCTCCAATTCATGTAAGGAGATCTTTACTATTGTGAGGGAGTTTACGGCCCCTTGGTCTAATTTATCTCAAGCCGCTCCCTCTGAGTCGTGGGTTTGTGATCTTGCCAAGTTTTTTACGGCTAAGATTAAATTGATTCAGGACTCCTTTCCTGAGAGGTAGGTTGAAGTTCGTCCCAGTTGTGGGGACGGGTCAGTTCCATCGGCCACCCTGGATTCTGTCTTGGCTGTTTTTCCGCCTATCTCTTCCTCTGCGTCATTGGCACTTTTGGCCAACCTTAAATCTGGGTCGCCTTTAGACCCATGTCCGGCCAAATTCCTGGCGAAGATGGCGGTTGTTGTAAACCCATTGGCTAACCCACTTTTGAACCTCTCTTTGAGGGAGGGGGTGGTCCCGCAGACTTGGAAGCGGGCGATGGTGATCCCCCTCCTTAAAAAGCCTGGCCTAGATCCCGAGGTGTTGACCAACTATAGGCCTATCTCTCTCCTTCCGGTGCTGGCCAAAATCGTGGAGAAGCACGTGCACAGCGTGCTCTCTGCTTTTCTAGAAACCAATGACCTGTTGTACTTCACTCAATCTGGCTTCCGCCCCAATCTAAGCACCGAGACGGCGCTTTTGGAGGTGTCCGAGGCCATTAAGGAGGCTCTGGATTCAGGAGGCAAAGCCATGCTTGATCTGTCGGCGGCCTTCGGCACCGTCCCACACGAGGGGCTCCTCTCCAGACTTTATGACATCGGTCAGAGGGGGACGGTGTTCAGCTGGTTTACATCTTTCTTAGCTGGCCGTCGACAAATGGTCTGGGCCTCTCCTAGCTCTGCTGAGATGCCGCCGTTGGGAGTCGAAGTCCCGCAGGGTTCTGTGCTGAGCCCGACTCTTTTTAACATCTTTATGACCCCCTTGGCGGCACTGGTGGAGTCTTTTGGGGCCCAGATCGTCTCCTATGCCGACGATACCCAGCTCCTCTTTATGAGCGGGAAAGGAGAGGATTTCGACGGAGAGAGTATTCGGGAGTGTATAGGGGCTGTTTTTAATTGGTTCCAGCTGAACAGCCTCAAATGTAACTCAGACAAGTCGGAGGTACTGTTTTTTGGCTGTACCTCAGACCCTGACTGGCAGACATGGTGGCCGACTAATATGTTCCCCCCAGCACATGCATCCCAGCTGGCAAAAAATCTGGGAATTAAGATCGATAATGGTCTGATGTTGAGATCTCAAATCCTCGGTCTTACAGGCACATGTTTCGGCATTCTCAAGATGCTCCGGAAGTTTCTTCCTCTGCTCACAGAAGAGCACAGGAAGATTACGGTGCAAGCCTTAATTGGCTCCAGATTGGACTATTCCAACGTCCTTTATCTGGGTCTCCTGGAATACCTTGTACAGCGGCTGCAGGTGGTGCAGAATTCCGCTGCACGTGCCATTTTTGGCCTTCATAGGCGAGCCAGAGTGTCCAGCCTTTTGCAGTCGCTTCATTGGCTGCCTATCCGGAAGCGGATAGTTTTTAAGGCTTTGACTCTGGCTCATAAGGCGCTCTTTGGTTCGGGAGCAAAATGTCTTCAACGTAGGCTTGTCTTTTACCGCCCGGCCCGATCTATGCGATTTGAATCCCTGTTTCTTGCGGTGGTCCCCCGAGTAAAGAGGGCCCGCATCGGGGGGCGCACTTTTAGACTGAGGGCACCACAGCTCTGGAACACTCTGCCATTGGCCTTACGCTGTACCTCTAATCTGCTGTCTTTCAGGAATGGCCTTAAAACCTGGCTTTTTACCCTCTAGTATGTCTCCTTTGCTGTTAATGGATGTTTTTATTTTCTCTGTGTTATGTTTTTCTTCTTATGAGCTGCCAATAAAAGTGCCGGGACACTCCAATGGAGTAGCCGTGCGCTATAGAAATTAAAATTAACATAACATAACATAACATAACATAACATATTATTCATTATTTAATAATTAATTGTTAATTGATTTCAATTAATTAATTGGCAAATAATGATTGTAATTGTGTAATTAATTTTAGGTGTGTGTTGCAGTGTTTATAGGTAAAACTGGTGGGAAGGGTGGGAAGTAATATATTTTTAATTGATTAATGAATAATTAATAATGGTAATTGTGTAATAATTTTAGGTGTATGTTGTGGTTTATATAGGTGTAAATGATGGGAATGGTGTGAAGTAATTTATTTTGTATTGATGAATTATTAATTAGTTGTTAATTAATTTCAATTAATTCATTAGTAATTAATTATGGTAATTGTGTAACTAATTTTTGGTGTGTGTTGTGAATATTATAGTATTAAAGAATGTGTACTCAATAAATGTTTATTATTTCTTTTATTAATAATATTTTCTAAATTAATTAATAATGTGTTAATTATGGAAATACATTTAAATAACAAGGTTGAAGTCTTTCTTTATTGGTGAGGTGTTATAGGGCAGGAAATAAAATAAATACATTTATGTTTTAAATAATTTGTCTGTTTTTAAAATATTTGCTCTTTTTAAATAAATATGGGTTTATAAATAAATTTTTTAATTTATTTAATACAATATTTGTAACTTTTTGTTATATGTAATTAATATTATAATATATATTATTTTTATATGTTTAATATATTTAATTGTATAGTTTTTAAATATGTTTTATTTATTTTTAAAAGTATTACATTTTTTCAATTGTTTGAATGTTATTAGTAATTTTTGTTTCTCTGCTGTCAAACACTTTCCCTACTGTTACACTCACTGGAGTGGAAATACTAATTTTTACCCCTCCGCTATCTAGCACTTTCCCTACTGTTGCACTCATTGGAATGGGAATAGTAATTTTTACCCCTCGGCTATCCAGAACTTTCCCTACTGTTTCAGTCACTGGAGTGGGAATAGTAATTTTTACCCCTCCGCAATCCAGCACTTTCCTACTGTTGCACTCACTGGAGTGGGAATAGTAATTTTTACACATCCGCTATCAAACACTTTCCCCACTGTTTCAATCAATGGAGTGGGAATAGTCATTTTTACACATCCGCTATCAAACACTTTCCCTACTGTTGCTTCTTTGGAGTGGGAATAGTAGTTTTTACCCGTCTGCTATCCAACATTTTCCCTACTGTTGCAATCACTGGAGTGGGAATAGAATTTTTACCCCTCCGCTATCCAACACTTTCCTTACTGTTGCACTCTTTGGAGTGGGATTAGTAATTGTTGCCCCTCGGCTATCCAACACTTCCCCTACTGTTGCACTCACTGGAGTGGAAATTGTAATTTTAATTCTTCTGCTATCCAACATTTACTCTACTTTGGCACTCACTGGAGAGGGAGTAGTACATTTTACCCCTCTGCTATTGAGCACTTGCCCTACTGTTGCACTCACTGGAGTGGGAATAGTTATTTTTACCCCTCCACTATCCAGCACTTTCCCTACTATTGCAGTCAATGTAGTGGAGTAGTAATTTTTACCCCTCTGCTATCCAATACTTTCCCTACTGTTGCACTCACTGGAGTGTGAATAATAATTTTAACCCCTCCGCTATCCAACATTTTTTCTATTGTTGCAATCAAATGAGTGGGAATAGTCATTTTTACTCCTCACTATCCAACACTTTCCCCACTGTTGCACTCTTTGGAGTGGGAAAAGTAATGTTTACCCGTCCGCTATCCGACACTTTCCCTACTGTTGCACTCTTTGGATTGCGAGTAGAAATTTTTACCCCTCTGCTATCCAACACTATACTTACTGTTGTATTCACTGGAGGTGAAATAGTAAATGTAGTTATTCCCCTATCCAACATTTTCCCTACAGTAGTATTTATAGTATTGCAAAATGTATGTTTTTTTCAAGTTTAATGTTTTAATTAATTATAGAATTTTTTTTTAATTTTAAATTATTGATATATGTTTATGTTTGGTTTTTATATATTTTAAAAGTTTAACAATTAAATAAAAATAAAGTTAATAAATTATTTTAAAGTAAATATATGTATATGTATAAATTATTATGTGTGTGTGTTTATATTTTTTTTAATTCAGTTTATTTTTATATTTAGTTAAAATGCATATTACATTTAATTTATTTTGCTAAAGAGAATCATATTTTATATATTTAATATATATTATTTTATTTATATTTTTAAATCGATTTTTTACATCTATATTTTTAACTTCTATATTTTAGAGTCAATATTTTTGTACTTACCTGTTTAAGTATATGGAGTCAATATGTTTGCATTCTATAATTCTTCATCTATATTTTTGTCATCTATGTTTTTGCTTTTGATATTTTGTCAGTGAACCGTAATAACTCGTACTCATAAATTTTGCTCCACCCCCTGTTTTAGGGTTTAGGGACCTCTAAGTCAAAACTTTTGTGTAATTTTAACCCTGTTAATATTTAAACTCTATGAAATCTAAATTATCATAAATTATTTACCATACTAATATATTCTCTGTAAAACAAATATTCTCATTGGAAGACCGTTAAATATAATATTGACCAGAGTTGCATCTAGCCCTTTATACTGCTTGTCAAACTGTGGACATATGGGGGTCGATTCCTATCCTGGAAAAATAACGTCGGTACGGTTTTCATCCTGAGCCATCGCCGTACGATTCGTACCCATCTGTCCGAGTCTCGTAGTACAATCCGTATTCCGTCAATCCGTCCGAATCGTCAGGATCCGTACGTATTGCAAGGCTGAAACAGTGAACCGTACGACTCGTCCACATGCCGTACAACCCGACGAGTACGATCGGGACCGAGGTATGAGGACACGATTCATACGGTCCACGTCAGGTAAGGGCGATTCGTACGGAAAAGCACACAATCACTTACACACCGTACGGTGCCTACAACCCATGATGGCAGGGTTACGGTGCATACCCCTGCGATCTTGGGGTGTATGCACCGTACACCCAGCGAACATGGGGTACGGTGCGTACACCCCAAGATCGCGGGGTATGGTGCGTACACCCCGTGATCGCAGGGGTACGGTGCGTACACCCCGTGATCGCAAGGGTACACACCGTACCCCTGCAATCATGGAGTGTACGCACCGTACCCGGGGGGCCGTTCCGTACCTGTTTCGGGGCGAACTCTGCTTTTACAGCTGTTTTCAGCTCCAGTAGAAAAAGGGTCGTATGGTGCGTACCCGACACAAATCGTACTTGCCGGGTCGGAAAAAGCAGCCGCGAACCATACAGATGTCGCGTACAGCGGGTTTCGAGGGAGAGTCGTATGGGGATTTGATTCGTACTGTCTCTGTACAAATCGTACGGAGTCCAGCTCCTGGAACGAATCGCACTTCGTTGTACGTACGGGGGACGTTGTCAGGGTACGATTCGTACCGGAAAAACGCTCCGAATGGCTATTCGGAGCGTTTTTTCCCAGATTCGGAATCGACCCCCTTGTAGGGCCACAAAAGAGTTATCAACCATTGTTTCATAAGGTCAGCGAATTTAGGACAGAGTGTGGATAATTAATTTATTTTTCCTGGGTAGAATTGTTACAATCACACTGTATTCACCATTCTCCAACCTAAGGGTGGGCCTATGCATCTAAATTTACAACTCAATTCTGCTCTAGATCTTAGTACTTCTTCTAATTAACATTGTCTATTTCATAAAGTTTTACACTGGAAATAGATACCTTTCACAGCTCTTTGACATCAGTAAAAGGGAATGTGTCCACCACCATTCTTAGAAGAGAAGTATCAAACTGCATATCACTTTCTTATGTAGATCAGTTGTCCTTCTCAGGTCAGAGAATTTAAGTTAGGCATAAGATATTTCAAGTGGCACATGGCAGGTATTCAGGGTTTACCAAAATATTACCTCTTCTTGAATAACACAATTCTCTCTCGTTTTCTAGTCTGAGCCATATCCGAAAAACATAACTGGTTTAAAAGTTTTCCAATTATATGTGCCCCTTAACCCAAGTTATGCATCCAAAGGTATGCTTGGAGTTTCTTGAAGAATGCTTGAAAGCATTCTGAAATCTCAACATTCAATCACTGCCAGAACAGAGACATCCCATGACCCTCCCTGAAGCTCAGCAGCATAAAGTGCAGCTGGAATTGAATTTGCTTTGTGTGTCTCAGTAAAGCAGCTATTGATGTCCTATTGAAAAACGCTAATTCTCTGGTGTTATGAATCAGCACTCTTCTCTTCAGCTGCTGGGCCTGATTTACAAAGAAATTCCCAAATTGATGTAATGGAGAAACTGTTTCATTCTCATGCCAGCCAGCTCATGGTTCATCTGTAAAAGTTGGCGTAGATTTGGATCAATTAATTAAAAGTCTTCTTTCAGCCTGGCCTGACAGTGTTTCTGTCTGCTCTACCTAGGGGCCGTCCGCCCGCCATCCCGACGTAAAATGGAACCGCCGCCATAAAGCCGGCGATCCTCTGGGTCCATTAGGATGCGCCCGCCACACTGGCGGGCACATCCTGCATTTTTAACATTTCAGCACCGCCCGCCGCAATGCTAAAAATGCACATTGTGCACTTCAATGCACAATGTGACAGGCACTGCGTGGTGCCTGCCACGTTGTATAGTGAAGTGCAGGGGGGTGCCATAGGTACCCCCATATGCACCCTCTACCCCTGGGGAGTCCCGGGACGGCCCCCAGAAGACTATCCCGGCTGCCTTAAACCATGTCCCCGCACACACCCTAATAAGGATGGCAGTGTCTAACAGACACCGCCACCATATGAAACTCTTTTCCACCCTGTCAACTCCTTGACTGGGTGGAAAAGCGCCGGCCGGTCTTTCCGTCTGCCGCCGTCCCCGAGCCATAGTAATATGGTGGGGGGGAAATGGGTGGTGGGTGGGGAAGGATGTCGGGCGGATCGCCCAACATCCTAATGGGGCCCCTAGTGTTATTGAGGGGGTCATTAGGAAGTCCTCCCGCCATCCTTACATGGAATGGGATCACCCGCCATTGGTGTGGGGGTCCCGTTGGTGATATTAGGATGCGCCCGATATTAGGATGCATCCTGCATTCTTGACATTGCGGCGGGCTGTGCTCTCAGCACCACCCGCCGTAATGCCAAGAAGGTATGTCGTGCAGTTCCATGCACAACGTGGCCGGCACCTTGCGGTGCCTGCCATGTTGTGCATAGAACTGTAGGGGAGTACCATTGGTACCCCCATGTGCAGCCCCCACCCCCCAGAATCCCTGCGGGCCCGCTACGGGCCCCAATTGCAAGAACTGCCTGCCTTTCCGTGGCGGAAAGGGCTGTCCCCACAGATATGCTAATATGGTTGGCGGTGTCTCCCAGACACCGCCACCATGTTAACAAATTTTCCGCTCTGGTAGACTCTTTGACTGGGTGGAAAACTTGCTGACAGTCTTTCCGTCCAGCGGGGTCCCCCCCACCATGGTAATGTGGCGGGGGAAATCTCTGTGCTGGTGGTGGTTTTTGGCGGGCGGATCGCCACCGTCATACTGGTGTTGGCGATCCGCTCAGTATTTTAATGACCCCCTAAGTCTTTATGAATATACATGGGTTTTGGCTCTGCCCACAGAAATACTTCTTTCTCACCTCCAACTTTGGGCCGCGTGATAAATTATTGCACCTCGTTTGTAGTTATTGCATTGCAATGCATGATGGAATATTTTACATATCAAAAGTACCCTGAATCATAACACACAATTGTATTGTATAAGAAAAGGCATTTGCTTTTGGTTTTGTGATATTTTTGCCAAAACTCAGAATGCAAACCAGATCTATTGGCTTTTTTATAGTCTAGTCTGCGTAGTTGCCATAATGACTACATCATGTACCTAAAACAGAACTGGAAATTGAATTCTATACAGTGCGGGTAAATTGGCTGTAATATCATGTTAAGAGTTTAGTACTTATTAATATGAAATGTATACATGGAGGGGAGGGCAATATCAACCTGGCAAACCCTCTTGGGTTACAATATAGTTCAGGCAGCCCCCCTCCTCCATCAAAGCTCACATGATAATTAACATCAGTGACAGTGTCATATTGAATATATATTCCTATGGAAAGTAGGGCTGCCTGAATTAGATCAATTCATCAATTCTCACTCTAACAGGGTGCATCTGATTAAACATTGTCTTGAAATCCAAGCAGGGCAGAAGTAAGAAGCTTGTAATACTATTAAATTGTTTTTATAAATACTTCATCTTACAGGAAAGATTTGCTCTGCCGTTCCTTTGGTATCAAGAGGAAAGAAGTCACATCCGGCCATGCTATTAATCTATGGAAGCAATCAACTAAATATTTTTTCTCAGTCACAACCCAATTGGTTGCCATAGCCATCATATTGAACTTCTTCAATTACTGCGACAATAAGGCTTTACATTCTGAGTTTGGAACTTCATTTGATATTGGCAGAATAAAAGGTGCCCTTTTTTGGAAACTTATTTAGAAAGCCGAGCCAGGCAGGAAACAAATCCAATTACTAATACATAGTATCACAAATATTCTGGTATAGCCCACTTTGCTGTGAAACAGTTACCACCTGTGGGCACAAAACCAAACCCACCATCTCCCCACACCTGCTCACATTCAGATCTTCGTGAGTCTCCCCTTCTGCGCTTTTTCAATTCACCAGACCATATTGCCAGCTTGCAGGGCTAAGCGTAGTAGCTGCTTTTCAGCAGCATGTTGTGCTACCTCAAAAGATGAACAATGAAATGATGGACATAGTAGGTCATGAAGTGAGAAGTTTAACAGAAAACACAAAGGTGATGGTTGCAATTTTGAGGGCTTCATTCCAGGCCATTATTTTACAACCCCTACGCAAATTCAGACACAGATCAGCTGTAAGCTAGTCATCTTTGATCTAGTTCCAGTAGGAACAGTTCAGCCCAAACTGATAGGCCAGGTCCCGTCCAAATGGGAACACAAGCAAACCCAAATTGTTTTTGGCAATACTTAGGCCTCCCCAGTGAGGTATAATCTGAGTGCGGGCCATTTTCCAGGATATCTTTTCTTGTCCACTCTGTCACTCCAGACATTGACTAGCTATAAAGAAATCAGTTTTAGTCATGCTCCAATCAGATACACCTTCCATCCCAGTAAAATACATGACATTAGGTTTTACTGACGATGTGCGCCAGCCACACAACCTCCCTTTGTCTGGAGATTACACACTTCACTTTTCTCCTCAACATTGCTCTTTTTCCCACCATCACATATTGTATTGTTTATCCAGATGTGATATTAAGGGTCCACAACATGGTGGAAGGTCATAGGGCAACCATTCAGAGAGTCTTAAATTTGCTACAAATGTGGGAACAATAGGCAGATAAGTGGTTAAACTTCAACTATTTGGCATCAAATAAAATTCATGCACCAAAAGTGTTAAAATAATCACTCATTGAAACTCTTTCTTCACAATTGCAACTGTACAGTGTGGCTTGAAAGATATAATAAAAACATTGGAAATTAGATTAGGCACTTACCCCTTTGGCTTAATATATATCTCAACTGAAAAAGAACACAAGTCCTGTTAGTTTCAGAATAACATCCTCTTTGTTGCAACAGCTATTGTTAGTGTGGTGAGGCAAGATTTTTGTTCCTGCTAAAAGTTAGGTGCATGTTTTTTGTTTTATACATTTTGGAGGAAGCAGAAATCATTTCTGACACAGCTCACACAACACTGTTTTGGAGGAACAATTACACATCCCCTGCATAAATGAACAAACATAGGCAGAAGACAAGGAATTAGCAAGAATACTCACTCTGCAGACTAAGTAAATAGAAGGTGAAAACAAAATAATCTATGAAGCTAAAAAGTGAGTATTTTAAAGTGTGAAATGTCTATGCAAGAAGTTTTTTATTCTTTTGCATAAAATGAAATACACCAGATCTTTGCTGTGTGTAGATTGCTCTTTACAGTAGATGTATTCCCTTTTTACACAACACTTCACTTAAGGACAGAAGTACTTTAGGGCTGATTCCGATGTTGGACGGACTCAGGTCCATCCGACATCGGTCAGGAGCCATAACCAACCGACCTGCTGTGCTCGGTTACAGCCCAGCAAGTACGATGCGACCAAACCCTGTTCGGTCGCACTCGTATACTTCACAATGGGAGCATGAATTCCGAGCGGAATGCATGCCTCTATTGTGAAATTCAGGGGTGCAGTTCATCCCTGCACCCTGTGGCTGGCACCCCAAGATGCCTGCCACGGGGTGCAGGGATCAACGGAGGGGCAACATAGGTGACTACCTTTTTGTGCCGGACACACCGGCACAAAAAGGCAGTGAAAAACTGCCTTCGTACTCCCTTGGTCGTAAAGAGGCAACCGGGGGAGTACTGAAGGATTTCCGGATGATAGACGGGCTCTCTGAGCCCGTCGTAAGCCATCCGGCAATCCAAGTCGGATTCTATTCCAACCAAGCCCATCAGAATGACTTGGTCGAAAAGAAATCCGGCCGACACGATTTATAGAATACGGTCAGAAAATATGCACAGAATTTGTAGACCGACCTATGCACTAGGGGTGCAGTGGAAATATAAGGAGCCGTAGTGAGTCAAATAACACTGTCCCTAATGAATAATCATTAGACAGCTCATGATTCGCAGTTTACTATGATTGGCTACAATTACAGTGATAGTGTTCTTCCAGAAATTGCTTCTCACAACGATTATTTTTAAAGCATTCTGACTTCCTTGAAAGAAACAGGGCTGCTTTCCAATATATTTTCTGTGAGTTGGTCCTTTGTTCCACTTACTTCTGTCCCCCGAATTTTATATTCAGACTCACAAAGGAAAGGAGCTCCAAAGATGACCCCCTCCCTTTTACAAATAAGTTATCACCCCTGTTTTGGAGTCAATAACTTATGAATGATATACAACCAGATTACATTGGTTTGGAAGGGATGCTCAAAAAGACCTCTTCCACACAGTGATTCATAAACCAATTCTGAACTCATTTTAAAAACTGGTAAAACTTTTATGAAAATTATTTGAGCAAATAGATAAAAACGTTTTTGCTTTTGCAAACCCCACATTTTGTGAATTTGAGGATTTAACACTGTTCAAAAGCTTTGTACATCTTGCCCTGTACACGTCTATTACTTATTAACCCTGTTCAGATGAAAAACAATCTAATACAACCCATTTTTAATCACAAACCAGTCTTGTTTTTACAGCACTCGATGTTGTGATGTCCTCGGTGATCTGCACTCCCACTTTGCACACAGTAAAAACAAAAGGATTTAGATAAGAATTCACCTGCTGCATTATGTCCATCTTCATTCTATTCAGATGTTCCAGCTGGAGTATTCAAAAAGTGAGAACAGAACTTTATCAAAATGTGTTGAATATGGTTGGACTTCACACACACACACACACAAATGCATGCATGTATACACATAAACACACACACACGTGCGCTCATAATTAGTATTCATATACCAGCCATCCAAATCAAGATGAACAGAGGCCAGCTCCATTGCTGGAAAAGGCCCTGCTGCGGATGTGATCCATAGGTCATGACATAGCCCTCGCCATATATCTACTGGACCAGCCCTCACCTCATCAACGCTCTTCTCAGACCACAACTTATTTCAATACATCACCCTAGGAAAGTCAAACTCAAACTGAGGACAACAACATTTTAAGAGTCCACTGTCCAACTCGAATATGCAATGTGTTCCCTAAGAGTATACTTATATATTTCCTCACCATGAATAGCTCCCAGTACATATTCAGTAAAGGCTCATGCTGTTCACCTTACAAAGAATCATAACAACTGTTTTGATGCCCTTTAAAGTGTGATTAATATTACATCTGTGCAAAATATAGGACCTAGTGAATGAAATATTTCATAGTCATATCTTCAGTTCATGTCCAGGTTATCAACAAGAAATGCCTGTTTACAATAGATGTGTATACAGCTTGAACTTTAAAACAAAAAAAGACACATTAGGTCATGTCATAAGGAATCAAGGGGCTGGCCATATGCTTCCTATCATTGCTAAATTTCATGTTTAGATGTATGTTTCCTGTTCTCTTAGCAAGCCTCATCATGTAGGAAGTGTGGGACTGCTGTTTGATACCCATTCTGGTATGGTAGGTTAAAATTTTTTGACCTTTTTCCACAGTGAGAACTCCAGAATATTTATAAGAGCCTTGTCATACACTTTTAATAAAACATTTTCAATATTTTTTGAGCTACAACCTGTTTAATTAGGAAAATATTCCCCACACATTGTCACATCTCCATTATGTAACAATGTAGGCATTAGGAGAGCAATTAGGTCTTGCTCTTCTATATACAATGTACACATAGAGAGTCTGAGTACAGTATACACAGTCGCTCTGTCCAGCAGACAATAGAAGCACAAAACAGAGCTTTATCATGTTTTGGGGGATCTTTTCCCTCCAACCTCAAGAGATCTCCGTCACTCTGCCCAGCAAACCTTCATTTAACATATGGAATGTTTGACAAGAGAAAACTTAAGGTTTAGTTGACCTATGTGATCTATGGAAGTGGGGGAGGTATGAAACCCAGAGAAATCGCAGAGATACCTGTACCAGATCCCACAAAACCACAACAAATTTACAAAGACTCACCCTGTGGTCCAAATAACAGATTTCTTCCTGCAGCATGCCGATCTGTAGGTGTGGAGAATGGAGAAATGCTAGACATAAACAGCGGTAGCACCAATCTAGAGTTACAGAGGTATGGTATCCAAAGTAAGTCTAGGAGACCCAGATCCATACCAGATTTTGAGGATCACCATTGACTTTATATATATCCATATCTATCTATCTATCTATCTATCTATCTATCTATCTATCTATCTATCTATCTATCTATCTATCTATCTATCTATCTATATACATTTATATTTACATATATATATACACATATACACACACACACATATATATATATTATATATGTATGTATATATATATATATATATATATATATATATATATATATATATATATATATATATATATATATATATATATATATATATATATATATATATATATATACACACACACAAGCTCCCTTCAGATTCATTGGATTTAATTTGATCACATTTGTATCCATTTTGACACCTTGTAAATCTGACATGGATCCCATCAATGATTATATATGCTGGGCTTGCAATTTATATTTAGGGTATGCCAGGTTAGGAGATAAATCCTAATCAATCAAAATTTGGCTTGCACTATATAATCTGTTTGTTAAGAATTCCAAATCCCTAAATTTTCTTCCTTGTTGGATCTAGACTTTCTTTAATAACATTCTTCAAACAGAGATTTAGATGATGGACTATTTCACAACATCAGGCAGTCTGTGACTTTGATCGTGCTGAATTTATTTACATACTGCCTTATTCATACCAACAGGTCAAAAACATAGAGGACAACAGAGAAATAAAAAGTATCTGAAGAGTGCCTTTTCCGCAATTACATTATACAGAATTATGAAACAGATAACTGCAACTTGTGCCAAAGTTCTAAATAGCTATGTGCCATGTGAACCTTGGAAACAATGAGTGGGCCCCCTTTGAACAAAGTCAACATTAACACTGGTGATCTGGAAATGATGCTCATGTGATTAACAAAGATACCAAGAAATGAAAAGACAGATCAGAGGAGGGTAAAGAAGAACTAGAAAAGGTAAAAGGAGTGACAAGGCAGGCAGACAATGCCCAGCCTTCTCCTTTTAGAAACAAAATGTATTGATATAAATGGACCACCCTCCCACTCATTGTGGCAATGAGAGGTTTAGATAGTAATTTGAGGTAGGGCAGTTGATGAGTGGGACAGAGGAGTTTTGGTGTATGGATTGGATTGAGATTCGTTCCGTATATCTGTAAGGCATATTGAAGTTGTGGAGCTGGCTGCACAGGTAGCAGGCTATGAATTTGTTCTGAAATTGGTGGGGCTATGTTTAGTTAGGTGAATAGCCACATTAGAGCAGGGTCTGATAGTCATGTATGTGTCGCTACAGATCAGGCACTTCAGGGTGACAACCATCAGGAATAGAGGGGGGAAAGAATTCATGAGTCTCAACAGACTACTGGTAGATGACGGAGAAAGTGAGCTGATAGGCCAGACACGTGATTCAATTGGGAAGAGGGCTGATGAGTCTATTGGTGAAGAGGCTGTGGAGGAGCTAGGTTGGGATATGGCAATAGTTGAATTTATAAAAAAGATGCTGAGGGGATTTAGGTTCGAGTTATGACAGGCTAAGGGAAGAAGGGGAAGAACTTTAACTGGACAGCAAGAGCACCATAGAAGACCATAGCAGAAATAGTGCTGTGTGGAAGAGATGCACAAGTGAAATATCAAAAAAGACCACCTAAGGAGCTGTGCTATATATAAGAGATGTGCCTGATGGAAATTCAGTGAGGATGGAAAATGTATTGAATATTTTTACAAAGAGAAGCCCAGTGTAAATACTGATCCCCTTAAACGTATGTTTTAATGGCAAAGCAGCAAATGAAAAATATACCTCACATCCCCAGAGTGTCATGTATAGCATACCTCACTTTCAAGCATCCTCCTTTCTTCATCCGGAGTGTATAGCTTAGGTTTTTGCTTTAAAAAAAGGAGGCAAAAGAGTTATTAAACACTGCACAACACTGAAGATTGCAACTAATTGGTGAGCTGAAAATCTAAGAAACTGACACTCTACAGCCCCAGTTACTGTTGGGGCAGAAACAATGCTCAATTTTCCGCACCCGCATATATTCTGAGTCCACAGGGATCAGAATTTATCAGGTGAGATAAATAGCACCCAATTGCGATTCGTGCAAGAAAATGGGACATAACATGCAGATTTCTGTGCTACCTGCACCAGAATCCTCACATTCCATTATCTATCTGGTTAAAATTACAGGGGTAGGTTGCTAACTGCTGAACCTGTAGAGTTACTGGACTTATTGGAATTAGTTGGGGCATACATGTGAGCTTGCAAGCTCTACATCCCTCTGCATTTTCTCAGAGGCCCTTTGAAAAGAAAGGACAAATCAGAAAAACTCAGGTGCTGAGGTTGGCAGTAATAATAATAACCATACCAAAAATAATAAAATAATGATAATAACAATAGTAATAATCATAATAGAAGGAAGACGTACTAGAAGAAGAAGAACAAATGTTAACTCTTACTAAAACCCGCCTTAGTGGTATGATCGGTAGTCAGTCTTGCAGCCTCTCCCAGTCACCTAGTCCTCCACAATTGATGTTGGGCAAACCCAGGAGGCACTGCATCGCCAAGAAATAGCCTGACCTTTGAGAACCTTTTTTGGAATAACACTTTAGTCTCCAATCACTTTCACTGTAATAATCGCCTTTGCTTTCAAATCCCAGCTAGAAACTTGGGTTCAGCCACGACATGACATTGAGAGAGGCCACTTACAGGGACTAAACTATTTATCTAGCACCCCTCAAACTTCCCTGAACAATAATGTAATGGACTTACAGACAAAAATGTGCAAACTTATTATCACCACTCCTGCCTCCTGTCTTGATTTCAACTATTCCTCATTTGAAGATATATCTTAAATGTTCCTCCCTGAACAATAACCCTCTCTATTGCCTAATAGTTCTCTCTAACAAACAGAGCATTGATGAATCCATCATCCTCTTAGAACCCTTTCTCCCAGCTTGTTCTTTTCACTATATGCTGATTTCAACCTGGCCAACAACTGTCATGCCCAAGATCCATCGTTTGTTGCCCTCCTACATGACCTCTCGGGTACTTGGACACTCTTTACCTGATTGCAAGAAACTTCAAGGCCCACTCATTATAATAACTCAATAGCTATTATCACTTGTTGTTATAACTCTTCCACCTCGAATACAAATGTATCTGCATCATCTGCATGAACCCAGTTTTTGTATCCGTTACAAAGGATAAGTCCTCCTTTCAATCTATTTCATTCTGCCCCTCTTCCCCCTGCCCATAAGCATTTAATGCAGTCAGCAGTGAACGTGTCCCCCATTCTTCATAGTCCTTGCATACTGCCACTCCCTCCACACTCTGCACCTGGCCATGGACCACCCTCCAATCCACACTATGAAAACTAGAATCCACACCACTTTCCCCCATCCAAGATTGATGGGAATCGAGCACCACTGAGATTCTATTCAACTACAAATATTCCCTCTCCTTCCTCTCCTTCTTCCCCTCTGACCGTGAACGTGCTGTATGCAAAAGGGCATCAACATGATTAAAACTGGATAAGGGAGATGAGAGACATTAATTGTTAAATAATATAACCAAAAGATCAAAAGCAGCAGACAAGGTCATGCACAACGGATCTTAAAGTTCTTTGAAGTTAAGGTGGTGCAATCACTTCCAAAACCTGCTGCTGTAGGATGTGCTATTTACCAAAATGCAAAGAAACAAAATGGAAGGTGCACTCAAATAAAGTAAGTAACAAAAGTAATGTATAATTATCATCTTCTTTATTCAAAGGGTATTCATGAAGCAAAGGCACAGCCAACGCGTTTCGTTCCCATTTGCCTTAAGGAACTTCGTCAGGGCGAGTTAATATTCCTAAGGGGCAGTATTCGTAAGTCAACCGAAAATGAGCCGGAAGTGACAGCGTGCTCACTAGGTCATGGTTCGTAACCTTGAAAGGGAAAATGCAGCCCTAGTGTGGAAAGTCACGAGTAGTTCCAGTTGGTGCGGTAAGTTCAGAAAGTTCAGAATGTTGCAAATAATATTATAAGCCCCAAGTAGGAAACAATCCAAGAAGGACGGATCGTGGTGTCTTAGTTCTCGTTCTAAGACGACAGCCCAGACTAAAAGTAAAAGCAGACCAAAGAGTGAATGCACTTCCACTGAATAAATAACTCACATGTGTCCATAAAACACCCAAATTATTTTCTGATATATATGCTAAAGTACCCTCGGTTATTGAGCTGTCAGGGTATTGCAACTCACTGAGGGGTTCAGTGACCATATACCAAGCCATGAGAGCACGAGCCATTATAAGCTTAAGATAGTGCAGTGAAAATATATTTTGCAGAACACACATGGCAGCCTTGGCAGAAATCGACTGTTGCTCTTTAGTCAGATTTCTTTTTGTGAAGTTGTTAGAATGGAGAAGTAGCCGTGGGGTTCTTCTCAGGAGAGTGAGCTCCTCACACTAGCTTCAGATGTGCATCTCTTAGCTAAAGAAGACATAAATGCTACATAGACCATGTGCTGAGTCAACCCTTGATGTCTATGTAATGAGGACTCTGATTGCTTGTGCAGCAATAAGGAAGGTAGGTGGATCTGGCTTTAAATAATTACTAATAATGTGATAAACATTTCCTCTGAGGTCTTATCCGACATAACAACATTTACCTGGGCAAAAGCTTTCTGCAGAGGATTCCTCTTTGATGGGCTTGGGCAACCCTGCATGTTCTTTCCGTCCTTCCGATGGTCCCTGTATTTAGTGAAATGTGTAGCACAAACATCAGATCATGTGCATTATTCTTAGATAGGAATGTCATCAAATCCACACATAACTCTTCCCTGTTTACTTGTTTGGTTGTGTAAATGGTCAACATTATAACCCATAGCGTTGAGGTCCTTGTGTTTCCTTTAGTGCGTGGTAATGCTACCACTTGGAAGACATTGCGAAAATTCAGGATTGGGAGTCCAAGCAATGCTTATAGAGTGGGAGAATTTACAAGGTATTCAGAGCGCTAGAATTCACCAGGCTTCCAGGGGGAGAGAACCAGTAAAGATTTTAAATTAAGAGAATTTGAAAGGTTTTAGATTGGGAGATGTTATAAAGTTTAAGATTTAAAGAATGTGCAAGGCTTTCTGACTAAGAGAGTCTATGAGGTTTTCTGAATGGCAGCTCTTGTAAGGCTTCCAGAAGGGTAGAAATTTGCAGGTTTTTGGATTGGGAGAATTTGCTAAACTTTCAGAAAGGGAGAACTTGTTAGGCTTTTCGATTGGCAGAACTTGTAATGCTTCCAGATTGTGAAAATTTAAAAGGATTCAGATTGTGAGAACTTAAAAGGATTCAGATTTGGAGAACTTGCAAGACTTTAAAATTGAGAGAACTCGCAAGGCTTTCACATTGGGAGTGTTTGCAAGGTTTTCCAACTGGCACAGCAAATATGGCTCCTAAATTGAAAGGATATCATTAGGTCCATCAATTGAGCCATTGTTTGATTAGTAGGAAGTTGAACAGTTTCATTGTGTGCAGTGACCATTTATTAAAAGTTTGAACTGATCCTGTGATGTAATCTTTTGTGCCAACCTACTTGGGGCTTCCTTGATTCATTTTTTTAATTGGCATTGGCTCAGGTGTAGAGAAACAGGTTAATAATTGTAGGGACTTCAAGGCTATGTGCAGTGATTTCCCTCAGCTATGTTCCCTTCATCAAATGCAGACCCTGAGAAACTTCCATCTGATATGAAAAAGGAATGTCTATCTTTAATTGGAAGAAGTGTGACACAGGAAGAAGGGTGAGGCCACTAGCATTATGGGCACAAGATTGCTAATTCTCCAAACCAGAGTGTAGACTGTGTCTGCCTAGTTCTCAAAGGGTCAAGACAAGTAATATGAACTGGGTAAATTATGATTAAGGCTCCAAGGTTTCCGTTTTTACTGATTTCTACCGATAAATATAGACACACCCTTCTATATTTCTGTCTATTTCAATTTTAAATGCAAATTGTCTCAAATGACTGTATTGTTCTGTAAATGGCTAAACCCCACTGGCTATTCAAGTACATGTAAACATTTTTTGATTAAATAAATGTGTACATATACCCATTGCAGATTCATTTTTTACACTAAGCGCAAAATAAATATGGATGAATACAAAATTGAAATGTGAAAAACAAAATTACCATATAATCAGGAGCAAATTCTATTACTTAGCAGAACTTGCATTCATGAATACAAGCCACTCCAACTACCCCAATTACCCCAAGAATCTTCTAACATTAAACTACAACACACTGCTCCATTCACTGAACTTGCAAGCAATCACAAGTGCACATCTCCTTGAAGTTATTACATTCTAACATTTTATATAGCCTTCCTGAACAAAGAACATTGACATTCCACGTCACTTCAAATCTCGATGAGAATTGCCCAATCACACCTTCCTCATAACGAACATGAAGGCACAAACGAGAAATAACAACTTTGATCATTATGACATTTTCCCTCTTCATCATGCTCATAATATGAAGATGTGCGTGCCAGACAAATTTGCTTGTGCTAAGCAAAAATATCTTGTTTTGTTTCCCACACAGTGAGTTTGATAATATTGTCATTCACTTGGTGTAGCTAAGTATCAAGTCCAAGAACATTCATTGGTTTAGGGTTTTTTAAGGACTATGAGTTTTTTGGAGGACCAGAGATGGTAGCTCTTACGATTCAGCTATCACACCCATACCTACCTACCCACAGTATTTGCTCATTTCTTTGCACACAGTCCACACAAATATGACTTCCCCACCGTACCTCTTTCTTGCTGATTCAAGTGGCGGCATATGATTGTGTTTGTGTTAGATTCTTAGGGCCTATTTTATGAGGTTTTGACATAGGGCAGGGTCGCAAGAAATCTTGCAAAGCTGCCCTATATCAAAACGGTGCATTCCTGTCCTTTTCCCCAGTGCTGGCTCACAATGGGCTGCCATGAGCCAACACAGGCATCCTTGGGTGCCTGCGTTTTAGGGGTGATGGTTTTAGAGCAGGAAGGACACCTTCCTGCACAAAAACAATCAGTTTAGGTAATTTCTTCTTTCTGTGTGTGCTGCAGAATGCAACACACATAGAAAAAGGAAAAATCGAGGAGAAATGAATAATGTCTCTTTGTTGGGCCTCCCTAACGCCACACCAGGGGTTGTAATAGATTTTGACTCATTCCCAGGTTTTACGATTTCTCCAACAGTGTTGCGTGGGACCATACACAGCAACACCCATGGAATGCCTCTTTCATGCAGTGGTCTGGCAGTGTAAAAGTGCTCATAAATGAGGCCCTTAGTTTGTGTTATTTATTGATGTGACAGCATCAACATAATAACACAAAGTATTCTCATAGGGGCCAGACATACTAAACATTTTTCAGCTCGCAAATGTCACAATTCTCAGAATTAGGACTTTTGTGACGTGAACAAAGCATATTAAATGTACAAAGCCCTATTTGCGATTCAGTAAGCTATTACCAAATCGCAAATTGGGTTTGCGAGTCGCTATTAGAAAGGGGCCTGTCAAAAGCGTCCCTTTCTAATAATGAGACACAGGAGCATTTATGCAGTTAGAGACTTGCACAATCAAATGGTTGTACATCTGGCCACTAGAGTCCTACCTAGAGGTTTCAGTCATCCTCAAGACTATGACAGCCAAGTGTCCTTTCTTTTTATTTGCATGAGGTATTTCTATTTCATTTTAGTGTTTGTCAAATATTATCATACTGGCCCAGTCTCATGGTTTTGACCGGGGCTTGTAAGTTTATGTAATCTTAGCTTGCATTTTGTTGACTAAGCAATCTATTTCTACCTGGATGTGGATGTCAGACCTGTGCGATATCTGTGTTTTCAGAATATTTTGTTAAACCAAGCCCTTGAACCTCAGCCTCTGCTAACACTTTCACAATTGGCCAGAACATAAGCTAATGTTTAGATGTACATTTAGAACTCTTTGAACAGGCACACCTTATTCCATCCGCCTCCCCGCTTCAATAACAGCTGAATGGGCAGAAGCCTAGATGTTTTATGAGGGCATTCCATTATGGACTTTGAATTCTAAGGTCTAGTTAGTGCTATATGCATGCAAGGCTGTAGTGAGCTTGTGTTTATACAAATATATGTTTACAGAGTCTTATCTCCCTTCAGTCCTCATCCCACGAATTCTTGGTAATATACCTATCACAAAAATGCTTATATTGCAGAAAGAAGGCAATAAAATAAGGCCGACCATAGTCCGACTCTTCTATCACAGAAAGGTATCTAGGGACAGACGTACTAAGCATTTTGACAGGTGCTAGCACTGTGATTCAGAGTTTTCTACTGAAAATAATTTTTCTTTTGAATGAGTTCCATTTTAGAAGTCAATAAACCTTTATTGACTTCTACAATGCAATTGCGACCAAATTCCAACTTGGTGTTTGAAAGTAGAGTGTTGAAGGTGTCCTTTCCAAGGATGAATTGGCATGATATGTATTACTGTTTTGCAAGGGAAATTCTGTCTCAGAACATTGAAAATGTTCAACCCCGAGTTGGCTCGGTAATGCAAAAGGGATACACTCCTCTTTGGTAATAACAAAAAATATGTTTATTGGGATGGTAAGCAGTAGTCTAGGGGACGACTATCAACTCTCAAACAAACTTTTTATTTAACTGCTTAACCGCGATGGCAATTCCGACATGGTGCGGGGGTTTAGCGGAGTGAGGGGGGCTGTGTCGGCCAACAGACGTGCACAGCACTTCGGAGGATGGCCGACGAAGACAGTGAAGGGGCTAAATGCAGCCCCATCTCCTTTCAGGACAATGAGTTGCAATAAAAAAATACTTTCTACTTTCCTTGTGATGGGCTAAGATTATCATGAGTTGCAATTTGTGAGCTACTGCATTGATATTCATGAGGCATTGGTGTATTACGACCCACGCTAATTGTGAATTTTATGAACCAACCTATTAGTTCATCGGAAACCTTCATTTCAGCTCGAGGCCATAAAAAACACAAGTAAACAATATTAAAACAATAATATTCAGAATTCTATATATACATATATTAAATACATATATTAAAAGCAAAAACACCTAAAAACAGTACCAAAACTGTCATGTGTACAGAGAAAAAGGGATCAAAATAACAAATTAAGAATGTACATTTTGTAGCATTTATGCACATTAACACAATAACACCAGGTATTTCACCTTTAGTGGTACTACATTTATCCCTGGCTTTCCACATTGTCAACCGATAGCGGGAGAGTGCAAAAACCAGTGGTTTACTAAGGTTGGTTTTTAATATCCTTAGGAAAAACGTATGCTCTCTAATCTCCAAATTCTGACAAAGTTGTAAAATCCAGCACTGCCTACTAGTTGAGTAGGCTGGGCAGAAAACAATACATATCTCCTTAAAAGCTCTAGACGCTGGGCACAGCTGTTCATCCTCCAGAGGCGATTAGGCTCATGTGGCAGTAAAAGTACAGAGAGGAAAGGTCCCATTGCAAAATAACAAGAAGAAGCGCCTCGCTTGAGGGGTTCAATCTCATCCAGAAAATCTAATGAATGAGCCTTTGACCAAAAGAAAGTTTAAAAAAAATAAGGGGGCCCAGAGAAGTCAACAACAGTGGTCCTTAGAACAAGGATTAATTTCTTAAATGAAAATAGACTCAATAGCAACTATATTTTGGGGACATGTCCAGCAGGACAGAGCTCTAATTTTTACTTGATCAATAATATTAGACAGCTTTAACAAAACAATACATAAAGTGGGACACAAGCCTGTGTCCTAGTTAGCAATATACAAACAGGGAGGAAGGGTACCAACAGGGGGTTCAGGTACAGCTGCCGGTTTGTTATACAAGGAAATGCACAATGAGACAACAAAGCAACAAATCGCGGGTTACACCTTTACACTTTCAATGAACCATTGTTTTGACATGTATAAGGTCCTTTTTATGTGTTGACTGCGTTTCGATCCATCCATGAGGATATCTGGATCATCATCAGGACATGGGATACATGCCTATAATTGTATTAGCCTGTTTATTCTGAGGAGGGATAACATACAATTAGGGAAGTCACATAAAAAGTTAACGGGTAAAGGAAACGCTTATTTGAGCGGACTCAGAGAACATTCAGTTGAGGAGGTTGCATAAAAGGTTAAGAGGTAAAGGAAACGCTTATTTGAACGGACTCAGAGGGCTACATGCTTAGGTGCATTTACAACAGCGTGTTGAACTACAGAGTGTTTTACAATTAGCAGTGAGTAGGAGGGGGGCAATTAGATACTGGTGCAAGAATAGAGAGAACATGCATCGAGAATAATCATGAGGCAACATAATCAGGTTGCATGGCATAGGTCAGGCAGTTAGGGTACGTTTGAGGGGGTGAAGTGTTCATGCAGCAACGGTCGCAAGGATTAAAGGAGTACGGCTACTGGTGCAATAGAGTATGCCGTGATGGTATTAGTCATAGTCGGTGATGAGAAGCCCGAAGAATTTTAAGTAGAGCCAATGATACATTACGATAAAAACATTCAGATAGCACAATATTATGTTCACGCTATGATTTAATAAAAACAGCTAAATAGACTATGAATTGCACCCATAGTGGGTTAAAATCACAATGCAAACATTACATCCTTAATTTGTTCATACAACAATGCAACTATTGCGGCGCAGTGAGAGGGTGCCAGGGGAGACCAACATGAGAAATATTCTTGGTCATAAAGGTCAGTTGGTGACATAAGGTGTAATTTCTTTTTAATTAACTGCGCAGTGTCAAGATGATACCAATAAGAGAAAGATTGGTCCAGCTCACCGATGAAAATTGATGACATAAGGTGTAAGTTACTTTTAAAACAACGGCGCAGTGTCAGATTGTGTGGAGGCAGAGAAGAAAAGGTCTTACCCAAAGATCAAGGGGTTATAGGTACGCTCATGGGCAGAAATTAAGGGGATGTCCAGCCTAGGGAAGGTGTTCTAGGTAGATAAGAAAGGAGTGTTAGGTGAAAGAATACCAGTGAACTTCCTAGTATGTCAGTTAAGCATTGGAGTGCTCACAAGAGTAGTATACAGGGCCGATTTCCAGGGCGCAATGGCGATGGTTTAATCAACGGTGTTCGAGCTGTAGGCTTGGATAGGGCAGGTGTGGAGGGAGCCTAGAAGGGGGTAAGAGGTAAAGACACTTGGTTGTTGGTTAGACAGTCACAAAGCGGGAGGCTCCGAGGCTGGAGCGGAGTAACCCCATAAGAAATTAATCCTTGTTCTAGGGACCACTGTTGTTTAAAATTTTTACCAAAAGAAAGGCATCAGTCAAAGAGCATTGCCCAGCTTTGGCGTATTTTAAGGACTCATGGTTCTGCCAATATGCTAATTTAATCTTACTCTTGGGAATTTACAAAGTCTCTCTCTGGGCGCTCCACAATGATATTAACCCAATCTCTCCCATGGTGGCTTTAATGTACTTAATCCAGTGTATGTTACTAGAGCCCACCAGCCTGAGAATTCCTTCTAAACCATCTTGACATGATCAGAATCTAGGGTGGCCTAGATCCTTCTCCAAAAGAGGATGGAACGAAGATCTGTCTTATCTGAAATAGGTCTCAACCCAAGATCAAGCCTGAGAGGCAGCAAGAAAATGTCCAGATGATGTCCAGATGACCCCCCAGTTCCACCCCACACGTGGCCGTCCCCAGGGCTTGGTGGTAGTAAACCTGTAGTGCCGGCTGTGCCAATCAGAAAACAGAATTGTGGGCCAGCTTTGTAACTCCCAGGGAAGTTTATACACACCATATAAGGGATGCCCCATCATTCAGTCCTACTGGGAAGCAATAATGTGCACAATCTCACAGGTCACCGAGATAGAGACCCTCCAGGAACCAAAATGCAGCTTTATTATTATTTGGGAACCTACAGAGCTCAATCATTCAGACCAGGACTGGGTAACTCTCGGCCTGACAATATCAAAACCCAATATAGCTCTAAACTGGGGGTCCGGGCAGTCCCCAACCCTGCGGAAATGATGCCAAGATATGGATACTACAATTTTAATTGAGATAGAACTATACGTCCATAGGGGTTGCCCCAAAAAGTGGACACACATCTGGGGGAAATGGAACGCACATCGTGGAAATATATGTGAGCCCCCCGAGAGGACGCTGGATCTGATACTAGCGACTAAATAGAGTCTAAAATGGACAGATGGTAGGCTGTGTAACAAACCAATTGGGGATTGTGCTCTATTGGTACTCTGATAACAAACATAATGACATTTGTAGAAGAATTGTGAGTGTGTGCACATGTGTTGGCAGTATTAATTGTGTGATTTGATTACCAACATAACCATCTACAATTTTCTTATACGTTGCAAAATAAAATAAAAAGAATTATAAAAAAAAGAAAGGCTTGTTTGGGAGAAATGAATAATAAAAGAGGTTTGAGATGACACAAGGGAGGGGTAGAAGAGGGAAGAGTCTAGAAAGGGTTACTTTAGGGATCATAGTAAGGGTAGAGTAGGGAAGAGTATGGAAAGGGTTATTTTGGGGATCATAGTAGTCAGAGTGCGGAGGCACAGTTTCAGCTAAGGCATCCAAGTCAGGGTTTGAAAGAGGTTACAAGATTTATATATACTGCTTAGCTATTGATCATCCCCCTTTTAGTCAAGGCCCATAAAACCATACAGCCCGACAGATCCCTCCCTAGCTTTTCGTTCATGACATCAGTGCTTTTTGTAATGTGAATTTCTCCCCGCACAATGCTTTGCTCATGCTTTTTCAATGCATTCCATCAATACCTGAGCTGTGTTTCAGGTTGTCACCCATCGCAACTAAGCAAAGCCGCCCCACTGGCAAAAGATCCATGCCACTGCAGACAAACGAGAAATGACAAGCGCCACCAACTACGCACACAGGTGCCAGCTCCTAAGGTAATGAAGCACTACAAAATCAAATAAAAAAAGATGTGTCCACAGATAGGAGCCTACACCTGTTTTCCCTTCAACCCGTTTCCCTTGAAATAAAGGACTCTTGTGAGGAGGTATATAGCAATGAGGGTTGCAGTGATATGCCCAGGAAACTGTGGGCACCAACCTACTCATTCAGTTCATGTCATGTGAGTCAGTGGAAGTGTGTGTGTGTGTGTGAGCGTGTGGTGACACACACACACTTCCACCGACTCACTCAAAGTGCAACAGTCCTGTGCTTTTCCATCTTTCATTAACACCTCTACTCCCAACCTTGCCCCCCTTCTGCTGGCATCCTTGATCTGACAGCGATGCTTTTGAGCAGCAAGGCTTCTGCCCCTGGGGTGAGTACTGGAAACCCTGCTCTGTTCTATGCAATAACAAAAGCAATCATCCTCTGCAGCTACAACGAACCCTGTGATGATGGAGTGGGTGCTTTTAAGGGATGTATGGCAGTACATCACCAACCGTTACAACACGCGCTCTTAGCACGCAGCCTCCTCATCGCAATGACTCTTACTTCGCACTTTTTTTCACCGCATGGTATTTCAACGCCAATGTTGTTTAGCCTATAGCAAATTCCATTAGGACGCATACCGAAAGATCGCACGCCATCACAACGTGTAATGGTTTCTCGTTTTTGCTCGTAAACTCCCTGTAATGAGTTTGAAAGTGAACTAAACTCAGATAAGGGAAAAAAGGGCAAAATACTTCAAGCAACCGGTGTGATTAATTTGGAATCCCTGAAGCCCCCACATTTATCTAAGGCGGTTTGACAGGATGACTGAAAAAAACACAAGCCGATTTTATTTCAGTGCAGCTATCAGAACTGCTAAACTTTGTGACCTCTGGATAAAGGTCTACCGGTCCCAAGGGATAAATGTTTATTTGTATACCTTTAGGACCACAAGAAGCCGACAAGCGGTACCAAAATAACAGTAGAAAAGCTGCAATTTAGTTGTCTCCTATACGGAACGTTTAGCAAAGCACAGATTTGTTCAGTAACCACACGACATTCTTATTTTTGAATTGAAATGTTTAAACGGCTTAACCAATCCATTTATCACACACAAATGAATAATTGGTCAAAAAAACGTAACCGCATTTCATGAATAGAAATCATTTGAGAATTATGCAAATTGTAATTGCTCCTAAAATGTAACATCTGGTTTATTTGCTAATTGACATTCGAATAACTATACTGCATGTTTTGTTGACTAGTGTCTTTAAATACAGCGTTATATTTACCTCAAACCATCAACAGTAGCTATCCTTTTTGTGGGATTTGATTTAACAGAAGATATATACTCCAGTTTAATGCAAGTTAACCAACAAAATAAATACATGATATATCATTGCACATTCTGACAGAATAACACATCAATACGTGATTAGTGTTTACTTGATGAGATGGGAGTGCGATAGCTCCGCAAAGCCATGTCTACAGTTAACATTTAGTTTATAGATTTATTTAACATTTTTATATTGCACTTTGACAGCAGGACATGTATTAACGTGCTTTACCCAGAACTGAAGAGTTTTACATGAACATGGGTTAGGAATGAGGGGAGAAGAGCCAGGGAGGAAGGGGAGAGCAGGGAAAGGGGTGGAACCGATGGGAAAAAAAGAGAAGTAGCTGAATGGACAGTAAACAAAAATGTGTTTACAGCCCCCTTTTAATTGCAATTTGCTCGTAATCGCCATGTGTGCATGAGGTGTGGTAGTAACCCTTGTAACTAGCAATGTATATAATTTAGTGTTTTTTATTTTCTCTCAAGCTTTGCGAAGGGAATCAAGATTCGATATCTGTCCCTGATAAGCTTCCAATGCTTTATAGTCTTTCCACCCATCCATCATGAATCCATCCACCCATCCATCCACCCATCCACCATGCACCCACCCATCCACCCACCCATCCATCATGAATCCATCCATCCACCCATCCATCCACCAATCCACCCATCCATCCACTAATCCACCCATCCATCATGCATCCATGCACACATCCACCATGCTCCGATCCATCCATCCACCCATCCATCCACTAATCCACCCATGCATCTACCCATCCACCATACACCCACCCATCCACCCACCCATCCATCATGCATTAATCCATGCATCCATCCACCCATCCATCCATCAACCCTCATCCAGCACCCATCCATGCATCCATCCACCCATACACCCATCCATAGATCCATCCAGAAACCCATCCATCCAACCATCTGCCATCATGCACCCATCCACACTTGTATCCATCCATCCATACATCCACCTACCCATACAGTCATCCATGCATCCATCTACCCATCCATCCATCTACCCCATCCAGCCGCCCACACATCATGCACCCATCCACACTTGTATCCATCCATCCATACATCCACCCACCCATACATCCATTCATGCACCCATCCACCCACACATCATGCACCCATCCATCCATCCATCCACCCACCCACCCACCACACACACATCCTACGGTCTCAGCATCTCAGGTTTATGTAGCCAGTTTGCACGAGGCCTGTAAAGCTGGTTGTCGAGGACAAAGAGTTGGAAGAAAAGGTGATAGCAGTGAGCCTTCATACGTGACAGTCTTCACTTTTTGTTTGCAATACTCTGCTGACAAGGAAGAGGTGTCTCTCCCAACCAGTAGGGCCTTTCTTTTAGATTGTAGCCAGGTTGCGCTGATGTTTGCAGGGGACATCAAAAGCAGCTGAATAAAAAATGAAGTTAGGGAGCTTATTTTGCCGTGATACACATTTGCACGAGGCCTGTAAAGCTGCAATTAACATTGCATGCGATGTTTATAGCATCGCGCAGTTGTAGCATGCGTAGTAAAAGTATGCGATGTCAACGATCCTGTGATGTAAAAGTCGCGGTGCGATGGCACCACAATGTATTGACATCGATGTAATGGGTGTTTCCCCTTTTAAGTGACTAAACTGAAACCGTTACCTCACAAAGAGTGTAATATTCATGGCATCAAGTAGTGACCACTCCACCTCCACCTAAGGCACTATGGTAGTGGTGCATAGAACTGCAGACCAAAATGATAATCAACTTAAAATGCGCATAGGGAATATGACGACTGCACTGCTTTCATCCTTATGTAAATGCGCCAAGACGGTGACTTGCGCCTGCCTTCACGGTACTGCGGGGACATCGCACTGGCAGCATGTTTAGTTGCATTTCTCATACGTGGAAGTCTGTGAAAGGTTGCGCCCCGGTCCTAAGTTACAACTGAACGTTTAATAAGAAACTATGCACTAAACACTAATCAATTCAAACAGACCAACACACTTCACTGTCCTTCATCTACATGTGTTCCCAATAAAGGGGGGTGATTAGGATGGCAGGCGGACTTAAGTTCGCCTGCCACGCTAGCGGTAACAGGACCACCTGCTAGCCATGCGGCGGTCTCAACACAACAATCATGATGCGACCGCTACCACGGTGGCCGCATGAGGCATTTCAACATTGCGACGGGTGCAACACCCACAGCAATGATTAAATGCCATGTTGTGCATTGCCATGCACAACGTGGCAGGCACTGCGTGGTGCCTGTCACCTTGTGCATCGGAATAGGGGCCCGCAACGGGCCCCCAAAGTAGATCCCTGCCAGCATTGCACCATCAGGATTCAAGCAAACCGGGCCGAAGACGGCTGTAATGCCAGAAACCGGTCGACGGGAGCTTGTTTCCTTCCCAGTGTAAGAATTGGCTTTTGTAGTTTGGTTTGCCCTGTTCCCATCATGCACTGGGACAGGAACAGACTAATTTGCATACAGCCAGGTTCTGAAACTGGGATGGTGCAGTGAGCTAAAAAACGGTGTTGGATCTAGCCCTGATCTCTTGACTGGGTGAGAGCTTTATGCTTAATTCAGAGACTCTGTCCCTCACCACCCCTTGTTGTAAGCATTTCCATGGCGGCATCACCACCATAGAAAGGCCTTGAAAGCCACACATTCTAATATGGATGGCGGTGCTTGCTAGGCACCGCCATCATATTGTGGCTCAAGTAGGCCCAGCCAGCAATCGGAACAATTGCCGACTGGTGAAAAAGCGGTGGACGCACTTTGCATCCGCCTCGATAACCCCGCCATTATAATAGGGCGGGGTACATCGGGTTGTGATCCGACCGCCATCCTAATCAATCCCATAGTGTTTTAAGTTTACATCAACGTGGTAGCACAGTGGAAATGCATTTAACACACTTGGACAATAAAATGAGCTTCCAATCCCTTAGGCACACCGCCCCTCCCTCCTTCAGATTGTGTCCATCCTCTTTGCCCTAGGCCACCATTTTTTACAAGTGGTTTCTGAACATAAATAAACAGGGAAAGAATAGCCTGAGTCAGAGGATGCAGCTGATGGAGAGACAGATGAAAGTGGATTTCCACACAGCACCCAACAAGGGCACAGAGTTACAAGAGGGGTCATTTCAGTGAGATGGGGGAGAAGGCTCGGACAACGTGAGAGGGGGCGGGGGAGAGAAGACACAGACAACAGGAGGGGGGTGAGCAGGGGTGAGAAGGCAGAGACAACGGGAGGCGGGCAGGCGGGGGTAGAGGAAAAGGCACAGACAACAGGAGGGTGGGTAGTGGTGTGAGAAGTCACGAACAACAGGAGAGAGGGCGGGGAGGGGAAAAGAAGGCATGACAACAGGAGGGAGGGGGGAGGAAAGAAGGCACCATAGCATTTTGGGCCTGCAGTAGGAGAACCTCATTAAAGAAAATACTGCTCACAGACTAAATAACAGCACCGTATAACAACCGAAGTAAAGGAGCCAGGCGCCATGGGAGGTGACAAATTAAGAGGAGGCGGTACTAATGAGGGACTAACAAGCCTATTGGTGAATCAAAAGGTAGCATTTAGGATGGACAATTAAAAAAGCCAATGGCAAATATGGGCAGAGAGTGGGCGGGGCTTCTATTCCCTACTCCTCTACAATAAGTCTTGCAGAGCAGCGCATGCGCGCTGGCTCTAGGCTCGACCTAAAAAGTTATGCTAGGCTGTTTTGGATAGCACCCCGCAGCTGATCCACAGTAGTCTGCCGACAATTATACTCTCTCTCCATTCTCTGTTCTCCGTGCATTTGTGTTTGGTTCTCCTGACTTCTTACAAGGCATGTGCGCGAGCACGGCATGATGGCAGGGGGAGGTCTCTCCGGTCTATGATGGGGCACCATCATTTGCTCCTATTAGTAATTAGGCTGGTTCGTGAAATTCTTTACATGTTGCAAAAATCCCAATCACAAAATCTGATTCTTACTATATCTGGACCTTAGTTCATTAGATCTGTGTCAATGGGTCTGCAGTTTTAGTAATGCTCGTAACGGGCTTTGTTGGGTTCAACACTATTACAAGGACTTTTTTTTTACATGAGCAGGACAGTTTGTAAGAGCCTCCTCTTGCCCAACATTATGAAAATCCAAGGTTGCAAAAGAAGGTATCAATGCACATTGCTGCCTTGTGAGGAGGATTTTGTCTTAAGTTTGAAAGGTCATTATGTGACGAGGTTTGTAGTGCCTCCTAGGCAGAGGCACTGAAATTATGTGATTCTACAACCACAGTGTTTTCCACCCAATTATGGATTTGACACATTTGTTTCTTAAGCCATCAGGGCCATCATTGCCGAAGGGCGTCTTGTCACTTAATGCACTTTAGCTGGTACAGAGGTAAAGAAATTAGGGTCAATTGGACAGTCAGGTCTTAAGATGTCTTCTTAATTAGTGCAGTAGATGCAGTAGTAGTGGGTCCAGTGGTGTTAACATCCCACTGCACCCCAGCTATGATTATTTACTGCCCAACTGGGTACAATGTGTGCTCATTTTATTTGCTTGTACTAGGACCCATGGCACTCTAGCTACGCCACTGTGTTCCTCCAAGGTTAATGGGAAGTGTCACATATGGTAATTGACAGTTGGTTAAAAATGTTAGCTATGTGGCACACTATGCAAGGGGTTTCATTAGTAGAAGGGATTTTGGTATTGATATGATTTGTGGAAGGATAAATTCATTTTACAAATGGAGATAACCTCTGTCTGGAATGCAGACTGCCGCAAGTCTAGGGAAAGCATGGTTAGTGGTTCAGTATGTCACTGACTTGGCCATTATTCTGGAAACTGCGATTTTGTATAAACTGTGCCAGAATGTGATTATTTGGAGGCTTGATATAATCTCAGTAAATATATTGTATTTATCTAAGGTCTTTTTTAAGTTTGGCATTTGATAAGACCTTTTGATTTTACTAACATTATATGTGTAATACACTTATTTACATAGGTATTCGGAGAGCCCTCTTCATTGATTGGTTTTTTGTTGTGTGATTCACCTTTTTCATCCACCCACTACAGCATACAGCAGGGGTGCAATGGTTCAGTCCACTATAGCCATTGGAAAACTTCAGTGTGAGTGGGGGGATTCAGCTCTTTTGCAAGGAGCTCATTTACAAGCCAATTATTTCTCTTCATTCCTCTATGGCAATGGGTGCTTTTGAGAAAAGAAAATATTTTAGCTTTTAGCCCATGTTTTTCTTTTTAGAGGGCATGGCAGTTTCCCCAACAAAGTTTTGGAAAAACTATGTCAAAACAAAACAAGCAATGGCAAGGCCAAATGTTTGTTCCTAGCGTAAATAGTTTTATTTATGAAAACATAACATAATAAAATATTTATGTTATGTTAGGAATTTGAAGAGCGCATGGCTGCCCGAGGTCTTCCTAGCACTAAAAGTAATGTTTACAGGCTCTATCCATAAGGTGTCTACAAGGGGAACAGGAACGTTTTGAGATGTTTCCTGAAAACGGTTTCATTGGGTAGAATTCCTTTTTTATATGGGGGGCATTCCACATCTTTGGTGCCAGGTGGGAAAATGATCTGCCCCCCTCCACCTGGCTCTCATTGTCCTGAGAAGCTGTTGCTGGGCTGATCTTAGATGCCTGGCCGAGATATGCCTGACATCATTTGTTTCAGTTTTTTGGGCCTTTTTTGTTAACAGCTTAGGCATAGGGACTTAAAACTTTATTCTTGTTTCAATAGAGAGCCAGTGTAGCTGTTTCACTGCTTCTTTAGTCAAAGTGCGTTTGGGGATTTTTAGAAGGAGTCCTGCTGCCGAATTGTAAACTACCTGTAGTCTCTTTGCCACATATTTAGGCGCCACATAAAGTGAGTTTCTATAGTCTGAGCGCAAGATTATAAGAGACTGGATGACCGTTCTTTCAGATGTTCCGGGATCACTTCAATAATCTTTCTTACTATTTTAAGCAGAGAGTAACATATTCCTGACAGTTTCCTGGTTTGGCAATCCATTGTGAGTGAGTTCTCCATCCAGACACCCAAGTTTTTTATAACTAGTTTGAGTATAGGTGGGTTTCCTGCCACACCAGTTCAGACTTGGCCATACGCAAATCAGTCTGACCCCGTGCCTCATGGGAACAGTCCAGCCCGAACTGCAAAGCCATGTCTTCCCTGGACTGGAAACAAGCATCCTAGGACTGGTTTCTGGCTAATCAGCCGTCATCAGCCAGGCTAGCTTGAATCTAGTGACAAAGTGAGCAAGGGACCCACGTCTGGGCATACCCTGCCAACTTAGGGCGAACAAAGCAAAACCAAAGGGGATGATGGACGGAGGATTGAACATTGCAAGAACTCACCCCCAGTCAACTGATCTGGGTTGAATCCATCATCATTCTTTAGCTCAGTCCGCCACCCCAGTTCAGACATGGACATATGCAAATCATTCTGACCCTGTGCCTCGTGGGAACAGTCCAGACCGAACTGTCAGGCCATGTCTTCCCTTGACCTTGAACACGCATCCTGGGACCAATGTCTGGCTAATCAGCCAGGTTAGCTTGAGTCCAGTGGCAAAGTGAGCAAGGGACCCCCGTCTGGGCATACCCTGCCAACTTAGGACGAACAAAGCAAAACCAAAGGGGATGATGGACAGAGTGTTGAACATTGCAAGCACTCACCCTCAGTCAACTGATCTTGGCTTAATCCATCATCATTCTTTAGCTCAATCTACCATCCCAGTTCAGACATGGCCATATGCAAATCAGTCTGACCCTGTGCCTCATGGGAACTGTCCAGCCGGAACTGCCAAGCCATGTCTTCCCTGGAACAGAAACAAGCATCCTGGGACCGGTTTCTGGCTAATCAGCCGCCATTTGCCAGGCTAGCTTGAATCCAGTGGTAAAGTGAGCAAGGGACCCACATCTGGGCATACCCTGCCAACTTAGAGCAAACAAAGCAAAACAAAAGGGGATGAAGGATGGAGTGTTGAACATTGCAAGCACTCACCCCCAGTCAACTAATCTGGGTTTAATCCATCATAATTTTTTAGCTCACTCCGCCACCCCAGTTCAGACACGGCCATATGCAAATCAGTCTGACCCTGTGCCTCCTGGGAAGAGTCCAGCCTGAACTGCCAAGCCATGTCTTCCCTGGACTGGAAACAAGCATCAAGGGACAGGTTTCTGGCTAATCAGCCGTCATCTGCCAGGCTAGCTTGAATCCAGTGGCAAAGTGAGCAAGGGACCCACGTCCAAGCATACCCTGCGAACTTAGGGCTAACAAAGCAAAACCAAAGGGGATGATGGACGGAGTGTTGAGCATTGCAAGCACTCACCCCCAGTCAAATAATCTGGGTTTAATCCATCATCATTCTTTAGCTCACTCCACCACCTCAGTTCAGACATGGCCATATGCAAATCAGTCTGACCCTGTGCCTCATGGGAGCTGTCCAGCCCGAACTGCCAAGACATGTCTTCCCTGCAGAAACAAGCATCCTAGGACTGGTTTCTGGCTAATCACTTAGTCTAGCTTGAATCCAGTGGCAAAGTGAGCAAGGTACCCACGTCTGGGCATACTTTTGCCAACTTAGGGTGAACAAAGCAAAACCAAAGGGGATGATGGACGGAGTGATGAACATTGCAAGCACTCACCCCCAGTCAACTGATCTGGGTTTAATCCATCATCATTCTTTAGATCACTGCGCCATCCTAGTTTATACATGGCCAAATGCAAATCAGTCTGAACCTGTGCCTCATGGGAATAGTCCAGCCCGAACTGCCAAACCATGTCTTCCCCAGACCGGAAACAAGCATCCTGGGACCATTTTCTGTCTAATCAGCCATCATCAGCCAGTCTAGCTTGAATCCACTGGCAAAGTGAGCAAGGAACCCACATCTGGGCATACTCTGCCAACTTAGGGCGAACAAAGCAAAACCAAAGAGGATGATGGAGGGAGTGTTGAACATTACAAGCACTCACCCCTAGTCAACTGATCTGGGTTTAATCCATCATCATTCTTTAGCGCGCTCCGTCACCCCAGTTCTGACATGGCCATATGCAAATCAGTCTCACCCTGTGCCTCATGGGAACAGTCCAGCCTGAACTGCCAAGCCATGTCTTCCCTGGACCGGAAACAAGACTCCTGGGGGCCGGTTTCTGGCTAATCAGCCGCCATCAGTCAGGCTAGCTTGAATTCAGTTGCAAAGTGAGCAAGGGACCCACGTCTGAGCCTATCCTGCCAACTTAGGGCAAACCAAGCAAAACCAAAGGGGATGATGGAAGGAGTGTTGGACATTTGAAGCATTCCCCCCAGTCAACTGATCTGGATTTAATCCATCATCATTCTTTAGCTCACTCTGCCATCTCAGTTCAGACATGGCCATATGCAAATCAGTCTGACCATGTGTTTCATGGGAACAGTCCAGCCCGAACTGCCAAGACATATCTTCCATGGACCAGAAACAAGCATCCTGGGACCGGTTTCTGCCAATCAGCCGTCATCAGCCAGGCTAGCTTGATTCCAGTGGCAAAGTGAGAAAGGACCCACGTCTAGGCATACGTCTGGGCCACGTCTGAGCATACCCTGCCAACTTAGGGCGAACAAAGCAAAACCAATGGGAATGATGGATGGAGTGTTGAACATTGCAAGCACTCACACCCAGTTCCCCATGCAGGCAGTGGCAATGAGGCACTGCACCCATCTGCAGAGGGATCTCTGAAGAATGCTTGTTTTCAAGGGGAGCCTCATGTGTCCCACTGCCTGTGCACCACGTCTTTGTGGCACAAAGTGAGTGAGCCTCTAAACTAATCATTTGCACCTGTACCAGCATGTGTAACACAGCACAGATGCAGAAAGAAAGAGTTCTCTCGTTTGCATGGGTCCCCTTACAAATGACTGAATGCCCTATTGAGATTGCACTTGCTCTATATGTGCAAACACACAATCTGTATTACAGAAGGCGTCACACAGGCATCTACGACACCCTCTGAAATTCCAAAGTACACAGACGGAGTACAAACTAGTTGCATACAAAATGAAGCTCTAACTCATAGAAATATTGGGTTGAATGAAATAATTTGGTATACTACAGGCACATAAAAAAGGCGTTGGGCACCTCGCTGGGGTATTAGAGCTCATCAAGATGTGGTGTCATGTGTGTTTTAGGTTTGTTTCATCAATCAGATGGAATTTACACCACTCAGTGCAGCGAGCAAGAGAACCAGGTTCAGGTCTGGACAAATCCAATCCACTTTAGGAAACTCAACAGATAACAAACATGGGGATATACAAATCTGAGCTAAGGCTTCTAAACCAAAGTCTTGAATGAAAATGCTTCCACTGGTTCTACAAACCAGAGGTACGATGTGTAGACCCTTCTCTAAGTCTGTGCACTTTCAGTCACAATGCTGGGCCAGGTAGGCAGCCCTCGGCTAGTTTTTCTAGGCCTGTGGCACACCAGACCTTTACCAGCTAGCTTCAGAGGTTGTGAATGACTGAGTGAAACCCAGAAACATGAGTTGCAGCATACAGGAAGGCATCAGTGCACTGTCATTTACATGATACAGAAGGGGTAGATTGAGAGGGAATGCAGACTGAGGGGTGGCTGGGGGAGCTGAAATTATATTGGCCCAGTGAAAGGGACAGGCGAGAAGTTGGATAGCTGCAGAGGAAGGGGTCAGACTAAGATGGGGGTCAGGGGATGAGTGGGAGTCAGGTTGAGTGTGGGCAATTCATGGGTGGACTCGTAGAGGGTCTGGTTGAGAGGACAAGCAAAAATGTGTGGTTTAGAATGAAGAAGGGCAGGTGGGAGGACTGGATAATGCCTAGTTCTGATATCAGTTAAATATCTGCTGCAGCACTCTGAGGAGGTCACTCTAAGGACCGATGTTGAGTGGTGGTTGAGTGCATACAGAATGATAAGAAGGCAGGAAGAAAGGGCTTTTCATTAAAGTTAGGCAGACAGGAAGGAGGGGAATACTATGTGCATCATCATGCTGAAAAGTGGGGAAAAGAGGAAGGTAGGCTGTGAGGAGGGACAGAATTATAATAGGGTCGACAAAGTGGTGGCGAGACGGACACTGGGAAACAACTTGGCAAGCTCATGGGGCTCTTGAGAAGAGGCCAGTACACAAGCGGATTAACCTTAAAATAAAGGGTGACAGGCTGAAGAACAGGTTGGGGGCAGATTGAGCAAGGGCACACTGATGGAAAGACTGTGAAAGGATATTCTGATTGGTCAGACTAGTATTAGGTGAAGGTGAGTATATTGATATGCTGAGATTGGGGGTGGTGGGCCCAGGCTAGGCAGATGAGGCAGGTTGAAAGTATGGGCAGGCTGAGAGGAGCTATGCTTCAAGGAGGATGGATGAATCAGGGACAGTGTATCATGATTAAGACTATACTCCCAGAGCAAAACATGCAAAGGCTCCGTATCAGTGGCATAAGATCCCTGCCGTTCTCAAGTTAGGTTTCCATAGTACAACCCCTAGAAAACGTGGATGGTTTTAAAAATGCACATTGGATTTTTCTTTTAATAAGAACAACTGCAGCAGTTATCTCCCAGTATTACTGCCTTGGGCAATAATCAACAGGGTGAAAGTATGGGCAACAGCAAGACAAACGTTCATGTCAATTTAAAAACGAACAGATTATCAACGTGGATTGCTAAAACACACGAGAAATGGTTATGTTATGTTATGTTATGATTTGTTATGGTGTGTTATGTTAATGATACTTGATTACTGTTCACCTCCCTCAAAATGACATGTTATCAATATGGGTTGATGTATTTAGATTATTTAACTGAATTTGGTTCTGTTCACATAGCAATAATGTTTTATTCTAGTGAGTGGTTTGTGTATGTATGATTGGCTGAACAGGAAGAGGTGAGGTAGCATGAGAAGTGGGTCAAATGGTTTATAAACTGCCACTCATCTTTTTGCCAATAAAGGCAGCTAATATGTAAGGCACTGTGGAGTATGTAAAGTAGTACTTCCGTAGTACTCTTATTTTATCTTACATGACTTTGTGAATTGGCCAACAAATATCTAAAATGAGAGTAAAATTAAAACATTTGGGGAATACCCATATACAGATAGTAGACGTAGAAAGAGTTCTATATTTTGAACCAAACACAGGTAAGAGTGCATAAAATAATACTCCTGCAGTGCTACTGTTTGTTCTCTTACATCGTCTGTGAATCAAATACAAAGTCATCATTTGAATTTAAATATAAGGATCCTTCTTTGTACCTATCACACACCCTGGGCTGAATATAGCAGCTCACTGGGATCATCCATGTTAAGCATGTGTCATGAGGTAGGTCTGGTTTTAGGGCGCTTAACTGAGACATATTGTGGTCCCTAGTTGTGATGTACTAGGAAATTCTATGGAGCTTTTAAAGCTGCCGGGCGGAAACCACCCATCTGTGAGTGAGATTCAAGCCCATTGAGAGATTCACACAAATTGTGGAATTCTGTACCATCCTGCCAGCGATATTCACCCCTCCATTGAAAGATTGCCACTCATACTGAGACTTTGGGACACCTATATTTGAGATTTATGCCTAATAAGAGTTTCACACTGCTGGGGAGTGAAACTGCATCATCCTTCTGTGAGTGAGATGTTTGTCTAGTGACTGACAGACTCACACTGATTGAGAGTCAGTGCCACTCTTCTGTGAGTGAGATCCACACCTAGGGGGAGAGTCACAGTGATTAAAACTAGGTACCACTTGTTTACAATGGATATGTGTGCCCAATGAAAGCATCACACTGATAATGGCTAAGAATGAGTACCATTTTTCTATGCATCAGATTTCAACCTAGTGGGAGCTTCACTCTCTCAATGAATGAGACTCAATACTGCCCGTTTATGAGTGAAATTTGCATCCAGCGAGAGTTTCACACCCTTGGGGAGTGAGTTGCTGCACTCTCTTGTCTGATGAGATTCACACCCTGTGACAGTTTCACAGTTCAAGTTAGTAGGATTCTGTACCACCCTTTAGTGATTAATATTCACTCCCTGTGAGCGATTCACAATCATGAAGAGAGAGACTTAGCGCTATTCTATGAGTGAGATTTCCGCCCAGTGGGAAATCCACACTTTCGATGAGTGAGAGTCAATGCCACTGTTTTATGAGTGATGCGAACAAATGATGGACGGAATGCTGAATAAATCATACATTCACCCCCAGTCAAGAGATCAGAGTTAAAATAATTGTTCTTTTGCTCACCATGCCACCCCAGTTTAGACCAAGCCATATGCAAATCAGTCTTGACCCTGTGCTTAATGGAAAGAGTCCAGACCGAATTGCCAAGCTAGGTCCTCCCTAGACCGGAAACAATTCAAAGGAGTGAGACCATATATCACCTTCCTGTGAGTGAGTTTCACTCCCACTGAGAGAGTAACACTACCTGTGAGTGAAACTCAATTGTATTTATTGTTCCATGTGTGAGATTTACACCCACACGCAGGGATTCACACTTTCGACGACTGAGACAGAGTGCAAACGTTTTATAAGTTACATTAATGCACAGTGAGAGATTTACACTCATGGTTTGTGAAAATTCGTACCATCCTTTCATGACTGAGATCCATGCCACTGGTAAGGACTTGTCCAGTGAGACCAGTGGGGCTCAAGCACAGTCACAAAGGGGAAGATTAATGAAAGCATTTATGAGCACTTGAAATAGAACTATAGGAGTATTCCTTTATATACTGCTGCAGGCTTTTGTGATCTGGACACGCTCCCAATTAGTAGAGTCACAAAATAGGGACAGTCCTTTCTATTTGTACTTCCCATTTTGTCCCATTTTAGATGTATGGGGGCTAATTCACAATGGCATGTAAGAGTATGTGAAAGAGTACTACAGGAGTACTATTTTAGGTCTTGCAAAATGGTTTTGTGAAAAGGTCCCAAGGTGTCAAAGTAAATATTTTAACAAAGTAAGGCATTCCCTTATGCTTTCCAAAAAGGGTGGGTGAAGTTGTGCCAATGAGCGAAGGGGCATGTGGTGAGGGGTAACTTTGTCATGTGCTAAATTACCATCACACAGGATTCACAAGCAGTCATATCCTTAACCCATTCCGTGCTGGCATCGGCCAATGGCCGACGCGAGCACTACCTTCTGGGTGCTGCGCACGACCATTGTCCGATGCAGCCTCGCCCACTCCGTAGAACACTTGCCCCGCGGTGGAATGCCCGCTGCGGTAAATGGGTTAACCAATTTGCAAGTATTCACAGATTGCCATAAAACCATGGCCAACAATAAAGACAGCCTGAGTCCAGGTGAATAATCTTCAAGTACAATGGAGCAGAGTCTGACAAAAGCCAAAAAGCAGAGCCCTGATATGAAACCTGCCTGTCCACTTTTGAGGTATCTTAGATGGACAACAGAATAGGGGGAGCTCTCACACCTTCCATTTTCAAGAGCTGACCATTCACTACTAGAGTGAAAGGGTTAATTAAAAAGCAAACAAGCAGTATTTTAAGTTGGATGAAAAAGTAGAAGGGTCTGTAAAAGAGGACCGGCTGAAGGTGTAAATCGGAATCTTTTTAAGGCGCATGCCTTATGTAGTTGAGGGGTATATTCATGAAAGAGTTGCGCCGCCCTTGCACCACTCACTGGGGTGCAAGAGCAATGCAACTCTTAAGTTTGATTTATCAAGCCACGCAAGGCCACCTTTATTGCACCTGCATGACTTGGTAAATCTAGAGTAAAGCAACGCAGTGCAATTCACTGCGTTCTATCACTCTGTCGCGAGGAGGCATTCCATGGGTGGAGATTGGGTGTTCCCATGCATCCAGCCATGGAGTTTGGCACATTCCCAGAGATACCAACACTTGTAAACCTGAGAATGTGTCAAAACCCCCATGGAAGTCGTACCTAGGAGAAATGTCTCCTCATTCTGCAGAACACATAGAAAGAGGCAATGCCTTAGAGGATTGATTTTGTGCTGGAAGGTGGCCCTTCCTGCACAAAAACAGTCCTGCTTACAATGCAGGCACCCTTTCACCATGGTGCAAGGTTGCCTGTGTTGGAGCTAGGCAGCCAGATGGGTGCCAGTGCAATAAAAGGACAGGAATGTGTTGTATTATGTTAAATACAACACATTCATTCCCTTTCCCTTTCATGCAGCCCAGCGCATCAAGGTGGCTCAAAGGTACATAAATATGCAGCTAAGTGTGTAGTTTAAAACATGCAAAAGAAAATCCTACTCTTTACACAACATGCCATCTGAACAGTATGTAAACCTTACTAAAGTCTGTGGAAGCAGCAGTGGCCCTCTTAGTGTCTCAGACTCACCCCCTCACAGCACTTTCTTGTACAGTTTCCCACTGATAAACACTTGCATCTTTCTCCCACTACCTCTTTCCCAAATCCTCCATGTACAGATCTCACAGTTTCCCACACATACGATTGGTACATAGGTGACAATCGCTCTGTGCGCTCGACAGCGAGGCTAAGGATTAGATGTGCATGTAGTATGCACGTTCTTTGTGACCCACTGACAGGCACTGTGAGAAACTCGCACTACCTTCTCAAAAATATTCTGAGCTTTCAACTGTGCCCCTTATAACCTCGGCCCAACAACCTGAACTTATTCAGACACCGGAGGCGACTCAGTGCAAATAATACACTATACAAGAATCCTATGTTGCATGAAAAAACTACAAGCACATACTGAAGAAATACAAACAGGGATTGCATTGCTGGCATGGTTTACAGTAAGGCTTTTTATACTTCTTTTAAAATTGATCAGTGTTTTTGCAAATACAGTTAAGGACATGAATACAGAGCCCAGATAGGGAGCTTCTTCGAAGCCAGTTTTTAGGTTTTACCTGCACAGTTCTTGTGCTGTGTTGTAAAATATATTGCAGTTAATATATATTAAAAGTGGCTTCTCTTATCAGTTCCCCAGGCCAAAGTACTCATCCAAATCTGCTTTAGTGGGTGTATCTTTATTTCTTACATTAAGGCTGTACAGCATGCATTGTTTACAGATACTTATCTTCCCCTGGCTGCTTGCATGTAAAAAACATATCTTCTACTAAAGCTATTCACTGTCCAGACTTCAGGGACTGATAAACTATAAGATAAGATCTCTTCCCAGGGAAAAGGCAAACAGCTTCTAGCAGTATGAGGCAATTCTTGCTTTTTTTTACTTTGTTGTGTAAAGGAGATGCTGTAGCCTTAGACGGTTTGTGGCATTTCCTATCCTTTCATCAGTACCTTTGTATGCATTATCAGGTCAATGTTACCACTATACAGGCAGTCACAATTGCAGTTAAAAGGTGCTTAATTTAAATGGTACAGCAGGTGCAGTGGCACCTGGGCCAAAAGTTATCATAACTCCACAAAACACCAAATATCACTATATTTTACTACTAAACAGGCAGTCATAAGTGCAGTTATGTAGCAGACACTAGGGCTATGAATTCAATAGTGCAGCAAGTGTAGTGGCACTGATATCAAAAGCTCTAGGCACCCCACCAAACACCGATTATTGCTATATTTTACAACTAAACAGGCAGTCACCAGTGCAATTATCTTTCAGGCACTAGGGTTAGGATTTGAATGGTGCAGGAGGTGCAGTGACACCAGCCCCAAACATCGTCAGAACTCCTCTAAACACTTAATATTGGTAATTGTAATACTAAACAGGCAGTCACAATTGCAGTGACTTTCATTTAAAAGGGGCATCATTTGAATGGTGCAGCAGGTGCAGTGTCACTGGGGCCAAAAGCTCTAGGTGTCCCACTAAACACAGATTAAAGCAAAATTTTACTACTGAACAACACAGTCACAAGTCCAGTTATCTAGTAGGTTACAGGCTTATAATTTCAATGGTGCAGCAGGTGCAATGACACCAGGACCAACGTTTTAGGCACACCATTAAACGCCTAGTGTTGCACTGGAACGAAAAGCGCTTAGTGCCCCATTGAACACCGATTATTGCAATATTTTAAAACTAAACAGGCAGTCGCACGTGCAGTCACCTTGCAGACAACAGGGTCATGATTTGAATGGTGAAGCAGGTGCAGTGGCACCGGGTCAAAAGTTGTCATAACTCAAGTAAACACCTAATATTGCACTGGAACCAAAAGCTCTAAGCACCCCACTGAACACCGATTATTGTTATGTTTTACAGCTAAACAGGCAGTCACAAGAGCAGTAAGCTTGCAGGTAACATGATTATTAGTTAATTGGTGCAGCAGGTGCAGTGGTCCCAGGCCCACAAGTTGTCAGATCTCCTCTTAATACCTAATATTGCTCTATTTTACAACTAATCAGGCCCTCATAAGGGCAGTTATCTAGCAAGCACTAAGGTCATGATTTCAATATTGCAGCAGGTGCAGTTTCACCGGGACCAAAAGCTGCAGTCACCCCACTAAACACCAGTTATTGCTATGTGATAAATAGGCAGTCACACGTGCAGTTATATTCAGGTACTAGGGTCATTAATTGAGGGGTGCAGCTGGTGTAGTAGCACCGGGCTGAAACGTTGTCAGAACTTTTCAAAACACATAATTGCTATAATTTACTACTAAACAGGCAGCCACAATTGCAGTTACATTGCCATTAAAAGGAGCATAATTTGAATGGTGCAGCTGGTGCAGTGGCACTAGGGCCAGAAGCTCTAGGGATCTCACTAAACACAGATTATTGCTACATTTTACTAATAAACAAGACAGTCACAAGCATGGTTATCTAGCAGGGAATAGGGTCCTAATTTCAATGGTGCAGCAGGAGCAGTGATCCAAAAGCTCTAGCCACCGCACTAAACAGCTAATATTGTCATACTCTTCTACTAAATCGGCAGACACAAGGGAAGTTACCTTGCAGACAACAGAATCATGATTTGAATGGTGCACCAGGTGCAGTCCCACCGGGGTCAAACATTGTCACAACTCCACTAAGCACCAAATATCGCTATATTTGACTCCTAAACAGGCATGCATACATGCAGTTATCCAGCAGGCACTGGGGACATGATTTCAATAGTGCAGTAAGCACAGTGACACTGGGACCCAAAAATATAGACATACCACTAAACACTGATTATTACTATAACTTACAATTAAACAGACAATCACAAGTGCAGGTATCTTGCAGGCAAGAGGGTCATTATTTGAATGGTGCAGCAGGTGCAATGGCACCAGGCCCATACGTTTTCAGAAGTCCTCTAAACACCTAATATTGCTATATTTTACAACTAAAGAGGCAGTCGTAAGTGCAATTATCTAGCAAGCACTAGTGTTAGGATTTCAATAGTGCTGCAGGTGCAGTGGTACAAGGACCAAAAGCTCCAGGCACCCCACTAAACACTGATTATTGCTTTATTTTACAATGAAACAGGCAGCCACAAAGGACGTTATCTTGCAGGAAACAGGATCATTATTTGAATGGTATGACAGGTGCAGTGGCACCGGGCCCACATGTTGTCAGAACGCCTCTAAAGACTTAATTATTGATATATTTTATTACAGGCAGTCATCATCATCTTCATAATAACTTTATTCAGTTTTATACAAACCATCAAAGTATACATTAATAATAAATAACAAGTATATGCTTTCATAAATTCCAGATAAAATACAACCTAAATATAAAATCTCCATAGAACTATTTAAGAGAACTATAGACAATATTCTCACAAATAATTAATGTGCTCTGTGTGTTATATGAATAATATATTAAATGAATGTAGAGAGTTCTCTCACAGGGCAAACATCTGCTTTATTATTGGTTTTAGTACAACCCTAATGATGAAAAATGAGGAAAAAAAAGAAACCTCTTCGCCAATCTAGGTCATAAACTTCTGTCACCTAAACCAGATATTGAATAAAAAGCTGCTCACAGGAAAGACAATTTGAATTTAATTTGAATTTAAAAACATTTATACAGCGCACTTTTACCCAGCGGTTTCATGGCGCTATTAGTGAAACAGTGGACGGCAGCTGCTGGAGGAATTTAAGCAGAGTAGGCTTGCATAAAAAGGAAGGTTTTGAGGTCCTTCCGAAACTGAAGGTAAGAAGGTGAAGTACGCAGGGCAACCGGGAGGGAGTTCCAGAAAGCTGGAGCCAAGACAGCGAACCTTGCTCCACCAGCCTTCTGTTTTTTAAAACGTGGGATGGCTAGGAGGGCCAAATGAGTGGAGCGAAGTTCTCTGCCTGGAAGGTAGGGCTTAATGGCAGAGCATATGAATTCGGGAGCAGTGCCCAATCTGGCCTGGTAAGTGAGGCAGCCAAGTTTGAAAAGGGCGCGCTCTTTCACAGGAAGCCAATGTAGTGCTTTGAGCAGTGGAGTGGCCCGATGGTATTTGGGTAGGCCATGGATCAGGCGGGCAGCCTGATTCTGTACCAGTTGCAAGCGGTGGATCGCATAGGCAGGAGCCCCATTGTAGATTATGTTGCCATAGTCTATACGGGATAGTACCATGGCCAGCACGATTATTTTTAAAGCAGAGGGGGAAAAAAAATAGGATTGGTTGTATCGGTCCTCAGAATCCTGACAGCAACCCAATAATGACTGGTTGACAGATTTTGACTAATTGGTCAGTTCTACCTTCTTAGAGTGAACTGGTATTCAGTACAAAAGAACAAAATGTGTTTGTCGGTCTCTGGAGCTGTACCACACACAGGGCAAACAACTGAAACTTTTTCGGGGACCCTTGTACTAATACATCTTAATGATAAACAACTGAAACGAAATCTCAAGTACAGAAGTTTTGCTAGTGGAGACAAATCAGATCTAAAAAAGGCTCAAACCTTGGTTATGACTTAAAACTGAGGACCTGAGTGACTGACTAGGCGCATAACGGTCACATAATCCCAGTACTTAGCTTTAACGCTTAATATACCTTTTTACTACTCCTCTGGGGACTTTCCCAAAGGCTGGTCAATCCCAAAGTTCTACACCAAGTTGCAACATAAAGAAGCCATGGGACTCATTTAGCACCACTGCTCTTTAGGACTTCATTCTGTAGTCACTTAGCTCCGGCTGTCACAATTGCAATTACCTTGCAGTTAAAAGCGGCTTGCTTTGAATGGTGCAACAGGTGCAGCGGCACCAGTGCCACAAGCTTTAGGGACCCCACTAAACTCAGAATATTGCTAACTTTTACTACTAAACAGACAGTCAAAAGTGCAGTTACCTTACAGGCAAAATAGTCATGATTTGAATATTGAAGCAGGTGCAGTGGCACCTGGCCAAAAGTTGTCATAGTTCCTACTAAACAGGCAGTCACAAATGTAGTTTTCTTGCAGGCATAGGGTCATGATTTGAATGGTGCAGCAGTTGCCTTGGCAACGAGCACAAAAGTTATCATAACTCCTCTAAATACATAATATTGCTATTACATCAATTAATTCTATTATTTCTCTATTTCCTTAAATTTTTCAACAAATTGCTATTACTTACCCCCACTTTACCTCTAGTAACAGCGCAATATATCAAATTTTTGTACGTAAACAAGTCATAACACTTTAACAGGCATTCTGTGACATATATTGTACATGTATTCAACAAGTTTAACTTACAACAATGTGACGGGCGTGACGTTCCTCTGCGGTACTGTACAAACCACACCTGGATTGGTGGTCAGAGGCCCCTTTGTCACCCATTTCTCTCCCCTCTCAACAGCGCGAACCCCCATACCTGGAGGACGATTGGCAAACGGAGGAACGCGGACACTGTTGGGGTGACGAGGAATGCAAGGGGCTGGGCGCCTTTAACAGCGCCTTCCAGAGTTACGAGACTCCGCCCCTCACTGACGTCATTGAAGCAGTGGAGCCAAAAGAAGGACGGACCCGGAAGAGGACGGACGGCGTATCCCCGGAGGAAGAAGGTGTTGGCGAACGGAGAAGCAGTGTACAGTCGAGGAGCATTGAGGACAGCGTAGAGGAAGAAGAAGAGACGAGCCCAGGCGATTACATCAAGCAAGGAGCCCAACGTCCCCACGAGCCGCCCCGCCACGCTCCCACGGGAGGAGTGTGGCTCTCAGAGGTACGGGGCAAGGTAGCGGGTTGGGTGGGACGGCGTCTGCAACCTGCCGAGTAGATCCTGCTAGTGTAAATATTGTACAGCCGTGCAACCTCTATTCTTCCCCTCACGAGCACTCGAGCACCGGAACTAACTGTACGATACACGGAGCACTTGGTTTCCCTCACACCCGGTCCCTTTAAAAGACGTGAAACGAACGACCCAGTAACCCGTTCTTTCTGTTTTCTTATCACCCTGTTTTCTGTTGGGCTTCCGGATCGTCGGACCACCACGAGGCCACGACCTAACCGGCAGAGTAAACCTGGAGCCCCTCAAGAACATAAAAACGGATCCTGCAGTTTTCGCTAGAGAGAGACTGACAAGCAGGAGAAGAAAAGCATATATAAAAATAAAGCCTTCTTTAAAATCCTTAATCAGAGCCTCAGACTCCGTTACTCCCACTCCACCTGCCCCATTACAAACATAAAATTGCTTATTGTTAATCAGATAGGCGAAACCTAATTCATTTACCAATGCTTGTTAATTACTGCCAGAGGCATGACCTGGCCCACTTAAACTCCTAGAATATTATCAGTTATTCAACAAAATCTAAACATAGTACAATACATGTATTTCTTATTGGTACATCAACACTAGCCATCGCTAAGAACTATGCGTTTGGCACCACCCCTAAATCTGTCAAAATTAGATATTTTGTCGCTATTTGCATGATTGCGAGCCAAATTGTGCATAGTGTCTGTTGGTTGGCCTGCCACCGCTAAATAGCTGAACATGTGTGACGTCACTATTTAAACGGCAGCAGATAAAATAGCCTCAGAGATTGGTGCTGAAATGTTAGTATTAAGGCTAGTATCAAAAAGCGTCACACAGAAGGCGTGCCGCTTCTACTTACCTCTGATGAAAGCTACTTTCTAACAGTGTCGGTCACAGGAAGTTTTGATGTTTCTAAATCCCGATAAATATGGAGTGAAGGTAAAAACAGGTTCACGCGAACAACCGAAAGAGGTGCTCCGCCACCGACAGTCTGTACCGAGAGGTACTCAAACACCACCGACACTCGGTGCGGAGAGGTACTCAACCACCGATAGTCTGTACCAAGTGGCACTCAACCTCAGCGACAGTCTGCACCAAGAAGAGGCACTCAACCACTGACAGTCTGTACCGAGAGGTACTCAAACACCACCGACAGTCTGTACCAAGAGGCACTCAACCACCGACAGTTTGCACCGAGAGGTACTCAAACACCACCGACAGTCTGTACCGAGAGGCACTCAACCACCCACAGCACTCAGGGTTCAAAACATCACAAATAAAGGTACATCACTCGTTCTGTGACGTCACAACCCATGCACACATCATTCATCCACGCGCTGTACAAATGAAAGGTGAGAGAGAGAGAGAGAGGTTTCTAGGGCACAGTATATCTTTAATGAACATTCTGTGACCCTTCTTCAGAAATGTTTGCTCTCCACAGCACTGGAGCTGTTGTTTATAGCACCTGTTTCTTTGCCGTTTTATATATCACTTCCAAATATGCACCTCAGCAGCGCCTAGAAGCTTCTCGTGGAATCCATACTCCCAAACTTAATAAAGTATATGCAAAAAAAGATTGGTGGTTAGAACAATTTGAAAGATGAATGCACTTGGTTTTGGAAGTAAAGGATAAAGTGGCCACAGTAGCACCACCTAGGATGAATGCACTCGGCTGCTGCCTTGGACAGGACACCCCCCTCTGGTCGGAACACTGCATACGTCTTGTTTGACACTTCCAACTCACCCCCTGCCCCCAAATGGCTCTGCATCCAAACGCGACCCTTTCTCGTCCCACCTAAACTGACTGCAGAGCTGCTGGCATACCAGACAGGAAGAGCGTGGACGTAAAGCCCCAGAGTGAAGGCCCTTCCAGGTCAGGAAAGGCCATCACATGTGTGAGATTTTAAGGGCTCTCCCAATTACATTTCAGACTGAGCCCCAACCATTGGACCATTCTAAGCAAAAGCCATGGCAGAGGAGACGGAAGGAAAATAACCCATATTTTAAAACTAACAAAAGCTTTCTTACTCAAGCTCACAACGTTCCTCCATACCATGGAAACCATTGCTTTCAAATAGTTTCAAGTACCACGAATTCGACCGAAGGTATGGAGCGCTTTTTAGCACCAGTTATATTATATAAGGACACATTCATTTTTTCGTTTTTTAGGCACAGAGATATTAACGGATTTCCCTAGAATCACAGGATGATGAGTGGAGGTGGGGAGTCAACAAATGAACAAGAGCCGAGCCAAGTGTCTGGCTCGGCCCTTAGAGCCCGTGTATGAGCCGAGCCCTGAAAATGTCTACTGTGCAAATCATACGACAAACATCACCTAAAATATGATAAAGTCTCTTCAAAGTAAAAACAAAAGTGTATTTATTTAACATGTGGAAGGTTTGACATTAGTACCTCAAATTATAGCACTGCTCCGAGAATTACTTATTAAAAGTAAGAGTTTTTATACATGAACAATTAGTGAAGAAAGAGGCAAAACAGCTGTCATATGAACTCTGTAGGTGGCCCAGATTTTAGAGCAACCTTATAGTCTTTAAATTCAAATACAATATGTTTTTGTACAATTCATTTTCTGGACTCATATAGTTGAAGGTACTTTCTTACCGCAAAATGAAACGAGCATTTGTAATGCAATCCGTCTCGCCTTTGGGACCGTATGTATTTGGCTATGTAGCACATTAGCCTGGGTGCTGAAACATCTACTGTTCTTTAACATGGAGGGAAAGTAAGCACCAAACTGCGTGACACACCAGGTATGGGAACACATGGAGGGAAATATTGCTTTTCAGCGGAAAATGGTATAGTCCAAAGCTCCATTTTTAATATAAATTAAGGGCCTTCGTTGGTCATATCACTCAAAATACAAGATTTGAAAAAAATACTGCTGTCTATGGGTGCTCCTGGAAGCCAATTTCTATGGACTAGAATCTAGAGAATGCTAAAGTGATTCTGGCATTTTACTAACCTCTGCTGGTCGTTTTCTATCAGGAAAGTTAAATCGAGGCAGTTGCCAGACAATTTAAAAAAATAAAGTCCCTCAGCAGAAAGCAATTCTGGTATTTTACTGACCTCTACTGGTCGTTTTCTATCAAGAAATTTAAATAGAGGCAGTTGAACAGAAAAAAAAGTCTCTACGCAGAAGCAGACAAGTCCTAGGGCTGATCTCCAGAGCCCATAAAGAACATTTACATATAAATATGTACAAAAGTTTATAAAAGAGGTCTTGAATGCTCGACCTAAACAAGCATTTGCAATGCAATAGGTCTCGCATTCAAGCCAGTTTGAGCTATTGGCATTGTAAATGACAATGCCTTTTATTTATGTTTTGGGTTTTAAAACATAAATAAAATGCAATGTCATTTACAATACTAATAGCTTAAACTCTCGCAAATTCCAGACCTATTGAATTGCAATAAAGGGCCTTCTCTACCGCTTGTTAGATTGTAAATATCAGAGGAAAGGACTGGTCTGCAATGTCTTCAAACTAGTGATAAATAGTGCAGTGAAGAAGATGAGTAAGTGTTGTAAATTGCACAGACACAAAGTATGAAGTGAGAGTTACATATGATCTGAGCTATAAACACTAACCAAGTGTTTCAACACCTTTTGCTCTGTGATTAGACTGTCACAGCTCAGGAGGAAGAGGGGGAGGTGGGGCTACTGCCTGTCCCCTTCGTGATTTGAGTGTGCAGTGCGGCATTGCGTACCTGGCTTCACCTACTGGTGCAGGGCGAGCCGTGCTTTATGGCAGGCATGGAGGGAGGGAGGGATGGTCTCGGATGCAGGTCCGGACTTGTACAGTGACCCTGCTATTACTAGTGAGCGAGAGGCACTGAGGTGGTGGTATTGGTATTGGTGGTGCTAGTATTGGTGGTATTGGTGGTACTGGCATTGGTGGTGGTGGTATTGGTGGTGGCGGTATTGGTGGTGGTGGAATTGGTATTAGTGGTATTGGTGGTGGTGGTATTGGTATTGGCATTGGTGGTGGTATTGGTGGTGGTGGTACTGTTATTGGTGGTGTTGGTTTTGGTGGTGGTGGTACTGGTGGTGTGGTGGTTATGATATTGCTAATTGCATTGGTGGTATTGGTGGTGGTGGTGTTATTGGTATTGAAATTGGTATCGGTATTAGTCGTGGTATTGGTATTGGTGATGGTTTTGGTATTGGTGGTTGTGGTGTTGGTATTGGTGTATTGGTGGTGGGGTATTTATTTGTGGTGGTGGTGGTATTGGTGGTGGTAGTGGTATTGGAGGTATTAGCGGTGGTGGTGGTATTGGAGGTGGTGGTATTGGTGGTGGTGGTGGTCTTGGTGTTTTGATGGTGGTGGTATTGGTGATGGTGCTATTGGAGGTGGCTGTGGTATTGGTGGTGGTGGTGATGGTAGTATTGGTGGTGGTGGAATTGGAGGCAATAGGGGTGGTATTGGTGGTGGTATTGGTGTTGGTGATGGTGGTGGTGGTATTGGTGGTATTGCTGGTGGTATTAGGGATGGTATTGTGGTGATGGTATTGGTGGTAGTGGTGGTATTGGTGGTGATGGTGGCATTGGTGGTGGTTGTGGTGTTGGTGGCGGTATTGGTGGTGGTGGTATTGGTGGTGGTAAGGGTGTTGGTGGTATTGGTGGTAGTGATACTGATGGTAGTGGTGGTCTTAGTGGTGGCATTGGTGGTGGTATTGGTGGTGATGGTGAGATTGGTGGTGGTGGTATTGGTGGTGGTGATATTGGTGGTGGTAGTGGTATTGTTGGTGGTGGTATTAGTGATGGTATTGGTGGTGGTGGCATTGGTGGTGATGGTGGTATTGGTGGTGATGTGGTATTGGTGGTGGTGGTGGTATTGGTGGTGGTGTATTAGTGGTGGGGCTATTGGTGGTGGCATTGGTAGTTGTGGTGGAATTGGTGGTGGTATTGGTGGTGGTGCCATTGGTGGTGGTATTGTTGGTGGTGGTATTGTTGGTGGTGGTGGTGGAGGTGGTGGTATTGGTGGATGTAGTTTTGGTGGTTGTGGTATAGGTGTGATATTGGTGGAGGTGGATGAATTGGTGGTGGTGGTGTTAGTGTTGGTGGTATTGGTGGTGGTGGTATTGGTAGTGGTATTGGTGTAGGCAGTGGCAATGGTGGTGGTGGTAGTGATATTGGTGGTGGTGGTATTTGTGGTGGTGATAGTGGTGGTGGTGGTTGTAGTGGTGGTATAGATGCTGGAGGTGGTAGTGGTTATGTTGGTCTTATTGGTGGTATTGGTGGTGGCAGTATTAGTGGTGGTATTGGTGGTGGTATTGGTGGCAGTGGTATTGGTGTAGGTGTCATTGGTGGTGTTGGTATAGTTGGTGGTTGTGGTGGTGGTGGTAGTGGTGGTGGTAGTGGCATTAGTGGTGGTGTTTGTGGTGGTGCTATCAGTGGGGGTGGTTGTGGTAGTATTGGTGGTATTAGTGGTGGTGGTATTCGTGGTGGTATTGGCAGTAGTGGTGGAATTGGTGGTATTCATGGTGGTATTGGTGGGGGTGGGGGTCGTGGTGGAAGTGGTATTGGTGGTTGTGGTATTGGTGGTGTTGATGGTGGTATTGGTGATGGTGGAGGTAGTGGTATTGATGGTGTTGGTATTGGTGAGGGTATTGGTGATGGCTGTATTCGTATTGGTGGTGGTGATAGTGGCATTGGTTTTGGAGTTATTGGTGGTGGTGATATTGGTGGTGGTGGTAGTATTGATGGTTCTATTGGTGGTGTTGGTGGTGGTGATTGTATTGGTGGTGGTAGTGGTGGTGGTGGTGGTAATAGTGGTGGTTGTGGTAGTGGTATTGGTGGAAGTGGTGGTATTGATGGTGGTGGTATGGGTAGTGGTGGTGGTATTGTTGGTATTGGTGTTAGTGGTGTTGGTGATGGTGGTAGTGATGGTGGTATTGGTGGTGGTGGTGGTATTAGTATTGGTGGTGTGGTATTGGTGGTGGTGGTAGTGGTATTGGTGGTGGTGATAGTGGCATTCGTTTTGGAGTTATTGGTGGTGGTGGTATTGGTGGTGGTGGTATTGGTGGTGGTGTTGGTAGTGGTGGTATTGGTATTGGTATTGATGGTGGTGGTGTTGGTGGTGGTAGTATTGGTGCTAGTAATTGTATTGGTGGTGGTGGTGATGGTAATGGTGGTTGTTGTGGTAGTGGTATTGGTGGAGGTGGTGGTATTGATGGTGGTGTATTGGTGCTGGTGGTGGTATTGTTGGTATTGGTGGTGGTGGTATTGTTGGTGGTGGTCTAGGTGTTGGTGGTATTGGTGATAATGGTTTTGGTGGTGGTAGTGGTACTAGTGGTATGGAGGCTGGTGGTGGTGGTGGTGATATTGGTGGTGGTGGTGGTATTGATGGAAGCAGTGGTGTTGGTGGTGATGTTGGCAGTGGTGGTGATGATATTGGTGGTGTTAGTGGTATTGGTGGTAGTATTGGTCTTATTGGTGGTGGTAAAAGTGGTGGTATTGTTGGTGATGGTATGTAGTGCTAAAGGCACTCTTGTGGTCTGACACCCTGTGATGACCTTTGACTACCATTATTTTAATTAACTTTGATGTGTTATTTTATCCTAGCTTGAATGTACGACATTCTGCATATGCCTTGTTTCTCTTAGGGGTTTCTTTCTTGTAGTCTTGCAGTCTTTTTGTGGGAGCTTTCACAGAGTAGAACAGCCTTGCCAAGAACAAAACGTGTGTGATGTCCATTTGAAAGCACGAGAGATTGAATGAGGTGTGGAATGCACTTTTTAGTCCTGAAGTGCAGTGTTATGAGCAGTGGTGCACAAATATGCTCTGTGTTGTACATTGAGAGATGATGTATGTGATGGTATAAGCAGTGGTGCACAAATGTGCATTGTGTTGTACATTGATAAGTGTTATAAAGATCTTACTATTTACTTTGACATGGCCTCATGTCATCCTGAATTCTGACTCTGTCTGGCTTGAGCTTTATCTGCATGCATAACCACGCTTGCAAGTTGTTTGGGTTAATCACGTTCAAGGATTGTTTTTGTGAGAGATTGTTTAACCCCTTCCATGCTGATGACGAGCTGGGCTCGTCATGGCGTAGCCTCCTCGCATGCTGATGACGAGCCCAGCTCGTCACGTAAAGTGCGATTTACAAAAACTCAGCGCAGGAGCCGAATTCCGCTAGCGCGTATGGAGTTAATGTACCCTGGAAGGCTTTCATGAGCTTCGTCAAGATAAAGGCTGGATATGCGAGAACGTAGAGGGGATGTGGAAACTTCTTCCTGCCATGGAATGCTTGCTTGGAAGCTGGCCAGTCGTAGTAAGTTTCCTTGTGCGGGGAGAACGATTCTCGAACCTTCTAGTGTTGTTTTAAGATTATAACGCTGATGGTTGTTGACTTAGAAAACGGGATTATGGAATGCGAATGGGGACGGACGTGTCTACTTCGGTACAACGGAACCGTGGTTGCTGAGGCTCTTATTCCCAGCTGTTAATCCCCCAGTCAGGAGTGGGCTAAGATGCAGTGTTTGCACCAGGTGAAGTGTTGAGTTTTGATTATTGCCATTGTGATGTGTGGCCAGTGGTTTTGATCATATGAGATGTTTGAATTTTGAATATTGCCATTTAGATGTGTGGCCAGTGACTTTGATCATTTGAGGTGTTTTATTAGTGATTCAGTGTATATATCTTGTTATTTCAGCACTGAGACTTGGGTTGCCACTTGGCCACTTTTTATAACTTTTTCTAACAGCGTTCCCCTGCCTTTGCAAATTCTATGCCCTACTTTCCCACCACCAGCCGCTAATCCCACATCTGCTTCGAAGGGCCCCCTTCTACCTACCCTAACTCTTAATAACAACTCCCTTCAATGAACGCAATAAATGAGCTGCGCCAGCACAGTCATCTTGCTAATCCTTCTACTCCCTACCCCGTAGTGTTTGCTAGGCCTAACCTCTCTAGCCCCATTGCGTACAGCACAGCCCCAATTCTCCCCAAGACACCTTCCTCCAGACCAACACACAATCCCAGTGGGCGCCCACTGGCCTCCAGGGGTCTCTATCCATTAGTCCCCTTCTTCCCTATCCCACCCATCCTTCAGATCTTGCAGTGCCATTTCCCAGTATCCCTTCCCTTGAGGCACACCTAGTCGGCTTCCGCTATACTTTCCCCTGACCTCACTAGCTCCTCCCCTTTCATACACATTCCGAGCATGTAGCTTCCCACTGGGCACACTCAGTCCCCACCCACCCTACTTTCCCCCGATTTCAGTAGCTCTCTCCAGCTCCAGGGTCCCCGGGACTTAGCCTCCCAATCCCTTCCACACACCTAGCTGGAAGGCCGCCTGTGCGAGATAGCACTCTGCCTACAACAACTCAAGACAGAGGTTCGTAGTCTAATACATATCACTGAGACTTTGTCTGCTAACTCCAGACCAGGCTGTGCTACCACGAAAAATCACCTCTGCTCGCGCCCCGATTGCGGGTGTTCCGGGCTCCATCCGCCCCCTGACGCTCGGAATTCCCTGTCTCATTTCTCCCACGTACCTCATAGTTGGGCCTCCGCTCCGCTCCCTAATGACCCTGCTCGCCCCTCCATATGTACAGCCTCTCTTTCAGATACGGATATCCATTCTCTACTACATTCTTATGTTCCAGCACATCCCCCCACCATAGCAAACTTGCAACAAATTGAATCCATCCCCACAGATCCCTTCAGGGAACCTAGGCCTAACACCAGAACCTTAAATGAGAACAACCTCACGCGAGTCACCACCACACTCCAACACCAAGCGCTCCAACAGACGCCATCATTAGTCTCAAATGCATGCTCCTAAATTGAAGTTCAGCAGCTAAACATGCCACGGACATTGCCAACCTCACGCTGGCGCAGTATCTTGGTCTTATAATTTTGGCGCAAACCTGGGTAAATGACTCAGCTTCCCCCTTCCTAGTCCTTTTAATACCTCCCAACTATGATATCATTAGGCTTGACAGATCCTGTGGACAAGGTGGAGGCGTCGCATGTTTACATAGGAGCAATCTTACAGTGAAGGTAGTAAAGACTGACCTACTGCCTTCCTGTGAATACCTATGCATTGAAGTGACTGGTGGCAACAATCTTCCCTTCACAGAACAGATCATGGACATTATTTCGGCCAATGCAGACTTCCATGGCACTCAGATCTTCCTGGGAGATTTCATCCTCCATTGGAATGATATAAATGACGTGGTGGTCAATAGCCTTAAATCCGTCCTTCTTGACCTCAACCTAATCCAAATCTGTGATAGCCCTACTCATATCAAAGGAGCTACCTTAGATCTTGTCATTGGTAAGCCCAACTCCATCCTCCTTGATTCGATCATCCCATGTGATTGGACAGACCACTATTGCATCACCTTCCATATCCTGGAATTAGTAAGATCTCAAGTAAAACCAATCCAAGAACCCACAACAGTTGCAAAGATTCCTAAAGAACATCAACCCTCATGATCTGACGGCTCTTTGTGATAACATCCTGCCCCCCCCCCCCACCGAACATGTCAGACGTCCCGACCTTATGGCCCGCTATAATCACGCAATGCTGAACGTACTAGACAAGGTTGCTCCACTACAGCTTAAAATAATCTCCTCTAAACTCTCCAAACCATGGTTTACTGATAGTCTTAATTCAGAAAGAAGAAACTTAAGACATAGTGAAAGGTTGTAGCGGTCCTATCCCTCCCTTGGGCATCTTTACCACCTAAGATCCCTGAGAAGCATATATAACAAAAGCATCAGATGCTCGAAGGGCACTTTTTCAGATCTTAGCTAGACCAAGCAAAAAACTGTCCCCAAAAATTGTTCGGACTCATCAAGTCCCACGCCAATAGTCATCCGAACTCTGCACCTCTGGGTCAAGGGACATTGCCTAATAGCAAAGAATTCACAGATTTCTTCACAGATAAGACCAGTAAGATTGAAACTGAATCTCGATCTGCCTGTGACCACCTGTCATTCAGGCAACTGACCTCCCTCTGTCAACCTGGTAGGGATTTTATGGGCCCATCGCCACCCCACCTCCCCAAAAACAATGCACGCTGTTGACTCTGAAACCTTCCAAACACTACAACGACCCGCTTCCATCAAACCTTTTTCCGGAAGCGAGATCCTCCTTACTAACATTGTGGACCACGATCGTCAATGCATCACTTCGGCAAGATGCTATTCCAGATTGCCTTAAATCGTGTCAAGTAACCCCGATTTTAAAGAAACCTACTGCTGATCCTACAGACCTTCTTAACTTTCGCACAATCTCCAACATCCTAACCTTAGCAAAGCTCCTGGAGAAATGTGTGCTTGCCCAACTTTGCAACCACATCGACCATTTCAAAACTCCTGGACCAATGCCAATCTGGTTTCCGCTCGGGCCATAGCACAGAGTTGGCTCTAACGCACATTGTTGATGATGCGTTAAGAATGCTGGGCCACGATGAGTCGTGCCTACTGATCCTTCTTGACCTCTCGTCAGCATTTGACACTGTCAAACACGATAACCTAATTGACCTCTTAGAACACAGGATGGGGTTGTCTGGGCATGTGACTACATGGTTCTCTTCGTTCCTCCTGAATAGATCCCAACAATCCCTGTGCCATCCGGCACAAGTTACGCTGGGGGTTCCACAAGGTACAGCACTCTCTCCCACGCTCTTTAACATGTTCATGGAGCTTCTAACAGAAATGTTGAGTGGTGCATGGACTGAGTCTTTCTGTGGGGTCTCTTTAATGTAAACATCATGGAGGGCATGGATGGCATTGGATTGTGGTGATTTGTGTGTGTTTTTCGATGTTTTGGGGTGTTGATGGGGCATGGCCATGTGGATGGGGGCCATTTTGAGGACTGGTACAGGCAGGGCCTGGCCATGTGGTGGGGGTCAAGGGTCCATTTTGAAGCCAGGCAGTGTGCTTTGTGCCATAGGCCTGCATCCAAAGTGCCTTGCTTGCATCCATTATGCTCAGGGTTACTCAGTGGTGCATGGGCCTAGTTTTTCTGTGGGGTGTCATGAATGTAAACATCATTGAGGGCATGGATGGCATTGGATTGTGGTGATTTTTATGTGTTTTTCGATTTTTGGGGGTGGTGTTAGGGCCTGTCCATGTGGGTTGGGGCCATTTTGAGGCCTGGTCCATGCAGGGCCTGTCCATGTGGATGAGAGCCATTTTGAGGCCTGGTCCTGCAGGGCCTGGCCATGTGGGTGGGGGTCTAGGGGACATTTTGAAGCCAGGCAGTGTGCTATGTAGTGCCATAGGCCTGCACCCAGTCTGCCATGCTTTCATCCATTATTCCCAGGGTTACTCAGTGGTGCATGGGCCTAGTCTTTCTGTGGGGTGTCTTGAATGTAAACATCATTGAGAGCATGGATGGCATTGGATTGTGGTGATTTTTTGTGTTTTTCGATTTTTGGGGGTGGTGTTGGGGCCTGTCCATGTGGGTGGGAGCCATTTTGAGGCCTGGTCCAGTCAGGGCCTGGCCATGTGGGTGGGGGTCTAGGGGCCATTTTGAAGCCAAGCAGTGTGCTATGTTGTGCCATAGGCCTGCACCCAGTCTGCCATGCTTTCATCCATTATGCCCAGGGGTACTCAGTGGTGCATGGACCGAGTCTTTTTGTGGGGTGTCTTGAATTTCAATGATTTAGGGCATGGATGGCATTGGATTGTGGTGATTTTTGTGTGTTTTTTTATTTATTGGCTGTTGTTGGGGCCTTTTGCCCAGGGGTACTCAGTGGTGCATGGACTGAGTCTTCCTGTGGGGTCTCTTTAATGTAAACATCATGGAGGGCATGGATGGCATTGGATGGTGGTGATTTTTGTGTGGTTTTCGATTTTTTGGCTGTTGTTGGGGCCTTATGCCCAGGGGTACTCAGTGGTGCATGGACCGAGTCTTTTTGTGGGGTGTCTTGAATTTCAATGATTTAGGGCATGGATGGCATTGGATTGTGGTGATTTTTGTGTGTTTTTTTATTTTTTGGCTGTTGTTGGGGCCTTTTGCCCAGGGGTACTCAGTGGTGCATGGACTGAGTCTTTCTGTGGGGTCTCTTTAATGTAAACATCATGAAGGGCATGGATGGCATCGGATTGTGGTGATTTTTGTGTGTTTTTAGATTTTTTGCGGTGTTGATGGGGCAAGGACATGTGGGTGGGGCCATTTTGAGGACTGGTACAGGCAGGGCCTGGCCATGTGGTTGAGTCAAGGGGCCATTTTGAAGCCAGGCAGTGTGCTTTGTGCCATAGGCCTGCATCCAATGTGCCTTGCTTTCATCCATTATGCCCAGGATTACTCAGGTGTGCATGGGCCTAGTCTTTCTGTGGGGTGTCTTGAATGTAAACATCATTGAGGGCATGGATGGCATTGGATTGTGGTGACTTTTATGTGTTTTTCGATTTTTGGGGGTGGTGTTGGGGCCTGTCCATGTGGGTTGTGGCCATTTTGAGGCCTGGTCCAGGGAGGACCTGGCCATGTGGGTGGGGGTCTAGGGGCCATTTTAAAGCCAGGCAGTGTGCTTAGTTGTGCCATAGGCCTGCACCCATTCTGCCATGCTTTCATCCATTATGCCCAGGGGTACTCAGTGGTGCATGGACCGAGTCTTTCTGTGGGGTGTCTTGAATTTCAATGATTTAGGGCATGGATGGCATTGGATTGTTGGTATTTTTGTGTGTTTTTTGATTTTTTGGCTGTTGTTGGGGCCTTTTGCCCAGGGGTACTCAGTGGTGCATGGACTGAGTCTTTCTGTGGGGTCTCTTTAATGTAAACATCATGGAGGGCATGGATGGCATTGGATTGTGGTGATTTTTGTGTGTTTTTCGATTTTTTGGGGTGTTGATGGGGCATGGCCATGTGGATGGGGGGCATTTTGAGGACTGGTACAGGCAGGGCCTGGTGATGTGGTGGGGGTCAAGGGGCCATTTTGAAGCCAGGCAGTGTGCTTTGTGCCATAGGCCTGCATCTAATGTGCCTTGCTTTCATCCATTATGCCCAGGGTTACTCAGTGGTGCAGGGGCCTAGTTTTTCTGTGGGGTGTCTTGAATGTAAACATCATTGAGGGCATGGATGGCATTGGATTGTGGTGATTTTTATTTGTTTTTCGATTTTTGGGGTGGTATTGGGGCCTGTCCATGTGGGTGGGGGCCATTTTGAGGCCTGGTCCAGGCAGGGTCTGGCCATGTGGGTGGGGGTTTAGGGGCCATTTTGAAGCCTGTGTGACATGTTTTGCAGTGCTACTTTAGTGGGGAGGAGGGCACAATGAGTGCTGCAAAGCACTAGTAGCATTTAATTCCCTAGCCCTGGGTATCTTTAGTACCATATAATAGGGTCTTACAAGTAAAGTAAATGTAACCAATCAGACAAATGCCATCTTAACCCTGTTTGCATGGGAGACCATAATTTGTTTACCACTATTTAGCAGCCCTAAAAGCCACCAAAAACGAGTTCAGCAAATGAAGAATAAAATGGTGTATGACCTTGCATAAAGGGCGAGGTTAAACACCACCTCATTCCATTCCTGTTTAAAACATCTAGGAATCATATTACTAGCTCACTGACTAGGAATATTTTGTGAGGTTGAGGGCTGATCAACAGATTTAAAAACATCACCACTGACATTGATTAGATGCAAATATATTTCATAAGCATTTATTCTTTATTACTATTTGATAGATCGACAAGCCTAGCCCGAATGTAAACATATGGTAGATATCTCTAGGTGATGAATAGTGTTTGAACAGAAGACAAGTAATCCTTCTTCCTTTTCACCACAGCCTCTATGTTTTCCTCTTGTTTTGTACCACTACCCAGGTTCATAACACGGATGTGCAACCTGACAGCCCTCAAACACAAGACCCACATTAAAAGATGGAAGGAACAGCAGTGTTTAATTGCAACAACTCTAGCCCAAAAGAGCAGCAAAAAACAAAAATTACTAGAAAACCTAAATGTGCGCAATAGCAAAGCAAAAATAAAGATGCCTATAGAATTTTGAGGACAATAAAATACCGCATAAAAACGATTTTAGAAAATCAACTTTGAAACACTAAAGAAATGTTTGACAATGAAAGAATTTCACAAATTAGGTAAGGCGTAACATTTACAGACTAGAGCGCCTAACACTTAAAACACTTCACACTCAAATACCACATTTTTAGATGTTTTAAACACAAATCAATCATAAAAGAAAATGAAAAATGTAAACATAATCATAATCATTTTACTAAGGAAGAAATAATCTAAGCAGGTACATGGTGCACAAATAACTTTGGGTACTTAATTGAAAGCCAAGAACATGTTTGCCATTGAAAACATTATAGATATCAATAAAATAACATACTCAAATGTGTGTGTGTGTGTGAGAGTATTTATTTTCTCACCTTGATAATTCACACTGTTTACTGAGAAATAGATCCATTTATTTTGCTACACTTCCAAGTGAATTTCCAGGGAAGTCATGTGTGTTCCATTGAAATAAATTGAGTGCAATGTTTCAGTGAAAGGTGCAGCTGCATATTTTTCATACAGATGGGCGCAAAATTCCCAAGACACTCATTAGCATAGCATAGGAGTAAAGTCTCATTATTTGTCCTCAGTATGTGTTTGTGTTTGTGTAAGTGTGCATGGATTCGGAAAATACATAGGCCTTTAGAGGTAGCACAATGTCTAAATTCTATTTAAGTTAAATATTAACATAATGGTTTAGTGTATTTATACTCTAAGGCGCTTGTAATATGGCAGGAGAAGTATATGTCACATTTTGATTGAGTTTCCCATCCACCATACTGAAAAAAAGACCCTCAGTCAAGCAATCTTATATATAAATTAACTTACCAGTGGTAAAAGTAGTCAAACTCACTAATAAATGTCAATGTTTAAAGAAATTGCACTTTTCCTGAGCTAACACAGCTTCAACCTCCTCCTTCTAAGTCTCCAAGGAAAGTGACCACTGTGCCTGAGATCTAGAACTCTCAGCCTCGGTGTCCTAGGCAACACTAATAGATCCATTATGACACTATCAACAAGCATCTGCTTGTTATGTTTCTATTTTTGCTACCTGGCAATGCTGATGATTTCACAGAAACAGAATCTGCAGAGGGTGGAAGATGAGTTGAGAATCCTGGTGTGAGGGAAATTACAACAAACAACTGAAGCAGGATTTCCCTTGACGAAAATGCAGAAAATATCACAGCTCTTTAATAAGGGAATGCCCACAAGCTTTCCAATCCACTTTAGCTTTGTTCCTGTGGCACAGTGTCACAGACCCACGTCTGGACATACAGTGTATCACGGGAACCAAGCTATACCTGTCCGATGAGCCCTACTAGTTTGAAACCAGTCTTGGGTCAAGACTGATTTGATTTTGACTGGGCCCAAACTGAGGTGGCATGGTATGGAAAATAACGATGGATCAGAATGAGATTAATTCAAGCATTAAATCCATCACTTTTCTGTACACTCTAACCTTTTCACTGCTAGGCTTCACCCCCTCCCCCCCCATGCTATGCGTTTATTTTGGGCTATTTGAGGTAGGTTGTGCTTAGACCTCTGTAACATTTTGCCCACACAAGGTATCCATTTTAAATGTGCATCCTTTTCTTCCAACATCAGGTGGATTTGAAAGGTACCCAGGGGTTGTGTGTTCCTATGAAGGGGACAAAGATATTAGCCAAAATACAGCTAAACTTTGGGTTTTGTGAGGAACAAATGAGAAAAATTTCTGCAGAAAAAATTGCTTGTATTCCCCTGAATGTGGTATCAACAAAGAGTATGTTGTTCTGACATCACCATCTTTCCAGCTTTTAACCTCCTTCCAGTGTTTTTTCAATTTTGTTTATTGAAAGCTTGCAGTTACAATCCAAATGCTCCAATAGGGAGCCATCAGCGACTTCTTAGCATGAAATAGCACAAGCATTTTCAAGAAAAAGTGTCTACATAAAGGAGAAGGATGCAACTATAACAACAGCTCAGAGAGCCAACAATCCCCACCCCAACTCTGTCCCCCCAGCACTTAAAGAAAAACAGTATCAAAGAAACAAGGCACTTGAATGTCATTGTCTAGGAAATCTAGGGACACAGCACATGAATTGAACAACAATAGCCCCAATCGAGACACAGACCCTAAACATAGTAAAAGAAAAGAAAATGCTAGGAGCAGGACGTTTCACAAATCTGTATGACTCAAAAGATACTTTTGTCAGTGGGGCCCAGAAATCTTTGGGACAAGAGGATTCAGTCAGATCCTCTGCATAGGTCTCCAGTTGTTCCCTACAGTAAGTTAGATCCCGAACCCATTTTCGGACTATGGGGAGACTGTTTTCACCCTAGCATTGTGCCACAGCCCGCTTGGCCATTAAGGTGGCTACTGCAACCAAAAGCCTGTTACATCTCCCAGCAGACACACCTCTGGCACATACCGCATTCGCTCCATCACCACCTTGGTCAACACAGTCGCTACTTGAACCCAGAAGGCAGCCACCCCTGCACACTGTCATGCTAAATGCAGAAAATCGGCATCAGCCTGCCCGCACCTCACACAGCAGGCAGAGTCACGCAAGTCATATTTCTTTAATTGCAGAGGTGTATAATACCACTGATGTAAGAACTTGAAATGGATAATTCATAAATTACAATTGGCGGTAAGGAGCCCGTCAAAGTACAGCAGAACTGCCAATGTTCAAGTGGGAAAGTGTGCCCCAAGATTGTGTTCCATTTAAGATATGAAGGGTGTTTTTCCGGGTCATTCTCACGTTGAGACACAGTGTATAGACTAGTGATAAAATGCTTACTTTCCTCCCCAGACAGCACTGTCTGCAGCGTGCACTATGGCTGTGGTGCTGTTGGATAATCAGGGTAGATTTCCCTAATGCCTGTCGCACCCTGACACATGTGAAGCACAACATCGGGTGGAAGCCTGACCCACCTGTTTATCTTGTATTGAGCGGAACTTTTCATGTTTGTATAGGTCGCCCATCTTCACAACCTTAACCGCATGTAGTGCGCGTAGGGCAGAACGCTCCTGCGCCGCAGAGATATCCGTATGAGCCGCAACAGGCAGCTTTGGGGCATAAAGGTAACCTAGCTGTGCTCTGCAGGCAAGGGCCCGCCAAGCCCTGGCAGTACATAGCACTGGATTATTCTCTGCCCGAGGAACTCGGTCACCATGTGAAAGGGTAGCCACGGCCAGCAGAAGTGGGAGGATAGCATCCGCCTCTATCGCTGTGTTGGGCAGGAACCGCTGCGGATAGAACCAATAGTGCGCGAATTGAGCTTTGGCGCATAAATAGTAGAGATGCATATCTGGGGCCTCGAAGCCGCTCGGTGAAACGGTAACACAAGAGTATTCCAACTACATCTAGGCTTCTCCCCCAGGTGAATCACAACAGGGCAGTCTGCAATATTTTAAAAAGGGTGTTTATAAATAAGTACAATAATTTAGGTAAAAGGTTATTTTAATTATAGCTATGCGGTCTGCGAGTGAAAGAGGTAGCCGAGCCCAGCGCGCAGCTCTATCTGCAATGTGGGAGATGGTGGAGCCATAATTCATAGATATCACCTGCTCAAGTTCCCTATGAAGCCAGATACCCAGATATTTCACCGGGTCCTGGGTCCAGTGCGACCTCCTGAGTGCCAGTCATCAGAGGGAAAATAGTTGATTTAGCCCAATTAATCCCTAAACCAGAGAATCGCTCGAATTTCACATATTCTCTCAGCAGTTCTGAAAGATAGACTGCAGGTCCACGGACGTACACGAGCATGTCATCGGCATATAGTGCCACTATAAGTGGGCGCTGCCGAAGCTCAATGCTGCTGATGCATGCAACTGGCGGAGCTTGCAGGCGAAAGGCTCGAAAGCCAGAGCAAATAGCAGCTGCAACAAGGGGCAACCCTGCTGCATGCCCCATCTGATGGAAAAATTGGATCACACCCAGCCATTTATACGAACCCTGGCTGCCGGCTCGGTATACAGTATTCTAATCCACTGAAGAAAAAAAGGAGGAAATCTCATTCTCAAGAGGACCGTGAACATGAAGCCCCATTCGAGCGAATCAAACGCTTTTGCTGCATCGAGCAGCACAGCAACAGCCTGAAAGTCTGATTCAAAGTAGTGTAATGTGGCAAATAAAGTAAGTAAATTGTGCATGGTTGACCAGGTTGGCATAAACCCAGATTGGTCGGGAAGAGCCAGCAGAGGGATCAAGGACTGTAAATGCATAGCAATCATCTTGGCTAGAATCTTAGCGTCAATAATAATAATGGAGAGAGGCCTATAAGGGTCGCAGCAATTGGAAGCCTTGTCAGGTTTCAGTAGCATCACCAAAAGGTCTTCCCTTAAGGAGGCTAGGAGACAACCCATGTCATATGCCTCCACAAAGACCGCTAGCAGTCTAGGGCCTAGTGCATCCACATAGGATTTATAAAATTCACTAGGGAGCCCATCTAAGCCAGCAGCCTTGCAGGTGGGAAGTGACATTATAGCTAATTTGACATCCTCCTCGCTGAAAGGCTGCATAAGATATTCTCAGTGACCCGAAGACAGCCACCCCAGAGCAATATCGTCGAGGTATTCATGGATCTCGTCCTGCAGTGTGTCTGCTCTGCTTGCATATAACTTGGCATAAAAGTCCAGGATGATCTCACTAATGTCCTCCATGGTATAATGCGCCTCCCCCACCTCATCGAGAATCTCCTTAATATGGTCCTGGCAACGAGAATCAGATAGCTTCTGAGCCAGGGAGAAGCTAGGTGATCTTTTTTTTTTACCGGTGGGGGATGTACGCCTGACCTTGGGAGAACTTCCAGTATTCTCCCTGAAATTAATTGGGATGAAGCTGATGAAGGTATTATAATCATATCTGTAACAAAATTAAAATATAACAGTCATTTAATAAAAACTTTAATTGGTTAAGTGAGAAATTATACAAAGCTCTCGCTTACTATGAGTTGTGCGATAATACGCATCATAATGTAAAAGAGACAAACTACAGGCCCCAGAATGCACTGTCTTAAATGCTAAAAAGAGCCAAAGAGCAGCTGTGGGATTGTCTGTTGTGTGCATTAAAGGAAGCTTACATTGTTGCAACCTCTGCTCTATCTGTTTATGGTCAGTTAATGACACTTTGAGAAACTTTCAATTATGAAAAAGCTAAAGCGTCTTCTATTCCCTTATCCTTTTTGTTTCCCCACCTCTTGTTGCTGCCTTGCCTCTTCAGAAATACTTTTTCTCCCCTTTCTCTGCCTTTATGTCCTGCTTTCCTTCTCTTCCCCTTTCATTCTTTCACACTTTGTTCTACTTTTGTATTCCGTCTTCCACCTGCTGCTTGCCTTTATTTTGTCAGACTGAAAGTCTCAGTGTCGCTTTTAGTTTCTTGTATTTCTCTCATCCCAGAAATAAAACACATGTGGCCAGCCCAGTCTGGGGTGATATAACAGCCTCTCCGATGCCCAGGTTGCTGCAGTCTGAGCTGTGATGTTTCGTCCGAGGTAGTAAGCGCCTTATCCATGTAATTACAATACAATTCGAGAGACCTTATTAAAGGTTTTATAATACTTACTCATTTAATTTAATAGGCCTTACTCTTATTGTCACTAACATGGAGAAACATGAGGAACTTTCACGGAAGCCTCAATGCTTGCGCAGGGTAGGGGATGCGTTGTGATCCTTACCGGTGTGGAGGTGATGTGTAGATTCTCTGCATGCAGGCCCTTTGCGGTGCGCAAGTTGGCGCCATGATGCGATGCGATGATCCGGTTGCGATGCGAGAAGATGGCGCCCTAGATGCGGCGATGCGATGACGATGCATAGGCACCCTGGCAGCCTTGCGATGACTCTGTACTTTGGAGCGCGACAGGCCTTGAGGCACGCTTCTCCTGTAATGCGATGATGACTCTCTCAATGGCGTCACACTTCTCTGGTGATGCGACAGCAGGCAGCTTCGATGAACACACTCTTCCAAGGAGATGCCACAAAGGCTCGCTTCTCCGGCGATGCAATGATTTCAGCTGCGGCGGCGACACGGTTCTTCTCGATGCGTCGCGCTTCCAGCTCCCAGCTCCCAGCGACACACAAATGTCTGAAGTAGAAAATTCCCAGCACGGAAATTCAGAGGGGAGTTGGAGGTGAAGTCTTTTGTCCCTGAGATTAGAGCAGGAGGCAAGCGCAGTTCAAGCCCTTGGAGAATATTCTGTAAATGATGAAAGTACTTAGAAAGTTTCTTCTCCTTTCCTTGGCAATAAAGCAACCACTGCAGGCCAACCCAGCAAACAGCACACTGGCAGAGGGGCAGTAAAACTCCTGAATCTTCCTTGGTTCTTCTCCTTGGCAACAGGTTTCTTGTTCCAGAAGTGATCTAATTTCTTGGAATCAGGGTCCCAATATTTATACCACAAAATCCTTTGTTCTCTGAAGGCAGAGAGGCCTCTGCCTAGTCCAAACCAGTTCCTGAGCACTTTGTTAACATGACTCTCTTCTTCCTTTCACTGTGCAGGGCAGAGACATCAGACAAATCACAGGAGGTGGAGCCAGCATTGTAGAGGGAAAGCGCAGCCTTATTCAGGTCCCAGGTGCAACTCCTCCCTCCCATCTAGATGCAGATCTCTCTATTCACCACCGGGCTGCCCCAGCCTGTCTCCTGGAATCCCCCAGCCCTGTCACTCACAAACCCAGACAAGGAATACACAACCTAGCAGAGCCAGGCCTGGTCAGTTAGGCAAGAAAATATCTACTTTCTAAAAGTGGTATTTTCAAACACAGAATATTAAAACCAACTTTACTAAAAGATGTATTTTATAATTCTGAGTTCAGGCATATTAAACTCGAATGTCTACCATGTTCCCTCAGTCAGTTAGGATTATAAGAAAGTAATAATGCAACTGCCCATTCTGGCCTATGGAAACCAGGTAGCCTTCAATAGTGAAAAACGAAAATGGCTGTAATTCACTAATAGGACATGCTACACACACCAGAGCATGTCATACCTTATACTTACAATTCACCCTGCCCTTGGGCCTACCATTGGGGTGTCCAATATGAAGTAAGTGGAAGGTTTAGGGACTGGCAAGTGGGTGCACTTGGCCAAGTCGACATGGCAGTGCTAGACTGCACACAGGCCTTGCAATGGCTGGCCTGAGACACACTTTAAAAGCTGTTTCTGTAGGTGTCACAACCAGTGCTGCAAGCCCACCAGCAGCATTTGATTTACAAGCCCTGGGCACACATGATGCACTGTACTAGGGGCTGACAGATAAATCAAATCACCTATTCATGGAATCACCAATTAGTACATTAATTTAACATAGGGAACACTTGCACTGTGGCACTGATTAGCAGTGGCACAGTGCCCAAAGTATAAAACCAGCAAACACATATCAAAACAGAGGAGGCAATCTGTCAAAATGGAAGGGAGACTCATGCAAATGATGCCAGGTCTAACAATGGGCACCTCTTATTACAGTGGCATAATAAAGTGAGGAAGAAGATCAGTTGGTTTTCTTTGTATGTAAATGTTTGTTGGATGTTTAACTAATAGGAGAGATGAACGTCCATGGCAGAGGTTTATTGCAAAATCGGTGTGGGCAGGTTGACAGAGACAGGGTTTGTGATTTAGTGAGGGTATGTCTTGCGTGGTGTAGGACTGGCAGCAAGCAAATACTTTAAATTGATTTAAAGCCCATGAGCTGTGATAAGAATAAATAGGTTATTGGCTCAAATCTTGGGATTTTGAGATATACCTAAGCACTGTTTATTTTGAGGGAGTGGATTTTCTGAGGTGCTAAGGCAGCATTTAACTGCATAGTGAGAGTAGATCTCAAGTATCAATTTGTCAAAGTGTCACAAGTCACAAAGGCTCTTGCAGCACAGTCAGCAGGGCGAATGGCACACAGCGAGCAAGCACTGATTTCTCAGATGATCACAGCTCACAGAAAGAGGTGGTGGTACACTCATCATTCATGAATGTAGTTCACACATTTGCTGTGCGCTGATCATTCAGAGGACAAGGGACTCGTTGTTCAGAGTATTATAAATTGCTCCTATGACTTCATAACATTTAATTTGAATATTCATATATTTATCTGTATTCATCCTGCATTATGAGTGATGTTATTTTTTCAGAGACGATGTGGTTTGCTCAACCAATTTTGATGTCTGATGTGGATTTTACATGTTTTAGTCATGTTGCTTATAGTAAAAACCCTCATAAGAATCTAATTGCCAAAAGCCACATACAGTTGGAGGGGACATGTTTCCATTTCTATTCTAATTAAATTACACTGCATGCGAAGTAATACGTCAAAGGGCTCGCCTGACTAACTTTTAGTTCAGACTCACAGTATCCATATGGAAATAAATCACTGTTTCTCTCAAGCTAACACAGCTTTAACGTTCTCTCTGCAAGTATCCAAGGAAAGTGAACACTGCACCTGAGATCCGGAAGCCTCAGCCTCAGTGTTCTAGGCTCCGAGAATGGAGCCATTGTGACATCATTAGCAATCCCAGGCTTGTTTTGTTTCTATCTCTGCAGCCTGGCAATGCCTGATGATGTCACCAACACAGAATCAGTAGTGGTTGGAAGATTAACCTTAAGACACCTAGTGTTTGTGGGATGTTCAGTTAAGCAGCAGAAAGTTTATACTCTCAAAGAAGAGAATCTTCATGTTGTGAATTAAAATAGAAAGTGTATAAAATCTGGGAACGTTCATGCCTTGCTCACAAGATTCAAACATTTTACAGCTGACCTGAAAATGTGAAATATCTAGGCTGTTATGTGACTGGCTCACCAGCTATAAATATGCGTTGTGTGTGACTATCACAGAAAGTCATTAGTATGAATACTAGATTCCAAATCCTGTTATTGGTATGACATGGGAAAACTGGGAGACAAATGTTGTTTCACACTGTTGTAAATTGATAAATCCATTCTAGGCCATTCTGGCAGGCCTAATTTAAAAGAATGCCTTGCACCTGAGAGACTATCCACGCATTCACAGATTACTCTCTTTTGGCTTCAATTATAAACTTTCTAATTAATCAGACCAAGTATAAGAAACTGCGTTCTTAGTTGAGAGTAGTAGAAGCACCAATCAAATAATAAACACATTCCTTGTCTGGGTGAACTACAAAAGTCACTAAGTAAGCCTGTGCTTACCCTCTAGTACCTTAACAGAAAAGCACTCACGCTTTACTTAGTGGTAATGTGTACAGTACTTAAACAAATAAAGTACTAAAGTGAAAACACTGCACAAGAAAAATCTCAAATCTTTTTACATTGCAAGAGCTTCATGTTAGCAGTGGTCACGGTCTACTGCTGCTGATGCTGGTTCTTGTCGAGGACGCAAAGAGCAGGTTGTCACAGGAGATTCACATCAGAGGGCATCGCAGTTGGTTGTCAGGCGACATGAGGAGTCCATTTGTAGTCGCACAGGGTCTAAAAACCTTAGAATCTTCATCAGAGACTCAGGAATTGTGGTTTTCAGGCAGGAAGAGAACACTCTGATGCCAGTAAAGGGTCACAACCTTGACTGGGTGATCAGCGCTCATTTCAGCAGAGGCCAGCAACAGGGCTCATGCTGGTTCATGCAGGTCCAGTTGGTGCTGGTCGGCTTGACAGTTGCAGGGAGACCTATGGAAACTTGTTTTTTCCCTCTAGCTCTAACAGGAGGTTAGTCAACTGACACTTTGAAGCACTTATGTGGAGCCTGAGCTTAAGTCAAGCAGGTCCAATCTTCATTCTTCAGATAACAGGGCAATCCATTTCCTGAATCTATCACAGGACCAGCAGTGTTCTGATGAGCGATTTTGAAGGTGCCACTGTTATCCTCAGTGCCAGCCTATGGGGAGGGATGTCCCGTCTGTCTAAACTTGCCTCTTACCTATGTTTGGCTCCAAAATGTGTAGGGTAACAAAGGGTAGACAGGCATATTTGTGAGATGCATTTGTCAGTGGCACAGCAGACACCCCTTAGAAGTCAGGAAGGGCAGGGTCAGCCCTAAGGCTATGCTTTGAAGTTCAGGAAGGCTAAGGACAACCTTCAAGGACATCCCAGTCAGGAGGTGAACACCCAGCCCCACACCCAAGGCCCTTTAGTCCTCACATCTGGAAGTAAAACACAAAACACAATGGGAGATACATTGAGACTCATGTGATCCTGGATCTTGGCAGAAATGCACATTTGATTTATGCAGAAAAATACACACAGCTAATACAGAATAACAACTTAAAATCCGGCTTTATGATTAAAGAGGTTCACATATTACAATGTATTTGAATTGAAACAGTGTCCCTTGATCTGGTACCAAATTGAAGTTATGACTTATAAAGCGTAGCAAGGTAACCCGTTGTTAGTCTATGTGAAACTTAGCTTTACAACATTGAAAACTGCCTTTAGGAGTTTATTCATTGTCAGGGCATGTAAAACTGAAATACACATGTCATACGTTTTACATACAATGCACCCTGCCCTATATATTATGGGTGAATTCTAAGTATTGAACAGGAGGAAGATTTAGGCCTAGCAAAAGGTTTGTAATGACTGGTTGAAATGGCAGTTTAACACATTACTACAGATTTTAGTGTTAGGCCTGAGACATGTTATGCAGTGCTACTTTAGTGGGGGAGGAGGGCACAATGAGTGCTGCAAAGCACTAGTAGCATTTCATTTTCAGGCCCTGGGTATATTTAGTACCATATAATAGGGTCTTACAAGTAAAGTAAATGTAACCAATCAGACAAATACCATCAGGGGCGGCTCTAGGCTCATGGCGGCCCTGGGCAGGGAGCGTATGTAGGGGGCCCCCGGAGGAACGCAGGCACGGAGGCCAGTGAAGAGGGGCGGAGTCAGGGTGTTCGGAAATGGAACAGAGCCGAAGGCCACCAAATCCCTGCCAGGGGCCGCCAAGCAAATATATATCCATCCTCAGAGGATTATTATATTAAGGAGATATATTGGCGTGGCTGCCCCTGGGGTTTGGCGGCCCTGTGCAGGTGCCCAGCTTGCACATGCCTAAGGCCACCTCTGACGCCATCTTAACCCTGTTTGCAAGGGAGACCATAATTTGTTTACCACTATTTAGCAGCCCTAAAAGCCATCAAAACGAGTTCAGCGAATGAAGAAAAAAATGGTGGATGACCTTGCATAAATGGCCAGGTTGAACACCACCTCATTCCGTTCCTGTTTAAAACATCTAGGACTCATATTACCAGCTCACTGACTAGTAATATCTTGTTAGGTTGTAAGGCTGATCATCAGATTTAAAACCATCACCACTGACATTGATTAGATGCAAATACATTTCATAAGCATATATGCTTTATTACTATTTGATAGGTTGACAAGCCTAGCCCGAATGTAAACATATGGTAGATATCTCTAGGTGGTGAATAGTGTTTGAACAGAAGACAAGTAATCCTTCTTCCTTTTCACCACAGCCTGAATGTTTTCCTCTTGTACTGTACCACTACCCAGGATCATAACACGGATGTGACACCTGACAGCCCTCAAACACAAGACCCACATTAAAAGATGGAAGGAACAGCAGTGTTTAATAGCAACAACTCTAGCCCAAAAGAGAAGCAAAAAACAAAAGTTACTAGAAAACCTAAATGTGCGCAATAGCAAAGCAAAAATAGAGATGCCTATAAAATTTTGAGGACAATAAAATACCGCAAAAAAATCCTTTTAGAAAATCAACTTTGAAGCACTAAGGAAATGTTTGACAATGAAAGAATTTCACAAATTAGGTAAGGCGTAACATTTACAGACTAGAGCTCCTAACACTTAAATCACTTTACAATCAATTACCACAATTCTAGATGTTTTAAACATAAATCAATCACCAAAGAAAATTAAAAATGTAAACATAAATCATAACATTTCTACTAAGCAAGAAATCATCTAAGCAGGTACATGGTGCACAAATATCTTTGGGTACTTAATTGAAAGCCAAGAACACGTTTGCCATAGAAAACATTATAGATAGCAATAAAATAACATACTCAAATGTGTGTGTGTGTGAGTATTTATTTTCTTACCTTGATAATTCACACTGTTTACTGAGAAATAGATCCAGTTATTTTGCTACACTTCCAACTGAATTTCCAGGAAAGTCATGTGTGTTTCATTGAAGTAAATTGAGTGCAATATTACAGTGAAAAGTGAAACTGCATATTTTTCATACAGATGGGCTAAAAATTCCCAAGACACTCATAACCATAGCATAGCAGTAAAGTCTCATCATTTGTCCTCAGTATGTGTTTGTGTAAGTGTGCATGGATTCGGAAAATACATAGGCCTGTTAAGATAGAACAATGTCTAAATTCTATTTAAGTTAAATATTAACATAATGGTTTAGATTCAAAACATAAGAGATATCCCATCCATCTTATTCCAAGTGTATTTATAGTCTAAGGCACTTGTAATATGGCGGAAGAAGTATATGTCACATTTTGATTGAGTATCCCATCCACCTTACTGAAAAAAGACTCTCAGACAAGCAATCTAACACATAAATTAACTTACCAGTGGTAGAAGTAGACAAGCTCACTAATAAATGTCAATCTTTAAAGAAATTGCACTTCTCCTGAGCTATCACAGCTTCAACCTCCTCCTTCCAAGTCTCCAAGGAAAGTGACCACTGTGCCTGAGATCTAGAACTCTCAGCCTCGGTGTCCTAGGCAACACTAATGGATCCATTATGACACTATCAACAAGCATCTGCTTGTTATGTTTCTATTTTTGCTACCTGGCAATGCTGATGATGTCACAGACACAGAATCTGCAGAGGGTGGAAGATGAGTTGAGAATCCTGGTGTGAGGGAAATTCCAACAAACAACTGAAGCAGGATTTCCCTTAAAGAAAATGCAGAAAATGTCACAGTTCTTTAATAAGGGAATGCCCACAAGCTTTCCAATCCACTTTAGCTTTGTTCCTGTGGCACACTTTCACAGAACCCACGCCTGGACAAACAGTGTGTCATGAAAACCAAGCTATACCTGTCTGATGAGCCCTTCTAGTGTGAAACCAGTCTTGGATGAAGACTGATTTGATTTTGACTTGGCTCAAACTGAGGTGGCATAGTATGGAAAATAATGATGGATCAGGATGAGATTAATTCAACCATTACATCCATCACTTTTCTGTAGACTTAAACCTTTTCACTGCTAGGCTTCACCCCTCCCACCCATGCTAAGCCTTCATTTTGGGCTATTTGGGGTAGGTTGCGCTTAGACCTCTTTAACATTTTGTCCACACAAGGTATCCATTCTAAATTTGCATCCTTTTGTTCCAACATCAGGTGGATTTGAAAGGTACCCAGGGGTTGTGTGTTCCTATGAAGGCGACAAAGATATTATCCAAAATACAGCTAAACTTTGGGTTTTGTGAGGAACAAATGAGAAATATTTCTGCAGAAAAAAGTGCTTGTACTCCCCTGAAAGTGGTATCAACAAAGGGTATGTTGTTCTGACATCACCATCTTTCCAGCATTCAGGGACAGGCAGACTTTTATTGGACAAACAACATTTTCTGCACAGTTGTGGCATTTTATTGAGACAAAGCCTATTTTTGCAATTTTTAGTGCTTTTAACCTCCTTCTTTTTAAATTGTTTTATTGAAAGCTTGCAGTTACAATCCAAATGCTCCTATCAGGAACCATCAGGGACTTCATAGCATGAAATAGCACAAGCATTTTTAAGATAAAGTGTCTTCATAGAGGAGAAGGATGCAACTATAACAGCAGCTCGGAGAGCCAACAATCCCCACCCCCAACCCTGTCCCCGCAGCACTTAAAGAAAAACAGTATCAAAGAAACAAGGCACTTGGATGTCATTGTCAAGGAAATCTAGGGACACAGCACGTGAATAGAACAACAATAGCCCCCATTGAGACACAGACCCTAAACATCGTAAAAGAAAAGAAAATGCTAGGAGCAGGACGCTTCACAAATCTGGATGACTCAAAAGATACATTGTCAGTTGGGCCCAGAAATCTTTGGGACGAGAGGATTCAGCCAGATCCTCTGCATAGGTCTCCAGTTGTTCCATGCAATAATTTAGATCCCAAACCTATTTTCGAACTGTAGGGAGACTCTTTCCACCCCAGCATTGTGCCACAGCCCGCTTGGCCATTAAGTTTGGTACTGCAACCAAACGCCTGTTACATCTCCCAGCAGACACACCTCTGGCGCACACACTGCACTCGCTCCATCACCACCTTGGTCAACACAGTCGCTACTTTAACCCAGAAGGCAGCCACCCCTGCACACTGCCATGCTAAATGCAGAAAATTGGCATCAGCCTGCCCGCACCTCACACAGCAGGCAGAGTCACGCAAGTCATATTTGTTTAATTGCAGAGGTGTAGAATCGCACTGATGGAAGAACTTGAAATGGATAATTTGTAAATTACAATTGGTGGTAAGGCGCCCCGTAAATGTACAGCAGAACTGCCAATGTTCAAGTGGGAAAGTGTGCCCCAAGGTTGTGTTCCATTTAAGATATGAAGGGGGTTTTTCCGGGTCATTCTCACATTGAGATGCAGTGTATAGATTAGTGATCAAATGCTTACTTAACTCCCCAGACAACACTATCTGCAGCGTGCACTATGGCTGTGGTTCTATTGGATAATCAGGGTAGATTGTCCTAATGCCTGTCGCATCCTGACACACAATTCAATTACATTTTTTTGATTTATGATCTGGAACTCAATTGAGATCCACATAAAAACATAACATAAAAAGCACCAAATACAAATGCATAAAGTCCATAAAATACACTCTATTGAATCAAAAAATCAAATGAAGGATTCATGTCCATTAATACAAATCTAGGAAACATTTAAAAAAGTTAAAAATTCAATAGCAAAACATTTCATTGGGGGGGTTATGAATAGCTTTTACTGAAGAGTTGGCAGACAATATACTTAATTTTAAACAAATTGGTCTCACCCACTTTCGGCGGTGAGCCATTAAGGCGGGCAAACGAATAAAACGTGGGCAGTATCCTGGGTCGAATTATTACACAAGTTACACTTTTCGGAGGAACCATACCATCTAGCTAATAATTTGTTCAAAGGGTGGAGATCCTGCCTCAATAGGAACCAAAAGCGCCGTAAGCCATGAGGAAGGTTCCAGGAGGCATAAGGTTGCATACGTTTAATAAACAAGAATTAATAACAGAAGAAGCACCTTTCTTTAAAATAAGGGATTCTCTATCCCTCCAAAAACTTAGATTCCATGTTGCCAGTTTTAGGGTAGACTTTAGCTGATGTTTGGAAAGCGAAAAAAGAGTTGATTCTTCCAGTTCAAGTAGTGCAACAGCCCTTCTAAAGTTCTTTATAAGTAGGGAATACTCTTTTAGGGGACCCAATAAGTCTTTTTGGATGAGGTATCTTAAAGTGGCCAGTTTTCCCTTTAAAAAACAAGAGACCCATCGTATTACTCCCGCCAGGCCCTGGACCCAACTGCTTCGTATGCCAAATTCAAGCCTAAGAGATGCCACAGTACAAGCGTTGTTGACCGTAGTTAAATATCGCAAAATTTTGCCCTCAACAGTATCCAAAAAGCCCCATTGCCCCAAATCAAGAAGTTCAATGCCATAAAGCAGAGAGGCTGGAATTTTTGCCCGAAAAGCCTCTAACAAATGAACAAAATGTCTTTTGCCTGTGGCTTTATAAAGTACACTTAAGTCTTTACCCTGTGTCATGGCCTTCCGAGAGTTATTATCTATATTGGCCTTATCGCTCAGGTTGCCACATACTGTCTTCCCTAGGAAAACATAAGATTTTACGATTTCCAGCCTATGACCACCTAAAAACCAACTAGAATTCCCAAATTTCATTTATTTCTTTGCCGTCATACACATTACCCTGCTTTTTGAGATATTATTCTTCAGATGATGGGACTCGGCAAATACATGCAATGCCTGCAGATGATTATTTAGACCTTTTGGAGTAAGGTCTAGTAATAGTATATCATCTGCAAACAGAAAGCATGTGATTGGTTTGTCTCCCAGAACAGGGGCGATGCCTTCGCTTAGAGATAGGGTCTGGGGGAGATCACAAACATAAAGGGAAAACAATAATGGGGCAAATAAGCAACCCTGTTTAAGACCATTGGCCGAGGGGATGGCTTGAGATAAGCCTCTCTCCCCTCCCAACAATACTCTGCACCAGGTATCAGAGTGGAGGTCCTGAACTAAGTCTAAAAGCCGGGCTGGCTTACCTAAGGAAGATAATTTCCTCCACAGCAAAGGATGATCAACTTTGTCAAAAGCTGTGGAGAAGTCTATAAAGGCTGCGTAGACTCTCTCCCCTCTGACCCTGATGTATTTATCAGATATTACTTGCAGAGCTGTTAAATTATCCATGGTGCCATGGTTCTTACGAAATCCCGTCTGCTCTAGGGGTAGTATATTACTCTGGTCCACCCAATCATTAATTAATTTCAAAAGACATTTTGCAAAAACTTTGCCAATTGCATCCAAAAGGGCAATTTGACGATAATTTTGGGGGGACAACCGGTCACCCTTTTTAAAAAGGGGAACCAAAATACTCCCCTTCCAGGATGGGAGAACCGTTCTGCTCAAAAAACAAAGGTTGAACACCGGGCAAAACAATTTGCTCCATTTTACACTACTTTGCTTTAAAACAGAAATAGGGAGTTTGTCCGGTCCCATTGCCCCGGAAGAGCACATTTCACTAATAGCCAATTCAATAGCCTTTTCAGAAAGAGGGACCAAGGGCTGACTATCCTCACTAGAACTTATGCGGGGGACCACTATTCCATTACTTGCATAAAGGACTGTGATATGGTCCACCCAAGTTTGCTCTTCAATGAGGATTGGAAGCGGACTTGTTCTGGCCCCGCATCCCCCGCCTATGAGGGACCAAAATCGTTTCATTTGTCCATTAATGGCGGCTTCTCTTCGTTTTTTCCAGATAGAATCCTCCCACTCTTTTTGTAATTTGGCCTGTAACCATCTGCTCCTTCTTTTTAGTAGGGCTATTCTGCGCGCTCCTTCATACGATTTACACAGATACTGTTCCCTTACTAACTTATTTATTTCTATATTGAGGAGTCGAAGGAAACTAGAGGGTATTGTGGTGTATCTTTTCTTATTTGAGTTTTTAGCGACAGAAATCACCACCTTCATAAAGTCTAAGAAACGCACAATTTCTAAACCATGCCAATTAGCAAGGTAATTTACTGCTACATCAAGGATGCTCTCTAAGCCTCTTATTGCCTTTGCATTCCAGTAGCATCTCCCGGATTTAACTCCGAAGCTCACCAGATCACTATTTAACGACCATCGATCCGATTTGGGAGTATTTCTTTTTACAGTGATGGATAATAATTTGTGGTCGCTAAAAAGTGTTTCGATGACCCTAAGATCCTTCAGTAAGGCAAAGGCAGAATTCTCCACTATTACATAATCTAAAATAGATTCACCCTGATTAGATTTATGTGTAAAGTTTGCAGGGGAATCGGAGGGGAGCCTTCCATTCACAATGATCCCATCCATCTCAGAGAGTTCTTCAAGAAGTATCTTCCCTCTCTTATTCGTTTTAATATTCTCAGGGAAGAGGGCTTGGGGAATCTGCTGTGATTCTTCTTTATGTTTGTCTCGAAGCAGGCGCAGCCTCAGATTAGAAATTTTATAATTCAGGTCTCCTTCCAAAATTATATGAGGAGTGGGAATGTTCTCCCTAATACTCTGTATATAGGCAAAGACCTTTTTTAAAATTAGGTTGGAGCAAACATCGGGGGTAATATAGGCATTAATCAAAACTAAGGGTTTAGAAACTTCAACATTGTTAGAACTAAACAACGTTACTGCCTGAAAGAGATTACAAGAATCTAGATAATGAGAAAAATTCCATGTTATCTGGTTAGACAGTAAACAAGCTATACCCCCACTAGCATGACCTCTCCTTGAAGGAGAAGCACGACCCTCCAATACAAAATAATCCCTTCCTACCAAAATTTTCTCCGAACACCACGTCTCTTGGAGACAAATCACACTGGCTTCTAAGGAGAGAAGGAATTGAATTTTTTCAGGGCTATTCTTCAACCCTGCAGCATTCCAAAATATTATTGATATGTCTCTGCTGAAGATGAGAATGGGACACAGACTTATTTGTCAATTTCCTCGAGAGAACTCCGGGCAACCAATTCCATCGGAGACTCTCATCAACAACATTACCATGGAGAGGGGACGTAGGAGGATTAGTATAAGACACAAGGCTGAAACCTTTTGATATACAGAATTTCAAATGATCAAATCCGCCAGACTGGTCTGTGCTGCCAGAGGCTGCCTGCAGGAGTGAAAAAGGAGAACCTAAGGATTTAGAGGGCTTAAAAGGTCTACCAGATGAAATATTCCCCCAAAAGGGCATAACATCGATCCCTCTACTCTGAAAACCTTCCGACCGTTGAAGGATAAGGTTTACTACTAATTTAGAGTAAAACTTTACCCTTGTTCGAATTCCGGCCTCTGTCTTCAGGATCAGTACTTTATCTATATCTGCAGATTGTAATAATTTCAGACTTGCGGATTTCTGAAAACATTTAAGAAGTAAATATCTATTTAGGATGCAATCAGAATCAAATAAAGGAAAGAAATCGAGGATAAGAGTGTCAATACTTTCCTCTTTGGGTATCTCAGGAAGTTTTTTTACGGCCACTTCTCCGCCTTTTTTTTTTCAATTCTTCTAATTAATTTCCTCTTTTTCCTCCCATTCTTTTTAGCTTTCCCTGACTTGCCCTTTTTTCTATTTTCTTCTGATTCTAATACCTCCTTGTCTCCCTCACCCCTCTGTATATTAAAGATCAGAAAAAGTTCTTTGTCTACCCTTGAAACGGTTTCATTCAGAACCTTTACTACTGGGTCAAGAACTACTGCACGATTAGAAATAGGGGCTCTCAATAGAGGGACTGATTTTTCCCTATCACAAAGTGCTTGAGAAGCGTTAGGAGACTCATTCTCTGTCTTAATATCTTTCAGCTCTACAGGTTCTTGTCAGCTTACTTCTAAATTAGAGCTAGTTTCCTTCTCCTGTCGGTTGCTCAATAAAACCAATATTTGAGTTACTGTTTCCAGTACACAATCAGAGCCCCCGACAAATTTGTCCAATAATAGCAAAATAGAAGAGAGTAAATGTTCTAGAGAGGAAAGAGAGTCAGAAACTGGGTTATCTAACCTAATTGGATGAATAGCATCGATACCTGTTATGTTGAGATTAGGGCTCATGGAATTATTTGACTGGGAAATAATAAAATGGGATTTATTAGAGAGGGTACTACTATACAGTTGGAGCCCAGAGGGGGCAGATACTGCTGGGGTCTTTATGAGATCAAGAACCTTACTAGAATATTCCTCAATATATCTCCTACACAGCTCCATATCTAAATCAGAAGAGACTAAATCGTTATTTCGCACTCCTCTCAGAAGTGAAGGGATAAACGTATTTTTAGAAGGAGACTCGCTGGGATTAGGAAAAGGGACATATACTGTAGCCCCCACTGCTTTTGAATAAGCTTCTGACAGAGCTTGGATGGGATGAGGGGATTGTATGTTTTTGTCCCCTAAAGTTAACAGGGAGGGAGACACACTATTCTTCAAAATAGGGTGACCTTCCATAACTTCAACTGATAGGGTAGCTCCCTCTTACTTGTTGTTTTGTTCTATCAAACCCTCAGTGCGTAACCCCATCATAGTAAGATGATCTTTTACAACAATGCTCTTTTCAACCAAGTCATCAGACATGGACCCCACAATTGTGGCTCTATTCTTTCCCCTTTCCTAAAGATTAAATAATTGGCAGGTGCCGTTTAATTGCGTAGCATGGCTATCCTTATTTCGTAGAGGATTCGATTTAGTTTCGGAGCACGACCTTCCCACCAATATTTTCCCTGAACTTAACTTTTTGGCCGTCATTTCGAAGACCAGAGGAAAACACAAAAGATCACGAACTACTATATGGATTCAAAATAATAGGAACGATTTAAGCTGCTAACAGACAAAGAATAAAGAACACACACAGAGGAGCAAATTATTTGAAAAGGAATGGGCACAGCTCAGCCTACTTCAGCCTCTGAGAGCCTCAGAGGGCCCGTCCTTTGCCCGGGCTTCGCCTTTCGCCGTCCCGCGCGCGTCCCACGAGCGGGGGTGTGGGCGTGATTTAATAGAGGAGGCAGTAGGCGGAAAGAAGGCATGATGAGGCCCAGGTGCGTCTGGTCACACTCGAACTGGCCTATGGTCCTCACAGTCCCGCTGCAGAGTCTTGGCCTCCTCCAGTCGGCACAATCAGCAAAAACAGTGTCCCACAGGGTTTGGCAGGTTTCGAATCCCTGTATCCACAGTAGCAGAAAGAAACAAACTCCCTCTTTTCCAGGCTACGAGTGGCTCCCGCGGAGCGGGGGCCGCGAGCCGTATCGATAAAAGGAGGGAGGCAGTAGGCGGGAAGAGGGCGTGATGAGGCCCAGGTACGTCTGGTCACACTCGTACTGGCCTATGGTCCTCGCAGTCCCACTGCAGAGTCTTGGCCTCCTCCAGTCGGCACAATCAGCAAAAACAGTGTCCCACAGGGTTTGGCAGGTTTTGAATCCCTGTATCCACAGTAGCAGAAAGAAACAAAATCCCTCTTTTCCAGGCTACGAGCGGCTCCCGTGGAGCGGGGTCCGCGAGCCATATCTATACTAGGAGGGAGGCAGTAGGCGGGAAGAGGGCGTGATGAGGCCCAGGTGAGTCTGGTCACACTCGCACTGGCCTATGGGCCTCACAGTCCCGCTGCAGAGTTTTGGCCTCCTCCAGTCGGCACAATCAGCAAAAACAGTTTCCCACAGGGTTTGGCAGGTTTCGAATCCCTGTAACCACAGTAGCAGAAAGAAACAAACTCCCTCTTTTCCAGGCTACGAGCGGCACCCCTGACACACGTAAAGCACTGAATAAACATATAGTATCCCAACTGGTATTATTGAAAGACAATTAGATTGGATATGCAATAAACATTATCAGTAAGGAAATAAGTAGACTAATTGAATATTTCAAATGTGTTCATGGCATCATATTTATCTACGAAAAGGTAGGGCAAAATACAGTTGTAGCAGCACTGTAGGTAAACAAATATTACAACCCTAATTGTACTTGGTGCTCAAGATGTGCATGTGAAGAACAAGGTGGAGACGCAAGTGACAATGTGATCAGCATAAACGGCGCATAGTGAGTGGTGCTTAGATATATACAGTGAGTAAATAAAGCAATGTGGCTCCGGATGAATTGTGAAGCTTTGCTTCTAACTTAGGTTGATTGTAGTTAGGATGAACCACATTGTGGGCTGCGGCTCTTATTGCGCTGAGTAGTCAACGGCGTTTCGATCCTCATTATTTGGGATCATCTTCAGGACTGGAATGAAATGAAAACGGTGCTGTACCGGGGGGAAAAAGGTATGGTAAGGGGTGGAAGAAGGAGAAGTGAAAGCGCAAACATTGCACGGAGGTGGTAGAGCGCAGTACTAAGCCGAATAATTGTTCCCAGACCCAAAGCGCTCTGCCACCCTTCCTAGGACCCCTTCACCCACCCAGGTTCAACCGTGGCTCGCAAGCCGCCAGTTGCTCCATCTCGCAATTGGTCTCCTTTAGTCACACCATCAGTAGGTTATCTGTTTCCGTACCCACCGCACTCTGCCACCCTTCTTAGGACCCCTTCACCCACCCAGGTTCCGCCGTTGCTCGCTGTTGCCAGCTGCTACTTTTAGCAATGGGTCTCCCGATTCCACGACCCACGTGCATTTGCTTTTCTCCTTCGCATTAGTCCTTTCCGGATCATGCTGGTGTTATTTGTTCCCATGCTCGCCGCCTTTGCCACCCTCCTTTAGACTTCCTCACCCGCCCAGGCTCCCTGGGTGCTCATCCAGCTGCCACATCTCGCAATTGGTTTTCCGGCTCCACGACCACGCGCGATTGCTCTTCTCCTTCACATTAGTCAAATCCGGATCATGCTGCCGTTCGATCCCTGGCCCTATATCCGATGTACATCCATGTCTATGAAGCGTCTCCAACACCAATCATTATGCTGTGCTCCAAATGTGAACTACACACGCCCCCATGCCCGGCACCTCCCTGACTTGGCCTTACCATAGCCATCCGCACTGCGCTCTACCACCTCCCCCCAACACTTGCGCTTTCACTTCCCCTTCTTCCATCCCTTACCATCCCTTTTCCCCCTGTACAGCACCGTTTTCACTTCAACCCAGTTCTGAAGATGATCCCAAATAATGAGGATCGAAACACCGTAGACCACTCAGCGCAATAGGAGAATCTACCTAAATTAGAACAATTCATCCAGACCCACATTGTTTCATTTACTCACAGTATATATCTAAGCACCACTCACTATGCGTCATTTATGCTGATCACTTTGTCACTTGGGTCGCCACCTTGAACTTCACATGCACATCTTGAGCATCAAGTACAATTAGGATTGTGTTATTTGTTTACCTACAGTGCTGCTACAACTGCATTTTGCACTACCTTTTCTAGATAAATATGATGCCATGAGCACATTTGAAATATTCAATGAGTCTCCTTATTTCCTTGCTGATGTTTATTGCATATCCATTTTAATTGTCTTTCAATAATACCAGTTGGGATACTATATGTTTATTCCGATTATCCACCCCATTTCCAACGTGGTTGATAGGTTTTTGCTCCTGTGTTTTATACAAGACATGTGAAACACAGCATCGGGTGGAAGCCTGACCCGCATGAACGTTGTTTCACACTGTTATAAATTGATAAATCCATTCCACGCCATTCTGACCGGCCAAATTTAAAAGAATGCCTTGCACCTGAGAGACTATCCATGCATTCACAGATTACTCTCTTTTGGCTTCAATTATAAACTTTCTAATTAATCAGACCAAGTATAAGAAACTGCGTTCTTAGTTGAGAGTAGTAGAAGCACCAATCAAATAATAAACACATTCCTTGTCTGGGTGAACTACAAAAGTCACTAAGTAAGCCTGTGCTTACCCTCTAGTACCTTAACACAAAAGCACTCACGCTTTACTTAGTAGTAATGTGTATAGTACTTAAACAAATAAAGTACTAAAGTGAAAACACTGCACAAGAAAAATCTCAAATCTTTTTACATTTCTAGAGCTTCTTGTTAGCAGTGGTCACAGTCTACTGCTGCTGATGCTGGTTCTTGTCGAAGACGCAAAGAGCAGGTTGTCACAGGAGATTCACATCAGCGGGCATCGCAGATGGTTGTCAGGCGACATGAGGAGTCCATTTGTAGTCGCACATGGATAAAAAACCTTAGAATCTTCATCAGAGACTCAGGAATTGTGGTTTTCAGGCAGGGAGAGAATATTCTGATGCCAGTAAAGGGTCACAACCTTGACTGGGTGACCAGCGCTCACTTCAGCCGAGGCCAGCAATAGGACTCATGCCGGTTCATGCAGGTCCAGTTGGTGCTGGTCGGCTTGACAGTTGCAGGGAGACCTATGGAAACTTGTTTCTTCCCTTCAGCTCTAACAGGAGGTTAGTCAACTGACACTTTGAAGCACGTATGTGGAGCCTGAGTTTAAGTCAAGCAGGTCCAATCTTCATTCTTCAGATAAGAGGGCAATCCATTTCCTGAACCGATCACAGGACCAGCAGTGTTCTGATGAGAGATTTTGAAGGTGCCACTTTTATCCTCAGTGCCAGCCTATGGGGGAGGGATGTCCCGTCTGTCTAAACTTGCCTCTTACCTATGTTTGGCTCCAAAATGTGTAGGGTAACAAAGGGTAGACAGGCATATTTGTGAGATGCATTTGTCAGTGGCACAACAGGCAACCCTTAGAAGTCAGGAAGGGCAGGGTCAACCCTAAAGCTATGCTTTGCAATTCAGGAAGGCTAAGCACAACCTTCAAGGACATCCCAGTCAGAAGGTGAACACCCAGCCCCACACCCAAGGCCCTTTAGTCCTCACATCTGGAAGTAATACACAAAACACAATTTGAGATACATTCAGAGTCATGTGATCCTGGCAGAAATGCACATTTGATTTATGCAGAAAAATACACACTTTGTAAAATTGGGTTTTACAGAATAACAACTTAAAATCCGGCTTTATGATTAAAGAGGTTCACATATTTCAATGTATTTGAATGGAAATAGTGTCCCTTGATCTGGTCCCAAATTGAAGTTATGACTTATAAAGCGTAGCAAGGTAACACGTTGTTAGTTTATGTGAGACTTAGCTTTACAACATTGAAAACTGCATTTAGGAGTTTATTCATTGTCAGGGCATGTAAAACTGAAATAAACATGTCCTACGTTTTACATACAATGCACCCTGCCCTATATATTATGGGTGAATTCTAAGTATTAAACAGGAAGATTTAGGCCTAGCAAAAGGTTTGTAATGACTGGTTGAAATGGCAGTTTAACACATTACTACAGATTTTAGTGGTAGGCCTGAGACATGTTTTGCAGTGCTACTTTAGTGGGGGAGGAGGGCACAATGAGTGCTGCAAAGCACTTGTAGCATTACATTTCCAGGCCCTGGGTATATTTAGTACCATATAATAGGGTCTTACAAGTAAAGTAAATGTAACAAATCAGACAAACGCCATCAGGGGCGGCTCTAGGCTCATGGTGGCCCTGGGCAGGGAGCATAGGTATGGGGCCCCCGGAGGAATGCAGGCACGGAGGCCAGTGAAGAGGGGGGGGGAGTCAGGGTGTTCGGAAGTGGAACAGAGCTGGAGCTCGCTAAATCCCTGCCAGGGGCCGCCACACAAATATGTATCCATCCTCAGAGGATTATTAGATTAAGGATATATATTTACGTGGCAGCCCCTGGGGTTTGGTGGCTCTGTGCAGGTGCACAGCTTGCACATGCCTAAGGCCGCCCCTGACGCCATCTTTACCCTGTTTGCAAGGGAGACCATAATTTGTTTACCACTATTTAGCAGCCCTAAAAGCCATCAAAAACGAGTTCAGCGAATGAAGAAAAAAATGGTGGATGACCTTGCATAAAGGGCCAGGTTGAACACCACCTCATTCCGTTCCTGTTTTAAACATCTAGGACTCATATTACCAGCTCACTGACTAATAATATATTGTTAGGTTGTAAGGCTGATCAACAGATTTAAAACCATCACCACTGACATTGATTAGATGCAAATACATTTCATAAGCATTTATTCTTTATTACAATTTGATAGGTTGACAAGCCTAGCCCGAATGTAAACATATGGTAGATATCTCTAGGTGGTGAATAGTGTTTGAACAGAAGACAAGTAATCCTTCTTCCTTTTCACCACAGCCGTATGTTTTCCTCTTGTACTGTAACACTACCCAGGTTCATAACACGGATGTGCAACCTGACAGTTCTCTAACACAAGACCCACATTAAAAGATGGAAGGAACAGCAGTGTTTAATAGCAACAACTCTAGCCCAAAAGAGAAGCAAAAAACAAAAGTTACTAGAAAACCTAAATGTGCGCAATAGCAAAGCAAAAATAGAGATGCCTATAGAATTTTGAGGACAATAAAATGCCGCAAAAAAAAATATTTTAGAAAATCAACTTTGAAGCACTAAGGAAATGTTTGACAATGAAAGAATTTCACAAATTAGGTAACGCGTAACATTTACAGACTAGAGCTCCTAACATTTAAACCACTTTACAATCAATTACCACAATTCTAGATGTTTTAAACATAAATCAATCACCAAAGAAAATTAAAAATGTAAACATAAATCATAACATTTCTACTAAGCAAGAAATCATCTAAGCAGGTACATGGTGCACAAATATCGTTGGGTACTTAATTGAAAGCCAAGAACATGTTTGCCATAGAAAACTTTATAGATAGCAATAAAATAACATACTCACATGTGTGTGTGTGTGAGTATTTATTTTCTTACCTTGATAATTCACACTGTTTACTGAGAAATAGATCCAGTTATTTTGCTACACTTCCAACTGAATTTCCAGGAAAGTCATGTGTGTTTCAATGAAGTAAATTGAGTGCAATGTTACAGTGAAAAGTGAAACTGCATATGTTTCATATAGATGGGCTAAAAATTCACAAGACACTCATAACCATAGCGTAGCAGCAAAGTCTCATCATTTGTCCTCAGTATGTGTTTGAGTTTGTGTAAGTGTGCATGGATTCGGAAAATACATAGGCCTGTAAAGATAGAACAATGTCTAAATTCTATTTAAGTTAAATATTAACAAATTGGTTTAGATTCAAAACATAAGAGATATCCCATCCATCTCATTCCAAGTGTATTTATAGTCTAAGGCACTTGTAATATGGCGGAAGAAGTATATGTCACATTTTGATTGAGTATCCCATCCACCTTACTGAAAAAAGACTCTCAGACAAGCAATCTAACACATAAATTAACTTACCAGTGGTAGAAGTAGACAAGCTCACTAATAAATGTTAATCTTTAAAGAAATTGCACTTCTCCTGAGCTAGCACAGCTTCAACCTCCTCCTTCCAAGTCTCCAAGGAAAGTGACCACTGTGCCTGAGATCTAGAACTCTCAGCCTCGGTGTCCTAGGCAACACTAATGGATCCATTATGACACTATCAACAAGCATCTGCTTGTTATGTTTCTATTTTTGCTACCTGGCAATGCTGATGATGTCACAGACACAGAATCTGCAGAGGGTGGAAGATGAGTTGAGAATCCTGGTGTGAGGGAAATTCCAACAAACAACTGAAGCAGGATTTCCCTAAAAGAAAATGCAGAAAATGTCACAGTTCTTTAATAAGGGAATGCCCACAAGCTTTCCAATCCACTTTAGCGTTGTTCCTGAGGCACACGTTCACAGAACCCACGCCTGGACATACAGTGTGTCATGAAAACCAAGCTATACCTGTCTGATGAGCCCTTCTAGTGTGAAACCAGTCTTGGGTGAAGACTGATTTGATTTTGACTTTGCCCAAACTGAGGTGGCATAGTATGGAAAATAATGATGGATCAGGATGAGATTAATTCAACCATTATATCCATCACTTTTCTGTAGACTTAAACCTTTTCACTGCTAGGCATCACCCCTCCCCCCCATGCTAAGCCTTTATTTTGGGCTATTTGGGGTAGGTTGCGCTTAGACCTCTTTCACATTTTGTCCACACAAGGTATCCATTCCAAATTTGCATCCTTTTGTTCCAACATCAGGTGGATTTGAAAGGTACCCATGGGTTGTGTGTTCTTATGAAGGCGACAAAGATATTATCCAAAATACAGCTAAACTTTGGGTTTTGTGAGGATCAAATGAGAAATATTTCTGCAGAAAAGTGCTTGTTTTCCCCTGAAAGTGGTATCAACAAAGGGTATGTTGTTCTGACATCACCATCTTTCCAGCATTCATGGACAGGCAGACTTTTATTAGACAAACAACATTTTCTGCACAGTTGTGGCATTTTATTGAGACAAAGCCTATTTTTGCAATTTTCAGTGCTGTTAACCTCCTTCCAGTGTTCTTTTTAAATTGTTTTATTGAAAGCTTGCAGTTACAATCCAAATGCTCCTATTGGGAACCATCAGGGACTTCATAGCATGAAAAAGTACAAGCATTTTCAAGATAAAGTGTCTTCATAGAGGAGAAGGATGTAACTATAACAGCAGCTCAGAGAGCCAAAAATCCCCACCCCCCAACCCTGTCCCCGCAGCACTTAAAGAAAAACAGTATCAAAGAAACAAGGCACTTGAATGTCTTTGTCAAGGAAATCTAGGGACAAAGCATGTGAATAGAACAACAATAGCCCCCATCGAGACACAGACCTTAAACATAGTAAAAGAAAAGAAAATGCTAGGAGCAGGACGCTTCACAAATCTGGATGACTCAAAAGATACATTGTCAGTTGGGCCCAGAAATCTTTGGGACGAGAGGATTCAGCTAGATCCTCTGCATAAGTCTCCAGTTGTTCCCTGCAATAAGTTAGATCCCAAACCTATTTTCGAACTGTAGGGAGACTCTTTCCACCCCAGCATTGTGCCACAGCCCGCTTGGCCATTAAGTTTGGTACTGCAACCAAACGCCTGTTACATCTCCCAGCAGACACACCTCTGGCGCACACACTGCACTCGCTCCATCACCAACTTGGTCAACACAGTCGCTACTTTAACCCAGAAGGCAGCCACCCCTGCACACTGCCATGCTAAATGCAGAAAATTGGCATCAGCCTGCCCGCACCTCACACAGCAGGCAGAGTCACGCAAGTCATATTTGTTTAATTGCAGAGGAGTAGAATCGCACTGATGGAAGAACTTGAAATGGATAATTCGTAATTTACAATTGGCGGTAAGGCGCCCCGTAAATCTACAGCAGAACTGCCAATGTTCAAGTGGGAAAGTGTGCCCCAAGGTTGTGTTCCATTTAAGATATGAAGGGTGTTTTTCCGGGTCATTCTCACATTGAGATGCAGTGTATAGACTAGTGATCAAATGCTTACTTAACTCCCCAGACAACACTATCTGCAGCGTGCACTATGGCTGTGGTTCTATTGGATAATCAGGGTAGATTGTCCTAATGCCTGTCGCACCCTGACACACAATTCAATTCAATTTTATTGATTTATGATCTGGAACTCAATTGAGATCCACATAAAAACATAACATAAAAAGCACCAAATACAAATGCATAAAGTCCATAAAATACACTCTATTGAATCAAAAAATCAAATGAAGGATTCATGTCCATTAATACAAATCTAGGAAACATTTAAAAAAGTTAAAAATTCTATAGCAAAACATTTCATTGGGGGGGTTATGAATAGCTTCTACTAAAGAGTTGGCAGACAAAATACTTAATTTTAAACAAATTGGTCTCACCCACTTTCAGAGGTGAGCCATTAAGGCGAGCATACGAATAAAACGTGGGCAGTATCCTGGGTCGAAATATTACACAAGTTACACTTTTCGGAGGAACCATACCATCTAGCTAATAATTTGTTCAAAGGGAGGAGATCCTGCCTAAAGAGGAACCAAAAGCGCCGTAAGCCATGAGGAAGGTTCCTGGAGGCATAAGGTTGCATACGTTTAAGTAAACAAGAATTAATAACAGAAGAAGCACCTTTCTTTAAAATAAGGGATTCTCTATCCCTCCAAAAACTTAGATTCCATGTTGCCAGTTTTAGGGTAGACTTTAGCTGATGTTTGGAAAGCAAAATAAGAGTTGATTCTTCCAGTTCAAGTAGTGCATCGGCCCTTCTAAAGTTCTTTATAAGTAGGGAATACTCTTTTAGGGGACCCAATATTTCTTTTTGGATGAGGTATCTTAAAGTGGCCAGTTTTCCCATTAAAAGACAAGAGACCCATCGTATTACTCCCGCCAGGCCCTGAACCCAACTGCTTCGTATGCCAAATTCAAGCCTAAGAGATGCCACTGTACAAGCGTTGTTGACCGTAGTTAAATAACGCAAAATTTTGCCCTCAACCGTATCCAAAAAGCCCCATTGCCCCAAATCAAGAAGTTAATGCCATAAAGCAGAGAGGCTGGAATTTTTGCCCGAAAAGCCTCGAACAAATGAACAAAATGTCTTTTGCCTGTGGCTTTATAAAGTACATTTAAACCTTTACCCTGTGTCATGGCCTTCCGAGAGTTATTATCTATATGGGCCTTATCACTCAAGTTGCCACATACTGTCTTCCCTAGGAAAACATAAGATTTTACGATTTCCAGCCTATGACCACCTAAAAACCAACTAGAATTCCCAAATTTCGTTTTTTTCTTTCCCGCCATACACATTATCTTGCTTTTTGAGATATTAATCTTCAGATGAGGGGACTCGGCAAATACTTGCAATGCCTGCAGACGTTTATTTAGACCTTTTGGAGTAAGGTCCAGTAATAGTATATAATCTGCATACATCAAGCATGTGATTGGTTTGTCCCCCAGAACAGGGGCGATGCCTTCGCTTAGAGATAGGGTCTGGGGGAGATCACAAACATAAAGGGAAATCAATAATGGGGCAAATAAGCAACCCTGTTTAAGACCATTGGCCGAGGGGTTGGCTTGAGATAAGCCTCTCTCCCCTCCCAACAATACTCTGCACCAGGTATCAGAGTGGAGGTCCTGAACTAAGTCTAAAAGCCGGGCTGGCACACCTAAGGAAGATAGTTTCCTCCACAGCAAAGGCGGATCAACTTTGTCAAAAGCTGTGGAGAAGTCTATAAAGGCTGCGTAGACTCTCCCCCCTCTGACCCTGATGTATTTATCAGATATTACTTGCAGAGCTGTTAAATTATCCATGGTGCCATGGTTCTTACGAAATCCCGTCTGCTCTAGGGGTAGTATATTACTCTGGTCCACCCAATCATTAATTAATTCCAAAAGACATTTTGCAAAAACTTTGCCAATTGCATCCAAAAGGGCAATTTGACGATAAGTTTGGGGGGACAACTGGTCACCCTTTTTAAAAAGGGGAACTAAAATACTCCCCTTCCAGGATTGGAGAACCGTTCTGCTCAAAAAACAAAGGTTGAACACCGGGCAAAGCAATTTTCTCCATTTTACACTACTTTGCTTTAAAACAGAAATAGGGAGTTTGTCCGGTCCCATTGCCCCGGAAGAGCACATTTCCCTAATAGCCAATTCAATAGCCTTTTCAGAAAGAGGGACCAAGGGCTGACTATCCTCACTAGAACTTATGCGGGGGACCACTATTCCATTACTTGCATACATGACTGTGATATGGTCCACCCAAGTTTGCTCTTCAATGGGGATTGGAAGCGGACTTGTTCTGGCCCGCATCCCTCGCCTATGAGGGACCAAAATTGTTTCATTTGTCCATTAATGGCGGCTTCTCTTAGTTTTATCCAGATAGAATCCTCCACCTCTTTTCGTAATTTGGCCTGTAACCTTCTCCTCCTTCTTTTTAGTAGGGCTATTCTGCGCGCTCCTTCAGACGATTTACACAGATACTGTTCCCTTACTAACTTATTTATTTCTATATTGAGGAGTCGAAGGGAACTAGAGGGTATTGTGGTGTATCTTTTCTTATTTGAGTTTTTAGCGACAGAAATCACCACCTTCATAAAGTCTAAGAAATGCACAATTCATAAACCATGCCAATTAGCAAGGTCATTTACTGCTACATCAAGGATGCTCTCTAAGCCTCTTAGGGCCTTTGCATTCCAGTAGCATCTCCCGGATTTAACCCCGAAGCTCACCAGATCACTATTTAACGACCAACGATCCGATTTGGGAGTATTAATTTTTACAGAGATAGATAATAATTTGTGGTCGCTAAAAAGTGTTTTGATGACCCTAAGATCCTTCAGTAAGGCAAAGGCAGAATTCTCCACTATTACATAATCTAAAATAGATTCACCCTGATTAGATTTATGTGTAAAGTTTGCAGGGGAATCGGAGGGGAGCCTTCCATTCACAATGATCCCATTCATCTCAGAGAGTTCTTCAAGAAGTATCTTCCCTCTCTTATTCGTTTTAATATTCTAAGGGAAGAGGGCTTGGGGAATCTGCTGTGATTCTTCTTTATGTTTGTCTCGAAGCAGGCGCAGACTCAGATTAGAAATTTTACAATTCAGGTCTCCTATCAAAATTATATGAGGAGTGGGAATGTTCTCCCTAATACTCTGTATATAGGCAAAGACCTTTTTTTTAAAAATTAGGTTGGAGCAAGCATCGGGGGGAATATAGGCATTAATCAAAACTATGGGTTTAGAAACTTCAACATTGTCAGAACTAAACAACATTACTGCCTGAAAGAGATTACAAGAATCCAGATAATGAGAAAAATTCCATTTTATCTGGTTAGACAGTAAACAAGCTATACCCCCACTAGCATGACCTCTCCTTGAGGGAGAAGCATGACCCTCCAATACAAAATAATCCCTTCCTACCAAAATCTTCGCCGGGCACCGTCCCGCGAGCGGGGTGCGGGCGTGATTTAATAGAGGAGGCAGTAGGCGGAAAGAAGGCGTGATGAGGACCAGTTCGTCTGGTCACACTCACACTGGCCTATGGTCCTCGCAGTCCCGCTGCAGAGTCTTGGCCTCCTCCAGTCGGCACAATCAGCAAAAACAGTGTCCCACAGGGTTTGGCAGGTTTCGAATCCCTGTATCCACAGTAGCAGAAAGAAACAAACTCCCTCTTTTGCAGGCTACGAGCGGCTCCCGCGGAGCAAAGGCCGCGAGCCGTATCGATACTAGGAGGGAGGCAGTAGGCTGGAAGAGGGCGTGATGAGGCCCAGGTACGTCTAGTCACACTCGCAGTGGACTATGGTCCTTGCAGTCCCGCTGCAGAGTCTTGGCCTCCTCCAGTCGGCACAATCAGCAAAAACAGTGTCCCACAGGGTTTGGCAGGTTTCGAATCCCTGTATCCACAGTAGCAGAAAGAAACAAACTCCCTCTTTTCCAGGCTACGAGCGGCTCCCGCAGAGCGGGGGCCGTGAGCCGTCCGTATCTATACTAGGAGGGAGGCAGTAGGCGGGAAGAGGGAGTGATGAGGCCCAGGTGCGTCTGGTCACACTCGCACTGGCCTATGGTCCTCGCAGTCCCGCTGCAGAGTTTTGGCCTCCTCCAGTCGGCACAATCAGCAAAAACAGTTTCCCACAGGGTTTGGCAGGTTTCGAATCCCTGTATCCACAGTAGCAGAAATAAACGAACTCCCTCTTTTCCAGGCTACGAGCGGCACCCCTGACACACGTGAAGCACGGAATTAACATATAGTATCCCAACTGGTATTATTGAAAGACAATTAGATTGGATATGCAATAAACATTATCAGTAAGGAAATAAGTAGACTAATTTAATATTTCAAATGTGTTCATGGCATCATATTTATCTACGAAAAGGCAGGGCAAAATACAGTTGTAGCAGCACTGTAGGTAAACAAATATTACAACCCTAATTGTACTTGGTGCTCAAGATGTGCATGTGAAGAACAAGGTGGAGACGCAAGTGACAGTATGACAAATAAAGTACTAAAGTGAAAACACTGCACAAGAAAAATCTCAAATCTTTTTACATTCCTAGAGCTTCATGTTAGCAGTGGTCCCAGTCTACTGCTGCTGATGCTGGTTCTTGTCGAAGACGCAAAGAGCAGGTTGTCACAGGAGATTCACATCAGCGGGCATCGCAGATGGTTGTCAGGCGACATGAGGAGTCCATTTGTAGTCGCACATGGACCAAAAACCTTAGAATCTTCATCAGAGACAAAAACAAAAAACAAAGAAAAATAACATAAATAACAGGCATATAACATAGATCCTCTTTGGTTATACATAGAGTGAATTCTTGTGCAGCAGTCTTTCAATCAACCCTGGTGGGTGTTTGTATTAGAGAAATGGCGGCGGCGTGAATGTGAAAGTGGGTGAAGACGGTACCATGCACGATAGCGATCTCCTGGAGACATACACGTGTACGATAGTACTGGTAGTGATTGGAACGTGACATGTGCTTAAATTGCTAAGAAGTGAGGAAGGCTAATATGGTCCAATTTGTTACTTCATGCGTAAAACGACGCAGTGGCTGTGAGCCCGTGTGAAAAACGGGCTTAATAGTTATCTCTGAGCATCGTGAGCGCAGAACGGTAATGGCATCCAGTTTAACAAGAGTCATTTGCATTGTGTAGAGAACCATGCATATACGGCGTTGAGCATGCTTGTAGTGGGGTGCTGAGCACGTTTTTTACACCTACATGGTTTTAAAGGCGAATAATCGGAAGTTCTGGGAAAGTAAAAAACCGCTATGGCAGGAATTCTGTAAATAAATAAACTGCCCATTAGATTATAAAGAGCGCGCGGTATGTGCATAAACTCGACTGGGGTGAACAGGCGTGTTACCTGCAAGGTCGGGTTTCGGCTGTTTGCTTGTCCGGTAACCAAAATAATCCGGAACAGTTGAGCACAGCGCATGCGTATACAGTGATACGCAAAAAGCACAATGGCTATCTGTAATAAAGAATGCAGGTTACCAAGGGGAATAAAATAAATGAAAACCACGCGCTTTTATAAAGCTGCAGTCTCGGAATCCAGTGGGACTGACACTTACTTGGAGGATGGCTAAGTGCTGCCACGGGCATGGCGATATGGTGCTGTATCGGCGTATTTCCTGGGTTTTAAAACTCGATGGCAGTGAACTCGAGGGTAGTGAACAGCGTGAAGGGACTAGGTAGCAGGGGTGAAGTGAAATGGCAGTATTTACGGCGGCCATTTTAAGGTGGTGATTTGTGCTATAGTGAACATGCAGATTAGCACAAGAGGCAATACATTATCTGAATTTTCAAAAGATGAATCACATGAAATGGGGTTCTAGAAAATTACAGGAGGGACGTCCAGTCTTCAAGTCGGTTTAGCCCATTCCGAATGCTGTTAGTGCGCAGAATCCAATGTAGCTCTTCTTTATTCAACAATTGTGACATGTCTGCTCCTCTGGGGGGTGGCTTGATAGTTGTAATCACAGTCCAAAGAAAGTCTTTTTCACTGTGTCCTTTTGCAGAAAAGTGGTCCACCAATGGAGCATTCGCTGTTTTGCATTTTATCCTGCTCTTATGTTGTCCAATCCGTAGTTTTATTTTTTGGACTGGTTTGTCCTATGTAGATGAGCTTACAAGGACATAGGATAGCATACACCAGGTTTGCAGAATTACAATTAGAAACATATTTCCGATCAAATTTAATGTTGCCAAATTCAAACGTTTTACCTTCTATGGTGGTGTCACAGCAGATACAGCCACCACACTTAACATGACCTATGAGTGGTGGAAGGTCCCAGACGTCATTTATAGTTGTTTTTTGTCCTTTTGAAGGGAAAGCTGCCCTAACAAGATGATCTTTAACGTTCTTAGCTCGTTTGAATGCGAACATGGGTTTATCTAGTGTTAGTAGCCCCGCATTGAGGACTGGCCAGTGTTTAAGTACACTTTTTCTGATGGCATGAGATGCCAGTGAAAATGTGGTGACACAGATGAGTTTATCCTGTGCATTCTTTTGTTTAGGTTCTAAAAGGGTCTCTCTTGGACAGTACCAAGCCCTTTTTAAAGAATTACGTACCAGTTTGCGGGTATAGCCTCTATTTCTCAGTTTTGTACTAAGGATCTTTGCCTCAGCAAAATAGTCATCCCTAAAGTAACAGTTACGCCTGATGCGGAGGAACTGGGAGAAGGGTAAGGAATTGCGTAAGGCCCGGGGGTGGTGGCTAGTGTATTCGAGCAGAGTTTTGCGCTCAGTGGGCTTGCGATGCAATGTGGTTGTTAGACGGCCTTCTGTGTCAGCACTTAGTCATCCTCCAAGTAAGTGTCAGTCCCGCTGGATTCCGAGACTGCAGCTTTATAAAAGCGCGTGGTTTTCATTTATTTTATTCCCCTTGGTAACCTGGCATTCTTTATTACAGATAGCCATTGTGCTTTTTGCGTATCACTGTATACACATGCGCTGTGCTCAACAAGCAAACAGCCGAAACCCGACCTTGCAGGTAACACGCCTGTTCACCCCAGTCGAGTTTATGCACATACCGCGCGCTCTTTATAATCTAATGGGCAGTTTATTTATTTACAGAATTCCTGCCATAGCGTTTTTTTACTTTCCCAGAACTTCCGATTATTCGCCTTTATACCATGTAGGTGTAAAAAACTTGCTCAGCACCCCACTACAAGCATGCTCAACGCCGTATATGCATGGTTCTCTACACAATGCAAATGACTCTTGTTAAACTGGATGCCATTACCGTTCTGCGCTCACGATGCTCAGAGATAACTATTAAGCCCGTTTTTCACACCGGCTCACAGCCACTGCATCGTTTTACGCATGAAGTAACAAATTGGACCATATTAGCCTTCCTCACTTCTTAGCAATTTAAGCACATGTCACGTTCCAATCACTACCAGTACTGTCGTACACGTGTATGTCTCTAGGAGATCGCTATCGTGCATGGTACCGTCTTCACCCACTTTCACATTCACGCCGCCGCCATTTCTCTAATACAAACATGCACCAGGGTTGATTGAAAGACTGCTGCACAAGAATTCACTCTATGTATAACCAAAGAGGATCTATGTTATATGCCTGTTATTTATGTTATTTTTCTTTGTTTTTTCCCCCCTTTTCTCCCCAATGTAAATATGTTTGTAGTGCAAATGTGATGAAAAGGCTAAAAAAATTTATTTATGATGTCTAAGACAACAATAATGTCATCCTATGTCCTGATGATGATGCCTATATTTTAGGAAAGGCATCGAAATGTCGACCCTTGACCCCATATGCAAACTTTGTATATAACACTGAATAATGCAATGGTGTGGTTTATTTTAAACATTCAAAGTCTGTTCCACTGAAATGCAAGTGCACAGACATATTTCTTGCTTTTTCCACTTTTTCTTGTTGTTGTCCTTTATATGTTGAAGGTCACGGCTGTGCCCGCTTGACATTTTTCAGAAATCCTAAAAATTTCACCTAAATAGAAAATAAAAAACCCTGTCCGGACGGACAGAATACATACGACCTATTAAGTGTATGATCATTGCTTTTTGTATACTCTATATAGGGACGATTGTTCTTTGTAATAGCCATTGATAAGAAAGGCCAAACAGATAATCTACATCTACACCTTCATCTTGCAATACATCAAGCATATACATTAAAAACTCCTGACAATCCTGCTGAATATTTTGAGAGAATTGCGTTTGACCTGAACATTTGTCTAAGAGATTTCGAATTTCAGACACACTTTCTATTTTTCTTCTATCAGTGCTACATTTTTCTAACACAGAATTTAACAAACAGCAAAATCTTTGATCCGAATTGACCACAATCTGTTCTTTTAATGTTTCTAGAGAAAAGACAACATTAACCACTACATTAGCATAGCAGTTGACACCAGAACTATTTTCAAATTGAAAACCAACAACATCTTGAACAGCATCCATTTTCTTTCTGCATACAATTTCGGATTCATCGACTTTTCGTGTTTTTGCTACAACCTCCCTACTATTGGCTACATTTCTTCGTTTCCGGCCTACCACACGTTTTTCAAACAAAGGATATTGAGGCAAATGTGGCGCATACTCTCTTCTTAACCTATTGTATTCCTTAACACAATCTAGATCTGCACAAATGTTTGTCTCATCACACTCAATCAAGTACAATCCAGATAAAGTTCTGACTCGTGATAATGCCGCATAAGCCATACCCTCCTTGAACACAGAACTGCCAATATTCACCAAAGCACTGTCTACACTTAAACCTTGCGATTTATGGATTGTCACTGCATATACCAAGCAAACAGGATACTGCTTACGGCGAACATATAAGTCTTTAACAAGCAAAAACCTAGTAGAGCAACGACCAATTTGCTGTACATCCTCAATGCCATCAAATTTAATTTTTATAAATTCAATTCCATCTCTATTTCTGTATTTCTCAAAATCAACAACATTACCCATTGATCCATTTACCAGACCTCTTTCAACATTTAAATTCCTTCTCAAAATAGTACGGCAATTTAAGCACACATTCAGAGTCTTTTCAAAACCAGCAGTCTTAGATATAGTCTTCTCTAAAGAATCCAATTTAGATTTCAAATTTTCAGACAAAATAATTGTTGCTCCCATATGCTCAATTGTGTCAATAGCTTCCAGTTTCACTATGTCTTGGTTTTCTAAATTCAACATTTTGTTGTTGAAGATGGAACATTCTTGTAGAGTTGGCATCAAATATATTCCAGATTTCTTCTCAGAAATTTTCTGAAAAATATTCTCTGGGAGAACATCTTCATCTGGATACAAATTTGACAATAATCGTGTATGTAAAGCTTCTTTCCCATGCTCGGTCACTTTTCCGATTCTAACATCTTGTAGAATATTCTTATAATCTTCATCCTTCGCCTGACGCATATTTTCACGCAGTTCAGCATAATTGAAGTTTAACCATATATTAACGTTGCCAATGCTCCCTAGGCACTTCCTGGTATCTTCATGCGTAAGTAGTTTAAACACTGGTTGTCCTTTCACTGGTGTCAGCTGCAGAAGATCACCGAAAACAATGATGTGTTTGCCACCAAATAATACATCATACTCTGTTTTAAGAACTTCTTGCATTCTCAAATGCACAAAGGCAAGCATGACATTGGAAACCATGCTTACTTCGTCAATGATAAGAAGTTTCATCTTCTTTAGGACTCTTGAAACTTCACAACAAGCATCTCCAGATAACTTGTGGTGTTGTAATTTGTTATCATGCTCCACTGGCAGCATCAGTAGACGATGCAAAGTAATACCTTTAATGTTATGTGCTGCCAGTCCAGTTGGAGCGGTGACAACACAAGACAGCGATGACTCAGTCCTTTTCTGCAAATAACATGAAATTGCTTTAATGAGGAAACTTTTTCCAGTTCCTGCTTCTCCATTCACGTACAGTCGGACAGGCTTCAATGACGTACATGAGCACTCTTTCTTCTCATGACTTAATCCATGATCAATTTGGTTGGTAACTTCGTCATATATTTTCCTCTGCTCAACGTTGAGTTGTCTTTCCAAATCTTCTAAGTTAACCGCATCCTCCTGAGCATGTGCCATGGCTCTTTCCACTTCAATCATGGCAGTGGCAGCTTCATTTTTGATAACTGGTCTTCCTAGTGGATCCTGTCTCAATGAAGTGGAACTCTGACTGTCCTGAGAACTATCTCTAGCAATCTAGGCTGCAATTGTTGCTTCCTGCTCGATTTCTGCATTCAACATTTCTAGATATTTTGGAAAAACAGGACATTCTATGGACTCCTTGGCTGCATTGAAAGAATCTTCATAACAGAGGAAATATCCAAGCAGTTCCTCTTCTGCACACCAAGGCTTGAAAAGTTGCAAAAGAGCTAAATAGAAAAACTCTTTTCTTTCAGGAGATTCACAACTCAATTTTCGATGATTTACCAATTGGCATTTTCTTTGCTTGACCAGACATCCCTCACTTCCAATTACAGCATACACTCCTTTATCAATATCTTCTTTGATGTTCCTCTTGAATATGTAAATTCTTAGAACCTCATACAGACAAACATTCTCGAGGTGACTGCTTCTATTTGGATAATATGTATCCAACATGTTGGTCTTCAAAATATCTGTACTGTTTGGCTCCTTCTCCGCCAAATACTCAATTTCCCGTACAGGTTTCAGAACTCGATTACGTGTTGCAGCAAGACCAAGACTCACCCAAATTGTCAGAACTAAACAACATTACTGCCTGAAAGAGATTACAAGAATCCAGATAATGAGAAAAATTCCATTTTATCTGGTTAGACAGTAAACAAGCTATACCCCCACTAGCATGACCTCTCCTTGAGGGAGAAGCATGACCCTCCAATACAAAATAATCCCTTCCTACCAAAATTTTCTCCGAACACCACGTCTCTTGGAGACAAATCACACTGGCTTCTAAGGAGAGAAGGAATTAAATTTTTTCAGGGCTATTCTTCAACCCTGCAGCATTCCAAGATATTATTGATATGTCTCTGCTAAAGATGAGAATGGGACACAGACTTATTTGTCAATTTCCTCGAGAGAACTCCGGGCAACCAATTCCATCGGAGACTCTCATCAACAACATTACCATGGAGAGGGGGCATAGGAAGATTAGTATAAGACACAAGGCGGAAACCTTTTGATATACAGAATTTCAAATTATCAAATCCGCCAGACCGGTCTGTGCTGCCAGAGGCTGCCTGCAGGAGTGAAAAAGGAGAACCTAAGGATTTAGAGGGTTTAAAAGGTCTACCAGATAAAACATTCCCCCAAAAGGGCATAACATCGATCCCTCTACTCTGAAAACCTTCCGACCGTTGAAGGATAAGGTTTACTACTAATTTAGAGTAAAACTTTACCCTTGTTCGAATTCCGGCCTCTGTCTTCAGGATCAGTACTTTATCTATATCTGCAGATTGTAATAATTTCAGACTTGCGGATTTCTGAAAACATTTAAGAAGTAAATATCTATTTAGGATGCAATCAGAATCAAATAAAGGAAAGAAATCGAGGATAAGAGTGTCAATACTTTCCTCTTTGGGTATCTCAGGAAGTTTTTTTACGGCCACTTCTCCTTTCACCTTATCGGGATGAGGTCTAGCTAGGGGATTAAGAACTGTTAAATGCGGGACCAATTGATTTGATCGCATTCCCCAGAAGGGCAGAACAAAAAGGACCCCCTTTTTCAATATTGCTACACCGGATGAACAAAGAGGGTTATTAAGGGAAATGGCGGTAATAGATGGAGAGGGTGCCAGCCTTTGTTCTAAGGATATTGATGTGTCTAGAACTCCTTTTACGCCCCCAATCTCATCTTTTAATGCAAGCAAAGAAGCCTGGTGAGGCTCTTTTTTAGGGGACAAATCCAAGTGATCTCCGAAGAGGATTTTTCTCCGCCTTTTTTTTTTCAATTCTTCTAATTAATTTCCTCTTTTTCCTCCCATTCTTTTTAGCTTTCCCTGATTTGCCCTTTTTTTATTTTCTTCTAATTCTAATACCTCCTTGTCTCCCTCACCCCTCTGTATATTAAAGATCAGAAAACGTTCTTTGTCTACCCTTAAAATGGTTTAATTCAGAACCTTTACTACTGGGTCAAGAACTACTGCACAATTAGAAATAGGGGCTCTCAATGGAGGGACTGATTTTTCCCTATCACAAAGTGCTTGAGAAGCGTTAGGAGACTCATTCTCTGTCTTAATATCTTTCAGCTCTACAGGTTCTTGCCGGCTTACTTTTAACCCCTTCCATGCTGATGACGGCCCCCATCCGTCATGCATTACAGTGCTCGTGTGCTGATGACGGCTGGGGGCCGTCATAAAGCCATTGATTCTTTAAAAGCCTAGCACACGAGGAAAATCGGCCCAGCATGGAAGGGGTTAAATTAGAGCTAGTTTCCTTCTCCTGTCGGTTGCTCAATAAAACCTTCAATATTTGAGTTACTGTTTCCAGTACACAATCAGAGCCCCAGACAAATTTTTCCAATAATAGCAAAATAGAAGAGAGTAAATGTTCTAGAGAGGAAAGAGAGTCAGAAACGGTGTTATCTAACCGAATTGGATGAATAGCATCGATACCTGTTATGTTGAGATTAGGGCTCATGGAAGTATTTGACTGGGAAATAATAAAATGGGATTTATTAGAGAGGGTACTACTATACAGTTGGAGCCCAGAGGGGGCAGATACTGCTGGGGTCTTTATATGATCATTAACCTTACTAGAATATTCCTCAATATATCTCCTACACAGCTCCATATCTAAATCGGAAGAGACTAAATCGTTATTTCGCCCTCCTCTCGGAAGTGAGGGGCTAAACGTATTTTTAGAAGGAGACTCGCTGGGATTAAGAAAAGGGACATATACTGTAGCCCCCACTGCTTTTGAATAAGCTTCTGACAGAGCTTGGATGGGATGAGGGGATTGTATGTTTTTGTCCCCTAAAGTTAACAGGGAGGGAGACACACTATTCTTCAAAATAGGGTGACCTTCTACAACGTCAACTGATAAGGTAGCTCCCTCTTACTTGTTGTTTTGTTCTATCAAACCCTCAATGCGTAACCCCATCATAGTAATATGATCTTTTACAACAATGCTCTTTTCAACCAAGTCATCAGACATGGACCCCACAATTGTGGCTCTATTCTTTCCCCTTTCCTAAAGATGAAATAATTGGCAGGTGCCTTTTAATTGCGTAGCATGGCTATCCTTATTTCGTAGAGGATTCGATTTAGTTTTGGAGCACGACCTTCCCACTAATATTTTCCCTGAACTTAACTTTTTGGCCGTCATTTCGAAGACCAGAGGAAAACACAAAAGATCACGAACTACTATATGGATTCAAAATAATAAGAACGATGTAAGCTGCTAACAGACAAAGAATAAAGAACACACATAGAGGAGCAAATTATTTGAAAATGAATGGGCACAGCTCAGACTACTTCAGCCTCTGAGGGCCTCAGAGGGCCCGCCCTTTGCCCGGGCTTCGCCGGGCACCGTCCCGCGAGCGGGGTGCGGGCGTGATTTAATAGAGGAGGCAGTAGGCAGAAAGAAGGCGTGATGAGGACCAGTTCGTCTGGTCACACTCACACTGGCCTATGGTCCTCGCAGTCCCGCTGCAGAGTCTTGGCCTCCTCCAGTCGGCACAATCAGCAAAAACAGTGTCCCACAGGGTTTGGCAGGTTTCGAATCCCTGTATCCACAGTAGCAGAAAGAAACAAACTCCCTCTTTTGCAGGCTACGAGCGGCTCCCGCGGAGCAAAGGCCGCGAGCCGTATCGATACTAGGAGGGAGGCAGTAGGCTGGAAGAGGGCGTGATGAGGCCCAGGTACGTCTAGTCACACTCGCAGTGGACTATGGTCCTTGCAGTCCCGCTGCAGAGTCTTGGCCTCCTCCAGTCGGCACAATCAGCAAAAACAGTGTCCCACAGGGTTTGGCAGGTTTCGAATCCCTGTATCCACAGTAGCAGAAAGAAACAAACTCCCTCTTTTCCAGGCTACGAGCGGCTCCCGCAGAGCGGGGGCCGTGAGCCGTCCGTATCTATACTAGGAGGGAGGCAGTAGGCGGGAAGAGGGAGTGATGAGGCCCAGGTGCGTCTGGTCACACTCGCACTGGCCTATGGTCCTCGCAGTCCCGCTGCAGAGTTTTGGCCTCCTCCAGTCGGCACAATCAGCAAAAACAGTTTCCCACAGGGTTTGGCAGGTTTCGAATCCCTGTATCCACAGTAGCAGAAATAAACGAACTCCCTCTTTTCCAGGCTACGAGCGGCACCCCTGACACACGTGAAGCACGGAATTAACATATAGTATCCCAACTGGTATTATTGAAAGACAATTAGATTGGATATGCAATAAACATTATCAGTAAGGAAATAAGTAGACTAATTTAATATTTCAAATGTGTTCATGGCATCATATTTATCTACGAAAAGGCAGGGCAAAATACAGTTGTAGCAGCACTGTAGGTAAACAAATATTACAACCCTAATTGTACTTGGTGCTCAAGATGTGCATGTGAAGAACAAGGTGGAGACGCAAGTGACAGTATGACAAATAAAGTACTAAAGTGAAAACACTGCACAAGAAAAATCTCAAATCTTTTTACATTCCTAGAGCTTCATGTTAGCAGTGGTCCCAGTCTACTGCTGCTGATGCTGGTTCTTGTCGAAGACGCAAAGAGCAGGTTGTCACAGGAGATTCACATCAGCGGGCATCGCAGATGGTTGTCAGGCGACATGAGGAGTCCATTTGTAGTCGCACATGGACCAAAAACCTTAGAATCTTCATCAGAGACAAAAACAAAAAACAAAGAAAAATAACATAAATAACAGGCATATAACATAGATCCTCTTTGGTTATACATAGAGTGAATTCTTGTGCAGCAGTCTTTCAATCAACCCTGGTGGGTGTTTGTATTAGAGAAATGGCGGCGGCGTGAATGTGAAAGTGGGTGAAGACGGTACCATGCACGATAGCGATCTCCTGGAGACATACACGTGTACGATAGTACTGGTAGTGATTGGAACGTGACATGTGCTTAAATTGCTAAGAAGTGAGGAAGGCTAATATGGTCCAATTTGTTACTTCATGCGTAAAACGACGCAGTGGCTGTGAGCCCGTGTGAAAAACGGGCTTAATAGTTATCTCTGAGCATCGTGAGCGCAGAACGGTAATGGCATCCAGTTTAACAAGAGTCATTTGCATTGTGTAGAGAACCATGCATATACGGCGTTGAGCATGCTTGTAGTGGGGTGCTGAGCACGTTTTTTACACCTACATGGTTTTAAAGGCGAATAATCGGAAGTTCTGGGAAAGTAAAAAACCGCTATGGCAGGAATTCTGTAAATAAATAAACTGCCCATTAGATTATAAAGAGCGCGCGGTATGTGCATAAACTCGACTGGGGTGAACAGGCGTGTTACCTGCAAGGTCGGGTTTCGGCTGTTTGCTTGTCCGGTAACCAAAATAATCCGGAACAGTTGAGCACAGCGCATGCGTATACAGTGATACGCAAAAAGCACAATGGCTATCTGTAATAAAGAATGCAGGTTACCAAGGGGAATAAAATAAATGAAAACCACGCGCTTTTATAAAGCTGCAGTCTCGGAATCCAGTGGGACTGACACTTACTTGGAGGATGGCTAAGTGCTGCCACGGGCATGGCGATATGGTGCTGTATCGGCGTATTTCCTGGGTTTTAAAACTCGATGGCAGTGAACTCGAGGGTAGTGAACAGCGTGAAGGGACTAGGTAGCAGGGGTGAAGTGAAATGGCAGTATTTACGGCGGCCATTTTAAGGTGGTGATTTGTGCTATAGTGAACATGCAGATTAGCACAAGAGGCAATACATTATCTGAATTTTCAAAAGATGAATCACATGAAATGGGGTTCTAGAAAATTACAGGAGGGACGTCCAGTCTTCAAGTCGGTTTAGCCCATTCCGAATGCTGTTAGTGCGCAGAATCCAATGTAGCTCTTCTTTATTCAACAATTGTGACATGTCTGCTCCTCTGGGGGGTGGCTTGATAGTTGTAATCACAGTCCAAAGAAAGTCTTTTTCACTGTGTCCTTTTGCAGAAAAGTGGTCCACCAATGGAGCATTCGCTGTTTTGCATTTTATCCTGCTCTTATGTTGTCCAATCCGTAGTTTTATTTTTTGGACTGGTTTGTCCTATGTAGATGAGCTTACAAGGACATAGGATAGCATACACCAGGTTTGCAGAATTACAATTAGAAACATATTTCCGATCAAATTTAATGTTGCCAAATTCAAACGTTTTACCTTCTATGGTGGTGTCACAGCAGATACAGCCACCACACTTAACATGACCTATGAGTGGTGGAAGGTCCCAGACGTCATTTATAGTTGTTTTTTGTCCTTTTGAAGGGAAAGCTGCCCTAACAAGATGATCTTTAACGTTCTTAGCTCGTTTGAATGCGAACATGGGTTTATCTAGTGTTAGTAGCCCCGCATTGAGGACTGGCCAGTGTTTAAGTACACTTTTTCTGATGGCATGAGATGCCAGTGAAAATGTGGTGACACAGATGAGTTTATCCTGTGCATTCTTTTGTTTAGGTTCTAAAAGGGTCTCTCTTGGACAGTACCAAGCCCTTTTTAAAGAATTACGTACCAGTTTGCGGGGATAGCCTCTATTTCTCAGTTTTGTACTAAGGATCTTTGCCTCAGCAAAATAGTCATCCCTAAAGTAACAGTTACGCCTGATGCGGAGGAACTGGGAGAAGGGTAAGGAATTGCGTAAGGCCCGGGGGTGGTGGCTAGTGTATTCGAGCAGAGTTTTGCGCTCAGTGGGCTTGCGATGCAATGTGGTTGTTAGACGGCCTTCTGTGTCAGCACTTAGTCATCCTCCAAGTAAGTGTCAGTCCCGCTGGATTCCGAGACTGCAGCTTTATAAAAGCGCGTGGTTTTCATTTATTTTATTCCCCTTGGTAACCTGGCATTCTTTATTATAGATAGCCATTGTGCTTTTTGCGTATCACTGTATACACATGCGCTGTGCTCAACAAGCAAACAGCCGAAACCCGACCTTGCAGGTAACACGCCTGTTCACCCCAGTCGAGTTTATGCACATACCGCGCGCTCTTTATAATCTAATGGGCAGTTTATTTATTTACAGAATTCCTGCCATAGCGTTTTTTTACTTTCCCAGAACTTCCGATTATTCGCCTTTATACCATGTAGGTGTAAAAAACTTGCTCAGCACCCCACTACAAGCATGCTCAACGCCGTATATGCATGGTTCTCTACACAATGCAAATGACTCTTGTTAAACTGGATGCCATTACCGTTCTGCGCTCACGATGCTCAGAGATAACTATTAAGCCCGTTTTTCACACCGGCTCACAGCCACTGCATCGTTTTACGCATGAAGTAACAAATTGGACCATATTAGCCTTCCTCACTTCTTAGCAATTTAAGCACATGTCACGTTCCAATCACTACCAGTACTGTCGTACACGTGTATGTCTCTAGGAGATCGCTATCGTGCATGGTACCGTCTTCACCCACTTTCACATTCACGCCGCCGCCATTTCTCTAATACAAACATGCACCAGGGTTGATTGAAAGACTGCTGCACAAGAATTCACTCTATGTATAACCAAAGAGGATCTATGTTATATGCCTGTTATTTATGTTATTTTTCTTTGTTTTTTCCCCCCTTTTCTCCCCAATGTAAATATGTTTGTAGTGCAAATGTGATGAAAAGGCTAAAAAAATTTATTTATGATGTCTAAGACAACAATAATGTCATCCTATGTCCTGATGATGATGCCTATATTTTAGGAAAGGCATCGAAATGTCGACCCTTGACCCCATATGCAAACTTTGTATATAACACTGAATAATGCAATGGTGTGGTTTATTTTAAACATTCAAAGTCTGTTCCACTGAAATGCAAGTGCACAGACATATTTCTTGCTTTTTCCACTTTTTCTTGTTGTTGTCCTTTATATGTTGAAGGTCACGGCTGTGCCCGCTTGACATTTTTCAGAAATCCTAAAAATTTCACCTAAATAGAAAATAAAAAACCCTGTCCGGACGGACAGAATACATACGACCTATTAAGTGTATGATCATTGCTTTTTGTATACTCTATATAGGGACGATTGTTCTTTGTAATAGCCATTGATAAGAAAGGCCAAACAGATAATCTACATCTACACCTTCATCTTGCAATACATCAAGCATATACATTAAAAACTCCTGACAATCCTGCTGAATATTTTGAGAGAATTGCGTTTGACCTGAACATTTGTCTAAGAGATTTCGAATTTCAGACACACTTTCTATTTTTCTTCTATCAGTGCTACATTTTTCTAACACAGAATTTAACAAACAGCAAAATCTTTGATCCGAATTGACCACAATCTGTTCTTTTAATGTTTCTAGAGAAAAGACAACATTAACCACTACATTAGCATAGCAGTTGACACCAGAACTATTTTCAAATTGAAAACCAACAACATCTTGAACAGCATCCATTTTCTTTCTGCATACAATTTCGGATTCATCGACTTTTCGTGTTTTTGCTACAACCTCCCTACTATTGGCTACATTTCTTCGTTTCCGGCCTACCACACGTTTTTCAAACAAAGGATATTGAGGCAAATGTGGCGCATACTCTCTTCTTAACCTATTGTATTCCTTAACACAATCTAGATCTGCACAAATGTTTGTCTCATCACACTCAATCAAGTACAATCCAGATAAAGTTCTGACTCGTGATAATGCCGCATAAGCCATACCCTCCTTGAACACAGAACTGCCAATATTCACCAAAGCACTGTCTACACTTAAACCTTGCGATTTATGGATTGTCACTGCATATACCAAGCAAACAGGATACTGCTTACGGCGAACATATAAGTCTTTAACAAGCAAAAACCTAGTAGAGCAACGACCAATTTGCTGTACATCCTCAATGCCATCAAATTTAATTTTTATAAATTCAATTCCATCTCTATTTCTGTATTTCTCAAAATCAACAACATTACCCATTGATCCATTTACCAGACCTCTTTCAACATTTAAATTCCTTCTCAAAATAATACGGCAATTTAAGCACACATTCAGAGTCTTTTCAAAACCAGCAGTCTTAGATATAGTCTTCTCTAAAGAATCCAATTTAGATTTCAAATTTTCAGACAAAATAATTGTTGCTCCCATATGCTCAATTGTGTCAATAGCTTCCAGTTTCACTATGTCTTGGTTTTCTAAATTCAACATTTTGTTGTTGAAGATGGAACATTCTTGTAGAGTTGGCATCAAATATATTCCAGATTTCTTCTCAGAAATTTTCTGAAAAATATTCTCTGGGAGAACATCTTCATCTGGATACAAATTTGACAATAATCGTGTATGTAAAGCTTCTTTCCCATGCTCGGTCACTTTTCCGATTCTAACATCTTGTAGAATATTCTTATAATCTTCATCCTTCGCCTGACGCATATTTTCACGCAGTTCAGCATAATTGAAGTTTAACCATATATTAACGTTGCCAATGCTCCCTAGGCACTTCCTGGTATCTTCATGCGTAAGTAGTTTAAACACTGGTTGTCCTTTCACTGGTGTCAGCTGCAGAAGATCACCGAAAACAATGATGTGTTTGCCACCAAATAATACATCATACTCTGTTTTAAGAACTTCTTGCATTCTCAAATGCACAAAGGCAAGCATGACATTGGAAACCATGCTTACTTCGTCAATGATAAGAAGTTTCATCTTCTTTAGGACTCTTGAAACTTCACAACAAGCATCTCCAGATAACTTGTGGTGTTGTAATTTGTTATCATGCTCCACTGGCAGCATCAGTAGACGATGCAAAGTAATACCTTTAATGTTATGTGCTGCCAGTCCAGTTGGAGCGGTGACAACACAAGACAGCGATGACTCAGTCCTTTTCTGCAAATAACATGAAATTGCTTTAATGAGGAAACTTTTTCCAGTTCCTGCTTCTCCATTCACGTACAGTCGGACAGGCTTCAATGACGTACATGAGCACTCTTTCTTCTCATGACTTAATCCATGATCAATTTGGTTGGTAACTTCGTCATATATTTTCCTCTGCTCAACGTTGAGTTGTCTTTCCAAATCTTCTAAGTTAACCGCATCCTCCTGAGCATGTGCCATGGCTCTTTCCACTTCAATCATGGCAGTGGCAGCTTCATTTTTGATAACTGGTCTTCCTAGTGGATCCTGTCTCAATGAAGTGGAACTCTGACTGTCCTGAGAACTATCTCTAGCAATCTAGGCTGCAATTGTTGCTTCCTGCTCGATTTCTGCATTCAACATTTCTAGATATTTTGGAAAAACAGGACATTCTATGGACTCCTTGGCTGCATTGAAAGAATCTTCATAACAGAGGAAATATCCAAGCAGTTCCTCTTCTGCACACCAAGGCTTGAAAAGTTGCAAAAGAGCTAAATAGAAAAACTCTTTTCTTTCAGGAGATTCACAACTCAATTTTCGATGATTTACCAATTGGCATTTTCTTTGCTTGACCAGACATCCCTCACTTCCAATTACAGCATACACTCCTTTATCAATATCTTCTTTGATGTTCCTCTTGAATATGTAAATTCTTAGAACCTCATACAGACAAACATTCTCGAGGTGACTGCTTCTATTTGGATAATATGTATCCAACATGTTGGTCTTCAAAATATCTGTACTGTTTGGCTCCTTCTCCGCCAAATACTCAATTTCCCGTACAGGTTTCAGAACTCGATTACGTGTTGCAGCAAGACCAAGACTCACCCAAATTATACTCCTAGATTTGGCATAGAGACTTGCTGAAGATAACCGACCAGAACATTCGTATGCTCCGATTTCTCGATGCGACAACATCTTTAGACTGAAACTGTACAACTTCTTACTGAGGCTCTTTTCATGTGAAATTTCATCCCACATATCCTTCAGTTCTGTCTTTTCTTTTTTTGTGATATAAGACGTCACATACCGAGCCACAGCCATACAGTTGTCAGCCACAAACTGTATATCCATGTTAGCATTCCACATGGACAAAATCACTGGGTTGTAGTCGTTGATGTACTTGGACTCTTCGTTTCTTTTTAAATTGTATGTATTTTTGGGTGATTTCCTCGTCACATTATGTCACAGCGAAGACATCAAATTGTTCACTCTTCCTTTAGATATCACTGATCGTAGAAACCCAAAAGGACATTTTGTATAGAACTTGTTCTTGTTTCTGAATTTACGACGACAGTACTTTCCACAACGATGGTTTTGAAAGCGTAAAACTTGTTCTCTTAAACTTTTGTCTTCCTTTGTCTTTGGAACAGCACATGTAGAATACTGTTCTATGAAACTCATCACTAAGTCATCCGGATCTGTTCCAAATTTGGGTGCATCTTTGATCCATAGCAGAATATGTATATGAGGAGCACCTCTTGCTTGATACTCCTTTTTCCAGAGGAAATCCAACACCTCTCCAAGAGGTGGATTTTTCTTGTTCGTAATGAAAGACATCATAGCTTCAAATCTATGATTGAAGTACCTGCATACATTGACTGGATCCAAAGAGCACAGTTCTCCGGGTGTCTTGAATTCGATATTTTCAATGGTTCCATTTGCCTCTCGTAGAAATTCAAGTAAGTCTTCCCAGCCATACTCGGCACAGCTGAGAGTGAGGAACCATGTGGGAGTTCCTAAGTTCCTCAGCATACATTTTAAGCCACCATGATGAAGGTACCAATACTCATTAGTACCACGCTGACATGCCATGAGATTAATCAGGTGAGAATCCAAAATACTGTCTTGCACATTGACTTTATCCATAAACTCCCTTGCCGAGATATTTTGCAGCTGTACACCACTTTTTAGGATGTGGTTCACTGCATAAGACAGTCCAGACAGATCAGTTTCATACAGTAGATGAAACAAATAGGGAATGCATTGACGAAACCTAGGATCCTCTGCATACAATCGTAAAGTCCGGTATTCAGAAGCAGGAATTTGATTAGGTCGCTCATCATATCTTCCTCCTCGACCTGTTGGAAATAACTGTGGGAAACACCGAGCTTCCAAACTTTCCTCCCAAACACCAATGGGACTCCCTTTGGCTTGTTTCATTTGAAACAACTGAATAGCATTCCCCATGACTTCTTTAGAATGCAAAGGATGAACACTATAATGTTCATAAATTTCTTCATTTTTAGAGGCATCTACTTTCTCTATTTGTCCAGCACACAAATCGCTGTCCTATTCTTTACTTAGTTTCTCTTCTGCAACACATACAATCTTGTAGTACTCATAGTTTTTCATCAAATACAACGTTGCCTTTTTGACTTTCCTAACATCCACTAAATCTTGCCAGATTTTCTTACTCTTTGTCGGAACCCCATTAACTAGGATAACTAGAGGTTCCTCTTCCACTTTGTCTACACCAATTGTACCACTATTTTTCTTCAAATCCAGAGGCAAATAAACAACTCTTCCCTTTAATCTTCTCGGTAAATCTGAAGGAGGCAATTTCCCTGTCTTAGGCTCAATTCGAACAATAGCCTGAAAAGGATGGACACTTTGAATCAAAATAGATTCATAAGTATTTAAATCCTTTAGAACAGAAGGAATGTCAACCAATTCCAGATTATTATGAACCGCTCTAGCAGGCATTTGGTTTTGATTTAATTTGTTAAAACAATAAGTACACATACTTTGATCTGATCCCAAATCAAAACAATTTTCTACCATTAAGTATGTTGCAAAATCCTTCCATTCACTATTGTTTTCCATTTCACTTTTTGCATATAAATCCACTAACTTAGTCTGATTCTTATAATAAGTCCGTTGACAACACACACAAGTGAAATTAGGCCTCTCACTTGATTTCACCGTAAACGTGTAAATTTTCTTCAGAAACTTATCTGTACTGGAAATCTGTACACTCTCTTCCACATTACCTTCTTCTACTGGATCAATTTCAACATTGTTCTCTTTACTAGCAAAGTAACAAAACTCAATTTCTTCACAAATATTCTTCACATCTACTTCAGAACCATGCAAAAGAGCAGTGCTTAATTGTTTAAGCATAATTGCTGGACTCTTAGCATAATACAACATTCTAACTAATTTCCTCACTTTATTATGATGCACTGCTAGCATCCTGAAATGATGAAAAACACTCTGGCATACTCTCCTAGAAAGACAAGCCAGTGAATGACCATGCAAACCTGTCACTTGTCTCACTCTGCAAGGATCTAATTATTGCAACAACTTAATTTTCTGTTTTAAACTTTTCTTATTAAATGTCTGTACAAAATCACAAAACAAATTGATGGAATCCTGTCGCACACTGCAAATAGTACTACACTTCCAGGTGTACACTGGTCCTTTAGGACGTCTCCCTAAAACTTCATTACCTAACACCTCTTCTGCCTCTGTTGACACAAGTTTTTCTTTTTCAACCGGACAACCGTCTTTCACCTCATATGCTCGACCACTGGTGTCAACTGCATGCACCAAATCATTGTCCTGGAAATAACTCTCCTCATTAAAAAATGCCTCACAACTTGAACTATGCATCCATTCTCCTGAAAAAACTTCACAAAAATGACTACGATTAACTGTTCTCTTCCATCTACTATTTGATTTGAAATCATAAATTACCTTGTTTAGTTTCCTAATTCTATTGATTATCAAAATAAATAACTTTCGCTTAATTTCGAAAACCTGATCAATAATTTTCTCTACATTTTTCTTTCTCTTATAAAAAGCCACTTTCTGTTGACCTTTCTTAATATTTTTTAACAAATTGCCAATTATCCTGTTGCGGAACATTCGTCTACGAATGTCCCTAAAATGATTTTTCCTTCTACTACCATGCACAGAGTTATCTCCTGCTCTAGCAGTAACATTTTTGAGGGGCCTTTCCTTCCCGTTTAAATTGGCTCTCTTCTTCTGGACTAAAACATGTTCTGTAGTGATACTTTTTCGTCTGCAAATGTTTCTTAAAAAAGATTTTGTTGTCTTACCCGAAGTTTTTTTGGTGACTTGACAAGTTTTTATTGTAGAGGACTGCTGCAAAGGTTTACCAAGGTGGGGTGTAAGTCGCTTTGCTTCTTTTCTTGTTCTTTGCCTTGAGGGCATTTTTGAATTTTTCAAAAGATCTTGAGTTGAATCTGTGGTAAATTTAAAAAAAAAATGTTATTAACCACTATTACCAAACAGTAAACGAATAACAGTAGGCAAACAATTAACACACTAGTTGTCAATTCTACCTACGGTAATTTAGCAGCATAGACACATTTTAAACCCACAAATAGTAGCAATGGAATGGAATGCTTCTACAATAATTTGCTTACTGGATGTGTTTTAAATCGTTTCTTGAAGTCACTTAGGTTTCAGAATATGTACTGCTAGAGTTTCATAGCCAGCATGGGGCATATTTACAAAGCCTTTGAAGCATTTTAAGTCAAAAAACACATTTTTAAAACACATCAAGTAAGAAAATTATTCTCCCAGATTCATGGGGGAAGTGACTTAAAATAACCTAGCTCACATGGGGGCGTATTTACAAGGCCCTTGCACCACTTTTGCGTCACTTTTAACATGGGGAAAATAACGTGAAAGTGGCTCAAAGGCCTTGTAAATATACCCCATGCTGGCTATGAAACTCTAACAGTACATATCAAGAAACCTAAATGACTTCAAGAAACGTTTTTAAACACATCAAGTAAGCAAATTATTCTCCCAGATTCATAGGGAAGTGACTTAAAATGCCCTAACACACTTGGGGGCGTATTTACAAGGCCCTTGCACCACTTTTGTGTCACTTTTAACATGGGGAAAATAACATGAAAGTGGCTCAAAGTCCTTGTAAATATGCCCCATGCTGGCTATGAAACTCTAGCAGTACATGTCAAGAAACCTAAATGACTTCAAGAAACGTTTTTAAACACATCAAGTGTGCAAATTATTCTCCCAGATTCATTGGGAAGTGACTTAAAATGCCCTAACACACATGGGGGCGTATTTACAAGGCCCTTGCACCACTTTTGTGTCACTTTTAACATGGGGAAAATAACGTGAAAGTGGCTCAAAGTCCTCGTAAATATGCCCCATGCTGGCTATGAAACTCTAGCAGTAAATATCAAGAAACCTAAATGACTTCAAAAAACGTTTTTAAACACATCAAGTAAGCAAATTATTCTCCCAGATTCATGGGGAAGTGACTTAAAATGCCCTAACACACATGAGGGCGTATTTTCAAGGCCCTTGCACCACTTTTGCGTCACTTTTAACATGGGGAAAATAACGTGAAAGTGGCTCAAAGTCCTTGTAAATATGCCCCATGCTGGCTATGAAACTCTAGCAGTACATATCAAGAAACCTAAATGACTTCAAAAAACGTTTTTAAACACATCAAGTAACCAAATTATTCTCCCTGATTCATGGGTAAGTGACTTAAAATGCCCTAACACACATGGGGACGTATTTACAAGGCCCTTGCACCACTTTTGCGACACTTTTAACATGGGGAAAATAACATGAAAGTGGCTCAAAGGCCTTGTAAATATGCCCCATGTTGGCTATGAAACTCTAGCAGTACATATCAGGAAACCTAAATGACTTCAGGAAACGTTTTTAAACACACCAAGTAAGCAAATTATTCTCCCAGATTCATGGGGCAAGTGAAATATTTGTTTAAAGTAGCAGACATCATTTTTTACTTCTCATAAATTTAAAAAGCATTCCTTTTCCTTAAAACAATTTTCAAGTCATAATTTGAAAACACAGCACAGCTCCTATGTACAAGCACACCCTGTCAGTACTAATACTTCACATTATCTCCAATTACAATTTCCCAAAGAAATAAAATCTTTTTGTAAAACACTTGACACAAAGCAACATTTTAAATACACAACTTGCTTCCTAATTTTCTCCCTAAAGCATACTAGTCTCTATCTAAATTAAATGAATCTTTTCTCACCTTAGCAAATGCTTTTTGAATTTCAAAACAGTCTCAGACACACACCAATTTTTCTTTAGCAGAGCAAAGGGTATGCACTCCAGAGGCTGCAACCAACAATGGTACAGAAATGCTGTAATTCATCACACATATCTCTCATGTCACCCAATCAAAACTCTTCCCTCACTTTTTTCAAATCAACACCCTTCCCCCCTCGCCCCTTTCTGCCTTTTTTCCATAGCAACTAGCTCCTGACAGACCTCTCATGTTTACAAGTTCACACAACAATGTTTCAACTGGACTCTGAACTCTCAGTACACCTACTTATCCAGTGCAATGTTTCTTAAAATGATTTTTTTTAACCATTCGAATTACATCTTTCAAAGAACACATCCATGCACCCTAACTTTATGTTTTCAGCAATCAAAATCCACCAATCACTGCTACTGAATCATTAGCACTGAAACTCCACAGTTTTTTTCATTACAAACTCCTACTGTTTCAACTATCATTTCATTCCCACACTTCATCTGACTGCAGCAGAACCTCCTCTCACCATGTTTTCTGTCTGGATTGTTGGACATAGTTACATCCACTGGGCTCACAGGTATGCTGATAACAGAAATTTACACATCCTCAATTTATAAAATGTGGAAATCAACTGGATTGGCCAGAGCGGATTGAGATGTCACCAATTGATACCATTGGTGAAAACCTTTTTGCATTTGCCAAACCCTGACCTCATAATAGTGCACTGTGGAGGAAATGATTTGGGCACTTTGACTGGGGTAGGTCTGGAAATGCTTTTAAAGGACACCTTTGAGCAATTGATGGCACTTTTTCCTCAAACTGCCTTGGTATATTCAAATATATGCCAAAGACAGAAATGGAGGTGGCCCAATCAATTTTGTCCACAAATTGAGAAAGCGAGGAAGCAGGTAAATAAGTCTGTTTCAGCTTACATGAGAGACCATGGAATGGGCTCCATCTACAACAATAACTTGCGTTACTACATGCAAGATATCTACAGAGGAGATGGTGTGCACTTCTCAGATGAGGGGAACAGAGTTTTCATCCAGAATTTAAGACTGTGTATTGGTACCTACTTATAAGTACCTAAATCTTCCACAGACCCAAAAGCTCTTTTCAGAGCTACCCTAACTATGATCATTCTAAATAAATTTAAAATGTAACTTTTTTTTACTAATTTTCACGATTGACGCTTTCCGGAGCGCTACACGGTTCGCGCACCGGACGCTAACCGCGCAAAAATGTGATTTTTTTTTGTGGCATATATGGGCCTCCTCATCCACCCTCACAAAACCTAGGGGTCAGGATATGTCTCCCTTGCCCCCTTTTACACAATCCCAGCATTGTTTATCATCCATCTTGTGTCTAAGTTAGACCTTAACACAAGATGGCGGACTCCCGTTACGCTACCGGTAAGCTACCCGGTTCGCGTACCGGGTAGCTCTTCCACAGCGAAAAATTGAATTTTTTCTTTTTTATTTTTTTGCATCGCAGGGCCCTTTAATAGCCCCCACATCAATCGTAGGGGGTCAGGAGGGGTCTACCTTGCCCCCTTTTATTCATTTCCTCCCTTCGTTTATTTCCACCTCTTGTCTCCTACCGAGAGACAAGATGGCGGCCGCTCCGAACTGTTTAGAATGTTCACAGTCACCGGAGAACCAATCCGCTTCTCCTCGCGAAGTTCCGTTACGCATCTGGTACGCGAACCGGGGCGCTAACCGGGACGCTGTCACAGATATATATATTTTTTTTAACCTAAAATACTCAAAATCCACTGGAGCACATATCTTGAGACCTAGCACAGGCACATCGGACTACCAGTCTCTACAATTTTGCCAAGTTTCATAGAAATCCATTCAGCCGTTCGAGCTAAAAGTGAGTCCAACCGCCCTATGGAAAACTCAATGTAAAAACACGTTTTGGGACCCCCTTTTTTCTCAGAAAGAAAATGGGCCATTTTCCTGAAAATTTCAGCCAATTCCGTCCTTCAACGCCAAAGTTATTCAACATAAAATTTTCAGAAATCCCCATTCAAAAAAATCTAACTATATATACCTACTGGCGACCGCCAGTAGGTAATATATATATATCTATATATATATCTATATATATCTATATATATATATATATATATTTACAAAACCTTGAAAATTCACTGAAAAAACCATAGGTTATAGACCATATATAGTTAGGAATTCGCATTTAAAAAACCTTATTTTACTCACACAAAACCATTGAAATTCCATATATAGTTAGTTGCACTAACTATATATCGCGCACCCGCAATCCACTGCTGATGATGTCACATATTACATCATTCATGACATGGTCAGTGACATCACTGATGACATCTCAAATGACATCACTGATGACATCTCAAATGACATCACTGATGACATCACTGATGACATCTCATTTGACATTACTGATCACATCACTGATGATATCATTCATGTGATAATACGATGAACCTCTTCAGACTCTAATATAACCTTAGATACAATCAGTGTAAACAGACACTCACAGACTGTCACTCATCCATGGAGTTACTCACACACCTAGTCAGTCATGCAAAGAATCAATCACACCTCCATTTCCTCAACTATACAGTTATACAAACTTTACTTATTCAAACATATACTAACACATATTTACTCTCTTATACAATCCCTGATACAAGTTCACAATGAACCATACAGCCACTCACACATTCACTGGCTCTTATGCACAGTTATTTATATATGTCAACTCTCACATGTACTGTGTTTTACATATGTACTTACTTTGACATGTAGCACTGAGATATCCATTCACTCACCAATACACTCATGCACACAGTCAACCGCCCATACAGCTGTTTCCACATGCACTTTTGAAACCATACATCTAGTGAATCAACTGCTCACACATCTATGCACAGAGTCATACACCTCCCAGCCACCCACACACACACTCAGTCTCCCATACAAATACTTGGGCAACCAATCAATAACCCATATAGTTACTCATATAGCTACTTATCAACACATGCAACAGTTTACAGAACAACAGACATAATGATGCACAAATTAAGACAGTTTAGTCACTAACCCATGCACTCAGTGAGACACATTTAATCACTCACTCATACAGTCAGTCATGCACCTACTAAATCCTTCATCCAGACACTTATACATCCACTCATTCTTCAATATGTAAGACATATTTTAACTTTACAGAAACATACAGTCACTGGATGTTGTCATCAGTGATGTCATCAGTGATGTCATTTGAGATGTCATCAGTGATGTCATCAGTGATGTCACTGACCATGTCATGAATGATGTAATATGTGACATCATCAGCAGTGGATTGCGGGTGCGCGATATATAGTTAGTGCAACTAACTATATATGGAATTTCAATGGTTTTGTGTGAGTAAAATAAGGTTTTGTAAATGCGAATTCCTAACTATATATGGTCTATAACCTATGGTTTTTTCAGTGAATTTTCAAGGTTTTTTAAATGCTAATTCCTAACTATATATGGTCTATAACCTATGGTTTTTTCAGTGAATTTTCAAGGTTTTGTAAATGCTAATTCCTAACTATATATGGTCTATAACCTATGGTTTTTTCAGTGAATATATATATATATACATACATATATAAACATATATCATCTGTATATCTATATAAATACAAACATAAATGCATGCATACATATACTTATATGCATACAGATGCATGTTATTTACAAGAAAGTTGAAAAAACACTAATAAAAGCAAAGCTAAAAAGCCACCTCATTACAAACAGAATGGCTTTAATTTAAACGAGGGCGAGATCTATTGCATTTTCAATGCTTGTTTACTTTGGTTCCATCAAGAAGGCATTCAGATGTGTCACACATTTGCCATAAATTCTGAATGTTAGCACTCTAGTTGCACATTAGATCACTGTAGTAAAGCTACTGCTCACCAGGGACGTCTGCTGCTGGTATTCAAAGTGCATGTTTCAGTCTGCATGTCAGACTTGTTTTAATGAAATAGAAGAGGATTTGAGAAGTCACTCAAAATGATCCCTAATTTTTCTTTCTGAAGCACTAATCATACTTTCTATGGCAAAATTAACCCCCTCATGTTGTTCCTTTTTAAATTGAGTGTTTTCAGACTTACCACTTCATTCCAATCAAGATGGCTTCTGGTGTGCCATACTTTTGTCATAAGTAAGACTGTTAGCGCTCTAGTTGTTCTTTAGAACACTCTGGGACATTCTGTCATTGGGCTATACTTGGGGTACATCTGGGTGATATTTGGGCTACATTTAGGCTCTTTTGTCTCTGGTGGCCATCTTGGGAGACTGTATGTCAGAATTTTTTAATGAAATTGAAGAGGGTTTGAGAAGTCACTCAAAATGTGCCCTAATTTTTCTTTCTGCAGCACTAATCATAATTCATATGGCAAAATATACCCCCTCATTTTGTTCCTTTTTAAATTAAATGTTTTAAGAGTTACCACTTTATTCCAATCAAGATGGCTTCAGGTGTGCCATACCTTTGTAATAAGTAGGACTGTTAGCGCTCTAGTTGTTCTTTAGAACACTCTGGGACATTCTGTCATTGGGCTATACTTGGGCTACATCTGGGTGATATTTGGGCTACATTTGGGCTCTTTTGTCTCTGGTGGCCATTTTGGGAGACTGCATGTCAGAATTTTTTAATGAAATAGAAGAGGATTTGAAAAGTCACTCAAAATGTGCCCTAATTTTTCTTTCTGCAGCACTAATAATACCTTCTATTGCATAATATACCCCCTCATTTTGTTCCTTTTTAAATTAAATGTTTTAAGAGTTACCACTTTATTCCCATCACGATGGCTCCAGGTGTGCTATACCTTTGTAATAAGTAGGACTGTTAGCGCTCTAGTTGTTCTTTAGAACACTCTGGGACATTCTGTCATTGGGCTATACTTGGGCTACATCTGGGTGATATTTGGGCTACATTTAGGCTCTTTTGTCTCTGGTGGCCATTTTGGGAGACTGCATGTCAGAATGTTTTAATGAAATAGAAAAGGATTTGAGAAGTCACTCAAAATGTGCCCTAATTTTTTTTATTCTGCAGCACTAATCATACTTTCTATGGCAAAATATACCCCCTCATGTTGTTTATTTTTAAATTAAATGTTTTAAGAGTTACCACTTTATTCCAATCAAGATGGCTTCAGGTGTGCCATACCTTTGTAATAAGTAGGACTGTTAGCGCTCTAGTTGTTCTTTAGAACACTCTAGGAGGCTGCAGTAGAACACAAAGGAATCAACTGACAGTCTCTGTCCTTGTTGGATGTACATGTTTTACTGAGAATGTCAGACTTCATTTTCACATGACTGAGAAAGATAATGTGAATTTACAGAAAATATGCTTTCAGTTTAGCTTATAGATCCCCTTCCAAACCACTGTGGGAAAATCATGAGATATTAGTTTTCTTTCAAACAATATTCATGATATCACAGCAGAAGGTTTTTTCACATGGTAAAATCACCTTAGAACCCACCACAATTCCTAAAACGAGTATGGTACCATCAACAAATGATTTATAATGTAACTAAAGTCCTAAAACCCTCTATTAACTACAATGCTTTTTAATGAGGTGCTATCATGCATATTGGTCCCAAGATGGCTGCCAACACTTCTTGGATGAAGTGCTGACAGCCAATCAGATCAGATGTGTGGTTAGGCTCCGCCCAGATATATATCTTTTTTTGAACCTAAATTACTCAAAATCCACTGGAGCACATATATTGAGACCTAGCAGAGGCACATCGGGCTAACAGTCCCTACAATTTTGCCAAGTTTCGTGCAAATCCATTCAGCCGTTCGAGCTAAAAGTGAGGCCAACCGCCCTATGGAAATTAACATAGAAAAACGTGTTTTGGGACCCCCCTTTTTTCTCGGCCCCCCCTTGATGAAACCCCCCCAAATTATCAGGGGCTGCTCAGAAACAAAATGTTCCATTTTCCTGAAAATTTCAGCCAATTCCGTCCACAAACGCCAAAGTTATTAGACATAGAATTTTCAAAAATCCCATAGAGAAAAAATCCTAACTATATATACCTAATAGTGCACTGTGGAGGAAATGATTTGGGCACTTTGACTGGGGTAGGTCTGGAAATGCTTTTAAAGGACACCTTTGAGCAATTGATGGCACTTTTTCCTCAAACTGCCTTGGTATATTCAAATATATGCCAAAGACAGAAATGGAGGTGGCCCAATCAATTTTGTCCACAAATTGAGAAAGCGAGGAAGCAGGTAAATAAGTCTGTTTCAGCTTACATGAGAGACCATGGAATGGGCTCCATCTACAACAATAACTTGCGTTACTACATGCAAGATATCTACAGAGGAGATGGTGTGCACTTCTCAGATGAGGGGAACAGAGTTTTCATCCAGAATTTAAGACTGTGTATTGGTACCTACTTATAAGTACCTAAATCTTCCACAGACCCAAAAGCTCTTTTCAGAGCTACCCTAACTATGATCATTCTAAATAAATTTAAAATGTAACTTTTTTTTACTAATTTTCACGATTGACGCTTTCCGGAGCGCTACACGGTTCGCGCACCGGACGCTAACCGCGCAAAAATGTGATTTTTTTTTGGCATATATGGGCCTCCTCATCCACCCTCACAAAACCTAGGGGTCAGGATATGTCTCCCTTGCCCCCTTTTACACAATCCCAGCATTGTTTATCATCCATCTTGTGTCTAAATTAGACCTTAACACAAGATGGCGGACTCCCGTTACGCTACCGGTAAGCTACCCGGTTCGCGTACCGGGTAGCTCTTCCACAGCGAAAAATTGAATTTTTTATTTTTTATTTTTTTGCATCGCAGGGCCCTTTAATAGCCCCCACATCAATCGTAGGGGGTCAGGAGGGGTCTACCTTGCCCCCTTTTATTCATTTCCTCCCTTCGTTTATTTCCACCTCTTGTCTCCTACCGAGAGACAAGATGGCGGCCGCTCCGAACTGTTTAGAATGTTCACAGTCACCGGAGAACCAATCCGCTTCTCCTCGCGAAGTTCCGTTACGCATCTGGTACGCGAACCGGGGCGCTAACCGGGACGCTGTCACAGATATATATATTTTTTTTAACCTAAAATACTCAAAATCCACTGGAGCACATATCTTGAGACCTAGCACAGGCACATCGGACTACCAGTCTCTACAATTTTGCCAAGTTTCATAGAAATCCATTCAGCCGTTCGAGCTAAAAGTGAGTCCAACCGCCCTATGGAAAACTCAATGTAAAAACACGTTTTGGGACCCCCTTTTTTCTCAGAAAGAAAATGGGCCATTTTCCTGAAAATTTCAGCCAATTCCGTCCTTTAACGCCAAAGTTATTCAACATAAAATTTTCAGAAATCCCCATTCAAAAAAATCTAACTATATATACCTACTGGCGACCGCCAGTAGGTAATATATATATATCTATATATATATCTATATATATATCTATATATATATATATATATATATTTACAAAACCTTGAAAATTCACTGAAAAAACCATAGGTTATAGACCATATATAGTTAGGAATTCGCATTTACAAAACCTTATTTTACTCACACAAAACCATTGAAATTCCATATATAGTTTGATGAGATGTCATCAGTGATGTCATCAGTGATGTCATCAGTGATGTCATCAGTGATGTCATTTGAGATGTCATCAGTGATGTCATCAGTGATGTCACTGACCATGTCATGAATGATGTAATATGTGACATCATCAGCAGTGGATTGCGGGTGCGCGATATATAGTTAGTGCAACTAACTATATATGGAATTTCAATGGTTTTGTGTGAGTAAAATAAGGTTTTGTAAATGCGAATTCCTAACTATATATGGTCTATAACCTATGGTTTTTTCAGTGAATTTTCAAGGTTTTTTAAATGCTAATTCCTAACTATATATGGTCTATAACCTATGGTTTTTTCAGTGAATTTTCAAGGTTTTGTAAATGCTAATTCCTAACTATATATGGTCTATAACCTATGGTTTTTTCAGTGAATATATATATATACATACATATATAAACATATATCATCTGTATATCTATATAAATACAAACATAAATGCATGCATACATATACTTATATGCATACAGATGCATGTTATTTACAAGAAAGTTGAAAAAACACTAATAAAAGCAAAGCTAAAAAGCCACCTCATTACAAACAGAATGGCTTTAACTTAAACGAGGGCGAGATCTATTGCATTTTCAATGCTTGTTTACTTTGGTTCCATCAAGAAGGCATTCAGATGTGTCACACATTTGCCATAAATTCTGAATGTTAGCACTCTAGTTGCACATTAGATCACTCTAGTAAAGCTACTGCTCACCAGGGACGTCTGCTGCTGGTATTCAAAGTGCATGTTTCAGTCTGCATGTCAGACTTTTTTTAATGAAATAGAAGAGGATTTGAGAAGTCACTCAAAATGATCCCTAATTTTTCTTTCTGAAGCACTAATCATACTTTCTATGGCAAAATTAACCCCCTCATGTTGTTCCTTTTTAAATTGAGTGTTTTCAGACTTACCACTTCATTCCAATCAAGATGGCTTCTGGTGTGCCATACTTTTGTCATAAGTAAGACTGTTAGCGCTCTAGTTGTTCTTTAGAACACTCTGGGACATTCTGTCATTGGGCTATACTTGGGGTACATCTGGGTGATATTTGGGCTACATTTAGGCTCTTTTGTCTCTGGTGGCCATCTTGGGAGACTGTATGTCAGAATTTTTTAATGAAATTGAAGAGGGTTTGAGAAGTCACTCAAAATGTGCCCTAATTTTTCTTTCTGCAGCACTAATCATAATTCATATGGCAAAATATACCCCCTCATTTTGTTCCTTTTTAAATTAAATGTTTTAAGAGTTACCACTTTATTCCAATCAAGATGGCTTCAGGTGTGCCATACCTTTGTAATAAGTAGGACTGTTAGCGCTCTAGTTGTTCTTTAGAACACTCTGGGACATTCTGTCATTGGGCTATACTTGGGCTACATCTGGGTGATATTTGGGCTACATTTGGGCTCTTTTGTCTCTGGTGGCCATTTTGGGAGACTGCATGTCAGAATTTTTTAATGAAATAGAAGAGGATTTGAAAAGTCACTCAAAATGTGCCCTAATTTTTCTTTCTGCAGCATTAATAATACCTTCTATTGCATAATATACCCCCTCATTTTGTTCCTTTTTAAATTAAATGTTTTAAGAGTTACCACTTTATTCCCATCACGATGGCTCCAGGTGTGCTATACCTTTGTAATAAGTAGGACTGTTAGCGCTCTGGTTGTTCTTTAGAACACTCTGGGACATTCTGTCATTGGGCTATACTTGGGCTACATCTGGGTGATATTTGGGCTACATTTAGGCTCTTTTGTCTCTGGTGGCCATTTTGGGAGACTGCATGTCAGAATGTTTTAATGAAATAGAAAAGGATTTGAGAAGTCACTCAAAATGTGCCCTAATTTTTTTTATTCTGCAGCACTAATCATACTTTCTATGGCACAATATACCCCCTCATGTTGTTTATTTTTAAATTAAATGTTTTAAGAGTTACCACTTTATTCCAATCAAGATGGCTTCAGGTGTGCCATACCTTTGTAATAAGTAGGACTGTTAGCGCTCTAGTTGTTCTTTAGAACACTCTAGGAGGCTGCAGTAGAACACAAAGGAATCAACTGACAGTCTCTGTCCTTGTTGGATGTACATGTTTTACTGAGAATGTCAGACTTCATTTTCACATGACTGAGAAAGATAATGTGAATTTACAGAAAATATGCTTTCAGTTTAGCTTATAGATCCCCTTCCAAACCACTGTGGGAAAATCATGAGATATTAGTTTTCTTTCAAACAATATTCATGATATCACAGCAGAAGGTTTTTTCACATGGTAAAATCACCTTAGAACCCACCACAATTCCTAAAACGAGTATGGTACCATCAACAAATGATTTATAATGTAACTAAAGTCCTAAAACCCTCTATTAACTACAATGCTTTTTAATGAGGTGCTATCATGCATATTGGTCCCAAGATGGCTGCCAACACTTCTTGGATGAAGTGCTGACAGCCAATCAGATCAGATGTGTGGTTAGGCTCCGCCCAGATATATATCTTTTTTTGAACCTAAATTACTCAAAATCCACTGGAGCACATATATTGAGACCTAGCAAAGGCACATCGGGCTAACAGTCCCTACAATTTTGCCAAGTTTCGTGCAAATCCATTCAGCCGTTCGAGCTAAAAGTGAGGCCAACTGCCCTATGGAAATTAACATCGAAAAACGTGTTTTGGGACCCCCCTTTTTTCTCAGGCCCCCCATTGATGAAACCCCCCCAAATTGTCAGGGGCTGCTCAGAAACAAAATGTTCCATTTTCCTGAAAATTTCAGCCAATTCCGTCCACAAACGCCAAAGTTATTAGACATAGAATTTTCAAAAATCCCATAGAGAAAAAATCCTAACTATATATACCTACTGGCGACCGCCAGTAGGTAATATATATATATATATATATATATATATATATATATATGAGTGATGTCACTGACCATGTCACTGACCATGTCATGAGTGATGTAATATGTGACGTCATCAGCAGTGCATTGCATGCGCAAGTTATAGTGAGTCCAACTAACTATAACGTCGGAATTTCAATGGTTTTATGCGAGTAAAACTTCCTGCTAACTATAACTGGTGTGAAACCTATGTTTTTTTCAGTGAATATATATATATATATATATATGTTCCTCCAATCCTGCTTTCATGAAACCAGGTCTGACACATGCTCGGGTTTGCCAAACAGAAATGTAATACCTCGGTGCAAAATACAATAATGCAAAAGGAGTGATTGAATAAATACTTTTAATACAGTTTAGATGGGTGTTAGATCTGGGGGTCTCTAGCTGGCAATTGTATTCACCTTTGTCCTAATAGGGACCCTTATGTCTAAGTCGGGATAAGGGGATTGCACTCCTTATTAACCCCTGTTCACCCCCTTGGTAGCTTGGCACGAGCAGACAGGCTTATCTCAGAGGCAGTGTGTTAAGCATTTGTGAATATACTCAGTAATACAGTGAAAACACTACAGATGGACACAACTCAGGTTTGATAAAAATAAGTATTCTTTATATAGACTTAACACAAGACCACATACAACAAAAATCCACAATACTGCACTTAAGATTGCTTAAAAGATGATTAAAGTTGGTTAGTTCAAGTTGATGATAAATGCGACAAAGTTCCCAACAAAGTACCTGAATGCGTAACGCAAAGTAAACAAAAGGCTCGCAAAAGAATTGCATGGAATAAACTCAGGAGAAAGAAGGAACAAAGGGGTATTGCAAGTCCGGATATATATGAATATTACAGATCCTTTCAATTCAAAAACATCAGAGTCTTACTAAAAGCACATCAAGCATATCCAACATACTTGCGTCACTTGACAAAGGGGGAAGATCACTTCCTCTTCAAATTCGGCCATCCGAAATTCTTCAAAAAAGTCAAACTAAAGGTTCTGAACAATGCTGTTAAGATCTGGAATCAAATAAGATCAATCATACAGATTCCATATTATAGTAACTTGGCTCCAATATGGGACTCCCCAGGTACCCCTGACTGTTTAAAAGATTCTTTATCAAAAACAATTAGGCAAGCTGGAATTGAAAAATGGGGACAACTTCTATCTGGGAATTCCTTGTTGTCATGGGACCACTTGCAAATAATTACAGATCGTAAAATTTCGAGGTTTAAATATTACCAATTGAGCACTTGGGCAAGCACCATTCCAAAAGGAGCTTTAGATCCGGAGAATCTAGAATCAGAGATGATCAGCGAAACGGCACTAAAGAAAGAAGTATCAAAATGGTATTGGGCACTAATTGAAACAGAAAAAGAAGATCAAACAACTGTTGAAAAAACATGGAAGAAAGACTTGCAAAACGAAGTCTCAGATCTCTGCCAACTTTGGAACAAATCAGTAGAAAAATGTTGGTTATGTGTAAAGGCCGCTTCATTAAAGAGGAACCACCTTTTCTCCATACATAGAGCGTACTGGACTCCTAAAAAGCTGTCAAAATTCAAAGGAGCTACAGTAAAAGCATGCAGTAAATGTGGAGAGGAAAAAGCGGATGATATACATATGTTCGGTGGGTGCCCTTCACTTATACAATACTGGCAAGAAATTGGTAAGACTCTAACTGCAATACTGGCAACTCCAATAACTGTGAGTATTATCTTAATTATTTTTGGGATACACTGCAATACTCAACTTAATCAGATAAAGTTAGATACACATCAAGAAAATGTATTATTTGTTATGATTCTCTTAGCACGTAGAGAGATATGTATTAATTGGATAAAACCATCTCCCCCAACACATGAAAGCTGGTTAAACACTGCAATAAGAATTAGCAACTTAGATAGAAAAGGGAAACAAAATAAAAAGATGAAATACTGGGAGATCTTGGAAAAGTATATTGAATCTAGACAATAACTTATAATTTTCTCTTTACCAGAGGCCCCTTAGCTGTGTTTTTCTTTTTTTTTCTTCTTTTTTTCTTTTTCTTTTGATTCCAATGATTAAGCGGACAATAATTCCTGGCATGACTTGAAGTCTGTCAATTATCCAATGGGTCAAAGATCTCCCGAAACGATGGAATTATTGAATAAGATGGAGGTATGCAGTGGAGAACGGATCAGACCAAGAACGAGACTTACCCCTTGCACCTCTCGATATTAGATCAGGGGCAGTCCAAGTTTAACACTTAGCTCGTTTGATGCTGGTCTCCCAAATGCCTGTCATTCTTTTCTCTCAACCCGCAATATGAGGATAAAAAAAAAAAAAAAAAAATAATAAAAAAAAAAAAGGCTCGCAAAAGGGGAGATGCGTCGGTTCCGTGAACCGGGGGAGATGATGCGTCATGCCTCAATGCTTGCGCAGAGTAGGGAATGCATCGTGATCCTTACCGGTGCAGAGGTGATGCGTATATTCTTGGCCTATGGGCCCGATGCGGTGCGCAAAATAGCACCTTGATGCGATGCGATGATCCGGTTGTGATGCGAGAAGATGGCGCCCTTGATGCGCCATTTCGAAGACGATGCGTAGACGTCCTGGCAGCCTTGCGATGACACTGTACTTTGGAGCCACGACAGGCCCTGCAACACGCTTCTCTGGTGATGCGATGGCGACTCTCTAGATGACGTCACGCTTCTCTGGTGATGCGACAGTAGGCAGCTTCGATGAACACATGCTTCCAGGGAAATGCGGCTAAGGCTCGCTTCTCCGGCGATGTGATGATTTCAGCTGCGGCGGCGACACGCTTCTTCTCGATGCGTCGCGCTTCCAGCTCCCAGCGACACGCAAATGTCTGGAGTTGAGAATTCCCAGCAAGGAAATTCAGAGGGGAGCTGGAGGTGAAGTCTTTTGTCCCTGAGTCTTCAGCAGGAGGCTAGCACAGTTCAAGCCCTTGGAGAATATTCTATACATGATGAAAGTCCTTAAAAAATTCCTTCTCCTTTCCTTAGCAATGAAGCAACCACTGCAGGCCAACCCAGCAAACTGCACACTGGCAGAGGGGCAGTAAAACTCCTGCAGCTGCCTTGGTTCTTCTCCTTGGCAAAAGGTTTCTTGTTCCAGAAGTGATCTAATTTCTTGGGATCAGGGTCCCAATATTTATACCCCAAAATCCTTTGTTCTCTGAAGGCAGAAGGGCCTCTGTCTAGTCCAAACCAGTTCCTGAGCACTTTGTTTACATGTCTCTATTCTTCCTTTCACTGTGCAGGGCAGAGACATCAGAAAAGCCACAGGAGGTGGAGCCAGCATTGTAGAGGGAAGACCCAGCCCTATTCAGGTCCCAGGTGCAACTCCTCCCTCCCATCTAGATGCAGATCTCTCTATTTACCACTGGGGTACCCCAGCCTGTGCCTGAAATCCCCCAGCCCTGTCACTCATGACAACGCAGACAAAGAATACACAACCTAGCAGGAGCAGGCCTGGACAGTTAGGCTAGAAAATACCTACTTTCTAAAAGTGGTACTTTCAAACACAGAATATTAAAACCAACTTTATTAAAAGATGTATTTTATTATTCTGAGTTCAGGCATACTAAACTCAAATTTCTACCATGTTCCCTGAGTCAGTTAAGATTATAAGAATGTAATAATCCAACTGCCCATTCTGGCCTATGGAGAACAGATAGCTTTCAATAGTGAAAAAACAAAAATGGCTGTAATTCACTATTAGGACATGCTACACACACCAGAGCATGTCCTACCTTATACTTACAATGCACCCTGCCCTTGGCCCTACCATAGGGGTGTCTAATATGAAGTAAAGGGGAGGTTTAGAGACTGGCAAGTGGGTGCACTTGTTAAATATTGCAGGGATTTGTTAGCATGAGCTGAAATCCATTTTGTATTTCTGGCAGCCATCTTGTTTACCATGTGCTGCCACATGCTCGCCATGTGCTCTGTCCTCTCTCAGTGTTGACTGCTCTTGTAATCTGCCTAGAAACTAACTATATTTAGCATATTCCACCTTCGCACATGCTCAGACGGGCCTAGCTAGTAGAACACACCTTCTCTTCTTGTAGAACTGTCACCCTATTTTTGCTGCTGTATGGAGAAGTAACTTTCCTCCCACTTTGTTGAGCAGGCAGATCTTGCATGCCCATATTAGTCATTTTGCATGCTTACATGTGCCAGGACTGCCCCTTGGTCTTATGCTGACTATGTAACCCTAAGCATATATAAGTCCTCTGTTGCCTGTACTCCTCAGACTGCCTCATTCAGTTGCTAAGGCTTCTGTGTGACGTAGTCTCCCTCATTTGAGGTTAATAAAGATTTCACCGTATGTGCCAATTTCTTCTTTGTTGGTTTAAAAGGACCATGTTTCATTGGGACCCCTGAGAAGGTTTCTATTTTCTACAAATGGCGCTCCAACGTGGACCACATCAGAGAATTGGCTATCTAAGGAGTGATCTTGTCAGGAGACAGAAATCTACTGTGGAGGACAGGACAGGACTCTACTAAGGAGGTACTCTGTGCATGGAGATTCTGGGGATTCTCTGTCTCTGCAGCCCAGTATATTTCTGATCTTCCTGATTTTGATCCTCCACATGATGTCACTCCTGACTGAGAACCTTTTTGTCATGAGTATTCTAAAAAAGACCGTTAGGTCATTCAGAACTTGGCAGTTAGAATTTGGACAACCATTTGTTTGGTAATAGTCGTTCTGCGGTGCTTGCTGTTGGTTTTTGATGCCTTGGATTGGTAAGGTAGTTTAGTAACGCTTACTGTGGTTTCGGATTAGTATGATTGCCCAATATTTGTATTTGTATGTATGCAATATGTAAATTGCAATTTATATAGGCAGGTAATGAGTAGATTTGTCTCTGTTTTGAATTGATTTGAACAGCACATAGTACAAGAGTACCTTAAGTGCTACTTTGATTATAATACTGCATATTTTGCACTATTTTTGTCATGCCTGTTTCAAGCACACATCGGAGAATGTGTTGCTTTTTTGAGGTACCATAGTGAGATGTGAAGTGAATTAGCCGGCTCCCCTGAGGGAATACCTAAATAGGTTTAGGTATAAAAACATATTTCTTCCTTGGTGATTCTGTATCCCCAGGGAATTAAAATATGACAATAATACAAACAAGGATCCTTTTCTGCACACTTTTATAAATGGAGAAATGCAGAGCGATTTTCTGGTGTTCTGCCGGACAAAGCCAGTGAATTGAGTGCATTTGGCTTCTTGGAAATAAAACAGTTTGTTGGGCTGTTTTTTTGCAGTCTTTTGGAATACTATTGAGCAGCGCTTCTTGTACATATGACTTACAACTAGTATTTACAAATGGTTTGGTTTAAGTACAGTCTGTGGGCTGTCCTTTGTTTCTGTCCTAAGTGTTGATCTGTGGGTTAATCATGTGTTTAAATGTCTATGTGGTTCGTGTTTTCACATTAGTGATACTTCTGTAAGTAAATAGCGATTGCGCTATTTGTGAAATAATGGCTCTTAAGCGCTGTATCATGTGTTCTGAGTGTATGACCCATCCGGTATATGTCTGGAATGAGCTCAATGTGTTTATTTGTGTTTTCTTGCTGCCATCAGTCTGTTATGCAAAATGTCATTTAAATAATATTAAATAAAAATGTAATAAAAATCCAGAAATGAACCATATGATATGCTAAATAACTCTATGTTACTATTAGACTGATAAGAGCAAGCAACTATGCACATGTACAAACTGCCAATGCTTAAAAGATAACATTGGAATTCACATTGAATAGGAATAAAATAGGCCTAAAAAAACGAAAATGTGTGTTTTTGCAATAAGTAAACAATTTTAAAATGTTGCAACATTTTCCTTAGATACATTGTGTCAGATATAAACAGCCAAACACATCATCTGAGTAAATTAGATGTTGTTGAACTAAAACACATATTATAGAACATGCATTAAAATGCCTCATTTTTAAATAGACAGTCACTGTGTTTCCATTTCAACACTAAAACAAGCTTTACAACAGCTGGGTTTTAACTGCCTCTTAGCAGCAGCTGTTGTTTTGATTGTAGGCCACGGAGAGGAAGGGCTGTTGATTCAGCTAGGATTTTGTCAGGGCAAGCACGGGATAAAATCCTGCATTTCAGACTGCTGTTTTAAAAAGTTACAAAAATCAGGTTCAATATTTTGGATAACAGGAAAACATTTAAAGTAAGGATTTTTTTTGTTAAAGCCTTTTTTTATAGGCATATTTGTGGTTCTGATGTTTAATATTTGTCCATTTAAAAAGTGGCGCAAAACTTTTCATGTTTCAAGTTAGACTTCTGTGCTTAGGCTTATGAATGAATGTGTCTTAATATGATAGGCAAGAGATGCAGCTTGCTTTCCATATGTGAAATTATCAAAAATGATTGGTTTTATTTAAAATAAAAATATGAAAACATTATTTTTTTTAAAAAATGCTTTCAAATACGTTTTTAATATTTATAAAGCTTAATACTCATACTGCGACCTCCTAGCATTAAAATAAAATTTAAGTTGTGTTGTACCGCATAATGAGGAAATTTGCATATGAAATATCACTCTACGTAGGCGTAAAAAACTAATTTTTATAAGGGTATATATGATGTATTTTGATTTCTCACTCCTGGGCTATCTAGAGAACATTCTGAGGATGACTATTATGCAAAAAAATTATAGGATATTCAGTTTTAAGTGCCCCAAATATCAAAGTCAAAATTGGGCAAAATTCACTAATTTAAAATGAAATTCTGCATTCAGAGCAGCTTTTAACTTGCCTTAGGCCTCAGTAAATGCATACATTTATATATAATACAAACAGCTGACTTCTATATTGTTAGACAAGTATACTGCACATTGCTTATAATTGAAAATGTGTATCAAAAATGAGCAGAAGTTATTTTCTTAACTCTGAACTGACAAACAGGGAAATGGGGCTGCATTCGCACACAGAATAGGACAGCGGGGAAGAGTTAAAAGTCAGTTCTATATTTAGAAGCCGAGCATGGCTCCCAGAGCAAGGTCTGCTTTGACATTTTGACCTCTCAAACTTTTTGAAAGACGACAGGGGAGAGAAGGAGAAGTTTTACTTTTTTGGCAAAAGCAGGCACTTTATGTACTCATATGATAGAAAACGATATAATGGTATATGTGAACTTTGATTAACAGATACGCTTTGCCATATTTATACAGCACTAATGCTTAAAAGCTGAGGCAAATACATTTATTTGACTTCATGTGCCCTCATGTTTCACTTGTACATTTGATAAAAGGGATTGGGGTTTGGGTATTCATGTGTTTTTTTAGTTCTCTCAAAAGTGCTATGCACCTCCTATAACTTTGTTTTTGGCCAGTTGATACAAATAGGGGTTGATAGTGTTGACAGAAGTGAAACCTGTTTCAGGTTTCCTACTGTCAAAATGGGGGAAGGAGGCTAGCTCCTCAACAAATTAAGGCTAGGTAATATGTATGTTGCTCTCTTTTTCTCAATTTTGTTTTAGCCTGTCTAAGCTGTCTGTGAAATAGCAATGAACCATTTAATTGGCTATTCAGTAATACTGTTTTTAACATTGTTAGCATTAATACAAGTAATTAGTATATATGTTATGTTACTGCCCATCCTGTTTGATGAAATTGTGACAGGATCAGTATTCTTGATTGTTGTTCCCTTATTTTGATCTTTAAGGGGAACAAGATGTGGGTAGTTTTTGTTCTAAAATTCTTAGGTTAAGGCACACATCACTGCGCGTTGCGCTTTGCAATCCCGGCGCTGCTTCATTTTTAAATATCCCCGTTTTTGTCATTTATTTTAAAAATTAATTAGGATTCTTCCTTGTTCTTAGCTCACCTCACCTGCCGCATTGCTTGCACTTTAATCTGTGACCCCCACCGCGGTTTAAGTGGGCTGGCCATCGCGTAGAGGGAAACTTGGAGCGCCATCTTGGGGGTTCAGAGGGGACGCTTGAGATACCGGACGAGCGCTCTAGCAGTCAGGCTGACTGGCTAGAGGCAATCAGGTGCGGACTATCGAGGACTATTTAGATGTCCAGTAAAGGTGGGTTTGCCTGTTAAGGCACACATCACTGCGCGTTGCGCTTTGCAATCCAGGCGCTGCTTAATTTTTAAATATCCCCGTTTTTATCATTTATTTTAAAAATAAATTAGGATTCTTCCTTGTTCTTAGCTCACCTCACCTGCCGCATTGCTTGCACTTTATTCTGTGACCCCCCACCGCGGTTTCAGCGGGCTGGCCATCGCTTAGAGGGAAACTTGGAGTGCCATCTTGGGGGTTGGGAGGGGACACTTGAGATATCGGACAAGCGCTCTAGCAGTCAGGCTGACTAGCTAGAGCCCTATATAATTCTAGTATGGCGGCGCGCAGCGTGTGCGTGCTGCGTGTGCGCCGTAGCAGCGCCGCAGTCACGCCAGAGTCCAGCCCGTCTGCGCCCGTCCGCGCTGAGGACGGGCTGGACGGCTGGTCGTCGGGTCGTTACGAGGACAAATCTACGACTATCAGGTACCTGATTCCTGATCTGCTTAGGCTCAAACCACCCGAGCTCCCTTGTTACCATAAAATTTCTCCGGAGGATTTTCTACATCCTCTATTCTGTGGGCGTTCCCTTGCGGTCTCTGGAGGCTCTAGTCCCCCTTTGTCTCCTCACCCTACGGGATTCCATACTAACAAAGGAGGCAGCCCTGTTAGAGAAGACGGCTTCCTCATCAATGCTCGCTCGCTTATTAAGCATAATATTGCCTTTAAAGACATTGTGCTGGACAGAAAGCCCTCATGGGTATTCGTCACCGAAACGTGGGCAAAGGATTCGTCTGGCCCAGACCTTGTTGAGGCAGTACCAGAGGGATATTTCCTAGCCCGGCTGGACAGAATAGGGCGGGTTGGAGGAGGGCTGGCTATCCTTCATAAGGAAAGTATTCAGTGTCACACCCTACCCTTATCGGACCCTCAGGACAACTTTGAGGCCCTCTATTTCTCCCTAAAGGGAGTTCATGATTCCCCATTTAATGGGATTCTGATTTATCGTCCTCCTGGCCCTAGAGCTGATTTTGGACAACAGTTATTTCATATCCTCGAACCTTACTTCGGTCACGAACATCTAACAGTTCTGGGTGACCTGAACTTTCATTTAGAGAAGCTGGAGGTTAGTGATACTTTCACCCTGCTGGATGCCCTGTCCTCTTGTGGGCTGGCTCAGCTGGTGAGAGGTGCCACCCATCAAGCTGGTCATACGCTTGATGGGGTCTTCTCTAATGACGACAGGTTGACTGTAAAGGACCCCCTTCCCCTCTCTTGGTCGGATCACTTTGCCGTACCGATCGAAGTGACCTCTCTGATTGTTGACAGGAGAGTAAAGGTCCCGAGCAAAATGGAATCACGGAGGAATTTTAAAAACATTTCTAATATCTCTCTTGCCCCCTGGATTCCTAGTATGTACACTCCCCAGGAGTCAGATGTCCATCTGGCGGTCTCGCAGTTTGACAATGCTGTTATTATGGCATTTGACGAACTGGCCCCTGCCCGGCTGCGTTACTCGGCGAGGAAAAAACCGTCGGCTCCGTGGTTTTCTGAGCACCTAAGACTCCTTAGACAAGGAGTCAGGAGACAGGAGCGTCTCTGGCATACCAGCTGGGATCTAAGGGATAAAGAGGCGCATAAGATCTTATTGAGGGGCTATAAGGCGGAGGTTATAAGGGCGAAACAGGAATATTTCACTGCTCTTACCATTTCACTCTCCTCCCCGAAAGAGCTCTTCAAGATTGTCGACTCTCTGACATCCCTGCAGACCCCAGATCCTGTTATTGCCTCCCAGGCACTTTGTAACAACATAGCCCTCTTTTTTCAGACTAAGATCGCGGATATCTATTCAGCCTTAGAGACACAGAGGTCTATAACCTCTGAGCCCTTTGTCCCCCTGGCTCCCGTACCAGCTTCTGCCGAGAATTCTCAACTGGGGCGCCTGGCCTCTTTTCCCCCTCTCTCTCTCTCTCCAGGAATTTGAGCACCTCCTGGATAAAACCAGGTCAGGCTCCCCTTTAGATTCCTGTCCGCTTAAGATCCTCAAGCAGTGCAGGGAATCCCTCCTGCCCCCTCTTGTTGAGATCATGAACAGGGCCATGAGGGACGGCATCTTCCCTCAGCAATGGAAGAGGGCAGTGGTAAAGCCGCTGCTCAAGAAACCATCTCTCGATCCTGGGGTGTTAAAGAACTTCCGCCCTATCTCACTGCTTCCTGCTCCTGCGAAGATGCTGGAAATCCATCTGAATAAGCATCTTGCGGGCTTTGTGGAAAGCTCAGGCCAGCTGGACCACTCGCAGCACGGTTTCAGGAGGGAACACAGCATCGAGTCTGCCCTCACCATAGTGTTGGATAATATCCGTACACGAGTTGATGGGGGTCAGACCACCCTCCTGATCCTGCTAGATCTCACAGCTGCCTTCGACACCCTTTCTCCCTCAGTTTTAACATCTCGCCTGAGGGAGATTGGGGTTGAGGGGTCTGCCTTGCGCTTGTGAACCTCCTTTCTCGATCAGAGAGAGCAGAGGGTGAAGCTGGGGGACTTTCTATCTCCATCCCTGTCTGTGCACTGCTCTATCAGCCAAAAACCTAGGAGTCCTGATCGATCCCACCCTCAGCATGCGTCAACAGGTCAATAGGACAGTCTCAACCTGTTGGGGAATTATTCATGCATTGAGGAAGATCAGACATTATCTCTCTCAGCAGGCTAGAAAACAGATAGTGATTGCACTCATTGGTTCCCGTCTGGACTATTGTAATGCGCTGTATGCAGGACTAAATAAGGGTCTGCTGCAGCAATTGCAAATGGTCCAGAACACGGCGGCCAAATTTGTTCTAGACCCGCCTAGACGTGCCTCGGCCACATCCGCCAGAAAATCGCTACACTGGGTCCCCATTGAAGACCGGATCCTCTTTAAAACATTGTGTATGACCTATGGAGCCTTGGCCAGAGGTAGCGCCACTGGGATTGTATCCATCCTGTCTCCCTATTGCCCCCTGAGGAACCTTCGCTCTAGCAACAAATCACTTTTATCAGTGCCCCGCATCCATAGAGCTAAATGGGGTGGCAAAGCCTTCTCCACCCTGGTACCTAAGTGGTGGAACACCCTTACGGGGGACCTTAAGTCCCTTCCCACCATGCAGTTATTCAGAAAGGCTCTGAAAACTCGGCTTTTTGCGAAGTCATACTCGTAGTTGTGTTCTGCCTCTCTATGTTTTGATCTGTTTTGTTAGGCACCTTGATGCCTCCGGGTTTTAGTTGCGCACTATAAATTTTATTTCATTCATTCATTCATTAGGTGAAAACACCATTATTGTATGTTATTCTCATGATATATAGTTTTGCAAGGGCATTGCTAGTTTTTTATTAGCTAGTCTGTGTAAATAAACTGACAGTCCCTATTAGAGCTGATGTTGCATAGTTTGGATCATGAAAAGTAGAACGCAGAAAAGATGCCCATGTGATCCTTAGCAGACATTTTTGAAGGAAATATCATTTTATAGATAAGAAATCCTGTTAAATTAGCAGTTTTAGATTTTCTTGTTCCTCCTATTACATGAGAGCATGGTCCTAAGCAAACAATGTAGGTGCTTTTATTAAGAAGAATCATTTTAGAAGTGTCTGCAGTCCTGTACAAGTAGTTTAAAATCTATAAGTAAAAGTGTAGAACATTTCCTTTTTTTAGGGTTTTCAGATTAGTACACAGGAATACACCAATGTAAGGATTTAGGGTATGTTTGTGTTGTTTTTCTCTTTTCCTCACAATTTAGAACATGAATACAGACTTCCTTGGCTGCTTGGGATTGGGTGATGTATTACTCTTGTCAGTTCACCAAAGAGTTCCTTTTATACTTGCCAATAGGTCCAGGATGTTGTTTTTTTTACTCTCTCATAGATAGATGAAAGTGGTTCTTGGGTGCCTTGCTAATATATGGGGCGTCCCAAGACTAGGAAATATTCTGAGACTATCCTCTCTGTTGATAGTCTGTTTCTGTGCCTTGTCTAAAGACCTTTTGTTGTGTCCACCAATAGATATTTGCTGCCTTACAACGATTGCCAGAGGAGCCCGGACATCAGATTCAGCCTGGGGAGTCAGCGTCAGCACCAGTCTAGCTTGAAGCCAAAGTGAAGGTAACCAGCACAGGCATTGCTGGCAACTAGGACCTCAGTGAAGGCGGAAGCCCTGAGATGTAATGTGTACCCCTGCCACTGTCTTGGGCGAAAGACGGGGTCGCAAATCAGAAAGGAGAAATTGTGGATTAAGTTTTGATGCCCAGCTGAGAGTCACAGACCGACCAGAATGGCGAGGAAGCTTTGCTTGAGGCGACCCCTTTTGAAACAAGGGTTGCTTCAGAGATCCTAGCATCAGGCCTCTGAATCCTGGTCCCGAAGTGAATACAAGTTTGCTTCTTTGTTTGTTGGTCAAGAGATACCTGACCACACTGGATGCAATGTGTGGCCCCAACGAAAGAGCAGTGCACCAGCAGAGCAATACAGGAGTTAGGGAAGGACTTGAGTTCAGGGTACAGGTGCTGTATCTCTGGTGCCTGTTAGATTGAAGTGAAGAAAACTGGTGCACTGCCTGAGACACTAGACAGGATCGTTGATAGCATTTGCTCTGGTGGGTGACTGCCCTATCCTTTTTTTTTTTTTAAATATTTTTATTGGTAAATTTTTTCCCCTCATTTTATTCCCCCCCCCCCCCCCCCTTCCCCCCCTAGATTTACATGGACAAGGCACAGTAAGATTCATAATGCAACCATATAAACAAAGGAAAAGGGAAAAAATATTACAATATACATATTACATACAGATCCTATCATGATATATATACATACAAAGTCATATATGTTAGCTTTCAATAATACATATATTCTTCACATTACCTTATTCAGTTCCAAACTTCCACTGAATCAGGGGGCCCCAAATTTGCATACCCAGCTTTTTACCCTTTCTCCCTTTCCTAGAATAAATAGCTGTTTCCAATTTTTGTATTGATAGGGTTTTACCAAGCCATTGATGATACGTGGGAGGATTTGGATCTAACCAAGTTGAGGCCACTAGCAATCTAAAAATCGCCATTGCTACAAACAGAAAGTATTTACAATTTATTTGCCCGTTGGGGGAAACTCCCAGCAAAATGGTTGCTGAATCTAACTCTATTGTTATGTCTAAGGCACTCCGGAAAAAATTCCCAATATCATGTTTTATCTTATCTAAATGTGGACAGGTAGAAAAAATATGTAACAAATTAGCCTCCATACTGCCACATCTAAAACACGTAGTGCCCGAAAGGCCCCCCCATTGAGCAATTTTCCATGGCGTGTAATACAAATGATACAGAGTCTTGTAATGCTGGGCCTGGAGGGACGATGAGCATAATAGTTTACTTCCCATCTCAAGTGATTCAGAAAAAACATCTCTTTCTCTAACTATATCTAAATCTAAAGACCATTTAACTATCCATTTCTCGAGATCATCCTTTTTTAACTTTGTCATTTCTGAATAAAATCTCTTTATAGTACAATCATGACCTTTTTGTATAAGATCCATCATTGTACTCCTCCCAAAACCTAGAGCTCCCCCTCTTTTATTTAGTATGCAACTCCTTATTTGAAGATATTTTAAAAAGTGATTTGTATTTAACATATACTTATTTTTCAAATCTATAAATTGTAACATACCATTATCATCCAACATATCACCAATCATACCTATACCTCGGCTTTCCCATTCTTGATATACCATTCCTGAGAACACTGCCCTAGGTAGTGAAGGGTTATTTTTAAATCTAGTATATGCGTTGTATTTCCCTATTCCAACCTTTTTGGAAAATCCTTTCCATATATTATAGGCCGCCATAATTATCTTAAAACGTGTTCTTTTAAAGTAACTTCCATCAGTAAATCTCCAAAAAATATTTTCAGCATTTGTACCCAAAACTAAACCATATATAGCAAGCGAACCTGTCTTATCCCATCCATCCTTCTCAGCCCCTCCAATTAATCCCACCATTCCTTGCAATGCTGCAGCCCAATAATATACCTTTAGATCCGGCAATGACCACCCCCCTTTCTCCCTGGGAAGCGACATATACCTCAATGCCCTCCGAGTTTTACCTCTTGCCCAGATAAACCGATTAATCATGAGTTCGCAAGTTTTAAACCACTTATTTTCAATTAGAAGTGGTATTGCCCTAAAGAGATATAGTAGTTTTGGTAAAATCAACATTTTAATAATATTGACTCGTCCAACTAATGACAAATGTAGATTCTCATAACGATCCAGATCTTTTCTTGCTTTTTCAATTACTGGGGCAATATTATTCTCCACCAAACTATCTAAATTAGACATAATATTGATTCCCAAATACTTCCCTGCCGGTACTACTCTTCTATCATCACAGGGTGTCCGCGAATTTTTAATAATCTGAGTTTTTGACGCGTTCAATGAGTACCCTGAGACTTGACCAAATCTTAAGGCCTCGGCCTCTACAAATGTAGTTGCTTCCGTAGGGCAAGGTGTTATCACCGCAACGTCATCAGCATAGGCTAATATCTTACATGGCCCAAGAGCTGTACTGAATGGGGTAATCTCTGGTGCTGATTCTATCTTACGTATTAATGGATCCATATACATGGCGAATAACAGGGGAGAGCATGGACAGCCCTGGCGAGTTCCTCTCTTAATTTTAAATTGACCTGTGATACCCCCGTTTATCCTTAATGCCGCAACCGGGTCCTTATATAGAGTCTGGATTGCTTTCAAATAACCTCCCCTAATCCCAACTCTAACTAAGATCTGCCACAAATAGTACCAGGAGACCCGATCAAATGCCTTTTCCGCGTCCAAAAGCATTACTGCCATCGGGTCTCCTGCTACCTCCGCCGCATCAAATAGAGTTATCACTTTTCTGATATGGTGAGTTGTCCCTCTACCGGGAATGAAACCATGTTGATTATCACTAACCAGGGTACTTATTATTCTAGCAAATCTTACAGCCAGTGCCTTTGAATAGATTTTGGTGTCGTTATTCATCAATGTTATTGGGCGATACGACCCTGGTTCACTCGGAGATTTCTCTTTTTTTAAAATTAGCACTATATCCGCCCCGCTCCAAGATTTGGGAACGGACACCCCACTCTGTGCAGCTTGAAATGTTTGAGTTAAATCACGACCTAAACATCCCCAGAAAGTTTTATAAAACTCAATCGGTAGCTGATCAGGTCCAGCAGCCTTACCCGAAGGTAGAGCAGTCATGGCTTCTTATTCATCTGCATCTTCAGGAGGGATAGTTTTAACCTCAATATTCTGGAGATATTCATTTATTCTTTCAATACTGCTGGGATTTTTCTCATCATATAAAGAGTGGTAAAACTTCCTAAATACCTCCCGAATTTCTTCTGGGTCTGACTGCAGTTGTCCCTTTTCATCCTTTATTTCCTTAATCATCCCTACCGCCGCTATCTGCCTAGTCCGTATAGCGAGTACCCGACCTACTTTCTCGCTAAACTCATAACATCTCTCCCTTCTGACTGTATATTGCTTTGCTGCTCTATTAGCAAGTTCTTCCTCTGCTTCACTTTGCACTTTCAATAGATCTATTACAGATTGTTCAGTCGGCTCTCCCCTTATTACACATTTGATAAGTTGTTCTTCTGCCTCCAGTACTTTTTCCTCTCTCTCCCTATATCGCAATCGTTCTGTTTTCCTCTTAAAAGCACTATAGCTACATGTTTCACCACGTGCTCCTGCCTTAAAGGCATCCCATACTATGCCAACTGCTGCGCTTCCTCTATTATGTTCAAAGAATTCATTGATCCATTTAGACATATGTTTTATGTAGTCATCATCTAAAAGCAGTCCCCTTTCAAATGTCCACTCCCTCCTTGTTGTTGTTCTCCCACCCTGCTTTATCGTTAGAATTAGGGGGTTGTGGTCGCTGAGTATCCGGGGGAGTCTATCAATTTCTGCTATGCTAATTAAATCATTGGATACCAAGAAGTAATCCAGCCTAACGCATATCTGGTGCGGTGCAGAATAATATGTATAACCCAATTGCTCTGGTCTAATTGACCCCCAGACATCTCGCAGTGTGTTGTTTTCTAGAAGGTCAATAAGGGCCTTATAAACCTTTTTCTTCCTACCATTATACTGCCTTATTGTGCCCGATCCCAGACCTTCCGCTCCGTTAATATTTAAGTCTCCTCCTATGATGACTCGAGGGGCCCAATCTGCCAACTCAGAATCCAGAAACTGTAGAATTTCCGGATCATCCTGGGTAGAGCCGTACACTGCAACCAATGTTGTCCACACCCCTTCTAATAGGACCTCGGCCATAGCCCATCTCCCCCAATTATCTCCTAACTTTCTTCTTATTACTACACTTTTACCCCTCGATAAAATGGCTACCCCTCTTTGTTTTACTCCTTGTTTAGAACTAACTATTAAGTGAAACCCCAACTGATTGAGACATATCTCCTGAGTACTCATTACATGTGTCTCTTGAAGAAACACAAAATCTACATTCATTTGTCGTAACCGAATTCCTATCTTCTGCCTTTTCTGTGCATCATTTAGGCCGCATACATTCCATGTCACTAATCTAATAGACATTTTTCGTTTTTTTTCCTATTCCCTTCCCCCATTATCTGCTTGCTTTTATTTAACATTCTGAAAAATGTATACATTACTAAGTCTAGCACACTGACTGAATAGGCTTCCCTATTAATTTCCATGTTATCTTCAATATCTTCAATATCACTGATCATGTCATACAATTGATACAAATTACATTTATCAGATCCTGTTAAGCTTCTTGTCCCTTTGTGCCCTGTCCATTTCCCTGCCCTCCCCCACCCCAGACTGCCCACCCTCAGTCTCCCACCCCCCCTACAGGCAAATAGGTCCAAAGGACCTATGTCTGGCCGACTTTTGCCTCCTGGATGCCGAACCCATCAACCCCCCTGACTTTCCCATTCAGCTTCTTGTGCTCAGTATATGCCCTCCATATTCCACCATATTCCACCCTTATTTTGTGCTCAACCTCTACCACTATTCTTATTATGCTAATACCAATCTTTAACTGTTGAAGCAGCACATCTACAAAACAAAAACCATCGCAAAAAAGAAAATGAGAAAAATAAATTTTCATAAGCCTTAGAGAAGCATTTTCAACTCTTATTTTAGATAAACCCTTGTATGTAACTTTTCATCCCCAAGTATTAATATATACAGTCTCTCTTTTCCATTTCATATTTATCTTCGTTTCTTTTGAGGAATGTCCCTAATGGCTACTGTATGATCGTCATTTTCAACATTCTCCTTGTGTCGTGTTTTTCGTTGGTCCCTATTTTCCTGCAAGTAGTTGAGATATTCTTGTGCAAGTATCTCGGAGTAGAAAATTTTGAAGTTCCCATTTAATCCAATCTTCAAGCGAGCAGGGAACAAGAGGTAAGCCTCACAGCCTATGTTCTGAAAGGGAGTAATGAGCTGCCTCATTCTCCACCTTCTTTCCACAGTGGTGTGGCAAAAATCAGGGTGTGCGGAAAACTCTACATCATTGTATTTACATTTAGCTTGGGGCTTTGCCTTGCTAATTATCTCTTCCCGCAATAGGAAGTTCCCAACATACAAAAGTATTGCGCGAGGTTTACCCTGCGTTGCCTTCCGGATCAGAGGAAAACGATGCGCCCTTTGTATCTCATGGTCCAAATCCCATGTAGACAGCTCTGGAAGGGCACCCTTTAATAACTCAACAACATACCCCCGAACATCACTTCCCTCTTTCCCTTCCTGTATTCCAATCAGACGTACATTGTTGCGTCTTTGTCTGTTTTCAAATTCCTCTAGTTTCCATAACATGTCAGCTGTTGTCTTATCTTGTTCTTTCCTGGCATCCTGCACTTTAACCATATCATCTTCCAATTTCCCCGTTCTAGTCTCCACTTCGGAGACTCTCCCAGCCATCTCCTCATACAGTTTGCTGACCTTGTGCAGGGAAGATTGCATTTTCCTGTTCGCATGTTTAGCCCTCCGCTTTGCCCTTTGGCTCTCAATACGAGCCTCACTCTGCATTGGTTTTAAAGTTGTAAATAGAACTTCAAAATTGGATGCCCCTCCATCTGCCCCCCGGGATGTAGAATCCAGAAGACCTATTTCACCATTTACAAACTCATCCGTAGCCATTACAGAATTCTCCGCCACTTTATCCCAGTTTAGTTTTTTTACCACTGTTCTCGTGTTACCTCTGCACTCCTTTGACAGTCTCTTTTGTCTGGATTTGCCGTTCCGTTTACTTGACTTCTTTTTTTTTTTACTCTTAGTTTTAACTTTTTCCACAGTTTTAATACTGCCCTCAATATTTGTCTTAAATCTTGTAGAGGCATTCTTTTGAACTGTTTCTAGGGCTGATTCCATAGGTTCTGTATCCAAAGGTTCTGTATCACTATTGATAGAGATTGAGGTGGTTTCGGAGTCAGTCCCTGATTCAGTCTCTTTACTTTCCGTATCAGTGTTCACTGTTTCATCACCTGAACTTTCTGCTTCCGATTCTGTGTCTGTCATTGACCCCAGACTTCCATTCACGCTTTCCTCGTCATCTGCCTCATCATTACCAGTGAAAAAAACCTCATCAGTGGGAGAGGCAGGGTGTATATCAGGTAAATTGTGTGTGCTTACACCCATCTTATCATTTAGGTCTGAATTAATACCTTCCTCAATCCTTGACTCCATTTCAGTTAAATTGATTGCACCCTCAAAGTTACTTTTTCCCAAGACATTATCCTCCACCAGGCTTTGACATGCGCCTGTTCCTTTAATTCCAGATACACCGGGAGCTGGATGAATTATAGCCTTCTCCTTTAAGAGCTTAGGACCGCCCTCTTCTGCCGCTGTAGAAAGGCCTTCAGTTCCTACTGGTTCTGTAACTTCAGTTTGAGGCTGTGCCTCCAGAGTGCAGGTATCGTCCCCATCCGCTCCCGTCTGCTCGAGCGGCTCCCTCTCTGGCCCAGATTGCATCATTCTACACAGGCTCGCCAACGTGGGGATTTCAGCTCCTCGTGGCGGATCCATTTGCGGAATTATTTGAGTAGTCGGCGCTGATACCGCTGCAGGCAAAAACGTCTCAACTATAGTCATTTGACGGAGTGCAGTCTCCTTTCCTGATGTCTCTCCGGCGGTGAGTTTTGCCTCCTCCTTTCTCCTCGCAGTAACAGATGGCGGAGCAGTCAACTTCTTCTTTTTCTCTCCTTTCCCCTTTTCCCGTATTTTTTTCAGTTTTATTTCCTTTGCTGCCTCGCGCCTTTGCTGTGCTTTAGAGCGCGCTTTCCCTCGTAGATTTAACGCTGGAGCACCAAGGTTATCCATATCCTCTTCTGCCTCATAATCGTTGTCCCCCTCGTCTCGCACTCGAGTTTTCTTCGAGTAAAGTGCAAGCTTTGGAGCCATAGATTTTGGAGCAGCTTTCCAGTAATGATTCCCAAATAAAGGCGGGCGAGCTATCAAAAATGTAAAATGTTTATGCAAATATTTATGCAAAGCCCCCTTTTTCTCTTGAGGAAAGTCACTTATCAGGAAGAGCAAGCCAGTGAGCTCTCTCAACGTCACCTTTTATCAATAAGTTGCACTTCCCGTTTGATTTACTAAAGCAGACTCTGTCTCTCGTCTCTCGTCTCTGACCAGCTCTCCACCTATGTTACAGATCACCAAGTTAGATGCGCATTTCTCTTCCAACAGAGGGCCAAATTTCACGGCAGATTAGTTTAGCGTATGCGCCACAGTAGCAGTAGATCTGTAGATCTGTGGCACAACGAGCACGTAGTTCACCACATTTTCGATCAGGAGGGTGTCAGGACACGACCTTCCACTATGGCGTCTCGGCGGCCATCTTGCCGTGACTGCCCTATCCTGAAAGAAGAGACTTTCTTTCCTTGAAACTCGGCTGTGATTCTTGAGTTGCGAGTTGTGCAGCTCCACCGCGGAAACAACAAGAGCCTGCCTGTGAGGCTCAAACAGACACAGGGAGAAGACTCCCCTCTGGTTTGTTGTACAGCGACTTCAATTTCCCCAAGGACTTCTTCTTTTTGTCAATAATGTACCCCTTTGGATGTCCCGTTTTTTAGAAGGAGCAGCCCTTTGCAGCTCTTCGTCCTAATTCCTATGGACCTGTGTTGTCCTCCTGGTCCCTTGGAGCCAGGATTGTTTTTGTAATAATCTGTTTAGTAGCTTTAATATTTGCATTAATTATATTTATTATGCACAAAAACATTTTTTTGAGCAATTGAAAAATGCGACTTTGCCCTTGCCTTGAATGTATTAAATTGTTGTTCTAGCCCTCATAAAAGGAAAATGAAACAGTCAATTAGAATTTCTTTTTTTTATTAGAGATGTCCTGTTAGCTATTCTGAAACTGAAATAGATGGTCACTGCAATACATAGGAGACCTGAAAATGTTTACTAGATGATTTTAGGATTTGCTTTTGTTTAGGACTAGAAAAATGATAATTCTGTTTGTAATAGTGGTCATTACTTTCTCCTGCTATCTGTATGTTAATGATGACCCGATGCTCCGTTCCCTTTGTATTCCTGCTTATACCTCACATATACCCGCTTAATGAAATGTTTAGAATGGAAAATGCCCACCTAGCAATGAATTAGGATATTGATAAATTTATGAAAATTAATGTGCACATATTTTCTATGTTCCTAATGGTTCATAGGAATGTCTTTAGGTCATGCTAAAAGGACTACCTGTTAAATATTGCAGGGATTTGTTAGCATGAGCTGAAAGCCATTTTGTATTTCTGGCAGCCATCTTGTTTGCCATATGCTGCCACGTGCCCGCCATGTGCTCTGTCCACACCCAGCGTTGACTGCTCTTGTAATCTGCCTAGAAACGAACTATATTTAGCTAGGGGTGGGCGGAGAAATACGCTCCGTTCGCGGAGTTTGCGAAGTTTCAGCAACTTCGCACTTCGCGGAGAGCGCGAAGCTGTCGTCTACTTCGCAATCTACAGCGTTGCGTAGTAGTTTTTCTTCCTCGCGCGTCAATAGCATTCTCGCGTGCGCGGTAATGACTTACCGTGGTTCTGCGTTCGCTTTCTCGCTTTTCTCTCCCGGTCGCGTTCGCTACGATGTTTGGAATCCGGCCGCAAAATCCAACCCTACTGTGAGAATTCGATTACATCATTCGGACGCGCGACCACGTCATTAGGACGCGTGATCTTCTTACAGCGCTATGTTGGTAAGATCGCGTTTCCGAACACGCAGAAACTGCAATCTGGCACAGAATATCTCTCAAGCATGTTAAAATTTTCTCTAAAATGTTCATTTAACCCCATAGATTGTGATTTGGCTGTTTTTTGTTTTGGGCTAGGAGTCCTCTTTTTGTTTCTACCCTTTTTTTTCAAGAGAAAGGAAGTGCCCCTGAGTCTCCAACTTCCTGTTCCTGTCCACCAGGCTCCTCCCAGTGCTTTGTCCATGTGGTGTTCACTTTCATTTGGAATTGGAGCTGGAAGGATCACTCTTTGTGTTTGTCTGCTGCATCATAGCATTTAATTGGATTTATTGAGGAATTTTGGATTTGAACTTTTCTTTCACAAGTAAGTTTGAGAATTGGTGTACTGTGTAAATGTTTTTTTTTTTTTAACTACAGTTTTCTGTGCTTCTTAATCTTTCCTAAATATTATTATTGGGGGAGGCCTGCACTGTTTTGGTATGTTTGCACAGTGCTGCAACGCGACCTTACAGATTTTGTCGTCTTCGCGCGCTCAATGTGCGTGCTCGGGGGCGCGATCACGACGTTTTGTTCAGTTCGCGCCGCCGAACACGCCGAATTTGCATTCTCGCGAGCAATATCTCTCGAGTTGCCTAAAACGTTCCCGAAAAATGTAGATGCTGTTCATTTTGCTAATAGAAACTCCTCAGGTTGTCATTTGCTCGTAGTTTTTGGAGCATGGACCACTCAATGTTTCTGTCCTCTATGTACCTTGTTGTTTGAGGGTGGCCTGACCATGTGGGCGACTTGGTGGCGGCCATGTTGTCAAGCCAAGCATTGTCCTTTTGCCATAGGAATGTATCGTCTATTTGTCTGTCTTCTTCTTCTTTTCCTGTTTTTGGGGGTGGCACTGGCCCGGCCATGTGGGGGCAGCCATTTTGTGTGACCTTCCATCCTGGTTGCCGCAGGCCTCCAAAGTTGTGTGATTTTTTTCTGCCAGTAGGCCAAGAGTGAGTCCCAGAGATAGTCAGCTGGGATGCTTGATGTAGCGGTTTCCATTTTGTCTGTTGAATTTAACATCATTTAGGGCATGGGTGGCAATGCATTGAATTTTCAGATGTAGTGTTTGGGGTGTAGTTAACTAGTTAACTCATTGGGGGAAAACTCCAAATGCCTTTGTTGTTTGTGTTGTTGTGTAACTTTCAAACCATGTAGCCATGGGGATTTTCTTTTTTGCATTAAGCTGTGATGTATGCATCCTCCTTTTTCTGGCCATATAGGGAGGGATATAGGCCTGGTTGAGTTTATTTTTTTCTGGCCTTTGCCCTTTACCCATGTACCTGTGATGAGTGCCCATGTGGAGCTGTGGTGGTAGTAGTAGTAGTAGTGTGCCGTTTTGTTTTTGTCAAATTGGCCTGTGTCTTGCCTTTGCTCCTGTTGGCTTACAACTGTTCACATCCCCATTGCTATCTGCTGCAGGTCACTAATGCTGCATCCATGATGCACAAATTATGGATAAACAAGTTCCACTTCCACAACATTTGCATTTTAATTATTTTCTATTCTTACTCTTACTGGATGTACTAATACTTCTAGTAGTAATTAAAGCTAAAATAAATCCATATTCGACTGATGTTGTTCTGCCTTCTTTGCTTGTAGGTGCACAAAAGACTGGAGGAGGTGTCTGTCATCAATCATCGCCTGTTATACTGCCAGACGTACGTCCTTCTGTACTACGTCACGTGTGGTGTGAGTGACTAACCTGACCAGACATCATTCTCAGCAACTTGTGCAACTGAGTGCTGCTGCTGACATCTGAAGAAGATGGGCCCAAAGAAAGCAGGTACCAGGTCCTCCAAAATAGTTGCTGAGAAGAAGGAAGAGCAGAAGAAGGAAGTGCCACTTAAGTCTGGTGTTGACCCGAAAACCTTTTTTGGGAGGAAAAAAGTACACCTGCAGCAGCAGTGACCGTGGTCCAAGCTGGGGCCAGCACCTCCGCATCAGTGGGCCCAAGCCACCACCCCAGGCCCAAGCAGATGAGTGGGGAAGAGGTAGCCAGCCTAATGTTGGAAAGCAGTGATACTGAGCATGACCTGAACTTATCGCAAAGTAGTACACATTCCACGCAAGAGGGAACACAGCAGAAAAGTGTTGAACAACAACTAGCGCCCGCAATAGTAGAAGTTCAACAACCACCGCCTGCAATAGTAGATGCGCAACGAAAAGAACAACCACAACCACCACCTGTAATAGTAGTTGTTGTTGTTCCTCCCGAAGTTGGGGCAGTTCAGGGAAATTGAGCCTGATGCAGAGCACGAAGAGGCAGCACATCCTGCAGGAGATCTATTGGGTTCCAAATCCCCACCAATGAAAAGGAGGGTTAGTCCATTGAGTTCTTCGCCAAGCATCCCTTCTGATGATCTTGATCTCAATTTGGAGCCAGAACGATCTGAGCATGAGAGGGAGAGACATCCCAAGAAGACCAGGCTAGGGAAAAGGAAGGTTCCAGGAAGCCTACCACTTATGGAGTGCAATGTTCAGCAGCCGGATAATGATAATGATGGTGATGAAGAGTCAGACCCAGTCATCACAAGCATTACTCCTGGCCCTGAGGACATGGAGACCAACATTTTACCCTATCAAGAATGGCTGCGACTAGGGATGTATTAGCACGCATACCACCCACACAGGCCACACCAAAACTACCTCCAGCTTCCATTTTTACATTTGCACACAGCCGGCAGCGTCCTACATCCAGCACAAGTTCCACCTCAGCAGAAGGAGGTAGTGGTACTACTGCCCAGCCACATAGTGCAGTTCACCACACAACCTCCGGTTCATCCGGCATTGGAAGTGGCACCTCTAGCAGGAGACAAAAGTTAAGCTCCCCAGTGTGGGACTTCTTTACAGTTAGCGCAAATGAGGACAACATTGCTATATGCTCCATTTGTCATTCCTCTGTTAGTCGTGGTAAGCTTGGCACAAACTATGGTACCAGAGGCCAAATGACCCATTTGAAAAAACACAACGCAATCAAGTGGGAGGACCACCTACGTATCATGGAAGCTGGAACCATTAATGTTGGTGGGGAAGCAGTAGAAGGTCCACAGAACACACAGGAAGAAGAGGGAGACATTCTATTTGGTAGTGGTACACCAAGTACCCCTGTCCCACTCCCCAGCACTGCAGTGGTAGAACCCAGATCCTCCGGATCAGCAACATCTCTGTGGCACCAGAGTACGAGTAGCCCGATGACACCAAGGAGTGCGGGTGCGAAGTCTGCGACACGAAGTAGTGCACCGGGCAAATCTGAAAGAAATTCCAAGCAGCGTTCCATTCTTAGCATGTTTGGGCAGGAGGGAAAGTACGAGCGCAACCACCCAATTGCACGTTTATACAATGCTAAGCTTGCTAAAATGTTAGCTCTGGACCTTCTCCCATTTTCTTTTGTTGAAGGGATGGGTTTCCTGGAATTTGTGTCAACCCTCTGCCCAAAATGGAATGTTCCCAGCCGCTACTATTTTGCCAGAGTTGCTGTTCCAGCACTACCCCACGACGTGCTGGAATTGCTTGGAAAAACCTTGCAGCAGAGTGCAGTGCATAGTATCCACCTGACAACAGACATGTGGAGCAGTACCCAAGCCACAGATTACATGTGCATCAATGCACACTGGATCTCTTTTTCAGGTGTTAGAGACAAGATATCTACAGGCATTGACATTACTGAGATTTTTAATGATACTCGCAAACATGCAACTGTAGCCATGTTTGCTATGGAGAAATCGCATACTGCTGCAAACATTTTGGATGAGTTCAACAGCAAGGTCTTTGAATGGCTGCGACCAAGAGGCCTCAATATTGGTTTTGTTGCCACCGACAATGGCAGTAATGTAGTTAAGGCCATGGAATATGGCGGCTATTTCAGGGTCCCGTGTTTGGCACACTGCATCAACATTGTGGTTCAAGACTTTCTGAAAAGTGAAAGCAAAGTCAGCAACTTACTGACCATTTGCAGAAGAATCTGCACGCATTTCAATCATTCTTTTAAATCCCGGAAGCAGCTACGGGTCATTCAACGTGAGTATAAAATGCCAGTCAAAGCACTCATTCAGGAGGTACCAACACGTTGGAACTCTACATATTACATGCTCGGACGGCTGTTTGAGCAGTACATACCACTCAATGAATATGTCATGACAAGATCAGGGGATAATGCTGTTAAAGACATGACCGTTGAGATGTGGCAATGGGACCTCATTAAATGCCTGAGATGCTACTTTCTTTTGAGGTCTTTACACGTGCAGTCAGCAGGGAGGACTGTACTATGAGCCAAGCAATCCCACTGTTGTACATGCTTGAGCAAGAGCTGAAGGAGGTGTCTGAAACGAACGAAGGTATGGAAGGAAAACGTGAAGCATGTAATTTTGCGAAGTCCTTAGCAAGGCGCTTATCTCAGAATACAAGGATTCAAAATAAGATTTTGTCACATGAACATAACATTACTGCCACAATTTTGGATCCACTGTACAAATTATTTGTGAACAGTAATGCAGTAATTCCTTTTTCTAAAGAGGATGTTTCCAAGTACAAAACTGTAATAGCCAAGGAAGCCACTAATTTAGAAAACGAACGGCTCTCAATTAGAGGCCTGCCAGTGCCAGCCCAGGACAGTGCAAGTACTACTGAGCATCCTACAGAGTCAAGGTCTTCTTCACAGCATGCGAGCAGTGTGTTTGCTTCCCAGCAGTCACCAACACAAACAATAACACCAACCACACCAACAGGATCTGATTCATCAGACACAAGCAAAAAAATAGCTGCTTGGTTTCTACAGAAAGGGATGGGGAAGTCCGTTGCTGCCGCAAAGCAAAAAGAGGACGAGCAAACCAGAGCACTAATGAACATTGAGCGGATCGTCCAGGCCTATCTGGATGACACAACAGAGGTGTTCATGGAGCAAAGCCCATTGGTGTATTGGTATAGGACAAGAAGCCAATGGCCACTGCTTAGCAGGGTGGCGATAAAGTATCTAGCTTGCCCTGTTTCAAGTGTCTCTTCTGAGCTTGTGTTCAGTGCTGCTGGTGCCATTGTGAATGTGAGAAGGACCAGTCTCTCGCCCAAAAGCGTGGAGAGGTTAACCATGATAAAAATGAACCAGCACTTGGTACCACCAGACTACAAAGTCCGTGAATCAGAGCTGAAAGAGGAGAGCGAGTCGGAAGAAATAAGTATAGGGTTACAGGACCTACTTCTGTCAGAAGAACCACCAGGGTTTGGGACGAGCTCCTCTTCCCTGACAACTAGCCCTTGCGGTGCCAAACGTAATCAACATCAATCACAGGTAAGAAGAAAAGTTTGCTGGGAGGTATACTGGAGGAGAGGCTGGTAGTACTAATAGGACAAATATAACTTTGAGTGAGGGGCACAGCATCTATCTGTTTGCGTGTTACACATATGGTCAGTTAATAAAGTATTTCAATCAAACACTGTAAGCTGCCCTGCATCTAGAGTAAACCTTGTGACGTACAACAGTAACCCCACCACAAAAAAAACATCATATCATATCTGTATACATTGAAAATAAATAACATTTATTCATGTATAAAAATAATATCCTCCTATCCCACCCCTATCCCCACCCTAACCCCAACCAATGTCCAAGTCCAAAGAATGTCCCACAAAAATAACCCCAACACCCAATTCCCACCCACCAACAAAAGTATTAAAAAAGGGGCAAATCAACAGGGTCCGGGTTCATTACAGTTGGTGGGCTTTAAGGTGTTTGTCCACAATGATTTTTACGCGCTCCTCTAATTGGTCCTCCAGCTGGGCCATCCGGAGGAGAAGTTTTTTGCCGAAAAGCACGGCACCTGCATTTGCATCCATTGTGTGTGGGGGTGGCAGATGTTAAAAGCCGGCGGTGAGCGGCTGCCTGGCCACGGCGCCGTACTCCTGCAGGTGGAGCCTTGCTGGAGCCCGACGCATTGGAAGAGGCAGCAGCTGCTGCTGCTGCCTCCTCCTCCTCCTCAGCCTCAGCCACCAGCTTGCGGTACTCCTCCACAATGGCCTGCAGTTTCCTTTGCCGGGCCCTGGCTGCCAACTCCTTCCACGATGGTTTTGAGGAAGGAGTATGAGTATCTATAAAAAAAGAAACAGAATTGTAACTGAAACTCTTCATAATTAATTCAACAGTACATTGTGGCATAGTAGCACTATCAAGCGCAGTACATACAATTGGTGTCAACTTTTAGTATCTATCTAATCTGTCCTCCTGCTTCCCCTGCCTGTAGCATTTGTTGAACTTTTTTTCGGCATTATACTTGCCCTAGTACTGGGTGGCCTTGAGTACACATAAAAAGAACAAAAGTCTTTTTTGTATCCTTTTAGTTTTTCAAAGTAAGACTCTGCTTCCAGTGACAGTCTTCACCTATGATGAATGTACAAATACATTTAGGGGGCATCCACCCATTAAAAGTCAATGTCTATCATTCTTTATTATCTGCTTACCTGGTTTCACTTTCACCAGCAACCACCCATGCGTCCACTCCTTCCTTGCCTTGGGTTTCATTGACACAAACTCCGCTCATGATTCTTGCTATCCGCTGTATCCATGCACCCATTTCTTTTGCCCAACCAGGCCTGCATTTTCTTTGAACTTGCAGTTCTACCCATCCTTTAACAACCCATGTATCCGATTCATATCAGCCATGTGAATGAACCTTACAAAGTATCCTTCTATGGTAGTTTGTCTTATTATTACATCTCTTTAGTCCTTCCTCCTTCCACCCTAGTTCACTTCTTTCCCTTTTTGTTCAACACATCCCTCAGGTCATCTGATCTGACTTTTAGTCTTCTCCAAAAGTTACACAGCTGAGTTGGAGTCTGATGGAAAAGGCCTTGTTTACTCAACTCAAACTGGTAATGCTACAAAGGGTGTCTTCGTCAACCATTGTATTTTGTCCAGTACAACTTCAAATTCATACTTTCCTAATAAGTCTCATAGCACAGTGAGGATAAAAAGGCCCCCCATCCACCTAGTAATGCAAATAAGTAATGAATATAACTTACCACCGCCCACCGCTGAACTTTCCTCCCCCACTGATGCTCCTGCAGGTGCCGCGTCCTCTGTCCCCTCCTGGATGGCAATCTCTTCGCCGCTGGCCCCGTCGGCACTGGTGGTTAGTATTGATTGTGCACCTATAAAAACAAGTACACCTTTTTAGATGCCTGCACACCTCCCCCTATTTTACTAGTTGTACTTTTTTCACCAGGAAGGAAGATTAAAAAAACTGTTACGTACAACAAGAATCGTTGTGACAGTGTAACTAGTCCAAATTGCGTCCAATGTACAGCAGTCACATTAGACAGAGTTTTGTTTTAATTTATTAGATGGTCCCTAAGGTCATCTAATCTACTCCTACTATAGTCTTTGGAAAGTTAGCCTGAGCCATATAAACATTTTTTGATCCGTGTCTACTGCTTTGCCCATGTTACCTTGCAGCTTGTTGCACAGTAAGAAAGACACCATTGAGGCCACATGAGTCTCGCATACAATTGACAAACCAGTATTGTTAGTCCATAATGTTGCACTTGTTGCCAAGTGATGACTGCTAAAAACTGACATAGTTGTATTCACTGTCTAACGTGCAACATTTTTCTCATAGGCAGATGAGAAGAGAAGATTGCCTTCTACGAAACAAGGGATTTGCAGAGCTTTCGAAAGATGCATGTGTAACCACTAACAGTATACGTTCAATGGAGAGAGGTCTCCCACAATTCACACATTTCTCTATCGTGCACTAGATGTACAAAATGTACAGTATTTAATCTTCTTCATTTTGCATGGTGGAGCAGGATGTTTTTCATCGAAATACTTACAAGTTACAGCAATACAAAGCTTGTTAATTATTACAAAAAATAAAGTTTTTGAACTTGCACGTAGACTCTGTGGTATATTTTCAGTGTCTGGGGTGCTGGGGACTGAAACGAGTGAGTGAGCGAAAGGGTCTTCTACTCTTCTTCTTCTGTTCTGGCGTGGGTTGTGTATTAAAGTCATTGGGTATATCTAACTATCTTCGTGTGGGGGTCGGGAGTGGGACACTTGACTATGACCGAGACACTTAGGTAGGTAGACTAGACGGTCATTGGATTATGGGTTCTTCTGACTGAGTTCTGTGAGCAGGGTGTAAGGTCCAACCTCCCTATCACCAACATCAAGAACATCCTATTTTCTTCTTGTACATAGTTGTGTATGTGCAGAGAGAGAATAATATTAACCACAACAGTAGCAGAAGTATACTAACTGAACCAAAATTAGTAGGCAAACATCTGGTTGTGCATTTTTGTTGGTGGGAATTGAGAGACTGGAGATTACAGAGGACAACGCAAAAGACAGGAGTGGACCCAATGGCTACAGCTATTCTATCACAGCTTTATTCAAAAGAATACCTTAACTAAAGAGTGGCCAACAGGGCAAGCTTAGCTACACACAGTCTAATAGTAGTAGCACAGAGACTCTAGGGGCAGAGGCAGTTTGAAGGAACTGAAAGTCAGGGATGGCATTGGATAGTTACACAAAATTTGGAAAACAAATGTAAGACCAAAGAAGGTTTTGCTAACATTGAATTACGAAGGAAGATTAATAGGTTGGAAAAAATAAGGTGCGTTAAAAAGTTAGGGAAATATAATTGTTAATAATATAAGCACTGTAGGACTTACTGGGGCCAGCAGCAGGATCCGCGGTAGAGGAGCGCTCCTCCTGTGGTTGTCCCGCCAACTCGGACCCCGTCTTCTTGCCCTTGGGTGGTGCTGATCATGTAAGAAATAATAAAGAAAGAGAAGCATTAAGTGCTGTGAAACAAAGACCTCATTCAAAAATCCTCTCAAACATTTTAGGGAACAACAATTCCAATAAAATTGACTTCGAAGTATAAATGTCTACTGGCTTGCAAGATCCAAAGATCGTCTACTTATAGAACACTAATCAAATGTGCCATAAACATTCTGATTGCAGAATACTAACGAAGCCAGTACCACCTGACCTACACCACCTATTCAAGAATCCAGATGGGGCAATTGTTCAGTAAGTCGGCATTTCAATTTTATTTTTACCCACAAACATGCATAGATGATGAGATGGAGGACACATGCATAAATTTGTATATACACATAATTGTTGGTTGCTTGCGTCAGAACTGCTACTGACTGACTCACCTGACCATGCTATTGCTGTGCTAAGCCTACCACTCAGTAAACAAACTCAAACCGGTTCTATGGAGGGGTGGGGTAAATAAGAACTAACTAAGCATTCAGTGACAGAGGAGGCGTCATGCAGACCGTTAAAAAATATGAAGCAAGTAATACTATCCATCCACCACTATTTCACTAAAGGACAATGGGACTAGACTCTAGCAATAGCATTAACTAACTTCAGTTCTCTAAAAACTCTAACATCAATAATCAGCAGCCCAAGCTAGCGCTAAGTTACAAACCAGTAAGAGAAGTGGCGAGCAGCACCTGTGTCATACAATAACAGAAGAATTTGAGACTTAATTTATTGGCAATGTAACAAAGCGCACCAGTAACCGTGTTACTTATTCATCCAAGAATTATACACAATACTTGTACTACTATAATATATATTAAATTATTAATATTACTAGCTACTCACCAATCCCCACGACTTCAACACCTATCAGGTCCAACAGGTCCTGCTCCCTGTCCAGAATGTCTGCCCAGCGGTGGGCCAGCTGCTGGTGGGTGCGCCGGATTTCTGAGCGACGGTAGACTGACCGGCGCACCTTCGCCCACCGGCGGTGACGCTCCTCTGGCTGGTAACCGGACCCTGGCCTGCCACCTGCTGCCAAGGTCAAGGGGAGGTGGCGCTGGATGAAAAAAACCAGGGCGGCCACCTCCGCCTCCCCAAAAAGATTCCGGGCCTGCACCCCTGCAGGTCGCATTCTGCCGCAAGGCAGCCGGCTCTTGGGCGCAGGCGCCTTGCCCTTCGAGCCGGTTCTGCTGCTCCCCTTTGCCATGGTTCCGGGGTGGAGGTGGAGGTGGAAAAGAAAGTTAGGGGGAAGAAGTAGGAGCTTAAATAAAGAAGTAAAATACAACTGTAAAAAAAGGTGGAAAAGTAGAAATAAAATGGAAAATATAAACTTAGGGACAGAGAGAAATAGATGAGAAGTAAAAAAAGTAAGAAAAACTGTGAAAAGAGGTAAGGATTGAAGAGATATAAGGTGGATAGAAAACTAGGCCCAGAACCATAGCAGAGAGTGTGAAAAACAAGATGGCCGCGCCCATCGCGACCACGTGGGTAAGTTCGCGCGAGAATTCACGCGAACACGCACTTTGTCAGTGTAAACAAGTAGTTGCGTTCCCGAACAAGACGTGCACCGCGCGAACGCGTTATTCGCGCCCAGGAAGAGGAAGTAGGGGACGCGGGCGGGCGGGACAATTGAAAAAACAAGATGGCCGCGCCCATAGCCCACCACATGGGTAAGGTCGCACGCTACAATTCCCCGAACACGCAGACAGCGCTCCGAACACGCACTACGCGCTCCCGAGCAAGAAAAACGGCTCGCGAACGGGACCAGCAAGCTACTACGCAAGCTCACGAAGCTACGCGAAGGTCGCGTAGTGCGAGAACGGCTTCGCGTAGCTTCCCGGAGTGCAGCTACGCGAACTACGCCCACCCCTATATTTAGCATCTTCCACCTTCGCACATGCTCAGAAGGGCCTAGCTAGTAGAATGCACCTGCTCTTTTTGTAGAACTGTCAGGATATTTTTGCTGCTGTATGGAGAAGTAACTCTCCTCCCACTTTGTTGAGCAAGCCAATCTTGCATGCCCATATTAGTCATTTTGCATGCTTACATGTGCCAGGACTGCCCCTGGGTCTTATGCTGACTATGTAACCCTAAGCATATATAAGGCCTCTGTTTTCTGTACTCCTCAGACTGCCTCATTCATGTGCTAAAGCTTCTGTGTGACGTAGTCTCCCTCATTGGAGGTTAATGAAGATGTTACTTTTATATTTCAGCTTCTGTGCCAAATTTTTCTTTGTTGGTTTAAAAGGACAAAGTATCAGTGGGACCCCCGAGAAGGTTTCTATTTTCTACACACTCTGCCTAGTCGACATGGCAATGCTAGACTGCACACAGACCTTGCAATGGCAGGCCTGAGACACACTATACAAGCTGCTTCTGTGGGTGGCACAACCAGTGCTGCAAGCCCACCAGCAGCATTTGATTTACAAGCCCTGAGCACACATGGTGCACTTTACTAGGGGCTGACAGATAAATCAAAAAACCCAATCATGGAATCACTAATTAGTACATTAATTTATCATAGGGAGCACTTGCACTGTGACACTGAATAGCAGTGGCACAGTGCCCAAAGCTTAAAACCAGCAAAAACATATCAAAACAGAGGAGGCAATCCGTCAACATGGAAGGGAGACTCAGACCAATGATGCCAGGTCTAACAATGGGCACATCTTATTACAGTAGCACAATAAAGAAAGGAGGAAGATCTGTTGGTTTTCTTTGTATGTAAATATTTGTTGAATGTTTAACTGCTAGGAGAGATGAAAGTCCATTGCAGAGGTTTATTGCAAAGTCGGTGTGGGTAGGTTGGCAGAGACAGGGTTTGTGATTTAGTGAGGGTATGTGCGTGGTGTAGTGAGGACTGGCAGGAAGCAAATTCTTTGAGTTGGTGTAAAGGCCATGAGCTGTGATGAGAATATATAGGTCATAGGCTCAAATCTTGGGATTTTGAGATATACCTAAGCACTGTTTATTTGGAGGGAGTGGATTTGCTGAGGTGCTAAGGCAGCATTTATCCGCATAGTGAGAGTAGATCTCAAGTATCAATTTGTCAAAGTGTCACAAGTCACAAAGGCTCTTGCAGCACAGTCAGCTGGGCTAATGGCACACTGCGAGCAAGCACTGATTTCTCAGATGATCACAGCGTACAGAAAGAGGTGATGAAACACTCAACATTCATAATTGTAGTTGAAAAGTTTGCTGTGCACTGATCATTCAGAGAGCTAGGCATGAGTTGCTCAGAGTATTATCAATTGCTCGTATGACTTCATAACATTTGATTTGAATGTTTAGTTTGAATATTTATATATTTATCTGTTGTCATCCTGCATTATGAGTCATGTTGTTTTTTTAGAGAAGGAGAGTCTGGGTCACATTCCTTGTCTGGGTGAACCACGAAAGTCACTAAGCAAGCCTGTGCTTATCCTCTTTTACCATAGCACAAAAGGACTCATGCTTAACTTAGTGGTAATGTGCATAGTACTTATGCGGCAGTCAACAAATAAAGTGATAGAGTGAAAACACTACATAAGAAAGATCCCAAATCATTCTATGTCACTGGAGCTTCATGTTGGCAGTCATCACAGGCTGCTGCTGCTGGTTTTTGGCAAGGACGCAAAGAGCAGGTTGTCGAAGGAGACTCACATCAGCGGGAATCGCAGATGGTTGCCAGGCAACATGAGGACTCCATTTGTAGTCGCACAGGGACAAAAACCTGAGAATCTTCACCAGAGACTCTGGACTTGTGGTTTTAAGCCAAGAAGAGAACACTCTGATGCCAGTCTCGGGGCACAACCTGGATATGCAACTCTTAGGCATCAGCACTCTCTCCAGCAGAGGCCAGCATCAGGGCTCAGGCCGGTCCATGCAGGACCAAGCTGTGCTGGTCGGCTTGACAGTTGCAGGAAGACATCTGGAAGCTTGTCCTTTCCCTGCAGATCAAACAGGAGAGTCAACTGACACTTATGTGGAGCCTGAGCTCAAGTCAAGCAGGTCCAAACTTCCTTTTTCAGATAGCAGGGCAGTCCTTTTCCTGAATCTTCCACTGGACCAGCCTTTTTCTGATGAGAGGTTTTGAAGGTGCCACTTTTATCCTCAGTGCCAGCCTGCAGGTAAGGGATGTCCCCTCTGTATACACTTGCCTCTTATTTTTGTTTGGCTCCAAAATGAGTAGGGTAGCAAAGGGTAGATAGGCCTATTTGTGAGCTGCAGTTGTCAGTGACACAACAGACAACCCTTAGACGTCAGTGGGAGCAAGCCCTGAGGCTATGCTTTGAAGTTCAGGAAGGCTAAGCACAATCTTCCAGGACATCCTTGTTAGGAGGTGAACACCCCACCCCACACCCAAGGCCTATTAGTCCCCATATCTGGAAGTAATACACAAAACACAAAAGCACACACACTCACAGTCATGTGATCCTGGACCTTGGCAGAAATGCACACTTGCTTTATGCAGAAAAATGCACACTTTCTAAAATTGGCTTTTTCAGGATAGCAATTTAAAATCCGTCTTCACAAATGAAGAGGATTTCAAATTGCAATTTATGTGAAAGGAAATAGTGTCTCTTGATATGGTCCCAAATTGAAGTTCTGACTTCTTAAGCTTAACCAGTGTTAGTTTATGGGAAAGTTAGTTTTACAAAAATGAAAACTTCCTTTAGGAGTTTTTCACTGTCAGGGCATGTGAAACTAAAAATAAACATGTCCTACATTTTAAATACAATGCACTCTGCCCTATATATTAGGGGTGAATTATAAGTATGAAACAGGAAGATTTATGCCTAGAAAAAGGTTTGTAATGACTAATTGAAATGGCAGTTCAACACGTTACTATAGATTTTAGTGGTCGGCCAGAGACATGTTTTGCAGTGCAACTTTAGTGGGGGAGGAGAGCACAACATGAAACGGCACAAAACGAAACGTGGACACACCACAATTTCACAGTGAAAAATTACCCTTTTTGTTTCCAAAGTGCCTAGCTGTAATTTTTTTAACCTAGCTCTGCCGGCACCTAGGGAAACCTATACCTTTTTTAAAACTAGACCCCCATAGAAACCCAGGATGGTGTGACTTGACTGGCTCTCACTAGGTTCTGTTACTCAGAATCCCTTGCAAACTTAACAACTTGTCAAAAAAAACAATTTCCCCATATTTCAGTAGTGGAAAGTTCTGGAGTCAGCGTGGATCCACTAATTTCCACTCACCCCGCGTTCCCCAAAGTCTTCAGAGAAAAATGATACCTCACTTGCGTGGGTGGGTCAAGTACCCGCGACCAGCAAGGGCCCAAAACCTATTGAGGCGACATCAGAATTACCTATCAGAAACCAATCTGGATTTACACGCGAGGTCCCATGAGTTTTTGGCCCGGGGCTCGGCAGCCATCTAGGGAAACCTACCAAACACACACATTTCTGGAAACTAGACACCTGAGGGAGTCCAGCGAGGTATGCCTTGCATGGATCCCCCAAAATTATCCTACACAGTACCCCCTGCAAACCTTAAATTTTACTGAAAAAAATCACTTTTTTCTCAAATATCTGTGTGGGAAAATTCTGGAATCTGCGTAGATCCTCAAATCTCCTCCCACCCAGCATTCCCCCAGGTCTCCTGATAAAAATGGTACCTCACTCATGTTGGTGGGATAGGGACTCGCAACAGGCAAGGGCCAAAACCTATTGAGGCAACATCAAAATTACTTTTCACAAACCAACCTGGTTTTGCAAGGGGGTCCGATGAGTTTTTGGCCCGGGGCTAGGCGGACATCTAGAGAAACCTACTAAACTCACACATTTCTGGAACCTAGACACCCGGGGGAGTCCAGCGAAGTATGGCTTGCGTGGGTCCACCAACATTCTCCTACCCAGAATCCCCTGCAAACCTCAAATTTTGCTGAATTTTTTTAATAACATTTGTGTGTGGGAAAGTTCTGGAATCTTCGTGGATCCACATATTTCCTACCACCCAGCGTTCCCCCAGGTGTCCTGATAAAAATGGTACCTCACTTGTGTAGGAAGGCATAGTGGCTGCAACAGGAAATGGCCCAAATCGTACTGTTGGGACTTCAAAATTGCCTATAACAAAACTACCTGGTTTTGGGGGGGGGGGCATCTGGGGTTTTAGCCCTGGGCTCTATGCCATCTATGGAAAGCTACCAAACCCACACATTTCTGAAAACTATACACCCTGGGGAATCCAATTAGGTATGGATTGCGTGCATCCCTCAATATTTCCCTTCGTACAATCACTTGCACACCTCAAATTGAGCTGAAACAAATCCACTTTTCCGCATACGTTTGAGTGGAATCACTGTGGAGGAACAAATGTCCTATCCCAGAGCGTTCTCCTGAGTAAAATGATACCTCACTTGTGTGTGTCCAATGCAGAATTGACTAAAAACGTATTTTTAAAACAATGTAGCGCTTAGAATTCTTGGTGCTGTACCCTAATTCTCTATGTTTTGGTCTCTTCCCAGTCACAGGCCCCTGCCCCACCCACACAAGTGAGGTATCATTTTACTCCGGAAACCTACCAAACCTATATATTTCTGAAAACTATACAGCAGGGGGAGTCCAGCTAGGTATGGGTTGCGTGGGTACTCCAAAGTTTTCCTACCCAGAATCCCTTGCAAACCTCAAATTTACCTGAAAAAACAAATTTTCTCAAATTTCTGTTTGGGAAAGTCCTGCAATCTACGTGGATCCACAAATTTCCTACCGCCCAGCGTTCCCCCTGGTCTTCCAATAAAAATGATACCTCACTCATGTGGTTGGGTCAAGTACCCGCTAAAGGCAAGGGCCCAAAACATACTGAGTAGACATCAAAATGCCTAACACATAACAACCTAGTTTTGCAGGGGGAGGTCCCCTGGGTTTTTGGCCCCGGGCTCGGCGACCATCTAGGAACACCTACCAAACCCACACATTTCTGAAAACTAGACAGCCGGGGGAGTCCATCGAGGTATGGCTTGCATGGGTCTCCCAATGTTTTCCTACCCAAAATCCCCTACAAACCTCAAATTTAGCTGAAAAAAACAATTTTTTCTCAAATTTCTGTGTGGGAAAGTTCTGGAATCTACGTGGATCCACAAATTTCCTACCACCCAGCTTTCCCCCAGGTCTCTTTATTAAAATGATACATCACTCATGGGGGTGGGTTGTATGAGAGTAGGATCTGATTACTATGGTTACCCCCACTTTTTTCTGGTGTTTCACAGTTTTTCGACTGTCAGTCACCCATATGGCAGACCTTACCAATCCTGAAGGCAGGGTGCTTGGTTTTGTGTGAGAGGGTGCCCATGCATGAGCAGGACCCCTCTGCAGCTTTCGGAATCTATTCTCTGAGGCTGTTCAGTGATGCAGCCAGACCATATACACTTAAAGGCATTATTAACCTTGTGATAAATGCTAACTTTGGAATGGCCGCATTGAAACTTGTCGTTTTTGGTGTCAAACACTTTGGAATCCTAGCCCCCACGAGTCCTGGCACACAGGGGTAGAATTCCACCCTTCTAGAGGGAGAGACATGTACACACTGGTCTTCCCGGTAATAGTTTAAAAGAGCCCTGGCATTACAAAATGGGTGCTGCAGCCACAGACACAAGTCTGGCCTTCTTCTGCTGACTGAAACTCCGGCAGAGGAGGCCTGGACAATAGGTTTCCTGTCACAGGGAGGTGTAACCACCTCCCAGACAGGCTTTAGTGTATTGGGGATGGGTGTGTGCACTCTGAGAGTACTTTGAAGTCTGCAATGGAGGCACATTCGGTGTCCCTGTGCATAGCCCAATTCAAACCAGTTGCAGGGGCTGCCAGCCCCTGCTCTGGCGTGAAACTGGACAAAATAAATGGGTGCAGCCACCCCTCTTTCCAGACCCTCCCATAGGTGGGTCCCCAGAGTATGTTGAACCCCTTTATTAGGTACAAGTAAGGAACCTCTGGCAACAGGACTTTAGATTACACCTAGACGAGACTCTGAATCTGAATCCTGGAACTTCGCCGTTCTACTAAAAACTAGAGGATGGGTGAATCTTCCTTGGGGTCATGGAGTGACTACCCTGGTTGGCAGGCAACCAACAAAGCATTTACCAGTCTGCATCTCTGAAGCTCCCGACGGACTCTGAAGTACTTGCAGCCCAGGAAGAGGATTTCCAGACTTCTCAGAGGCTGACCCGAATCCCCAGCAAAGCTGAGACCCGCATCCCTGGTGAGTGACGTGGAACTCAAACTCATGGACACCATGCACATTTGCTAGTGCATTAACTTGTCAACATCTACTGAAGTTGTGCTTTGGGTTACTTGTAGCCCAAGCCCCGAGCACGATCTGCACTGAAAAGTTTTGGCCTACACTCCACGAGTGAGCCCACTTCTTGCATTTCTGCTTGAGGCTCATTTGGGATCACTGGTCCTTCGACTGGTGGATACCTGTAAAGGCTACTCTGACTTGCCTTGAGCTTCCCTGGCTGCTCCAGACGTGCCCTGACACCCTACTATGTTGTGAGTCTCTCAGACCTTGCGTGTCTGCACCAAGCTTTTCTTTGATTCCTATGTCGGTTGCTGTTGCCAAGGCTTGTTGGGTCCAATATAGGCACGACACCGCTGCATTCAACATCCTTCATTCCAGATCCTGGTTGTCGTCAACACCCCCTGGTCCTCATGGCTGATGAGTCAAGCTTCACCTTCCACACCTGAAATCACCCGACATCGGAGGGTATTTGACTATCGTGTCCCTGGTCACTGGCAAGAGACCCAGACTCTGTCCCCTCTGCTTTCAGGTTCTTCTCATCTTTGATCCAGTCTTGGATCACACCAGACACTTTCCACTTGGATGGCAGCAGCACTTAGCAGCAAATCGCCATTGAAAACGACGATGAATCCCAAAACCAAAAGACACCTATGCACCGGCTTCCCTGGGTGAGGTAACTCGAGTACTCCAGTGCTCCCATGAGTGTTGGCCCTAGTACCCCTTAAGTCTAAAGGGGTTTGCTCAAACTCCTCTCCTAAGTGTCCTTTATCTTTAAATTTCCAACTGCCACTTTCCCCATAGAAGCTAACGGTGTCCTGCGGCTGTGTTCTTACACTGCACGCGTCCTCCGTGGGTCTCCTGTGTCACTACCTTGGGTAGTGCCTTGTGGTCCTAGCAATTCTACAGGCTCTAGGCCTTATGTCTAGTCAAGTCGTGGTTTTTATACCACTTTCTTAATATATGGTTTGGTACGCCCCTAGGGCTCAAAGTATATTGTGCTAATTTACTCTGTGCTATTAAGTTTACTGTATGTACTTTTGCCTTTAGCCTCATAAAGAGACTAGTGGGATGTGTTTAGAATAAATACATATATTTTATATATACACCTGGTGTGGTTCTCCTTTCATTTGGTCATTCACAAGATTATAGACTGGTAAAGGATAGGTTTCTATAAAGGTTGTTTTTAACCTACCATCAATAAGGGTTGTTTGGACTGGGGCAAGGTGCCCACTAGAATAGTGGATAGCATATGCCAGGCCAACTTCTCACATGGGTCAAGTACTCGCTACGGGCATGGGCCCAAAACATATTGAGGAGATATCAAAATGACCTATTACAAAACTACCTAGTTTTGCAAGGCGGGGACACCTGGGTTTTTGATCCCGGGCTCGGCGGCCATCTTGGGAAACCTACAAAACCCACACATTTCTGAAAACTAGACACCGGGGGAGTCCAGTGAGGTATGGCTTGCATGGGTCCCTCAACGTTTTTGTTAGAACTGGGATTTTCTGGTTGGCTAAGGCTGACGCCAAAGCCAGGCAGAAACCACCATTCTAGTCAGGGCAAGGGAGTCACAGGCCAAGATAACCCCTGCTCACCCCCTTGGTAGCTTGGCACGAGCAGACAGGCTTATCCTGGAGGCAATGTATAAAGCATTTGCGCACGAACACAACAGCAACAACATCCTAGGCACACGACAAAAAAAAAACTCCACACAAGGATATATAAAAATAACTTTTGTATTGTCAAAACACATCAGATAGTAATCGCACAATATACATTGTGCCAACTGGCACAGGCAATATTCACAAGGGATTATTTACAGGACAGGGCCACATGGGCCACTGTCAGAGATCAGCACTTTTAGAACTAGAAATACTGTTAGAAATAGCACGTTGTAGATCATAGAATATTAATCACTTTAGCACACAACCAGTAACTACTGGTACCAGGTAAGTACCACCTACGCAACCCTAACCACCTTAGGAGAATATTACGCAGGGAACGTGGGCTTCACTAGCACCAACTGTACTAGGAGAAAACAACCACCTAAGTATCACAATACCTGTAGGGGTATAAGCATGAACATATTACACATGATGCATCACAACATTCATAGGTGTAGGGAAGGAAAACACATAATGCATCAAAACACATTCAGTGGTGTAAGAACAAGGCACATGATGCATCAAAACGCATTCAGAGGTGCAGCACAGGAAAACACAATTGCGCCAAACTCACATAAGTCACCACCTGTGACTGTACCCAGGCCATCTGGCCTTGTTGGGGGCTAGGACGCCCTGTGTCCCAAAGTCAGGGGGGGCTTAAAAGTAGCAGCTGGCACTAAGTGCTACGCAGCTGTGGAAGGCCTGGCACCACTGTGCCATCTCTGTACCTCTCAGAAATTCTCAAAATGCGCCTAAACGGTGCAGCTGCCCACTAATTGCTGGGCAGCTGGGAACTCAACTGCGACAGGGGAGCCCTCACTGGCCCTTGAGGACCCCACTGGGTCTTTTAAGTACATGTCCCCAAACACTAACGCCTATAATAAGGCCATGGGATAGCCACACAGGCTCTCTAGACAACAATGCCCCTGTGGTAGTGGGAGCCTTGAGGCTCTAAACACAAATTTGCCCTCTGGAGCCTCCTGACAACATTGGAGTCCCTCACGGGGGACTCGAGAACAACTACGCCCGGGTGGAGCCCTCGGGGCTCTGAATCAGACCTGCCCCCTCACCTGGTAGAGCCCGACAGGCTCTGAATAAACCATGCCCCCGGAACCCTCGGGGCTCTAAAGCAAATATGCCTCGTCGTTGGAGTCCCCCTCCTGGGGACTCGAGGTGAACACGGATCCCTGGGAACTCCACGGGGCCTCTGAGAGAGATGCCTAATCATTGGAGCAGCCCACTGAGCACACAGGGCCGCTCTGACTCTGTGCCAGCACTGGCACCGCCAACTCCTGGTCTCACGGAGCTCCCCCCCCCAGCCCTTCCTCACTCACTGGGCTTCTCAGGGGGGCTCCTCTGGTCGGCGGTGCGGGACATCTCTGCCGGGGCTCCCTCCAGGACACAGGAGCCCTGCAACACCTCTGCTCGCCTCTGTTGGCGGCTCCGGGGCTCTCACCACTTCATGAGAGCCCCGGGCCGCAGGAGGATGCCACTTCTTCTCGGGGTCTTGAGGAGGCAGGGTGGGCTCCCGACCTCCTCTCTCTGAAACAGCTTCCGGGGCATACTCTGGACTTCCGTCCGGCGGCCCCGCCCCCAACCAGGCGGCCAGTTCTTTAACGAGGCTCGGGCCGCGGCGGTGATTCTCGGCACACAACGAGGGGTGGACTCCCTCTAGGATAAAAATCTCGAGTAGGACAAATATGCAGCGAGCGCAGCCGCGAAAGTGGCATAGGAGCGCTACCAAGCGCTTAGGGGATAATCAAAGTGCTCCCAGCGCTATAAGTAAAAATACAGCGCTCTCAAGCACTAGGGGCCAAAATAAAGCGCTCCCAAGGCACTAGAGGCAAAGGCAAGCCCACAGGCCCCAGGGACACATGATTCAAAGTCAAAGGTCCTTGGGCCAAAAGATGGAGCAAACAGCTCCCAAGAAAAAGGAAAGTTCTCCAGCCTCCAAGTCCATCAGGTATCCAGGGGCTGGGCAGGGCCCAGGGAGGCAAGCCTTCCCCTGGGCCCAGGCAGCAGCACGCCCCTGGCAGGATTCAAGTAGCAAAACAAGAACATTTTGTAAGGGGACACAGCCCCTTTTTATACAGTGAATTCATTTCTCTAAAGGTGCAGGGTGGGGGAAAAACCAGGCGCAGCTGGTTTGGGAGCCCCCTTGATGAGCTCAGCCACCCTTCCCATTCACTAGTCAGGCTAGGGTCATCAGTCGCACCACAGGGGGCGGAGCCAGCATTGTGTGGGGAAAGCCCAGCCCTATTCAGGACCCAGGTGCACCCCTCCCCTCACATCAGCATGCTAATCTCAACACTCGCCACTGGGCAAACCCATCCAGACTCCTTGAGCCAGGCTCCAGCCAATCACGTGTCAGCACACTCACTACACTCGCACACCCATGTCTAGAAGTGGCACTTCCACAATAGACACATTCATGCTGCATACATTATTACGCAGTATTCAATCTCACGAGTTCGTACATACCAAACTCGACCCTGCACTCCCCACACATCAGGAGCTACCATGGTCACACCTATTCCCCATGCATTCCTATGGGAGGGTAGGTCACTCACCACACATACACAGAGAGCTCACGCACTTTACACTGTACCACAGTGAAAAAGTGCGCTGAGGCCTAAAATCACCAACACCAGGTTACAGAAATAGGCTAGGAAAAAGCAAAAAGTTTCGGGGTGAACCTGCCAAAAGGGCCAGGTCCAACAGTTTTCTTACCCAGAATCCCCTGTAAACCTCAAAATTAGCACAAAATCCCCACATTTTCCACATATTTTTGGGTGGAATCACTGTGCCGGCTCAAATGACCTACCCCACAGTGTTCCACTCAGTCTCCTGATTAAAATGATACCTCACTTGTGTGGGTGGGACAAGGGCCTGTGACTGGGAAGAGCCAAAAACGTACGGATTAAGGGTATACCACTGAGAATTCTAAGCGCTACATGTTTTTTAAAAATAAGTTTTTAGCCAATTGTGCATTAGTCACAACGCAAGTGAGATATCATTTGACTCAAGCCACTTGGAGAATGCTGTGGGGTAGGTTATTTGTGCCGCCACGGGGATTCCACACAAAAATATGTGAAAAAGGTAGTTTTTTCAGCTTAATTTGAGGTTTGCAGGGGATTCTTGGTAGGGAATCGTTGGGGGATCCACGCAAGCAATACCTCAGGGTGTCTAGTTTTCAGAAATGTGTGATATTTACTTAGATGGCGCTGAGCCTGCGGCCAAAACACCAGGTGCCCCCCAAATACCAGATAGTTTAGTTATAGGTAATTTTGAGGTCTCCACAGTACAATTTGGGCCATTTCCTGTTGCAGCCACTATGCCTACCCACACAAGTGAGGTACCATTTTTATCGGAAGACCTGGGGGAACGCTGGCTGCTTGGAAATGTGTGGATCCACACAGATTCCAGAACTTTCCCACACAGAAATTTGAGAAAAACGTGTTTTCTTCAGCTATATTTGTGGTTTGCAGGGGATTCTGGGCAGTAAAACGTTGGGAGATCCACGCAAGCCATAACTTACTGGACTCACCCAGGTGTCTAGCTTTAAGAAATATGTTGAAATATCTTTATTCGGCAACTTGATCACCATAAAAGAATACATATAAAATACATTTGCAATATTCCCATAAAATTATTAAAATACGAATAAAAGAAAGGAGGTACACCTCAGTCCCTAGATTGCTACCAGCGGTTGTATCCTCAAACCGTTGCCCCCCCCCCCGAGTGCAATTTCAATAAACTGGAGCGCGTCATCCATGCACTACCCAAGAACTTTGCCACCCCACATATCATGAAGGGAGATGAAGAGTCCGTAGAAAGTCCACGGAGTGCCTGGGTATGGCACCTCAACCCCAGTTCTCTGCAAACAGGTTTCAGACAAAATTTCCGCGCCCCTTTGTAAGCTGGACAGGCAAAAAATAGATGGGCCACAGACTCTGTTGGTGCTACACAGCCAGGGCATGAACGCATGGGGGCACCAGAGTTTGACCACCTCACCGTGAAGTCATGCACCGGAAGCGTCCCATATCGCAGTTTTAGATATAGTGCTCGATCCAAGGGTTTGGTTATCAGGTCGAGGAAGGGCTCCAATTTTCTCACACATTTAACTAACAAAAATTGGTCCGTGAGTGAGCCCCCATCCGTAACCCTCAGTGCATTACTCTGCACCCAGTCCCAATATAACTTTTTAATCACCTCCTTGGGTGGCGGCAATTGTGACTCCCAAGCATCCCTTAGTCCTAACTTAAGAACCAGGTCTTTCAATTTATTCAACCATCCTATTTTTTTACCCGTGTCCAGTTGAAGAAGCTCATCCAACCCCTCGCCATACTTTGCAAGCTCCTCAGTCCTTCTTAATCGAGTCCAAAAGAGCAACGGGCGTAGCCTTACCAGGTCCTTTAGTGCTCTTCTGCCCAGATCTAATCTCAGGGGAATTAGTGGGGTGGAAGCAGGAAGAGCCACCACCTTCCTTAGAAAATTGTTTTCCGCTGTCGAAAGATCTGAAACATTTTCGAACCCCCAGAGTTCGGAGCCGTATAATGCCGCTGGAAGAATCTGACCCTCGTAGATGGCCATAGCCGGGGAGACAGGTTTACTACATGATTCACGGAGTTCCCTCAAAATCACCCCCAAAACTCTTTGGTGGCTGAGTAGCATTTTGGCCAAGTGGTCCTTCCAGGTCATTCGACTGTTTATCCGGACGCCGAGATAGTCAAAAGACTGGACCAACTCCAAAGGAACACCATTAAGCAGAAAGTTATTTTTGAATCTTCTAGAGGGGGAGAGTGCCATCAGTTTAGTTTTTGAGGTATTGATGGTTAAGCCTCGGATGGTACAAAAGGAGCTAAACCGGTTCAAGAGTTTTTGTAGACCCACTGGGGATTTAGAGATTAATATGGTGTCGTCGGCGAAGAGTAAAGTGGGGATTCTTTCCCCCGCCAGGGATGGGGCGTCCGACTCCTCCCCCTTCAGATGGTCCACCACTCCATTCACGAATAGGGAGAAAAGGGTCGGAGCCATAACACAGCCCTGACGTACACCTCTCCTCACAGGGACCCTATCTGTTAACTGTCCCTGGGTTCCCCATCTGACCCTCGCGTAATTCCCCTCATGGAGCTTTACGATTAGGTTCAGGAGGCCACCGGGTATTCCCATCTCTCCTAGGATCTCCCATAATTTTGCGCGGGGGACCAGGTCGAACGCCGTTTTGAGATCTATGAAGGCCATGTATAAGCTGCCTTTCATGATGGTGACTGCCTTCCAATAGATAGCAAAAAAGCGAAAGACCTGGTCCATCGTGCCTACCTTTCTTCTGAACCCCGCTTGTAGGTGGGAAAGAATACTGGCCTCCTCCATCCAGTCTCCTACTCTTGAGATGATGACCCTGCCGACCACTTTCTGAATTATGTCTATCAGACTGATAGGTCTGTAGTTCGCAGGGTCATCTCTTGCACCCTTCTTGAACACGGTTACTACCTCTGCCCCCTTCCAAGAGTCTGGCACCTGGTGACCTCTGGTAATCAAGTTCATTATGGCGGCAATTAATTTTGCCCAAGCCTGCGGCTCCGCTATCAACAGGTCTCCAGGGATCCCATCTTGCCCAGCTGCTTTCTTGGGGGTTAGATGTCTGATCGCCGTCACTACTTCTACGGTTGTAAATGGGGGATCGACTACTCCTAAGAAATCTCCATCACCCAAACTATCTACTCCAGGGCTGGCTGTTTCCTCGTTACCTCCATATAGGGATGAGAAATGATCAAACCATTGCTGACTGGTTATATGTGCAGCCAATGGTTGCGATTTCCTCTGCCTAGTTCTATTGATCAGATCCCAAAAAAGGTTCGGGTTCCTACTGCTCACAGCATTGGATAGGTCCTGCCAATGCTGTTCCTCCCACTCACGTTTGGCCAGTGATAATGCTTTTAGGTATTCCTTCCTGGCCGCTCTAACCAGTAAAGGATCCCCAGAAATCAGGGCTTTTGTCAGGTTTTTTCTTTTGCCCTTACACTGGGCTGTATACCAAGGTTTATTGGAAGAGGGGGGTTTAGCAGTATCCCTATTACTTTTCCCTTTCGAGGTAAAGAATTGACCGACAAGATCTATTGTGGTTTTATAAGCTGAGTCAAGGGAGGGGTATGGGGACCCGCTAATCTGATTTTCACCAACCCAGATCTCCAAATCAGAAGATAAGCACTCAATCAATGATTTTAGGGCCCCTAGATCTTCCTCCTTTAGATTACCATTATCCCATTTCAATCTACGGTTGTTGTTATATGGGATAATCTCTTTAGATGTTTTTAAGATGACATTCACCCTCCTGTCTTTGGGGGTACCCCAATTAAACTTGCAACACAGGGGGTTGTGGTCACTGTCCTGACTTGGGAGGACTTCCATATCAATAAGGTCTGCCCAGAAGCTAACATCCATTAGGATGTAGTCAATTCGGGACGGCCCAGTAAGTCTGTTGAAGGTCAGTGCCCCTGCCTGATCGGATATAGTTCTGCCATTAAGGGCTCTTAACTTGTGGTCCCTAGTCAGTGCATTGATTTTAATTGCCCTAGCTGACCATTTCCTAATGGGGGGCAAGGATAAGGTTGGGATGGACCATTTTGAATCCTCCTCTTCAATACCCAGGGGGTCATCTCCGAGGAGGGGTTCAAACGTGCAATTAAAATCACTCCCCACAATGATTTTTGCTGATGAAGGGCAACTAGCTAGGGTGGAGTCCAGAGCTGTCAGAGTCAGAGAGGCTGAGTCCCCAGGTGACCCTCTAGCGTAAACATTGAAAAGGTCAACCCTACTACCCTCCGCCTTTCCTCTGGTGGAGAGGTGGAGTATATCATTACACTCCAAGTTGTGGCGTGTAACCACCCAATCCAGTTCTATTTTAATCCAGACCAAGAGGCCACCCGCTGGTCTACCCTTTCCCTTGCTTACTGCTGGCAAAAAGTGGGTGGAATACCCCGATTTGTATAATGGTAATAGACTCCAAGTTTCCTGAAACAGGCAAACATCAAACCTCTCAATGAACGTGTGCCACTCTGGAATTTCTAACTTCCTTTTTAACCCCGCAATGTTCCAAGAGAGGAGGTTTACTACCTGCCGTCCTTTAGGCACTATGGTGTAACCCCCCCCCTTTCACACCCTCATTATCGGCCAAGGGCTTGCAGCTCCCCCCCTCCTGTCCTAGGGGAGTAGGGGTTACGGGGCAATCAACCATGCTAGTCGTAGGCTCGACTAAGATAGAAACCTCAGTAATGTTGTTAGTAACAACAAGTTGAGCTGGCTTAGAACTACCTTCCCCTGTATCTGTATTCCCACAGAGTCGTCTTGGGGCCTCCTCCCCTTGGAATTCCCTTACCTCCCCCCCTGTCACTAAATTTCAATCGCAATCTTCCAACCCAGAAAGCTGAGAAAACCGATTGTAAGTGTCCAGTGGGGTAAAAGGTCTCAGATGATTCATCCTGGTGCCATGGTTCATTGTGTGTCTATAGGGCACCGTAGACTAAGCAGAACGCTGGTCAGGCATCAAGGCAAAGTGTTGCCCAAAATGGGAATAATTGTTATTGTAGGGCAAGGTAAGAGGTGGTCTATAGGATTGAGATTTGTTTGGATATTTAAATGTAGTATCCTCTGACCTGGGATAGAAGTATGTTAGGGCCCGTGGGATGATGCAAGTTCCCCCATTTCCTAGTGGCCAGTTTAAAATATAATCAACAGCCCGAGGGTCTCTAAAGTTGACCACCACTAGATCCCCCTCCATATTTTTAGTTCTGCTCCCCAGCCAGTTAATCCGTCTGACATGGACTATGTCTCCATCAATATTGGGCGCTATCGGCCTATGCGTCCTCAACCAATGAATAATTTTATTCTTGAGGTCAGCATATCCCTCCTTCTTATTTTCTGCTAACTGAGGGACCCCAGTCAGGACCACCACAAAGGGCACTGCTTCAGGGGGAATCTCTACTTGTGGAACCTTTTTATGTGGTATTCTATTATTTTTACCTTCCCCTAGGGCGTCCTGGTTGTTACTTGCCGGGGCCTTTAAGATTGATTTATTTGGGGCGTCACCTGATTCGGTTACTGGTGTCTTTACATGTTGTGGAGGCAATGAATTTTGGGAGGGAAGGTCAACTCTACCCTGGGCCTGTAAAGTTTGCTTGGCCGGCTGAGCTGGGGCAGGTGGGTTCTTGTGAAGGGAGGTGGGAGGGGGCCTTCTCGTGGGTGTAGGGTGCGCCACCCCACACCCCTGGGTTTTGGTCAGGGTGGCCATACTGGTTATGGCGGCTTCCAATATGGTCAGTCTGATTTCTACCTTTTTAATGGACTCATTGATTGGTACAAGGAGAGATCTCAGCAAAAACTCCAAGTTCCCTATCAATGTGGGGGGAGCTGAAGTATCGGCTGCTGTATCTCTATTATTGCTATCTGGAGCCACCGGCTTTATAGCTACTTCAGATGAACTATAAACCAATGGTAGTATTACTGCTGGTGTAGAGTCATGAACCTCTGCTGGGATAATCTCAGTTAAAATGGGGGTTTTTGCCCTTTTACCAAACTCAGTATGCGGGGTTTTGGCTTTACCTGGAGCCACCCTTTGTTTCCTCCTTTTTTTACTAGGTGGAGGGCGGTGGATCTGAGCAGCAGGTAAGGGCTTGGGTTTCTGTTTCCTAGGTTTAGATTTAACCATAATGCAGCTTGGATTAGGGGTAGGAGAGACTATTGTGATGTTATCCAAAGGTAGGCAGGGTGTGGATACAAAGTCCCGGAACAATAGGGGAACGTCTTCTTGACTAGCGTTATCCTCACTCAAGTCAACAGAGCCTCCCTCCCTGGTCAATACAAGCAGGGAACTATCCGTAAGGGGTCTATGCTTCATACTCTCAACTGAGCGACGCCGCTCTGCCCTACGTTCTGCTAGAATAGAATCCTTTTCACCCTCACTCTTCTTAGGAAAATAGTTCTCCAATGACCCATTGCGTAATCTTCCTTTTTTGCCTGGTGTTTCCTCCTCTGTCGTCATGTCCAGCGAGTAGCAGGACTAAGAACACTGAATTACAGATGTTAAAGGGTTGGCCCAGCCCGGCCTCCTCTGGCCTACGAGGGCCTTAGAGGGCCCGCCCTTTGCCCGGGCTTAGCCCCGGGCGTCCCGCGTAGCGGGGATCGTCTGTTCCTAATAAAGGGAGGAGGCGGGGCAACAGGGAGAGCGTCCAGGTGCAGGGGATGGCTACACAGGGACTCCTGGGAATTGGAGTCCCTGTTCCCTACCTGGAGCTCGCAGCCCTGTGTAAATGTTTTCCTCCCGCCCTGTGGGTCACGCAGGCAAAAGTCCTTCTCCTCCACACAATGGCAGCCCAGCAACACGGGCGATGCGGGACCCGCGCAGCGGGTACCGCGAGGTGCAGCGGAGGCAGTGAATCAAGCAGCAGGAACGTTGCAGGGATTCTCCGGTCAACTCCCTGGTCAGTGGCAATCCGTTTAGGCGTCTCCCAAACTTCCTTAGCTAACAGCAGCTTTAGCCCGGCGGTCGGGGGTGGGGCAACAGGGAGAGCGTCCAGGTGCAGGGGATGGCTACACAGGGACTCCTGGGAATTGGAGTCCCTGTTCCCTACCTGGAGCTCGCAGCCCTGTGTAAATGTTTTCCTCCCGCCCTGTGGGTCACGCAGGCAAAAGTCCTTCTCCTCCACACAATGGCAGCCCAGCAACACGGGCGATGCGGGACCCGCGCAGCGGGTACCGCGAGGTGCAGCGGAGGCAGTGAATCAAGCATCAGGAACGTTGCAGGGATTCTCCGGTCAACTCCCTGGTCAGTGGCAATCCGTTTAGGCGTCTCCCAAACTTCCTTAGCTAACAGCAGCTTTAGCCCGGCGGTCGGGGGCGGGGCAACAGGGAGAGCTTCCAGGTGCAGGGGATGGCTACACAGGGACTCCTGGGAATTGGAGTCCCTGTTCCCTACCTGGAGCTCGCAGCCCTGTGTAAATGTTTTCCTCCCGCCCTGTGGGTCACGCAGGCAAAAGTCCTTCTCCTCCACACAATGGCAGCCCAGCAACACGGGCGATGCGGGACCCGTGCAGCGGGTACCGCGAGGTGCAGCGGAGGCAGTGAATCAAGCAGCAGGAACGTTGCAGGGATTCTCCGGTCAACTCCCTGGTCAGTGGCAATCCGTTTAGGTGTCTCCCAAACTTCCTTAGCTAACAGCAGCTTTAGCCCGGCGGTCGGGGGCGGGGCAACAGGGAGAGCGTCCAGGTGCAGGGGATGGCTACACAGGGACTCCTGGGAATTGGAGTCCCTGTTCCCTACCTGGAGCTCGCAGCCCTGTGTAAATGTTTTCCTCCCGCCCTGTGGGTCACGCAGGCAAAAGTCCTTCTCCTCCACACAATGGCAGCCCAGCAACACGGGCGATGCGGGACCCGCGCAGCGGGTACCGCGAGGTGCAGCGGAGGCAGTGAATCAAGCAGCAGGAACGTTGCAGGGATTCTCCGGTCAACTCCCTGGTCAGTGGCAATCCGTTTAGGCGTCTCCCAAACTTCCTTAGCTAACAGCAGCTTTAGCCCGGCGGTCGGGGGTGGGGCAACAGGGAGAGCGTCCAGGTGCAGGGGATGGCTACACAGGGACTCCTGGGAATTGGAGTCCCTGTTCCCTACCTGGAGCTCGCAGCCCTGTGTAAATGTTTTCCTCCCGCCCTGTGGGTCACGCAGGCAAAAGTCCTTCTCCTCCACACAATGGCAGCCCAGCAACACGGGCGATGCGGGACCCGCGCAGCGGGTACCGCGAGGTGCAGCGGAGGCAGTGAATCAAGCAGCAGGAACGTTGCAGGGATTCTCCGGTCAACTCCCTGGTCAGTGGCAATCCATTTAGGAGGTTTTCCTAGATGGCCGCCGAGCCCGGGGCCAAAACCCAGGTGACCCCCCTTGCAAAACCCGGTTGTTTTGTGATAAGTCATTTTGATGTCTACTTAATACGTTTTGGGCCCTAGTCTGTGGCGGGTACTTGACACAACCACGCAAGTGAGGTATAATCTCTTATCAGAAGACCTGGCGGAATGCTGGTTGGTAGGAAATTTGTAGATCCAGGTTGATTCCAGAACTTTCTCACACAGAAATGTGAAAACAAAATTCTTTTTCAGCTAAATTTGAGGTTTGCAGGGGATTCTGGTAGGAAAACATTGGGGGACCCACACAAGCCATACCTCGCTGGACTCCCGTGGGTGTCTAGTTTTGAGAAATGTGTGGGTTTGTTAGGTTTCCCTAGATGGCAGCCAACCCCAGGGCCAAGTTAAGTACCCGCTTCAGGCAGGGTCCCAAAACGTACTGAGTAGACATCAAAATGATCTATCACAAAACAGCCTGGTTTTGCAAGGGGAGTCACCTGGGTTTATGGCCCAGGACTCGGCGGCCATCTTGGTAAGCATGGGCGGAAAATCCGTTTCGCTCGCGGATTTTGCGGATTTTTGGGAAATTCGCAATCCGCGAGATTTGCGAATTTCCCGCAAAATCCGCAAATTCGCACGCAGCGGATTTTTTTTGCGGCGCGCGGCGTTGGTGATACAATTTTTGCGGCGCGCGGCGTTTATCATCGTTTGCCGGGTTGTTTTTCTCGATAGTTTGCGAGTGCTGCGCCATTTTGGATCTTGCTGTGTGATCCCGCGGGAATTGGCGAGCGCGCAACGTCATCGCGGATTGCCAGCGAGAGTTTGTCAACGCGAGTACGGCGAGATCACGTCTCGCGGTACTTCGCAATTGCGAGATTTGAGATGCGGCGAGCGAAAATATAAAATTTGCAATTCTGCACAAGAAATCCACCAGCAAGCAGCATAAACCTTCTAGAAATGATGATTTTTATCTGAATAACTCCTTAGGTTGACATTTGCCTGCACTTTTTTAGCGAGGAGTCCATTTTGGGGAGGGGGGGAGGGGGGTGGGAGGAAGGAAGTGCCCCACAGTCTTCAACTTCCTGTTCCTGTTCAGCAGGCTCCTCCCAGTGCTTTGTCCATCTCCTGGTCACTTTTCATTTGGATCTGGAGCTGGAAGGATTACTTTTTGTAGATGCTGCTGGATATTTGGATTTGAGGCCTTTTTGACTTTCTTTGGATCACTGTTGGATTAGAAATTTTACAAGTAAGTTTGTTTGGGGCATTACAGTTGCTGCAACTAAAATTTTGGAATTTTCGATTTTGGGCTGTTTTGGGGCCTTTTGCCCAGGGGTACTCAGTGGTGGGTGGACTGAGTCTTTCTGTGGGTTGTCTTGAACTTAAACATCATGGAGGCAAGTGGCCATTTTGAATGCAGGCTTTGTTGTTAGGCCTGCAACCATTTTGCCTACTTTTCAACCTTTATTTATGCCCAGGGGTAGTGAGTCTTGCATGGGCCTAGTCTTTCTGTGGGTTGTCTTGAATTTAAACATCATGGAGGCCATGGATGGAATGGGATTGTGCTGATTTTTCAGTGATTTTCGTTTTTTGGGCCTGTACTTGTGGCCTTTTCACCAGGGGTATTTGAGTCTAGCATGGGCCTAGTCTTTCTGTGGGCTGTCTTGAACTTAAACATCATGGAGGCCATGGATGGAATGGGATTGTGCTGATTTTGCAGTGTTTTTCGATTTTTGGGGGTGTTCATGGGGAGGGACAGGCCATGTGGCTGGTGGCCATTTTGAGTGCAGCTACAGGCACTGGCCATGTGCTGGCAGGCAAGTGGCCATTTTGAATGCAGGCTTTGTTGTTAGGCCTGCAACCATTTTGCCTACTTTTCAACCTTTATTTATGCCCAGGGGTAGTGAGTCTTGCATGGGCCTAGTCTTTCTGTGGGTTGTCTTGAATTTAAACATCATGGAGGCCATGGATGGAATGGGATTGTGCTGATTTTTCAGTGATTTTCGTTTTTTGGGCCTGTACTTGTGGCCTTTTCACCAGGGGTATTTGAGTCTAGCATGGGCCTAGTCTTTCTGTGGGCTGTCTTGAACTTAAACATCATGGAGGCCATGGATGGAATGGGATTGTGCTGATTTTGCAGTGTTTTTCGATTTTTGGGGGTGTTCATGGGGAGGGACAGGCCATGTGGCTGGTGGCCATTTTGAGTGCAGCTACAGGCACTGGCCATGTGCTGGCAGGCAAGTGGCCATTTTGAATGCAGGCTTTGTTGTTAGGCCTGCAACCATTTTGCCTACTTTTCAACCTTTATTTATGCCCAGGGGTAGTGAGTCTTGCATAGGCCTAGTCTTTCTGTGGGTTGTCTTGAATTTAAACATCATGGAGGGCATGGATGGATTGGGATTGTGCTGATTTTGCAGTGTTTTTCGATTTTTGGGGGTGTTCATGCGGAGGGACAGGCCATGTGGCTGGTGGCCATTTTGAGTGCAGCTACAGGCACTGGCCATGTGCTGGCAGGCAAGTGGCCATTTTGAATGCAGGCTTTGTTGTTAGGCCTGCAAGGCTGCAACCATTTTGCCTACTTTTCAACCTTTATTAATGCCCAGGGGTAGTGAGTCTTGCATGGGCCTAGTCTTTCTGTGGGTTGTCTTGAATTTAAACATCATGGAGGGCATGGATGGAATGGGATTGTGCTGATTTTGCAGTGTTTTTCGATTTTGTTTGTGGTGTATAACTGAACTGATGTTCCTCTGTCTTCCATTGTTTTTAGGTGCACAAGACTCAAGAGAACCACCAGTGCCAGGAAGAAGTCCTGCAGCGGTGTGTGTGTGCAGCATAACGTCACGTGACGTCACGTCTGGCCTCAGACAACTCTACAATTCGTGCAACTGCGGCCTGCTGTCTGACCTGCTCTGAAGAAGATGGCCCCCAAAAAATTTCTCCGTAGCTCCTCTAGCAAGAAAGTTGCTAGTAAGGAGCAGAAGAAGCAAGTTACCAAGGAGGCTGGTGTGCCACCCGCCACGTTTTTTGGGAGCAAAAAAAAAAGTACGCCTGCAGCAGCAGGATCTGCTGGGGACCAAGCTGGGAGCAGCACCCCTGCTCCATTGGGTTCAGTGCCTCCACCACCACGCCAACTTAAGTCAAAGCCCTTGAGTGATTCAGAGGCAGTCAGTGTACTTCTCCAATCACCATCGACCAGTGATGTTGGCTCATCGCAAGAAAGTAGCAGCAATGTCCCTGAATCAACACATGTTGTTGTAACTCATCTGACAAGTGTTGAACAACCACAGCCGCAACAACAACACCATGTGCAAGTACACGCCCAAGTACATGTGGAAGGAGAGGCAGCAAAAGGAGATGCGCAAGCAGAGGTGCGTGGAGGGTCACAAGTGCCCACAATAGTTGTTCCTCCCGAAGTAGGGGCACATCAGGAAATCGACAATGAAGCCGAGGTATCATTGGAAGCCACTCCTCCTGATGATCATTCATTGTCTTCCACATCCCTAGCAAGGAAAAGATCAAGGGGGGTGTCTACATCTTCTTCAAGCCCACCTCCTTCTGATGATACGGATCCAGCTTGGGAACCACAACTGCGGTCTGAGAGTGAGGCACACCATGATCTGACAAAGGTACCTAAGCGTAAAAGGAAGGTCGTCCAAAAACTCATACCTATGGAGTGTGATGAGGCTCAACAAGAAGTGACAGATACTGCTGGTGATGAAGCCTCTCACGATGACGACGAGCCAGTCATCACAAAGGTCACTGCAGCCCCACCGGGCATGCAGCAAAGAGACATTTTGACCCTATCCCGAGAAGCTGCTGAGCGTGATGATGATGTCGACGAGGAGGCAATGGAAATGGAAACACAACAATCATTAGATTTGGAGTTAAGTAGTACTCCAACACCTACCGCTCCCATATTTCTAACTCGCAAGAAGGGACCTACATCCACCTCGACCTCAATTCGTGGTGGTGAAAGTGCAAAACGTACTGAAGTTCGGCAATCCACATCCTCCACTTCATCTGGCATTAGCAGCAGGACCACCACCACCAGTATCGCCGCCTCCTCCGGCCCCCAAAGACATTTCAAGTCTGCAGTTTGGGACTTCTTTAGTGTTTGCCCAAAAAATGAAACCGTAGCCATTTGTAGCATGTGTAAGCTTCGAGTTAGTCGTGGTAAGTTGGGTTCCAACTATGGTACCGGAGGCCAGAGAGGTCATCTTGAAAGAAGCACGCTGTCTAATGGTTTGCGCACCTACAGGCGATCGAGGAAGCCGGAATTGCACGTAATGCTGTTTCATCTGATGATGACGAGGAGGAAGAAGACGATTCAAACACTTCACTTACACCCAGTACCCCTGTCAGCAGCACACCCCATGTGAGCCACACTAAGAGTGTGGGAGAGAGTGAGACATCAATGCGGAAAAGTTCATCAGCGAGCGTAACTGGGTCGAAGATATCATCATCATCCCGTAAATCCTTGGTCCAGGGCAACATTAAAAAGATGTTGTTTACAGAAGCGCAATATGAACGCAACCACCCAATGACGCGTCTGTATAACACTAAGCTGGCTAAAATGCTAGCTCTGGACCTTCTCCCTTTTTCTTTTGTAGAAGGGGTTGGTTTTCTAGAATTAGTGGCAGCGCTCTGCCCTAAATGGAAGGTTCCTAGCCGGTTCTATTTTGCCCGAGTTGCGGTTCCAGCACTACATGAAGATGTTCTGAAGGTGATTGGGGCAGCTTTGCAGAAGAGTGCTGTTCACACTATACATCTGACAACAGACATGTGGACCAGTGGCGCAGGCGCTGATTACATGTGCATCACTGCACACTGGGTCTCTTTTTCAGGGGCTAAAGCAAAGCTAAACACAGGTGTTGACACGAACATTGTTTTTAAAGCTGCTCGGAAACATGCAACACTAGCCATGTTTGGTTTGGAGAAACGTCACACAGCAGAAAACATTTTGGATGTCTTTAACACAAAGGTCCTTAACTGGCTGTCCCCACTAAAACGCCGGGTTGGTTATGTTTCCACGGACAATGGCGCCAATATAGTTAAGGCCATGAGGGACGGTTACTATTTCAGAGTGCCGTGTTTGGCGCACTGTATAAACCTGGTTGTCCAAAAATTCTTGGCTAATAAAGCCAGTGCAGCGTACAGTGTATTGGACACCTGCCAAAAAATGTGCAAGCATTTCAGCCATTCTTTTAAGGCCCGGAAGCAGCTGAGGAGCCTGCTATATCAACGTAAAATGCCAGTGAAAGCACTCATCCAGGAGGTGGTAACACGTTGGAACTCAACCTTCTACATGCTTGAGCGTCTGTATGAGCAGTATACGGAACTCGATCAATATTTCCTTACAGAGGGTACAGAGGAGCTGAGGATGGGTGGGCCGCAATGGAACATAGTTCAAAGCCTGACACGCATGCTTCGTCCTTTTGAGTTCTTCACGCGTGCAGTCAGCAAGGAGGACTCTAATTTGGGAAAAGCTATCCCATTGTTGTACATGCTGGAGGACCAACTGAAGGAGGTGTGTTCTGTGTTTGAAAAAGATGACAAAAACCAAGACTCTTTGCTTCTGGCTGAGCAATTATTAGAGCTCCTACAAGGTGATGAACGTCTTAAAAAGATCCACTCAGAACAGCATTACATTTGTGCTACTATTCTGGATCCACGCTACAAAAAGGCACTGGCAGGCCAAGCATTCTTTCCTTTTGATGATGAACATGTTCCAAAGTACAAACATTGGCTAGCCTTGTCAGCCAAGAGGTTTGAAACAGAACGGCTGGAAATTGAAGGAAATGGCAGTACATCAGCAGGCCATCCCCAGTCAAAACAATCCACTTCTGCACCTGTGGCTGTGGCACAAGTGACCTCTCAGCCGTTAAAGACACCGGCAACCGGATCATCTGCACGAAACACAACAGAAACATTGGAGGCTGAAGAGGATTGGCTAGCTCTGCGTGGGTTTGGATCTCAAAAGGTCAGAGGCACAGCAAGAGCTAAGCAAAGTGGAGGAACCTTGGAAGAGGACCTTGAGTCGATGGTGAAGGACTATCTGAATGACTCAACAGAGGTCTATGTTAATTCTGACCCATTGGCGTATTGGCATGGGAAAAAAGAATTGTGGCCACAGCTCACCAACCTGGCTTTAAACTACTTGTCTTGCCCACTCGCAAGCGTGTCTTCTGAACGGGTTTTCAGTGCTGCTGGTGGCATTGTAACTCCCAAACGGAGCCGCCTCTCGCCCAAAAATGTGGAGAGGTTAACAATGATCAAGATGAATCAGCACCTCATACCACCAGATTTCAGAGTACGAGAAAACGTGCCGGATGAAGAGGAGGTGGCCAGCAACATAGATGAGGGAATTTCTACTCTGTCAGGTGACACTGAGCTCACCCTGCCTGAATTCGCAGAGTATGATGACGAAGCCTTATTCTTATTCCTGGACCGTGATACCGAGCCCTGAAAATGAGACAACGAATCAATAACTTTCTTTTTCGTCCCTATTCACTTTTATTCCTGTCTGTCTGTCTTTCTTTGTTGTGCACAGTTAATATATTTCAAACTTTAATCAGATAATCACAAAATCAAGCCCATCAGCAGAACTGTCTTCACTGGTTTGCTAATTGATTTGAAGTTGCCGCAGTCTGCATTCCTCAGGTTCACAATTTCAGAAGAACATGCTCCTCTATCCTCCTCCTCCAGACTCCTATTTCCATCAAACCAGAGGGCTGGTTTACGCCCAATGAAGAAAGACTCAGCACTTGTGGGGGTGTTGTTGTACCTCTTTGCAGGTGAGTTGACGGCTCTGGGGCCATTGCTGGGAAGCTCTAATACCGGATAAAAGTGTTTTGGACCAAATCCCAGGCGGAAAATTATTTGTGTTTTTGATGACTTGCTTGCCTTTGAGGTGCTCTTAGGGGGGCTTCCTGGTGTTTGCGGGTGAGCTTCGTGGTCTGGGAGCACTGCTGGGACACTCTAATCTTGATTGCATTTGCTTTTCAGGAAATCCGTCGTGGCAACCCCGACTTATGGCCTAGCTACGCAGCGCGTTTGGACCGAAGGCCGAGAAATATTGCAAGTATGAGATTTTGCTTTTGGCCTGTTTGGGGGTGTTATGCTTCTTGGCGGGTGGGTTGGGTTGGCGGGTCTTGGGGCATTCCTGGGAAGGTCTAATACCGGGTAGAAGTGGTTGGGACAAAATCCAGGCCGATTTTTTTTTTGGCTATTTCTGACATTTTGCTCAATGTAGCGTTTTCGGGGGCCTGTTTGGGGGGCTTCCTGGTGTTTGTGGGTGGGTTTCGGGGTCTGGGCGCACTGCTGGCTATATATACTTTACTTTGCAAGAGGTTTGAAGCAAATCCATGGTGGCAGAGGGGAGTTAGGGCCTAGCTGCAGAGCGCGCGCGGAGTGATTTGGGAAATTTGTGAAAAATTGACTAAGTCCCCATTTTTGTACTTTTGCTCTTTGGCTGTTTGGGGGTCTTCTACCCGTTTTCTCCTGGGTTGACGGCTCTGGGGCCATTGCTGGGAAGCTCTAATACCGGATAAAAGTGTTTTGGACCAAATCCCAGGCGGAAATTTTTTTGTGTTTTTGATGACTTGCTTGCCTTTGAGGTGCTCTTAGGGGGGGTTCCGTCTGTTTGTGGGTGAGTTTCGTGGTCTGGGAGCACTGCTGGGACACTCTAATCTTGATTGCATTTGCTTTTCAGGAAATCCGTCGTGGCAACCCCGACTTATGGCCTAGCTACGCAGCGCGTTTGGACCGAAGGCAGAGAAATATTGCAAGTATGAGATTTTGCTTTTGGCCTGTTTGGGGGTGTTATGCTTCTTGGTGGGTGGGTTGGCGTGTCTTGGGGCATTCCTGGGAAGGTCTAATACCGGGTAGAAGTGGTTGGGACAAAATCCAGGCCGATTTTTTTTGGGGCTATTTCTGACATTTTGCTCAATGTAGCGTTTTCGGGGGCCTGTTTGGGGGGCTTCCCGGTGTTTGTGGGTGAGTTTCGTGGTCTGGGAGCACTGCTGGGACACTCTAATCTTGATTGCATTTGCTTTTCAGGAAATCCGTCGTGGCAACCCCGACTTATGGCCTAGCTACGCAGCGCGTTTGGACCGAAGGCCGAGAAATACTGCAAGTATGAGATTTTGCTTTTGGCCTGTTTGGGGGTGTTATGCTTCTTGGCGGGTGGGTTGGCGTGTCTTGGGGCATTCCTGGGAAGGTCTAATACCGGGTAGAAGTGGTTGGGACAAAATCCAGGCCGATTTTTTTTGGGCTATTTCTGACATTTTGCTCAATGTAGCGTTTTCGGGGGCCTGTTTGGGGGGCTTCCCGGTGTTTGTGGGTGAGTTTCGTGGTCTGGGAGCACTGCTGGGACACTCTAATCTTGATTGCATTTGCTTTTCAGGAAATCCGTCGTGGCAACCCCGACTTATGGCCTAGCTACGCAGCGCATTTGGACCGAAGGCCGAGAAATATTGCAAGTATGAGATTTTGCTTTTGGCCTGTTTGGGGGTGTTATGCTTCTTGGCGGGTGGGTTGGGTTGGCGGGTCTTGGGGCATTCCTGGGAAGGTCTAATACCGGGTAGAAGTGGTTGGGACAAAATCCTCGCGGAAAAGCCTTTTGGCACTTTTTGTAACTTAGGGTTCGTTAGGGTTAGCCCTAGCAGCAGGATTGCATGTGTTTCGGGGTGTTCTCTCTTAGAGCACTCGTGAGAATGTGTAATTTTGGTTGCAAGTCATTTGAAGAAAATCCATGGTGGGAAAGGGGGGATTTGGCATAGTTAAAGAAAGCCTTTGCCACTATTCTTAACTTAGGGTTCGTTAGGGTTAGCAGTATTTCTATTGCATGTGTTTGAGTGGGGGGGATTTCGAGTCTTGGAGCGATGCTGGCTATGGCTAATTTTGCTTGGTTGCTTGCAAGTGGTTTAAATGCAATCCACGGTGGGTAAGGGGTAATTAGGAAGGGGGTACTTCGGCCTACTTTTACTTTCAAAGTAAGTTTTGTCACCAGTTTTCTGCTAGGCCTCGTTTTTTGAGATTTGATTGGGGGTCTTCTACATTTTTCCGACTGGCTTTAGTAAGGGTCTGGGTGGGAGCACTGCTAGGAAGATCTAATTTTGTTCTAAAACACAGTTTACAGTACACTTAGCTTGAGGGGAAAGATCCGCTACATTAATTTGCCCATACTTATTTATCCTTCAAAAGGTGACTCAGACAGAGTACGCACTTTCAAAAATATTGTACTGTCTACTAGGAAAATCAAATTGTGACTTTTTGCACTCCACAGCCTACATACCTTATATTTATTTATCAGTGGTGTTGTAATATTATATCACTTCCTGTTTTTCGTTGAATAATTACAGGCCGGGTTTCAGTCTCTGCAATGGGGAAAAAAGGATGGAGTCAGGCTTCACAGTAGCGAGCCACAATTCAGCATCAGGCAGGCAGTGGACAGGGTGTCTTCTGGTGACCAACATCGATGGACGAAGCGTCGGCTGCAATGGAGGAGTGCCGCTAATAAGAGGAGTTTTTTTTCTGCAGGCAACTTACTTACCACTTCCAACAGGACCACTACAACCACATAGATACAGTATCCCTTGCCTTTTTCTCTGACTGGGACTGCATTTCTTGGATCTCTCTCTGCTTCTAAATTGATCCCTTAACACATCACTTACTCCACTCCACTATCACATCTGCACCACACATAGTCATTTGTAAGTACTCCTACGTAATTCGCAAGTCGCAGCACGCCCCAGGCCGTAGAGGACTGGGATGGCCCCAATGATGAAGCATGTCACCAAGGGGCAACCCTGGTGAGTGAGGGGACACCTAGAAAAAAAGCAATTTCTCCTTTTCTATCTACTATACCTTCCAGACCAACCCCACTGAGTGTTGTTGTGAATGGATTTATAGTGACCAGCAAGGCTCTCGGGTATCTGGCTACAGAGACCTTATGTTGAATATCGTTATCAATAATTCCACACAGGCCCTGTACTGTCGCATTCTTTCTTCCACAGTTGTCGAAAGTACTACTTACTTTTCACTGACATGCATGCAGTAGTGCATGCACTTTCAAAGATTGATGGATAGGTTTGTACCCAAAGAATTGTTTATGTTCAGTTGTTTGTCTATGCTGTCCTATTTTTTACAGGGTGTCTTCTGGTGACCAACATCGATGGACGAAGCGTCGGCTGCAATGGAGGAGTGCCGCTAATAAGAGGATTTTTTTTCTGCAGGCAACTTACTTACCACTTCCAACAGGACCACTACAACCACATAGATACAGTATCCCTTGCCTTTTTCTCTGACTGTGACTGCATTTCTTGGATCTCTCTCTGCTTCTAAATTGATTCCTTAACACATCACTTACTCCACTCCACTATCACATCTGCACCACACATAGTCATTTGTAAGTGCTCCTACGTAATTCGCAAGTCGCAGCACGCCCCAGGCCGTAGAGGACTGGGATGGCCCCAATGATGAAGCATGTCACCAAGGGGCAACCCTGGTGAGTGAGGGGACACCTAGAAAAAAAGCAATTTCTCCTTTTCTATCTACTATACCTTCCAGACCAACCCCACTGAGTGTTGTTGTGAATGGATTTATAGTGACCAGCAAGGCTCTCGGGTATCTGGCTACAGAGACCTTATGTTGAATATTGTTATCAATAATTCCACACAGGCCCTGTACTGTCGCATTCTTTCTTCCACAGTTGTCGAAAGTACTACTTACTTTTCACTGACATGCATGCAGTAGTGCATGCACTTTCAAAGATTGATGGATAGGTTTGTACCCAAAGATTTATGTTCACAATTGTTTGTCTATGCTGTGCTATTTTTTCTTGTCTCCCAAAACCTTTCCCAAAAACCCCCGTACCCAAACATTTTTCAAACCCTAACCCTCTTCCCCCGGGCTGTGTGGTTTTGATTGATGTGTGACTAAATTACAGCAATAAATCCACACACTTGCTGGGGAGGATAAGGTGATAGCAACAGGCTGGTGAAGAAATCCGAGGATATATTCTTACTCTGCTTGACAAAGAACCATTGCTAATGTGAAAGAACTTCAACCGAATTAGTAGTTATACTTTATCATTTGTTAGGCTACAATGTGGCACTGTTCTACTGTACTTCTGTCACCTGCTATATTCTCAGTTGTACCGTTGAATTGGTCAGGAGGACAAACCAGATTTCATTTTCTTTTTTTTCATAGGCATGCAACTGCCACTGTGTCACACCACTAGTACCACCGCTATGAGGAAATTTTATCGGACCAAGATTGCCAACCTTATTCGCTGTTTCCCGTGGAGCCAGCCCTGGGTCTAGCCCTACTTTCAAACACAAATTACAGGTAAGATAAGCGTTTGGTGGTTTGGGGGTATAATGGAGTATTAGTAGGAGAGACAAGAGACTGAAGGTAGTACTACTAAAGTCCTAGGACTCTTGGATTCACTTCACTTAGTCTGTGAGAGGCACTTAGTGTTGAAACATTTGGGCATTTACACTTAAAGGAAGAAAATGGAACTAAACTTTCAGGAAAACAAAGTCACTGTTAAACCCCCACCCACCAGGCAAGCAGTAAGAAACGGGTATGCTCAGATAAAGTTTGAAAAAGTATATTTATATCCCTAACAAAATAATCTCCCGCAAGACCCTCCCTAACCCCAACGATTGTCCTTCAAAAGTCCCCAAAAACCCAACTCCCAATTCCCACCCCCCAAAAGTCTCTAAAAAAGGGGCAAGGGACACTATGGGTGGATGCTGTCAACTTTTTGGGCCAGGGCATCATGCTCCTGGCGGAGCAAGGCGTGCTCTACGCGGAGCCCCTCCAACTGGTTGGAAAAGTGGTGGAGCTCCTGCTGGAGGCGGGACACCATCAGGGTACTGCGGCGCAGGCGTGCCTTCAATGCCTTGTAGGTGCAACGACTGTGAGAGGAAGCTGTAGCTGTTGTCCTTGCTACTCGGAGGTGGCGTTTGGCTTTGGCAGCCCGGCTCAGTCTGGGTGGACCACTGTGCTGGGTGGCACTGGCAGCCCGTGGGGGAACGGAGGCCGATGCAGACGACGTAGTTGTTGTGGTCGACTGCACACTTTCTTCGTCCTCCAGGGCCACCAGCCGCCGATATTCGGCCACAGTGGCATCGATCCTCCGTTGCCGGGCCGCTCTAGCCAGCTCCTTCCTCCTTGTTCGTTTGGAAGGAGAACCTATATGAAGAAAGAAAGACATAGTCTGTAACCAATGCTCTTTAAGATTAACTCAATCATTCAGCAGAAATTTGTGTTGCACTACAACTAGCAACTTGCAAACGCATTACATAACTATTGAGGCCAGTATCTATCTAACCTCACACTTCTTCATCCTTGCTCTAACATTAGTGGGAGTTTAAGGAACAAATTCTACGAGCACTATGGACTTCCATTGGAGTCGACTATGAAAGTACACCAGTCTTATTCTTCTTCTTGTCTCTTGTTTTGGAAAATTGGTACGTTATCTTCTGCAAGCCGGCATAATGCCAGCGCAGTAAACTTGCACCCGAGAAAAAGAGACGCACGCCATGAGGAGTGACCTAGACTTGCGTTGCGTTACTGTACCCGTCCAGTAAATGCAGGTGGTGAAGCTCTTACTTTTCTATTACGGGTGGCACTGAGAATACTCTGTTACAACTCAAGGGCTACTGCTTAATTAATTTAACTTTCACCCTACAGTGGAAATGAGTACTAGAAATGGAAAATTGAAGAAGATAAATAATCTGATTATCTATCACTTCACATGGGATGTTTTTGCTTATATATGGGATGACTTTAGGTGCTTTGCTTTTTATTGAGTGACCAGTGATACATCCACACATGAATGACTGAGTACTACTAAACTTATTAAGAGAGGTAGGGAGTGGCCACCGTAATAACCGGATCTATGCAGTGCTTGCAATACAAACTACTGCTACTATTGATGGTAGTATTTGGACAAAATTAAAAGTTCTTTTCCTTGCCTTTCCTACACTGGAACGGACGTGCGGGTGCAGTGTTACATGCTCTTCAAAGTTACACTTAGTTCATCCACTGACCGTCTACTCTCTCTAGATCATGGGTACTCACAAACTTTCTCTCAGGGGCTACATTTACAGTGTAGTTTGGGGCCGAGGGCCGCACTGGTGGGGGCGGAGTCAGAGGGGGCGGGGCTAAAGCAAAACGATAACTTGTGACCATGAGGTTGCACACAGGTGCCTGCAGCAGATGCCCTCATCCACTGAGCCACCAGACCCAGCATTTACATACATCTCTCTCCCTCCTGCTCTCCCTCCTGCCCTCCCTCTCCATCTCTCTCTCCCTCCTGCCCTCCCTCTCCCTCCCCCTCTGTCATCTCACTGTGTGTGTGTCTATCTGTGTCAGCCTTCAGCCCGGGTTGAGACCGCTTCCTCAACGCGCACACACAGACAACAACACCAAAGTACTTAACAGGTCTTTAAAAGACCATTAACAAAAATATTGAGGCTTTGTTTGTTGTAGCGCCCCTGCTTCTCCACCCTGACAATCACTGCTTGCCCGGCCCCACAGAGCAGAGGCTTTGTTCTATTTCACCTCTTTGTGGCCTTGCATCTCCACTCTGCTCTGTGGGGGCCGGGGGAGCAGTGATTGTCAGAGTGGAGATGCAGGGGCGCTAACAGGTGAAATACAAAAAAGCCTCTGCTCTGTGGGGGCCGGGGGAGCAGTGATTGTCTGCAAGGTCTGCGCACCGCCAAGGAAGGCTTGCCGGGCCACCACCGGCCCACGGGCCGTACTATGAGTACCCCTGCTCTAGATACACATATGCTATCTAAGAGTCAGATAGTAGCATGATCCAGGTATATGGACACATACAGTTTCTGTGTCACCCACCCAGGCTGTTGTCCTTCCACCCATCATTGCTTCATCATTCACCCAGCCATGCATCTCATATTCTTGCCTTCCCAGCTAGTCTTCAATCTCAATAAGTAAGGAATATATAAGAGCTTACCTCTGGCCGCCACCACCACCGTCTCAACTCTCACAGCCGCCGCCTCCTCCCCTGAAGAATCGCCCTCCGCCTCCGTGTCGAGCACCACCACCTCCACACTGGCCCGCCACCAGATGTTCCACCTACAAAGTACATTTAAGAATGTTAGAATAAAGCACTCACTAGTCTTTGGTCTAGGAATGAAGACATGTGAAAACAATGTAATTTGTGACTGTCTACGTTAAAGTTAAAAAAATGTCCCTTTTTCCAGGGAAGGTTGTCTTGCTGCACTTTTTGGCACAACTGATGAAGGCTGTTTTTTTAACACGCACCATTTTTCTCCACACAGACAGAAGATGGACTTCTAACAACAAGATCAAGTTGAAACCAGGTGAGAGCTCGGCTCGACCACAAGAAATGTCTTCAATTAATCGTCAGCACTAACCACTTTTCCATTATCAGTTAAACGTTTAGTTTTATTATGACTTCATTTTAATAAATGTGTTTACTTTTAATAAAGCTTTTAAACTTAAATACAATCTGTGTTTTTTGGTCCAGACTAGAGTGACTGAGCGAAAGGTTTTGCAATTTTTGCAAGCATGAGTCCAGATAGAACACTTCAAAAGACATTATGGACAATCCCAGAGGACTGCACTAAGTTGATAGAGCTATTGCTGACTAGAATCATGGGAGTTTCGCCAACCGTGCAATCTTAGTTAGCTACACAGACAGACTAATAAGAATAATCTAGTAATACCACAGGGAGTCATAGTAGAGGCAGGATAAGAATTTAGATACAGTCTACAAGAAGAGCAAAGACAATTTTGAAAAAAGTCAAATGAGGAACGCTAGGAAAAATAGGTACTAGTCTAAAATGAAAACTTACTGGGGCCAGCAGAGGAGCCCTCGCCTGCCCGATCCTGGCCCTGTTGAACAGCATCCGCCGCCTGCTGCTCCTGTGTCCTCCTCTCGCCCCTGGGGGGAGCTGACGTACAACATGAAAGAAAGAACAGAAAACATGGATGATTGTTGCTTGTCAATGTCAACCAAATCAAACATTTCAAAAGAACAATAACAAAATATTTCCGCGAAATTATATTGATTAGGGTTAGTTTTCATTTATTTGCGGACCTGTGACTTCGAAAGTCACGTAACTCACTAAACAAAGTACTGAAACGTTCACCTAGGACTGGCAGGCAGCAGTCCGTAGGCAAGACGCAAAGTGACAGACAAACTCCATTGTGATTTCAGTCAGATCAGTGACAACACTAACAGTTGCCTGCTACATTACCAGTCATTTAAATAGTCAAACTATCAATCCACCGCCACTATTTTTCTTATTGTCAGGGGTACAAAGGAAGGGGCAGATTTAAGCCCCTTGCGGCTCTTTTGCGCCGTTCTTGCGTGACTTTTGTGACGCAGCAGCTAAACAAAAAAGGGCGCCATGGTGCGGCGTATAATATTATAACAACGTGACGCATTTGGGAGATGCATCCCGTTATAAAGCCCTGCGCCATCAGGGGGCGTTCCGGCGCAAGGGAGGGCATTCCTGCGCTGGAACACATCCTAAAAGTGGCTGAGGGAAATCTACAAAATTTCAATCAGTCACCTTTAGGACAATGATGCGTCACACAAACCCTGCACCTGCTTGAAGCAGACGTACGGCTTGACCCAGCATTGGGGAGATAGGGTACCCCAGAGCATTGCTGGAGCTGCGCCATCGTTGCGACGCAACTCCAGCAGTAAAGCTTCGGTGACGTTTTGGGCCCATGGTGCGCCGCATTGCAAATACGGCGCACCATGTTTGGTGGTGGTAGCGGGCCGCACAATTAATGGCGCATCCCTGCTACTTTGCAGGGATGCGACGGTAATTGCAATTCTGCCCCTTAGGGGCATACTTACTTACGCGTTCTGGCGCATCTCCAGAGATGCGCCAGATCAAATGCGTCACGCAAAACTACCCTTGCGACACGGCAGATGCGCCTCATTTACAATGCGGCGCGCCCTGGCGCAAGGGTAGGCACTTGCGTGACGCATCTCGTCACGTAAGAGCGGCGCATCGCTGGAGTCACGTCGCCAACGCAATGCAACTCCAGTAATGCTCAGGGCCACCCAATACTTAACATGCTGTGTCAGTCCTTTCGCCTGCTTCGAGCAGACATAAGGAATTGAATTGACGTAACAGCGTCGCAGAAGTGCCTGCGTTAAATCTTGTAGATTTCACGCAGGCAATTTTGCGAGGCGCACAGCCGCCGGACCGCCCACCCTGCGTACTAGGAACGCACCCATTGTGGTGCAGGCCCATGGCTTTATAATATAACGTGACGCATCTTCCTAGATGCGTCATGCTGTAAATGACTAGCAGGGATGCGGCACGTTTACGCCGCTGTTGCGTCACGCAAGGCAACGTAAACGTGGCGCAAGGGGCTTGTAAATGTAATCTGCCCCCTAGTGTCTAGCATTACGCAGTTCTGTAAAGTACACTCATACATAATAGTTACTCAGGCCAATGAGACCACGAAATAGAAAACAAATAAGCATAGTAGCAACGCCACTGAGAAGGAGAGCAGTGCACCTGAAATGCACAGAAGATTTTGAAATATAATTTAACTACAATGTAATAGTCATCAGCGGCATTATTGGCTTGCTCCATGTAAAAAACAAATATTTGCAATACAACAACACAGAGCAGGAGAAAACATCATAGTAGTGAGTGATTAAATGGCTACTACTACTCACCAAGCCCGGGGATCTCCAAGCCGAGCTGGTCCAGCAGGTCGCGCTCGCGGTCCAGGAGGTCCGTCCAGCGATGGGTGACCTGGCTGTAGGTGCGCTGGACCCCGTAGAGGTGGGATATGGCCCAGCACACCTTCTCCCACCGCTTCCGGCGCTCCCGCATGTTGTAGCCGCCGGCCGAGATCCTGCCGCCTCCCGCGATGGTCCTGGGCAGGCGGCGCTGGACGAAGTAGACCAACGCGCCCACTTCCTCCGGGCTGAATATCTCCCGTCGCGTCACCTGCTCCCCCCTCAATCTCCCGCATGCTGTCCTGGCACTGGGTCCAGCACTACTCCCCGCCGCCGCTGCGGCCCTCAAGTGCCTGGGCAGCTTCACAGCGCCTGGCTTGACCATGGTCTGGGCAGGTAAGGTAGGAAGAAGTAGAAAATTAAGAAAGAATAGGATAGGGAAGAAGAAAAGAAAAGAGTTAAAAAAAGTAGTTTAAAAGTAAAGAAAAATAGCAGAAAAGACAAAAATATACAGCTAGGAAAAGAGAGGGATAGATAAGAAGGAAAATCGTAAAAAAAAAAACTGAAAACAAGCAAAGGATGGCAAAGATACCAAGAGGATTAAACACCATGCCCAGACACAGGAAATGAATGAAAAACAAGATGGCCGGCGCCCGTTCACGAGCGCGAAAGTAAGTTCGCGCGAGATTTTCCTTGCGATCTCGTGCGAACCTCTAGATTTCCCGCGCGATCTCGTGCGAACCTCTACTCGCAATGCGCTTACTGCGTGAGATTATACATAGCGGGCGGAAACGGAAATACGTCACGCAAACAAAATGGCCACGCCCGTACTCGACCTTGGGGTAAATTCGCGTGTTGCGCTGCAAGCGGCTCGCGAATACTGCAAAAAAACTCGCGAAACAACAAGCCGCAAAAAAATAAAATGCTCATTCGCACGAATTGGCGGCTTCCGCGGTCGGTTTCGCACGACGCCGCGCCCCGCGAATAGTGCGAAAAAAACGAAAAACGATTTCAGCAAAAGCAAAAGCAATGAGCAGGTGCAAAAGGTCAACCTCATGATTTGTAACGATTCTCTGTAGTGCTTCCTGAGGGGGCCCTCCAGAATTCGGTTGCCTGCTTGCAACTATTGTGTGACCCTGCTCTGACCTTAACTGTATGCCACAAAGGTCCTGATTTACAGCTAAAGGAGCAGACAAGCAGGTGCCAGGCTGGAACTTGAAATTCTTTCAGTGACACATTAATTAGCCCCTAATTCATTATTGTCAGTTGGGGCAGGGCAGGTGTTGTTAATAAACTAACCCCAAATTAATTCATGTCAGTTCAAGCAGGGCAGGTGGGCTTGCTTTCCCCCCCCCCATCTTCTACAGTGATGATGAACCAGAGGGTGGCATTGATGTAACAGAGGGTGGCATGGGTAAAAGAGAGGGTGCCAGTGGTGAAACAGAGGGTGCTGGGAGGCTGTGATGATGAACCAGACGTAGAAACAACATAGTCGCGACCGTTGCGAGCCGACAAGTAAGTTCGCAATTGCGAACTAGTACCAAATCCTCGCGAACTGGTAGAAACACTTGCGAACACAAAAAAAAAAATCCGCAAATTCGCGAGAATTTGCGGATTTTGCGGATTGCGAATTCGCAAATCCGCAAAATTCGCGAACGCGAGATTCGCAAAATTCGCCCATGCTTACATCTTGGGAAACTACCAAATCCACACATTTCTAAAAACTAGACACCTGGGGAAGTCCAGTGATGTATGGCTTGCATGGATCCCCCAACATTTTCCTACCAGGAATCCCCGGCAAACCTCAAATTTAGCTGAAAAAAAGCACAGTTTCCACATATTTGGGGTGGAATCACTGTGCCGGCACAAATATCCGACCCCACAGTGTTCCCCTCAGTCTTCAGAGTAAAATTATACCTCACTTGTGTGGGTGGGGCAAGGGCGTGTGACTGGGAAGAGCCCAAAACATAGGGATTAAGGGTATAGCACTGAGTATTCTAAGCGCTACATTTTTTAAAAAATAAGTTTTTAGCCAATTCTGTATTATTCACCTATGAAAGTTAGTTATCATTTTACCTTGGACACTAAGGAGAATGCTGTGGTGTAGGTCATTTTTCCTGGCACAGTGATCCCACACCAAAATATGAGGAAAATGTGTTTTTTTAGCTAAATTTGAGGTTTGCAGGGGATTCTGGGTAAGGTAACATTGGGAGATCGACGCACGCCATACCACATTGTACTCCCCAGGGTACCTAGTTTTCAGAAATGTGTGGGTTTGGTATGTTTCCATAGATGGCGGCGAGTCTGGGGCTAAAACCCCAGGTGCCCCCCCAAAACAAGGTTCTTTTCTTATGGGTAATTTTGAAGTCTCCACAGTATGATTTGGTCCATTTCCTGTTGGAGCCACTGTGCCTACTAACACAAGTGATGGACCATTTTTATTGGGAAACCTGGGGAAACGCTGGGTGGTAGGAAATTTGTGGATCCACACAGATTCCAGAACTTTCCCACACAGAAATTTGAAAAAAAAGCTATTTTTCAGCTAAATTTGAGGTTTGCAGGGGATTCTGGGTAAGAAAACATTGGGGGACCCACACCAGCCCTACCTCGCTGAACTCCCCTTGGTGTCTAGTTTTCAGATATGTGTGGGTTTGTTAGGTTTCCCTAGATGGCTGCTGACCCCTGGGCCAAGTTAAGTACCGGCTTCAGGCAGGGTCCCAAATCGTACTGAGTAGACATCAAAATGACCTATCACAAAACAGCCTGGTTTTGCAAGGGGAGTCACCTGGGTTTTTGGCCCTGGGCTCGGCGGCCATCTTGGGAAAGTACCAAATCCACACATTTCTAAAAATTAGACACCCGGGAAAGTCCAGTGATGTATGGCTTGCATGGATCCCACAACATTTTCATACCCAGAATCCTCTGCAAACCTCAAATTTAGCTGAAAAAAACATATTTTCCACATATTTTTGGGTGGAATCACTGTGCCGGCACAAATATCCTACCCCACAGTTTTCCCCTCAGTCTTCAGAGTAAAATGATACCTCACTTGTGTGGGTGGGGCAAGGGCGTGTGACTGGGAAGAGCCCAAAACATAGGGATTAAGGGTATAGCACTGAGTACTCTAAGTGCTATATTTAAAAATTAATACGTTTTTAGCCAATTCTGTTTTAGTCACTGTAGTGACCTGGTTTTTGGCTCTATTTCTGAGTGATGGTGACTTTAAGCTTGCTACCATCCTAGATCCCTATTCTTAGCTTGTTTTGGTCCTTTTCAGGCCTCTTTTCAGACCTAGAAGCATAAACTAGAGGATAGCCGCTTTATATGATGATAGATCCCTTATTTCTGACTCTAATCCATCTATTGCCTATTGGCTTTGACATAATTATGTGTCCTTTCATCCTTCTACCTATAGTAGAGGGTGGATCCTGTAGTTCTGACTTTATATTACCTATTGGTACGGTTTGTGTATAGAGCTAAGTGTCTATTTCATCCTTTTCGGGCCTACAAGGCCCAGAACCAGAGAGACTTCATTTTGCTTTCTGCCTCTGCTAACTGAGGAGCTTGCAGGGTAAAGGTGATGTTTATAGTGAAGCCTGTTGTGTGCTAGGGGAAAACCAGCGGAGACTGGATCTTATCGAAAGAATGTGTTTGTCTTTTGGGTCCAGACGTAACATGCAGATGGTCACTGCAGCTGCGCGGAGAGCCTCGGAGCTGGCACAGGAATTCGGTGGGAGGCGGCTCTCTGTTGGAAATTTCCATGAGAAGAGAGCATTCCATATTAGCGAAGTGCAGAAGAGGCAGGGTGTTCAGTTGGTTTTTGGAATGGTAGGGTTCAGATGGTTGCTGGAGCTGGAGAGAGCAGTCAGATTATTTTTGGAGCTGAAGAAAGCAGTCAGAAGCAGTTGTGGGCAGAAGCAGTTACTTGTCAGAAGGAGTTGTGATCAGTTGGAGCAGGCAGTTAACAACTGGAGTTTGGAGTGATACCTTTTGGAAGAGACTGAAGTTATATTGTGGATTAGTCTGTGGGAGCAGCTGGAGTGAGTTGGACATTGGAGCTGGAACAATCAGACAGAGTGAAGAAGCTAGTGGAGCGAACGGTTATCAGAGCGGCAGAAACTATATCATTAGACTGAAGTTGGAAGGTGAAGACAGTTCGTGGGAGAGAGGAATCCAGTGCAGAGTGATCGGCGCAGATGTGTGTCCAAGAGTGCAGGGGAGAATCTGAGATGAGCCAAGGCACAGACGAGAGAGGAACCCAGATGACAGCTAGAACAAGACTTCTTAATAATCAGGTGATATCTGTCCTGTTATATTAGTGTCCATATATATATATATATACATTAATCTTGTCCTTCATTTCCTAAGCTATATGCCCTACTGTATTGTTACACTGATTAATCCCTTTTCTTTCAGCGATGTGCAGTCTGTTATAATCCATTTCCCTTTTTAGCTATCTACAGTTCCTGTCAGCTATATGTGGATGTGTTAGTAATAAAGCTTTCTTGTTTTCCATTATAATAAAGAGACCCCGCAGATCTGTGCATGTACCTATTTCCCCTTTACTTTTCGGGCTATATCTAGATTGCTAGTTATTGTGATGTTATAATTTGCTATTGTGTAATAAAGAGACCCCAGTTCTTAGTGAACCATTGTGTAACTGTTATTTCTTGGCAAAGTTAACCTTTCTTCTAGTCAGATGCTGTTATGTGGACGGATGCGTCTCCCGTCCGGGTAAGTGGTAACTGAGCAAGGGAGCACTTGAATCAGAGAATAACCTTTGCATATCATAATTTGGCCATTCTTGTGTGAGAGGATTGAACTGTCTATCTACCACATAAAATATAACAATTGTGTATGAGACATCCCCAGTAGAAATTATATACATATAGAGAAACTTCCCAACAGAGAGAGAGAGAGCTGAAGGTATTCATAGGACAGAGATTGCTGCTAGAGAGAGTGGCATTAGTGAGAGCATTGATGGTGGTCAATGTGTATACCCACAGGATTGTGGCTTGTGTGAGAGAGTGAGAGCATTGATTGTGATCAATGTGTATACCTACAGGATTGTGGCTTGTGTGAGAGAGTGAGAGCACCGGAAGGATACAGTGCATAGTGATATTGCTGCTAGAGAGAGTGGCATTAATAAGATATACCCACAGGATTGTGGCTTGAGTGAGCACTGATTTTGGTCAGTGTGTAATGGTAAGTAATCAGAACTGCCCCCTCCATTATGAGTAGGAGGGTAGCATAGTCTGGGCCTGAGTTGCCGCAAGACTATAAGGTATGAGTGTGGTAGAGAATATGGAATTCTTCAGTAATCAGTGAGTATTCCTAGTAATCTTATATATTTAGTGGTGTTTTTGATGATATGAGCTTGTATATTGCTAATTCCCCATCCTCAGGTAGGTACCCAGGTGCCTTGGTAAGTAGGTCCTGAGGAGGGAGGTGGTTACGTTTCGGCTGGGTTGGTGGTATCTTGGTGAGCTGATTCAATCTGGTCCGAAAATCCGGTCGTTACAGTCACCCATGCAAGCAAGTTATCATTTTACCTTGGGACACTAAGGAGAACGCTGTGGTGTAGGTCATTTGTGCCGGCACGGTGATTCAACACAAAAATACATGGAAAATGTGTTTTTTTAGCTAAATTTGAGGTTTGCAGGGGATTCTGGGTAAGGTAACATTGGGAGATCCACGCAAGCCATACCTCATTCTACCCCCCCGGGTACCTAGTTTTCAGAAATATGTGGGTTTGGTATGTCTCCTTAGATGGCGGCGAGTCTGGGGCCAAAACCCCAGGTGCCTCCCCAAAACAAGGTTGTTTTGTTATGGGTAATTTTGAAGTCTCCACGGTATGATTTGGTCCATTCCCTGTTGCAGCCACTGTGCCTACCAACACAAGTAATGTACCATTTTTATCGGGAGACCTGGGGGAACGCTGGGTGGTAGGAAATTTGTGGATCCACACAGATTCCAGAACTTTCCCACACAGATATTTGCAAAAAAGTGACCTTTTCAGCTAAATTTGTCTAGTTCTCAGAAATGTGTGTGTTTGGTAGGTTTCCCACGATGGCCGCCGAGCCTGGGACCAAAAACCCAGGTGACCCCTCGCAAAACCAGGTTGTTTCGTTATAGGTCATTTTGATGTCTTCTCAATACATTTTGGGCCCTTATCCGACGTGGGTACTTGACCCATCCACGCGAGTGAGGTATCATTTTTATCGGGAGACCTGGGGGAATGCTGGGTGGTTGGAAATTTGTGGGCCCATTTAGATTACAGAACTCTCCCACACAGAATTAAAAACAAAAGTGATTTCAGCTAAATTTGAGCTTTGCAGGGCTATCTGGGTAGGAAAACGTTGAGGGAATCTATGCAAGCCATACCTTGCAGGACCTCCCTGGGTGTCTACTTTTCAGAAATGTGTGTGTTCTATAGGTTTTCCAAGATGGCTACTGAGCCCGGGGCCAAAGACCCAGCTAATTCCCCTTGTAAAACCAGGCTGTTTTGTGATAGGTCATTTTGATGTCTACTCAATACGTTTTGGGCCCTTGCCTATAGCGGGTACTTGACTTGGTCCCGGGGTCGAAAGCCATCTCAGTAAACCTACCAAACCCACACATTTCTGAAAACTTGACACCCGGGGGGTTCAGCCAGGTATGGCTTGCGTGGGTCCCCCAACGTTTTCCTCCCCAGAATCCACTGCATACCCTAAATATAGCCGAAAACCACCCACTTTTTTCTTAAATTTCTGTGTGTGAAAGTTCTGGAATCTACGTGGATCCACAAATTTCCTACAACCCAGCATTCCCCCAGGTCTCCTGATAGAAAAGATACCTCACTCACGTGGGTGAGTCAAGTACCCGCTACATGCAAGGGCCCAAAATGTATTGAGGAGACATCAAAATGATTTATAACAAAACAACCTAGTTTTGCAAGGGGGTCACCTGGGTTTTCAGAACGGGACTAGGCGGCCATTTTCAGAAACCTACCAAACCTACACATTTCTGAAAACTACACACCCAGGGGTGTCCAGCGAGGTATGGCTTGCATGGGTTGCCCAAAGTGTTCCTACCCAGAATCCCCTTGTAACAGCAAATTTAGCTGAAAAAAACCCTTTTTACTCAAATTTCTGTGTGGGAAAGTTCTGGAATCTTTGTGGATCCGCAAATTTTCTACCACCCACTTTCCCCCAGGTCTCCCAATAAAAATCATACCTCACTCACGTGGATGGGTCAAGTACCCACTACGGGCATGGGCCCAAAACGTACTGAGTAGACATCAAAATGACCTATCACAAAACAACCTGGTTTTGCAAGGGCGTCACCTTGGTGTTTGACCCCGGGCTTGGCTGCCATCTTGGGAAAATACCTAACCCACAAATTTCTGAAAACTAGACACCCGGGGAAGTCTATAAAGTTATGGCTTGCATGGATCCCCCAAAGTTTTCCTACCCAGAATCCCATGCAAGCCTCAAATTTAGAGGAAAAAAAACACCTTTTTAACATATTTTTGTGTGGAATCAAAATGGCGGCACAAATGTCCTACCCCAAAGCGTTCCCCTCAGCCTCCCGAGTAAAATGATACCTCTCTTGTGTGGGTAGGGCAAGGACCAGTGACTAGGAAGAGCCCAAAACATAGGGAGTAAGGGTATAGCACAGAGAATTCTAAGCGTTACGTTTTTTTAAATACGTTTTTAGCCAAATCTGCATTAGTCACGCACACAAAGGAGGTATCATTTTACTCGAGACTCTAAGGAGAATGATGTGGTGTAGGTCAGTGGTTCCCAAACTTTTGACTCCTGAGGACCCACTGAATCACTACTGTAAGACAGGGACCCCCAAGCAATTTGTACAATTTAAATTTATTTTTAAAAACCTCTTCTCTCTCTGCCCGGTCTTTCCTTCTGTACCCCTCACTGCCCCGTGTCTCTCCCCCAGTTTTCCCTTCTGTCCCCTTGCTGCCCCCGTGCCTCTCTGCCTGTTCTGCCTTCTGTTCTTAGCTGCCCTATATTTTTCCTTGTTTTTTGTGCCTTTCTGCCCTCTGTTCCACTCGTTTTTGTGACCTTCTTCCTTCTGTTCCACTCGTTTTTTCCTCATTTCTTGTGCCTTTCTGCCCTCTGTTCCACTCATTTTTCCCCAGTTTTTTGTGCCTTTCTGCCCTCTGTTCTACTCATTTTTTGTGCCTTTCTGCCCTCTGTTCCACTCGTTTTTTGTGCCTTTCTGCCCTTTGATCCACTCATTTTTCCCTCATTGTTATGCCTTTCTGCCCTCTGTTCCACTCGTTTTTCCTTCGTTTTGTGCCCTTCTGCCCTCTGTGCCACTCATTTTCCCTCTTTTTTTGTGCCCTTCTGCCCTCTGTGCCATTTGTTTTTCCCTTTTTTTTGAGTTGTGCCCTTCTGCCCTCTGTTCCACTCGTTTTCCCCTTTTTTTTGTGCACTTCTGCCCTCTGTTCCACTTGCTTTTTGTGCCTTTCTGCCATGCTCCACTCGTTTTTTGTGCCCTTCTGCCCTCTGTTCCACTCATTTTTTGTACCTTTCTGCCCTGTTCCACTTGTTTTTGTACCCTTCTGCCCTCTGTTCCACTCCTTTTTTCCCTCATTTTTTGTGCCCTTCTAACCTCCGTTCCACTTGT